>NC_137101.1:43428595-44038595 GCF_949357685.1 Gobio gobio | reverse complement strand
CGTGCGTGCGTGCGTGTGTGTGTGTGTCATGAGGGTGAGAGTAAATGATGAGAGGATGTTCATCTGCTGGTGAACTATCCCTTTAATGCTGATCTATGGCAGATTGAAGAAACAGCAGAACTAATTGATGACTCTGGGACTGGATGAACCGGAGAGACACTGGAGCGGATAAATCTCAGGGACAGGCTAGTGGCTGAACCGTCTGGATGATGGGACAATGAACACAACTACTGTGGCTGTAGATGTGAGTCTACATGGAAAAATAAGTAATAAAAAGTACTTCATTCAGACACAAAAATGAAGTGACTGCATTGTGTGATTGCTTTAATTTATATTTTTAAACAGTCAATGTGAACTGTATTATTAACTTACCATTGTGTTATTAAATGAATTTCAATAATACATTAAAATCAGATTTTTTATATATATATATATATATATATATATATATATATATATATATATATATATATATATATATATATATATATATATATATATATATATATATATATATATATATATATATATATATATATATATATATATATGTATTGTCTACGTACATTTCTATGCAGTTTTTTTGATTTTAGACGCAACAGTGTGTGAACTGGACTTTTATTTTGGTGTGGTGGTGTGACGTCATAAAGCGGCGACGCGCTCCTGCATCTGTTGTGATTCGGCTGAAGAAAGGTTTGTGTTTTAAAGGTTTGTGTTTTAAGTGTTTAACGTGTTCAAAGCGAAGCAGAATGAATGATGAATTGTTAAATGTAACAATGCACTTTTTTTTAATAGAGATGAATCCATGACAATACAATACTCTTAAACAAAAATATAACACTTACATTTAATTCATACTCAAAAGCTGACCAACAACTGATCAACTAACAATATATTAGACTCAATCCAATGTCTAAAAATAATAACGTTTTTCTTTGGTGTGATATACTATATATTTCACATAAAAAAGGAGTGAGAGAAGTTGTGCTTAAAAACCAAACACCGCGTCAAAAGGGCTTGCCTAAGAAAATTAGATAATCGAAGAGGTGTTTCGTTAATCAATATAATATATTAAAAAAATCATATCACCAAGTTGGTTAGGGAAAATATTCAACAGAGCAATTATTTTTAATTTAAAAAAAAAAGTCTCCAAACATTTGTTTTTAGATCAATTTGATTTGATTAATGATAAATGCAGTGACCAATTGATTAGATCTTTTTGTTTAAATCTCTTCTCCTCCATCTAAATTAGTTAAAATAGGTTAATATGTTTCCCTCATTTGAGTGGGAAAGTTTTGGGGGATTTCTCAGTATTGTGTAACAAATAAAACCAAATGTGTCATTTAAAATTGTTGACAGAATATATCCCCTGAAAGACACATTAGGCATGAGATGTCTCAATTTGTAAGTGATGCGCTTTCATTTTAAGTTATTTTTCGTCTTTTTTTTTTTTTCAATGTATACTTATAAAATGAGAATGTGTCAAGACCTTGCTGTTAAATTCTGTAATTTTGAAAGTTAAATAATAATAAAAAAATAAAAAACTCTCAGTCTCTCTGACTCTCTTAACAGTGACTGAACTAGAGCTGATTGAGACACACAGATTTAGTGTGGATTTATTTTTCTTTCTGTTAATTATTCTCATCTTAAACAGGACAAACACAGAAAAACTCCTGGTGAAGTGACTGAGATCAATTGACGCACAATTATAAAGATGGCGTTTATTAAAGAGGAGAGTGAAGAAATGAAGATTGAAGAAACATTCAGAGTGAAACAGGAAGAAACTGAGGAACAAACAGGTTGGTTTCATTCTCACAGCTAAGCTCAGTCATTTGCTCTTTGCTTGGGGTGCTGTTGGGTGGGCGGTGCCATCCCCAAACTGTTCCCACAAAGTTGGGAGCATGAAATTGTCCAAAATGTCTTGGTATGCTGAAGCATTAAGAGTTCCTTTCACTGGAACTAAGAGGCCAAACCTAACCCATGAAAAACAACCCCACACCACTACCCCCACCACCACCAAACTTTACACTTGGCACAATGCAGCCATAACTGTGTTTTAAACATTGGTGCTCAAATGTGGCGTGACATTCACAGATCACTTTAGCGTCTCAATCTGAACAAACGGCAGCACAAGCGTGCACATGAAACGATCACCTCCGCTTTACAGCACGAAAGAAATCATGAATGAACACAGGGCTTGACCATAGACTGTAAGGGCTCGACATTGATCTTTGTCCTGGACAAGTGACCGGTCAAGTATCTTAAAAGTAAATAAAATAACCAGAAATGCGAGAATGATTCTGATTTTATTACATTTCAGTGTAAACAGCGATTGATAAGGGATAGTGTATTTATAAACTTACAGAAGAAACACACTGGGGTAAAAAAATTTATAACTTATGATACTGTTAATAACACGAGTTGACTAAGGGAGCGATTTTGCTGAATATCATCACGATTGCAAATGTTACATTGAATTTTGTGGTTCAATAAACAAGTAGCCTAGTTAATATTATTTTAGATACAAACATTGACTTTTTTGTTCTATTTCACTGACGAAAATACTTCCAAAGGAAAGCAAAAGTGTTTTGGCAATGGTGTCAGCGCAGTGTTTTGTTACTGAATGATTCAGCGTTTTGAATGAATCGTTTGAATTAGGGCTGGGCGATATGGACAAAAAGTCATATCCCGGTATATTTAGGCTGAATATCGATATACGGTATATATCCCGATATTTTTTCCGCAAATGTTCAGTCAAAGTCAAAGCCAAATATGACGTCACAAGTAGTTTTATTGAAACCGGCCATTTCAGTGAAAAGTTGCAAAATCAAATGAATAAATAGTTAACAGGTTTCTTCACCTGGTTCATAATTAAATGCTCAGCTGTTCAAATAACAATAAAATGAAAAAAAAAAATACTGTATAACAATAGGACAGGAGTACCTTTTTTGAAATCAAAGCTCCATAAGGTGCACATTTAAATAAAAAAATATCTTAAAAATAGCCTATAAAATAAAATAGGCCAATCTTTTTCCGAAATAAATATATTTATATGAGAAAAGTACAATATCAAATTTTTTTAGTTTTACAACTATAAATGGCTTATTAAAATCCAATAAAAGATTTTATTCTCCTTTCTAACAAATCCACAGATGCAAATAACGAACATTACAAAAGAATATGACAAACCCTAGTAACTTAAGGGCCACATTACTGTTACAGACACGCTGTTTTCATCTCCCAGTCTTGAATGAAGTGAACTGTCACGCTCATGTAAGGCTCACACGTCCTGCTCGACCACATATCACTGGTCAACGCAAAATGGCTCACGTTAGCAAGCCGGTCAGCTCAGTGCTTCTCGTGCAAAGTAGTTGCGACTGGGAAGCTCATATCTCGGGTACATAGTTTTCACTAGCTTTTGGAATCCGACTTGTTCCACAGTTGCAACGGGGACCATATCTTTAGCAATGTGATAGGACACCGCTTTAGTTATAGTACACCACTTGACACTTTTCTTTTCATAAGGCACATTGCGGGAAAATGAAGTTTGCAGTGAGCTTTGTTTCGGGGCTGGAGCTTTTTCGGGTTGTCGACGGCTTGCGGCTGTGGCTTCTGCAGCGCGCAGTTTCAAAGACTCTTCGTACTGCAGTTTGTGCCACTGTTTTAGGTGATGAAAAAGATTTGTAGTGCTTCCACCCCTGGCTGTAACTTATAACGTGATGTTGTTGCTCATATGATACTTTGAATCCGAACCATCTCCAAATTACTGAGCTACTGCTTTTTCTTTTACTAACCAATTCCTCCGCGCGCTCCGCAGACGTAGTTGCTTCCTCCATGTTTGTTGAAGAGTGGCTCTGTGCCTGCCCCCTCCCCCCCTCGAAGAGGAGGGGCGGTGGCGGGGGGAGCAGTGCAAATTTGAACTATATCGATATATGCGATATGGTCTAATTCCATATCGCGTCTAAAAATATATCGATATATTTTTTTATATCGATATATCGCCCAGCCCTAGTTTGAATGAACGACTGAATGACTCACTCATTAAGACAGTCACCTGCTTCCACCTATTGCATTTTGTATTGCTGTGGGGAACAGTTGTTGTGGTATAGTTGGTAGGCTGGAGTGTTGTTGCCGCAATGCCGACGAAACGCTGTTATTTTCATCCGGATTGCAGGTCCACTTTGTTCAGCCATTCTAGGGACGGGGGTGCGTTGCAGTGCGTTTAACATACAACATGTTATATGCATGTGTGTATGAGACAGAGGGGAACACAGTCGCATTTGCAGCAGATATATGATGCCCATCATAAATCAAAGCATGAGACAGACAGGGGTCGGAGGAGAAGACCGGAAAATGTGACGTAATGGAAAATATTCGTCTGTATTTGCAATACACGAGCCGTGGTTCAGCTGCGCGAGACAAACGCTGGCAGTGTGAATCATGCACAACAGGCGTGCGCGGCTCCCGCTGCACATTTCACGGAGGAAAGCTTCCTCAATCTTTGCGAGTTCAATGAAGGATTCACACAACGGCTTGTCCTGAAAGCTGGATTTAAAAACAGAAGCTGTTTACGGGCCACAACCTGTAAGTATGATTTATTTTTCGTCAATGTGTTTTCCTGTAATAGTTCGTATTGTTAATTGTACGTTGTAGCAAGGAAGTACACAGATGACAACGCTGTTTGGCTCTGCAAACCAGTTTGTTAAATGCTCATTCATACTTAACGTTATCCGACGAACACCTAACGTTACAAACTTTTTTTTAAATCTCCACAGCGAACTTGGAATTAGTGTAAATTATTCTTTGATTAGAGCTTTTATGTATTGTTTATCTACGGGCATGCTAAACATGGTTCTGTGTTTTATTTGGCTTCTAGTAAAGCCAATGTTTAGTGTTTGTTTTTGGTTAATAGTTCTTGCGACAGATATTTGGCTATAATCGTTCTAAAAATACATAAGTGCCATTCAGTAGCGATCACTATAGATCCGCAGTCTTTACTCTTAAGGACTGAACAGGTTCTGCTCGATCATCTTCACTAAAATGTTCTGGGTCCGATTCGGGCTCAAATTGGTATGGTTTTATAGACGCCATTGTTTCTAATACTGACCAAAGCACAGTCTACCAGTAAAGGTAAGGGGCGTGACGTTTCTGACAAACGTGCACTAGGCGGTAAGCAGAGGTGTCAAAAGTATTCGCATTCATTACTCAGGTAGAAGTATAGATACTGGGGTTTAAAAAGACTTCTGTAGAAGTTGAAGTATCAACTCAAGCTTTTTACTCAAGTAAAAGTGTAAAAGTAACTGGTTTCAAAACTACTTAAAGTATAAAAGTAAAAGTAATGTAAGGGGAAAAATGCCATTAAAGGGGTAGTTCACCCAAAAATGAAAATTCTGTCATAATTTACTCAAGTTGTTCCAACCTGTATGAGTTTCTTTGTTCTGAAGATTGAAGAATTTTTGTAACCAAGCAGATTATATGCAACCATTGACTGCCATAGCATTTTCCCCCTACTATGGCAGTCAATGTTTGCTCTATCTGCTTGGTTACTAACATTCTTCAAAATATCTTCAGAACAAAAACTCTTGAGTAAATGATGACAGAATATTCATTTTTGGGTGAAGTATCCCTTTAAGGACAAAAGATTAGGCCGCGCCACAGTGCATACCCCACCTCCTCAAAAAAACATTTTTCTGAAGGCCATAATGACTATAATGTTATATTAAAAAGTTAATGTTGAACATTTTTAGATGCACTTGACTACGCGTTTCAGCCGCATATATTCCCATTGAAAATGAACGCATTTTAGGACAATGCAAATACATTAAAGAACCATATGTGTACTACTGAGCATTAACGTGTTTCATGGAGCGGAAGATTTGATGACTAGTTGCCTATAAATATTGTAAAGGTGCAAAAAGTCAAAATTCAGAGGCATGTTATCAATAACCATTTTTTGAATGTGTGATCAGTGTGGCCAGATTGGGTCAACAATTTCCAGCCCAAAAACCTCACCAAATGTACATTTATATAAAAAAAAAAATGGTTATTGATAACATGCCTGGTTATTGATAACAATTTTTCACCTCTTACAATACTTATAGGCAACTAGTCACTCGAAGAAAAAAACCCAAAACTTTAACTGCCAAAATAATGTGATATTATTTTATTGCCATACCAATCAATGTTGATAAGTAAGTTACTGGAAGATTCCAATTAGTTTGTCCCGTTTTCGTGCCCTTCTCAGCATTTATCGGTGATTCAAAGACAATGACTTCTCAGATCTGAGGGAAGCAAAATCTTCAAACTTTAATGAAGGCCAGTCTCAGATATAAGACAAAGAAAGAGGTGGAGAACAGACTTATCCAATGAAAATAATTACATCATATATATCTCATGTTATAGGAACGTGAGCCACGTGATAATGTATACAACACATCTGGTAATCATTATTTCCACCGTCCAAACACTAGGGCCCAAATGGTCCTTTCAATGCAAGGAATAGGGAAACTTGGGACTTTTCTCCATTTGAACAGATAGCGCCTTCATATATGAAAAACATATGTCTAGGGTATGTTTCACTTAGAGAGAGAGAGAGAGAGAGAGAGAAGACAAAGGAAAAAGGCCACACTTCTATTCATTCGAAGTGGAGTAAAATAATGAGGATAATGTGGTTGATTAACTAAAAGATTAATGCTGAGATGTATATAAAAACCTATCAATCCCTCCTCTGGCAATACAATTGCCACACCCAAATCTCAGCATTATCTGTCTTATACACAAAATACAAACATTTCCTTTACCTTCTTTTGAAATTAAGGACACTTAACAGTTCTATTCATCAAAGCATATTGAGAGGATACAAAGTTATTCATAGCACGATTAATCAAGGCTCTGATAAATGGAATAATACAACAGATAATAAATGCAAGGATTAATAGGATTATACCTATAGGAATTAAGGCAGATACAAGCATTTGTTGCCATTCTGTAAGGCATGCTAAGAAACCATCTTGCTTGTCATCAACCTCTCGTCTTTCCAATTCTTGAGCAATTCTAGTCATATTCTTTAAACCTTCTTCGATTAAATGACCATCTGCATCATTTTGAGGAATTTCTCCCATCCTCACTGTTCCAAATTGTCCTTCCATACACAACAGTGAGTCTGGAATAGTGGCAATTGTTGCCACTTTTGCTTGTACCTGAGGTGCGAGCATCAATCTAGCTGTTGCGCAACCCCATGCTATAGTTTTATTTGGAGCCATCATTCCAGTAACGCTAACAACAAGTGGACACTCCAATTCTTCCTCTGTCATTGGTGAGTTAACTTCTACACGTGGTCCAGAGGCACTATGTGGCATTTTTGTGCAAACATAACAGTCGTCAGTTTTTCCTGCATGTCTAGCTGTGTATTTCGCGAGACGCCACCACATGTTTTCGGCAAAAGCGTGGTGGGCGTTGTCATCATGATATACCCAAGTCTCATTGCCCGTGTTGACTGTAGCTTGTACACGAACAAATATATTTATTAGGACCACTAGATAAAATATAACTTTCATCATCATGGCTCAAGAGCTTTCACTGAGATGATTCTAGCTCTTTTGCGATTTCTTTCGTCGTCTCCTCTTAGAAGCTCTTGCTTCCCCTTCCGTCGGCTCTTTCCTTGGCTCAGTGGCTCCCACCTCCTCGACATCGACCAGGACGCTTCCTTGGGCTGGAGCTGCTTTCAGTCGACTTGCATGGATCCACTGCGGCTGGAAGTCAGTCAGAACACCTGTCCTCGTCACAGCTATCACCACGGCAGGCCCTAGATACCTTGGCTCTCCCAGTTTGGTGGGCTTCAGGCTCCTTATCAACACCTGTTGTCCTGGGACGAAAGGATGAGTTGGGTTTTCTGAAGGAAGAGGGAGAGAGAGAGAGACATCACCATTGATGCTATTCAAAGTTTTGACTAGGGAATCCACGTAATCCGTGACGATCACCTCCGTGTCACCTGTGGACAGATTGCCAGCGCGACCTTTGACCTATGGGGTCGGGAAAGGTCTACCCATAAGAATTTCAAAGGGGGACATCTTTGTTGTTGCTGATGGTGACATTCTAATTTCGGTCAATACGGCAGGCAGCAGGTCAACCCAATTTCTGCCTGTATCAATACACGCCTTATTAATTCGATCTTTGATAATCTTGTTCATGCATTCTACTTGTCCGCTTGAAGTTGGTGCATAGGGCATGTGTAGCTTCCAGGTAATATTAAGTTCTTTGGCTAATAATTGCGTAACTTTGGAAACAAACGGTGTCCCATAGTCACTGTCTATGACCGACGGTATACCAAAACGCGGTATAATTTCTTTAGCCAAAGCTTTCACTACCGTCTGTGCATTTTCTCTTCCACACGGAAAGGCTTCTGGCCACTTGGAGAACCTGTCAACAATCACAAGCAAATATTTATTATTTCCACAAGGAGGCATATGTGTAAAATCAATTTGCAAATGTTGGAATGGTAACTCAGGGTGTGGTAAAGCGTCATATGTAGTTGGCTTGTGTCTGTTGGTTTGAGCACACACCAAACAAGCATCTAATATCAACAGAGTATTTCTTCGAGCATTTGCTATGCAGTAAGATCGATTCAACATTTGTATCACTTTCTTTTTTGAGACATGTGATACTCCATGATAGTGTCGACATAGCATCACAATTGCAGATGCAGGGAGTGCAAGTCTACCCTGCTTGTCTCTCAATATTCCAGCTTGATCTGGTTTTACTTCATTGTCTGTCCAATGAGTTAAATCAGCTTGTGTAGGATTAGCTTGCAATATTTTTATGTCCAAATCATTAGTCAATGATGAATTCATCATAGGCACCTCTGTGCCTCCTTCGCTTACATGTGGACTTAATGTTACTTCTTTAGCAGCCCATTTCGCAATTTCATCTGTAAATCTGTTTCCTTTGGCTTCATCTGTTTGTCCTGCAGCATGTCCTGCTACTTTGATAACAGCGAGTTTTGATGGCTGTTGTGCTGCACGAATGAGCTCAGCTACAATGCTATGATGAGCGATTGGCTTTCCAGCTGAAGTCTTAAAATCTCTTTCTTCCCACAATTTAGCAAAATCATGGACTATGCCATATGCATATTTAGAATCAGTGTATATATTAACACACTGATCTTTTGCCAGTTGACAAGCTCTTGTCAATGCAATTAATTCTGCTACTTGTGCTGATTTGTATGGCAAAGAGTATGCTTCAATTACACGATCAGGTAATTCAACAATAGCATAGCCAGTTAAGTATGTATTGTCATTTGGTTTGAAGCAGGACCCGTCAATATTCCAATGTAGCCCCTCCTCCAGGACAGATGTAGAAACATCTGGCCTGCAGGATGTTGATGTCTCAATTCTGGCCAGGCACTCGTGGTCGTCACTCTCAAATTCACCTTGCGTCAGTAACCTGTGCAAATGTACAGTAGGACCATGAACAACAGAAGTGGGTTTCAAAATCAAATTAGCAGTAGCTAATAATATAGCCTCATAGCCCGAGCGTCGCTGGGCGGTCATATGTTGTGTAGAAATGTTACTCATAATAGCTCCTACCTGATGTGAAGTATGCACAATTAATTTGTGTGACAGTACAATTCGTTCAGCATCCTGTACCATGATCGCCGTGGCAGCCACCGCACGCAAACAAGCCGGGAGTCCCCTGGCAACTGGGTCGAGAGTTTTGGCGAGATAGGCAATCGGACGCAGGACACTTTTTGTTTTTTCCTGTGCGAGGATTGCAGCGGCCGTCTCGCCGCTCTGGTACACATAGAGATGGAACGCTTGTTTGTAGTTTGGGAATCCGAGTGCAGGAGGTCTCGTCAAGGAGGATTTCAAGTGTCTGAATGCTTGGTCCATTTCAGATGTCCATGTAATGTTCTCTGAGTCTCCGAGAGTAGCAGTTCGTATGATCTTGTCATGGAGGGAGCAGTTAGGCACCCATGCGCGGCAGTAATTAACGAGCCCTAGGAAGCTTTGCATTTGCTTCCGTGTCTTTGGGTGCTTGAAGGTTGCAATAGCTTTCACTCTGTCCGCAGACAGTTGCACCTGGCCCTTCGACAGTTCATGGCCGAGGTAATTGACCCTCCTCTGAACCCACTGCAGTTTCTCTCTAGATGCCTTGAAACCAGCTTCCGCTAAAATGTTGCAGACAATCTTGGAAGCAGCAGCACACATGTCTTTTGATGCCCCAGTAATGAGGATATCGTCCGCATATTGAATCAAACAGGTGTCTTGAGGAAGTTCAGCATCTTTTAGCGTTGAGTGCACCACAGCAGAGAAAACAGCCGGAGAATCACTGAACCCTTGAGGAAGCCGTGTCCACGTCAGCTGCGAACCCTCCAAGGTAAAGGCGAACAGTGGCTGCGTTCGGCGATCAACAGGAATGCTGAAGAAGGCACTGCAAAGATCCACAACAGTAAAAAATCAGTGCTCAGAAGGAATAGAATTAATTATAGTTTGCACATCAGGTACAATTGGAGCCAATTGTGTTACTAACTCATTAATTTTTCTCAAATCTTGAGTTAAACGCCAAGAACCATTTGCTTTCTTAATTGGATTAATTGGAGTATTATAAGGTGAATGAGTTCGGACCAAAATGCCTTGAGCCAATAATTTATCAATAACAGGAAGAATACCATCCACCTTGTCTTTGGAAAGGGGATACTGTTTTTGATACACAGGCTTGTGTGTTTTTAGCTTAGCAAAATAGGGCTGGACATCAATGAATCCTGCTTCCTCCTTATGTTCCGCCCACAGCTTAGGGTTGACTCCCTCAATTTCCTGTTTGAGCTCAGTTGCAGGCTGGTCTTCGAGGAGAGCACTTCCTGTATCAACAGTCAGAGATTAAGCTGCAGGAAACAGAAGTTGCAGAGAATCATTTTGAAAGTGGAGCTGAATACCTAATTTATGCATCAAATCTCTTCCCATGAGACAAAACGGGGAATCGGGTATTATTGCAAAAGCATGCATTTTAAACAATGATGGAACATCATAGAAGTAACCGGAAGACTTGGCGTCATTTCGCACTTCACAGCCGTACCAGTTATTCCCACAGAATTTACATGTTTTCCTGTAATCGGGCCTTCATAAGCGAGTGAAGAAAGCGATGAGATTGTCGCGCCTGTATCAAGGAGAAAGGCATAAGATTTATGGTCAACTTTTAACTCGAAAAAGGGCAAAACAGTTGATACATTTGGATAATGCAAGGAAATCTGTGAAAAGTTATCACAAGCTGATGTAACTGCACTATGATTTAGTCATTTATTTTTCCAAGAGGTAGGGTATGCTGGATTCAGTTTGTCAGTTTTAGCAGAAAAGGGCGCCATCGGTCTTTGTGTGAAGCCCCCAAGGCCCCTCCTCTGCCTTCCTGATTTCTGTAAGTCATAGACTTTTTTCCTACATTGTCGCTCAAAATGTCCAGGTTTGCCACAATAAAAACAGCATTTGTTTTCATCAGCTTGGTAAGTTTTCGGGTCACCTGCAGCGTTCATTTGAAGTATTGCAGGCTTCCCCCTGGAATTTTCAAATGCTCCAGCTGAAGAGAGCTCACGCAAGCGTCGCCCCAATTCATCAACAGAAATTGTGGTAATATTGCGCCTTCATATATGAAAAACATATGTCTAGGGTATGTTTCACTTAAAGAGAGAGAGAGAGAGCGAGAGAGAGAGAAGACAAAGGAAAAAGGCCACACTTCTATTCATTCGAAGTGGAGTAAAATAATGAGGATAATGTGGTTGATTAACTAAAAGATTAATGCTGAGATGTATATAAAAACCTATCAGTTACCATTTTATCTCCTTAAAGCATAACATTGATGATTAAAAAAAAAAAAAAATCCCAGTAAAACGGTTCAAATATGACTATATGTCCAGGTAGAAACTGTCAAAACGGCTATCCCTCAGAAAAACACAAGATTTTCAATGTCAACAGTAAGAAGCCAATTTACGTGCAAAAAGTGCCCAATATAGAGATTGGAAAAAGCAATGTAATAAACAGGCATTTCACACGTTAATGCACACACCACTGCCAAAATGCGTAATTCATTGATACTGTACAATAATCCGTCAACAAATAAATAACAACAATGCGCTTACCCTTGTGTTGCACTTTGCTTTGACAAAACTACAGTACGTCTTTTGTGAAGTACATGGCACATGCACTTAGTACAGTCAACACGGATTAATCGTTTATTTAAACCTCTTTCAGCAGCTGTCGGGGTTGCTAGTTGCAGATGTCCTGAGTGTGTATATGACGATGGACAGGAGTCGCGGTTATATTTAAAGAGTCTTCGAGTCACAGGTGTAATTCACGTTTGAGAGTTGAGTCACTCTCCTACTCTTTACTGTAGATACAACTTACTGTGTATTTATGCCACTGGCATAGCGATCACTGGAATATACAGCTAAAGTTATCGCGCTAAAAACCGGCTAAAGTCATGAATGAGGCTGAGCACGTCTGCCTGCAATCGCTGATTGGCTGAAAGTGCGTGCTCGTCGGCGAGAACCCGCCCTATCTGGCAGCATGGTGTGTGATTTGTGCAGGTGCAGGCGTGATTGATCGCCTACAACCCAATAGGGTGTCGGAATGGTTTGTGTTTATCCTTCTCATCCAACCACAATCATATTCACTCTGTCCGGATGGCGCGATTTATCTGGATAGTTTTTTTTTATTTTTTATGACAAGCCGGAATGAAAACATGCCGAAATGGAATAGGAGTAACAAGGCTATTTTTAAAATGTAAGGAGTAGAAAGTACAGATAATTGCTTGAAAATGTAAGGAGTAGAAGTAAAAAGTAGGCTGAAAAATAATTACTCCAGTAAAGTATAGATACTCAACATTTCTACTTAAGTAAGGTAACGAAGTATTTGTACTTCGTTACTTGACACCTCTGGCGGTAAGCGAATCACAACACACTGGGCCAGCTAACCAATCTGAGCCCATTGCGTATTTTTGAGGGACTGGCTTCATAGAACCCGGAAACCATCAGGCCGTTTTTACAAGGAGAGACAGAACAGTGTAGAATAAAGGTAAAATATATGAAAAATAATAAAAAAATTTAAAAAACGAAGCATCCATCCATACATGCTGTTACAAATTAACACGTCTTTCTCGACTTTTTACGCTTTACTGCTTTACAAACGCAAGACTAAATATTTGCACGCCATCAAAGCTGCATTGTCAGATTTGAGATGAACCGCGGTGCAAGTGCGTGTTGAACTGTTGGTGGAGAATGGGACAGTTCGAATTATTATATATATTTTTTTTATATATATATTTTTTTATATATAACCAATAACCATTACACCCCTAGTGTGTACCAGTACCAGATTGTAGAGGTTACTCTACAGGCTTCCTGTCCGCCTTGGCGCCTTCCGCCATATACCAGAGCACACCTTCAGGGGTCTAGTGGAGTTCATGCCTCGAAGGGTCAGGGCTGTTTTGGCAGATCATTTAAGTCCTGTAAATTCTGAGGTGGGTCCTCCATTGATCGGACTTGTTTGTTCTAGTGATGCTAATTTTGGTTAATTTTCCCGACTGACAACCACCGTTCATTATCCGAATATTAACCGTTAACTGATAAGGTTATAATATTGAATTGGCATTAAGTAAAAATACAATTGACGGTTGTCTGTGACCCATTTTTTTCACAGGTTTATTTTAACATGCAAACAGAAGCATACAGAACAGATCAGAACCTGGATTCAC
Organism: Gobio gobio; assembly: GCF_949357685.1. Taxonomy (NCBI): domain Eukaryota; kingdom Metazoa; phylum Chordata; class Actinopteri; order Cypriniformes; family Gobionidae; genus Gobio; species Gobio gobio. The sequence continues at coordinate 44,024,858 of NC_137101.1, read as the reverse complement.
ACATTATCAACTGTTTGTGCACCTGCAGTGTTTCTGACAACAGAATAAAACAGAATAAATTAAATAGCCCTACACTAAAAAAATTTCACTTAAATAATTAACAAATTAAGATGACAATTAAATTGCATTGAATCAGTTTGAAGCTGAAAAATTTCAGTTTTTTATAAACGTGAAGAGGTGTGAAAGATCATGAATAATGCTGGGTATCACACCTGAGAGAACAAAAAACCTGCATAATGACTGTATGAATTCAGGTATGTGACTGAGAGCAACATGACATTGTATTGTGACACTGAACCCAATTCAGTATTCAGTAAATATAATATTCATAATTACCAATTATTCAGTTATTTGTAAGTAAAATATTTGGGATTTAAAACAACATAATGCAATGCAATTATGGTTTTGAAGTATAGGGTGAATTCAGGCTGATTGGGACACTTTTTTCCCAGTCATTTTCAATGGCAAACATTTTCTGAATCATTTGATTTCGTAAACGATCAGATACACACACAATACTCAAATATAATTTTGAGCTTCATGTCATTTATGAGACATGCGTGCAATGCGTGATCGCCAGTGCTAAGGCTATTGTCTTCCATATTTGCTTCTTATTAATTAATATAGCAAATATATTAAAAACATTGATTAAAATTAAGATACAATTTATACAAAACGAAATTCACTTTAAAGAAAGGCTTTCTACAAAACATGACTCCAGAATCATTTCTGACAAACTTTGATATTAAATAATAAAAAAAACATTAGGCTATAATATTTAAACATCAATATGAAGCAAAATACGTTTGACTGGTACTATATTTATAGCATCTGAGCAGACATTTGCGAATAAAATCTTTATTGATGTGACTCTAGGCTCTTTTACAATAAATACATCATAAGCTGTCCAAAACAGGCCAAATAAATCTTGTCTAAACAGTCTTGCGTCTATGACATTTCATGTTGCAGCAGGATTCATAATTAAACAACGTTTAATATTCACAAATGCCAACAGAATAAACTTAGCCTACCACAATCAGTGTCTGAATCCATTGCTCTCAGAAATGAACAGCTTTTCATGAGGTTAATTATTCCAGGATTATTCCTCAACGCGTCTCAAAACGATGAGTTTGACGTGGGCGTCGACTCTGGATCTTATAGTATTTGAATCTCAATAGAACGTGCGCTCCGTGGGCGTGGTCGCATTAGCGGATAATGAGACGCTCATGAATGGCTGACATCTCTCTCTTTTCAAACAGATGACATAAACACAGTATATTTGTTTTCGATTTGATGTGCATTATTTAAAACCTGACATTTCAGCCTTTCTTTAGACATATGTCTCATGTTTGTGAGAAGTTTTCACTAAGCTAGAGGTCCTTTTCTGAAGACTATCTAAGCTAGAGGTCATTTTCTGAAGACTATCTGAATGAACATCTTTGACAGAGAGGCTGCAGATCGCGCATCATGTTTGTTTTCTTTATGTTGCAAAAAGCACAACATTGTTTTTATTGTGACTGTACACACATTTTTTTTTAACTTAACAGATTATAATGATGTATAACACTTGCCTGAATGATTAAAAAAACAACAGTTATTTGAGTCTCTTTGGCTCAAATAACTGCTCTCTTTGATAAGAAAAAAAGCGAGTCGATCGCAACTGCCGACTTGAAAGGGTTAAACTACGTGACGTGGGTTTAGTCTGGAGCACAGCCTGTTGACAGTAAGACCCGTAGCAGTAGGGATGGGTACCGAAACCTGGTATTAAATGAGCCCCAGTGCTAAATTATGAAAGACTGCAGTATAGATAAGCTCTGACACTTTCAGTTCTGCCATCAGTACTGGAGAAATCTCCCTTCGGATGAGACGTTAAACCGAGGTCCTGACTCTCTGTGGTCATTAAAAATCCCAGGATGTCCTTCGATATAGAGTAGGGGTGTAACCCTGGCATCCTGGCCAGATTTACCCATTGGCCCATGTCCATCATTGTCTCCTAATCATCCCCATATACGATTGGCTTCATCACTCTGTCTCCTCTCCACCAATCAGCTGGTGTGTGGTGGGCGTTCTGGTGCAATATGGCTGCCGTCACATCATCTAGGTGGTGCTGCACATTGGTGGTGGTGAAGGAGATTCCCCCTTCTATGTAAAGCGCTTTTAGTGCCTAGAAAAGCACTATATAAATGGAACAAATTATTATTATTAATATTATTATTAAAATACATTTTTTTTTTACACATTTTCTTTAACCATCCAGTAAACAAACAAAAAACAACAATTTAAAAATAAATAAATAATAAATTTTAAACCATTTAACTGATAGTATTAATCGGTCAAAATTAGATTGAGATCTGGGGAACTTGGAGGCCAAGTCAACACCTCAAACTCGTTGTTGTGCTCCTCAAACCGTTCCTGAACCATTTCTACTTTGAGACAGGCGCATTATCCTGCTGAAAGAGCCACAGCCAACAGGGAATACCGTTTCCATGAAAGGGTGTACATGGTCTGCAACAATGCTTAGGTAGGTGGTATATGTCAAAGTAACATCCACATGGATGGCAGGACCCAAGGTTTCCCAGCAGAACATCCACGTGATGTATAAGAAAACATGATTCATCAGACCAGGCCATCTTCTTCCATTGCTCCGTGGTGCAGTTCTGATGCGCACGTGCCCACTGTTGGCGCTTTCGGTGGTGGACAGGGGTCAGCATGGGCACCCTGACTGGTCTGCGGCAACTGGGCTCAGGAGACTCTAGTGTGTCTTTAGCTGGATTCTTTATTGAGAAGATGCTGTGTGGCGCTGCAGTCATCAAAGTATGATGTACTCCAATCAGAGCTAATTTATTTTTCAATCTTCATTTATGGGTAAAAAGAAGGTGCTCTTCAGGTATTTCAAAGGATGATATTATGGATAGGATATCAATGTCCCCCCATAAACTTCTGGGCCCCCCCCAGTGTGATGCCCGTGGGAATAGGATCTAGTTGTATGTTGGTTTTGATGCTTTACATGTCTAAATGTTTTGTTGTCTGTTGCTTTGTGCCATTACACTGGTGTTAATTTGCATTTGTCTCTTTTCGCCTTAGACCTGATGGTTCCAGAAAAGGAGGAGAGTGAAGAACTGGGTGAAGTGGAAGAGAAAGATCAATATAAGAAGTTCATAACAGGAGAAAAAACTGTTAGTTACTCACATACTGAAAAGACACGAAAAGGGGGTGAAAAGAAGGGAACTACAAGTAATTTCACCTGCCAACATTGTGGAAATGGATTCACTCTAAAAAGAAGCCTTAACAGGCACATGAGAATTCACAATGGAGAGAAGCCCAATGCCTGCCAACAGTGTGGAAAGTGTTTCTCTCCAGGAGTAAGCCTTAAAAGACACATGAGACTTCACACTGGAGAGAAGCCTTACACCTGCCCTCAGTGTGGAAAGAGTTTTGCTCAAAAAATAAGCCTTAACAGACACATGAGACTTCACTCTGGGGAGCAACTCCACACATGCCCTCAGTGTGGAAAGAGTTTCACTCTAAAACAACACTTTGAAGACCACATAAGAGTTCACACTGGAGAGAAGCCTTTCACCTGCCAACAGTGTGGAAAAAGTTTCAACGGAAAAGGAAGCCTTAACAGGCACATGAGAGTTCACACTGGAGAGAAGCCTTGTACCTGCCAACAGTGTGGAAAAAGTTTCTCTCCAGGAGTAAGCCTTAAAAGACACATGAGAGTTCACACTGGAGAGAAGCCTTACACCTGCCCTCAGTGTGGAAGGAGTTTCAGTAGTAAAGGAAACTTTAAAGTCCACACAAGAATTCACACTGGAGAGTGTCCTTTCATCTGCCAACAGTGTGGAAACAGATTTGCTCTAAAAGGAAGCCTTAAAAAGCACATGAGAACGCACACTGGAGAGAAGCCTTACACATGCCCTCAGTGTGGAAATACTTTTGCTGACAAAGGAAGCCTTAACAGGCACGTGAGAATTCACACTGGAGAGAAGCCTTACACATGTACTCAGTGTGGAAAGACTTTAGCTGACAAAGGAAGCCTTAAAAGGCACATGAGTATTCACACTGGAGAGAAACCTTACACATGTACTCGGTGTGGAAAGAGTTTCACTCAAAAAGGAAGCTTTAAAGTCCACATGAGTATTCACGCTGGAGAGAAGCCTTTCACCTGCCAACATTGTGGAAGAAGTTTCAACCTAAAAGGAAACCTTAATTGCCACATGAGAATTCACACCGGAGAGAAGCTTTACACCTGCCAACAGTGTGGAATGAGTTTCACTCAAAAAGGAAGCTTTAACAGACACATTGGAATTCATACTTTAGAGAAGCCGTACACTTGTCAACAGTGTGGAAAGAGTTTTGATCAACATAAAACCTTAAAAGTCCACATGAGACTTCACACTGGAGAGAAACCCTGCACATGCCCTCAGTGTGGAAAGAGTTTCGCTCAAAAAATAAACCTTAACAGACACATGAGAATTCACACTGGGGAGCAACTCTACACATGCCCTCAGTGTGGGAAGAGTTTCATTCTAAAACAACACTTTGTAGACCACATAAGAGTTCACACTGGAGAGAAGCCGTTCACCTGCCAACAATGTGGAAAAAGTTTCAACCGAAAAGGAAGCCTCATCCGGCACATGAGAGTTCACACTGGAGAGAAGCCGTTTTCATGTGGTCACTGTGGGAAAAGTTTTAGGTATAAAAAAGCCCTGGAGTACCACATGAGTATTCATGTATGAGAAAACTGGTTTTATGTCATCAGTGTGGAATTCATTTCACAGACAGGAAACACCTGATGTTTATGGTATAACGTGCTGATTATTGTTATGGTATTAAATCACCTTAAATTAATAAATTCCCTATGAATGTCCAGTGACTCGAGAGCAGTAAAGAAGCCAGAGTCAAGAATTAGATTCAATGTATTGATTAGTAAAATGAAGTTCGAAAGAAGTTTCACCAACAAAGGGAATTATCATCAGACTGGAAACTAGTGAAGATCGCAAAACGAAAAAATGTGATAAATGTTTGCCTTTTTGGATATTACTTAACGATTTAAAACACAAGCATTGATGTTTTACTACAGTTTTACGATAAAAGTGATACATTTATAATAATTAATTCATTTGTGTCTGGATTGCACAGTAATCATACAGAAATAATGTGGATGTTACCGCTGTTTCACAAAAGAGGGAGGACACTTATTCAGTCATGTCTGTTTCTGTTTATTTTTAGTCACTGAACAGCACAAAACTGTGGGGCTTTAGTCTGAAAGTATGCACATTTAAAAAACAATTCTCATATTTTTACATCACATTTCCCCAGGAAGAATAATATAATTTTTCCACCATCCAATGAACTTTGAGCGCTCGCTCCAGTCCCAATATAGAGTTATCCTTTCAGCCAGAGAATAAAAAAAATAAATAAAAAAATGCATATCAGGCAATCCGCTTTGAGACAATCGGGTGTATTGTCAGATAAAATATGTAACCAAATAAACACATGATTGCCATATATAATTTGTCTGATTTCTACAGTGGTGGAATGTAACAAAGTACAAATACTACCTCCTCCCAAGAAAACACCATTGGAAGATCTCCTTGAAGGGACATTGAGTATTTTTGTGATTTTCGTGAGAAAATCGTATCGTGAAATTAGTATCGTGAATCTGAATCGTTACATTCCTATTAAACATACTTTCCAACATTTCATATTTGTATTCCAAAAAATATTTAAAACAATCTCATAACATAATTTAATTAAGTTGTAATTTGTCAGTGTAAATTATTTAATTTGATTGGTAACAGCCCTATATTGTCTTATTCTAATTTAATGTATTGATAAAATACATTACTAAAGTAAATATATCTCTGGGTATTTGTATTTTTACTTAAGTACTGCGATTCAGTAGTTCCTCCACCACTGGATTTCTACACAGTGCCTTTACCGTTTGCTTTGCTAACGGTTAGCGTGCGTAGCCTTATGCATCACATATAAAATACTTTACCGTCTTCTATGGTGATCAGAATCCACATAGGATCACAAACAAGTTATTTCAAACACTCGCTGCTAGCCTAGCGGTGTGACGAGACACGAGACTGGGTTCACGAGACGAGATTTTTGCAAAGTATCCTTAAAAAATCCTCAGTGAAAAAATTAATGACTGGTATATAGTCTTAGGTGCATTTTGAAATGTTTTCACTAATCATCTTAATGAATGTCATTTCAGTTCTACTCTCTGAGTATGAATTATCAAATGCATTGAAAGAACAATATACAAGCACTGGAAAAGGTTTTGCCACAATCTCAACTGACTGGCTCTTCAGTCGCCTTTGGCTTGCTCAGTTGGGGATACTACATTTTTCAACTAAATATCCAAATAAATCTAATTATTAAACTAAATTAACCATATAAACTAAATTACTGATCTAATTGCTAATCTAATGCCCACATTGTCACTGTATGATAATTGAAATGAGCTAGATGACATCACCGTTTTCTCCGGAGCGGCTGTACGGCCGAATCAAATTCTGTTGCACTATTTTCCTGTTTAACACTGTAAAGCTGCTTTGAAACAATCTGCATTGTTAAAAGCGCTATATAAATAGACTTGACTTGACTTGACTTCAGACCTTATTGTACATGAATTGAAAGTACAACCACAATCAAAGTACTCAAAGTGCAAACAGAGCCCAGACCAGAGCTAAGAGGTGGTTACAGCTTCACAGCCTACCATGTGATGGGCTTGATTTTGGGAGACAGACATTTTGCCTAATTTGAGCACATCAGGAGCTTGCGTTTTACTTTTGCTTTTGAATTTGTGATCACACATACTCTCTGTATAGGGAGCAGCGGTGCCGAGAGTGCATTCCTCAAGATAAGACATTTATCAGACTCTTAGGCTCTGTTGTGCAACGAATCCTCCACCATGGTCTTGTCAGTCATCTCACCTTACTCTCGTCACTTGATCAGTGAACCGTGATTCCTGCTGCACTGTGTGTGACTCAGAGCATTTGAGCAAAGCGGAGTGACTCTCAGCTCAATATTCCGCTCTATCCCAAGCGCGCTCCACTCAATCGTTCATGGCCCAAGCTCACGCTCCACTCCAGTCATAATCTGCTCACGCTCACCGGTAAAACTCAAATTTGCTCAAATCCCACTCCATCATGAAATTTCTCTGTACTGTACTATACTTGTTGTAGCCATTACAAATGTATTTAGTTTCATATTCATGTTAATATTATATTATTTTTTTATTTAATCTGTTGATTATGAAAAGAACAGCATGAGTAAGAAAAGGAAACATCATAAGATGTGCAATATGTCAGAAAACAAAGTGGTCAAAATAATTTCTGACCCACTTCAAATTTTGTTTTGTATAAAGCCTTTCTTTAAAGTGAAATTCATTTGGTATAAATAGTTTCTTAATTTTAATCAATGTTTCATCAACCAATTGCCTGGATTTAATAAATGAGAAGCAAATATAGCAGACAATATAATCTTGTGTAGTATAACTCAGTGTGTAGGCTACTTGTCTCACAGACATGATAAATATGTCTATAGAAAGCTTGAAATGTCTATTAAATGAAACAATTCAAAACGAAAAAAAAAAAAGCTACTCTGGTTATGTAATCTGTATGAAATGTGCATTTCTTTCAGAGAGTATAATGGGGATAAAAGAGAAGGCTGTCTATGAAGTAAATATATCTAATTAGTGGAATATTAAAGGTCCCATGGCATGGATTTTTTTATTTTATAATGTATTCTGAGGTGTACTTATATTGTTAGTATGATTTTTACATCATAAAATGTCATAATTTAGAAATAAAAGGCATTTTTTCTATACTGATGTTTGCCCTGTGGCTGAATGCCCTGTTTCAAGGGGCGTGTCTGCTGTGAGACTTCAGTAAAAATGCCCACTGTTGTGATTGGCTGACATCTTTGCATTTGAAATGAGCGGAGGCGGCGTGGTTTAACGAGGTCTACGAGGCACGTCAGAAAGACGGATGTCACTTCTCATCAGTTCTCTCAGCACGTCTCAGTTCAGTGAACTGTTGTAGTTACTAGCATATACTTCAGGTTATTAGTTTATTTCTAGTCGGATGGACTGTCACTCATGTCAGAAAGTTAGTAACTTTAGTAAATTATGGATCAGCGCTGACTGGAGATGCGAACCGTTTAGAACGATTCAGTCCGATTTGGTGAACTGGTTCGACCAGTTCACTAAAAAGAAACGGTTCACTAAAAAGAACCGGTTCAAAAGAACGATTCGTTCGCGAACCGGACATCAATGGACCAGAGACGGAGCGATTGCTAATAAAGTTATATATTGTAACTACTGAGTTTTGAGAGTGCTGTCAGCGTGAGTTTACTTTGTTTGTATCTGAGAGTTCTGAATAAACACGAGTCCCAGTCACACCGAGCCCGTCTTCGTCCTTATTACCAACTTTGTAACACATGTAATGTACCATTACAGCTGTCGAGATGAACGAGTTACGAGTAAGTGTTGATTATAGCATTATTTTTAGATATTTTCCTATCATATGAAAAGCGTCAGTGACGCGCATTGAGTACACAGCGCAAACAAAGACACAACAGCGCAGTAATCGAATGTAATCCAGTTTATTGTGGTGGGGATAGCTGGCTAGCCTAGCGCGGAGACCCTCACGCTTACCCCCCTTCTGCTTAATCTTGCGCCGCGTTTGGTGTCTCCGCTGTGGGCCAGATGCAGAGAGAGAAGCCGCAGCACAAATAATAAAGTTCTGTGTGAACTTGAAAATTAGCTACACATCAGAAATCACTGATCACAGATCAGAAGGAACTGAAAAAAGACTGAGAAGCACATCCAAACACTGAGAAACTGCCAGCATTCACTCGTTCACAAGCCATGATCTCTCGAGGACAAACAAATATGGCGCTCGCATGGGCGTGCCAAATTCTCTGGGGGCGTAGGAAAGGGAGGTAACCGCTCCTGTCATGTCGTCATAACAGGAAAATTCAAGATCAGCTCGTCTGGGCTGTCATTTTCTCAAAGGCAGAGAAAGACAACCAGAACTCAGTTTAAACAAAATATAGTGACGCCTATATAGCTGTGGTGTGTGAGCTGATAAGCGATTGAGAAGCTTTGGCTGCACTTTTCAGGACTCGTGAGTAGGGATGAAACGATTACCGGTTTCACAATAAACCACAATAAAATTTAGTGACGGTTAGTAATATTGTTTAAAATGTATTTATCATTAAAACTCGCGGTAAATCTTGTCCAGTCAGCGTCAGTCTGGTGCAGCGCAGCTGTCTTTGAATGAGAAGAAATGGCAGAAGGCAGTGACAGCACTCGGGGAAATGTTCAGACTTCTAAAAGGTCCAAATCTGAGGTGTGGTCATATTTTGGCTTTTACAAAAGTCCTGAGGGAAACTTAATCGAAGATGGTCACCCTGTCTGCAGAACATGCCAGAAGAAAGTCGCTGTAATGGGGGAAACACTTTAAATCTGCGAACGCAAGGCAAGTGGACTTTGACCTCAATACCAAAACTACGTCTGGGAAATAATAACGTGAAGCGAACGAACAAATTCAGACAAAACTAGGGCGACATTTAAGGGATAATAATCAGGGCTTGACATTAACAACCGCCATTTGCGGGTGTAAGTTAACTTTATTTCGGCTGCACACGACACTAGCCACTTTGGCGGTTGAACTTATTATAGTCTTCTCAAAAGCCATCTGTTGTAACCGCTTTGAGCATTATAACCACTCACACGTGTTTATGAATGCAATGTCTCATAATCAGAGGCGTTCAGATTAGCCGGAGTTTTGTTCAGAGCGCGCGCCGCTCTCACTCGCTGAAATCTGCACTTAAAACATGTACGCAGGAGATTCATTCATCATCCAGTGGTTGACTGTTTCTGTTCTATTTCAGCAGCGAAAATAGTTTCAAACAAACACAGCAGAACCACAGCGCATCTGATATGACCGTCTCTAAAGTTACATACAACATTGGTAACGTTATACACGTTTCAAACTTCAATAGCCTTTGAAGGGAATGACAGTCATAAAACTGACTGTAAAGTGTTCATCTAGGTGTCAGGTATGATGCACACATTTTGATATTTAATAAAATAAACTGTCAAATCATATGGAAATATGGATTTGCATTATTTCACTAGGAGACTGTTTGGGCTCTTACACAAAATATGCTATATTTAAATGCATCATTGCTGAACACTGATGAGAATATTGCTTGAGAATATATTTACAGAGATAATATTAGAGATTATATTTACACCAAATTATTATTATTTATGCGTTGCTATTGACGACGGCCATTATAAGGAAGGATATACCACAGAATCTAGCTAAAAAAAGTGCATAGAGCTGCTTGATTTATTTGTGTTTGTTTATTTTCAAATATAAAACTTGTTGAAATGTTTTAAGTGTGTGCATCTGTTCTTTTTGAACACTTTCATCTCATTTGAACAAAACCGTGATAATATTGATAACCGTGATAATTTGGGTCACTATAATCGTGATGTGAAATTTCCATACAGTTTCATCCCTACTCATGAGCAATCGGAGTAGAGAGCAATCAGACACTCTCTTACAGCTGGTGCGCCCTTGGATTGGGCTGATTGCCCTGATTGACAGGTCTTCATTTACTGTGCGCCATAGAATAGGACAGCATGCTGAAAAACCACTGACATTTTTTGTTGATAAAAAGGCTACATTGGTTCCAAATGGCACAAGTCTTGATTGCTTTGAGATATTGTAACAGACAGGCCTACGTTTTTTTCCCCATACAGTTTACTTCCTCGCCGCTAGGGGTGCTATAGCACCTGAATGTGCTCTTTAGGTAAGGCTGTGTGTCCACTAAAGCATTTTTAGCCAGCTGAAAACGCTAGGTGCTCTGCTGAAAACGCTAGGTGCTCTGCTGGAAACGCCTTGCTGTGGGCGCTCGAGAGCATTTTGGCAGCGCAGCATTTTTTTCAGTTGAGACTCTGTGATGGGCGCTGCGTTTTGCTCAAAGTTGAACATTCTTCAGCTCTCAGCGACCAGTAAAAAAAACGCTGAACGCTTGGCACTTGAGAGTGAAAAACTCGCTCAGCGCCTCGTTATGCTCGTGCCGTTCTAAAAACGCAACGCTCCCATTGAAAACAATTGAATATACCAGCCAACCGCGTGAAAAAAAAATGCTTTGGTTTGGTGGACACACGGCCTAAAGGTGGTTTAGAAGAGGAAGTTAGCAAAACAGCAGCAGTAGAAAGCATGGCTCAGCTGCATTTGTGCTATGTCCTGGTTGGGAAATGTTCCGTTTCTAGCTCAACTTAAAGTAAGGATTTATTTACTACCTGTTATTTAAAAGTATGCCTTGCTGAAAAGCCAATTCATAGGTTCATGCAATGATGTCACTATGCATTTCTCTTATGCTTTTTTTATGCATTTCTCAGTGTCCTGTTATATCAAGGAAACATTCAAATAAAGTAATCTGTGTCAATGCATATTGAAACAATCAAATCAAGTTATTTGCGTGAGTGCATTTGCTGATTATTGCCTTTCATTCACTTAAGTTAATGGTGTTTGTGTTCACAGTTAATTCATTTATCCTTCACGTTGGATTCGACTGAAAATTGCACAACTACAGTACACATTACAGGCACTGATCAACAAACGCGGATATGTTACATGTCTAAAGGAGCCTATATAGAAAGAATAAACCAGTCTTATAAACTTATACATTTAGCTTAACAACTTATATATAATCTGCATGCACAATAAACTACAGTAAAATGTATTTAAATCTTTTCACAGAAAGGTTTTTGCAGGTTTTAATAACATTTTATTTAATAACAGTAGTCATAATAAGCATATTTCCGGTAGCCTACGTGCCTCAGACTTGTGTCGCCAACTCAATCATCCGCGGTAATCTTCTGCAAACTTCGTCAGCTGGTTGAACCGGCTCTTTTGGTTCTTTTTTAGTCGGACATGCTACTTCTGCTTTTGTGCCTTGCGTCATTTAGTTTGATTAATGAACCGGCTCAACTGGTTACTTGCTGAGAACCGGCTCAAAAGAACAATTCGTTCAAGAACCGAACATCACTACTGTATGAGCTATGTTGGGTTTGATGCTAAGAGTTTGATACAGGTTATTTGTATGTACAGTATTTTAGAAGGACTCTTTTTCGGTGACCGTCAACACAGCATGTTGCAAACTAAATGTGGAATAACTTATGGCTGTTCCTGATTGGGAAGAGTCTGGTGTTGGAGAACTGTTATAGTTTGGAGTGAATTCCTCGCAAATGGTTGGATTATTCATCTGCTAATTTACAACTTTGGACATTGTTTGAGGAGCTATATTCCATCAGCTAAGACTTACACGCATCAAGAACAGCCATAAGTAAGCCAAAAGCCACAAGCTTACGTCCATCTGGGCTTTAAATCCATAATTAGTTTGCAACATGCTGTGTTGACGACCAAACTATAACCTCGTATTATTAGTCTCGTATTATTTAAACACAAAACTAGTTATACAACTTAGTAAAATTCAGGGAAATTCAGTTTGTCTAACAAATGCTTAAGAAGGAAAGATGCTCACCGAATGAATGAACACTATTCTTTTTATAATATGAACACAAAATGTGGCTCTGATGCAGTGATCATATGGTCCGCTCTATGCTGTCGGGCCTCTAGACTGGAGCTGCGGTGTTGTGCATGATACTAATGTGAAACTTTATTCACCCAAAAAGAAAGCATATTTACAATGTCTGAATCATTCCCTATCCCCTATATCATGCCTGTCCAAATCGGATGAATTTCAAACGGCCTTCAGCTTGTCTATTATAATATAGGCCTATTATATGTGGCCTGCCACACACAATTTACAAATCGTGCAGATTCACAATGTTAACACAAGGCCAGGGAAACATTAACGCTGCAAAAGTGGAACGAAACCGCGCTACTTGTGCACAGCACAACTAGCGAGCTCTGAGTCTTGCATCTCGATCACACGACCACTAAACAGCCAGTGAGAAGCATTCGAGAAGCATGCAAATCAGTAGAAATGTTGAGCCGATCCAGTCAGAATACTTTTAACCAACAATTCACCGACATTTATCATGGATTTACTTTGGTAACACTAACTGTAACCTTGGTATTTTATCAGAAATGTAGGATAAAATCTCACTTTATTTTATTTTTTATGTAGACATGTATAAAATGAGTAATAAATGCCAAATTATAGGCAATTTTTTTGTCATAAACTTGCAGCTGTCTGTATTTGTTTTATAGATTAAATACCATAAAGCCATTCTAGCCCTTAATCGTCCCTCAAGTAGGGTTTACGTTTGAGTCCCTTGGGGTCAGATCGACCCCAAACTTTTAGAGAGCGATTGCATAAGGAAATATACATTTTTTTTTACATGGAAAACTATATATAATTTTTTTTAATTTACTTCTCAACTATACATTTATGCTGTTTTTGTGGGTATTTGGTAGTTTTTTACCTATTTACTACACAAATACTTAACTATGTCATAAATTGTCTCATTAAAAAATGTTTTTATGAAAAAATCACTTGAATGATGATCTTAATTAAATATAAATAGTTTTTGGACATTGCTCTATGTGTTAGGGATAGAATACTGCCATCTGTAGGTTTGTGGAAAAACTTTAGGAATTATAGTTAAAGAGAAAGAGAGTGCAATGACCACATTATCCACTAGAGGTCCATAGGGAAGTTATGCAAAAGTTAAGCTGCCTTTCATCTTTCTTTTATTTGCCCTTTTCCCTCTCTTTCTCATGATTGTTCCATGTTGCATTTGTGCTCTAGTATTTGTCCTTCATTTATGTATGGAATTTTTTCAGATTTATGCCAGTTTTGTTGATTTTATTTGCCAGTTTCTATAAAAATGCTCTCTGTTGCAGTCACACACGTGTGTGTGTGTGTGTGTGTGTGTGTTGTGTGTGTGTGTGTGTGTGTGTGTGTGTGTGTGTGTGTGTGTGTGTGTGTGTGTGTGTGTGTGTGTGTGTGTGTGTGTGTGTGTGTGTGTGTGCATGAGACAGAAAGTTCGTTCCACTTTGTGTTTATGCTCTAGAACCACATTTTCAGATTTATACTGGATTTAGTTGATTTTTTTTTACAAGCAATGTGAAAAAAAGCATTTTTTACATTTTCCCATTCATTGCCAAAATCTAAAAAATGCTCCAGACACCTGTGTGTGTGTGTGTGTGTGTGTGTGTGTGTGTGTGTGTGTGTGTGTGTGTGTGTGTGTGTGTGTGTGTGTGTGTGTGTGTGTGTGTGTGTGTGTGTGTGTGTGTGTGTGTGTGTGTGTGTGTGTGTGTGTGTGTGTGTGTGTGTGTGTGAGTGAGTGAACATGCTTGTTCCATATTGCATTTGTGCTCTAGTGTTGATTTTATTTGCCAATTTCAATAAAAATACTCTCTGTTGCAGTCACACACGTGTGTGTGTGTGTGTGTGTGTGTGTGTGTGTGTGTGTGTACGTGTACGTGTGTGTGTATGAGATTCTACTTTGTGTTTATGCTCTAGGACCAGACCTTGATATAAAAGTAGAAATTTTCAGATTTATACTGGATTTAGTTAATTTTTTTGACAAAAAAAAGGTGAAAATAAAAATGTTTTTTACACTTTCCCATTCATTTTCAATGTGGGGTCAATCTGACCCCGAGGGACTTAACGGTAAAAAAAATTGTACACACCTTTAGAACAACCAAATAAAGCCCAGATTTTTTGTGCATGTTTAGATAGATTGTTTAGCAAAAGTCACAGAGTCTCATGGCCCTGAGATGAAGGGAACACTTTTTAAAAATGGAGGAAAAGTCCAGTGGGGTCAGCTGGACCCCAAGGGCCGATTAAGGGCTAGATATAGAAATAATATTTGTACTTTTTACCATGTAGCGAGGTGCCATGTGTGCACTGCAAAAAATGCTCTTATTTAGTATTTTTGTCTTGTTTCTAGTCTAAATATATCAAAACATTCTCAAATCCCACCCCCTACATGTATTATAATGGGACATAGACAAACTAAACAATCAAATTACACTTCAAGTAAATGTTTTCCAAAGGTGGTTTCTGTTAGCCTGACGTCGTCATACTCAATTCTAGTCAGAATATGAGTCTGATGCTGCTCCGTTGGGCTGTGATTATGGGGCGTGTTTCAACTGAACCAGGAAAGACCTCAATTGGATAGACCTACAACCAATCAGAGAAACGGAGCGACGCATAACGTTAGTTGTCAAATGTCAACAGAACTCAACTGCACTGTGTTGCCATGTCCGCGGGTTGAAGCGACCCCAATTATGTGATATACAGACCCAGGAATGTGATTTTTAGCTGCCAGCCCTGCCAAAATAACACATATTTTACCCCCCAAATGCCTTTTTTCCCGGAGAACCCCGCCTGGAAAGCTATTGGGCTTGTTTTTGGCTAGTTTGAGGAACGTTAGCAATTGGGCGGGTTTTGTTGTAAAAACTTGGCAACCCTGTCTGCACGCACGCTGGAATAAGTAGCCTAACGTTAGAAGAAAAAGATGTGTAAACGATCTTTGCCGGTGTTGTAAAAAAAGAATTTAAGGATACACAGAGTACTTACCAACACGATCATCATTTCTGAGAGAAATAGTAAAGGTGAATGCATATACGAACAAGTTCTCCGTTTAGGATTAGAACAAACTCAACCCAAGCGCCTTTGATGACGTGGATGATTACGTTACTGTTGATCATCTGTCCATCATCGTCTAAAGCCCGCCCTGACAATTTCATTGGTCCGAACAGTTTCTGTTCGGGCATAATTACTCCTCTACGGATCAAGTCCAGACCGAACTGCCCGAGTAAAAATGTTGTGGGCGGGGCTAAGTTCGGCTGGCATCCAGGCTAGGTTTCTGTGATTTTAGGCAGTTTTTATCACGCTGATTTCAAGTGTTCATTTTTTGGTAACACTTTACAATAACAGTACATGAATAATCATGTATTAATACATGAATTAATAGTTTATTAAACATGAACTCATGATTAGTGAAGATATGAACTAATCATGAACAAATGAGGAGCTATCATGAACTAAGACAGGAGTCATAAGGATTCATGCATGAATAACAGCAGCATTAATACATGTTAGTACATGTTTGATAATTAATGCATTAATTAACATGTGGTTAAACTAAATCAAACAGGCTACTTAAGAATAAATAAGTATTCTGACTTTGATTTAAACATGTGATTTAATACTGTCATAATTTAAACTGTAATAGCCTATTATAATCTGCCATCTGCAGCTTCGTGATTTTTAGCCATTTTTGTGAGCCATTAATTACACACATTTGTCTAATCAAACGTGGAAAATAGACTAATAACTATCACTAATCATTTTAATTTGATATAAACCGTTTTTAGATTTTTATAGTTCAATTAGGCTACGTTTAGTCACAGCTAGTTTTCTTCCCGGAACTTGTTGTATTGGGATATTTCTGGAGGTGTGTACTTTAATTAACTGTATTTTTAAATTGTTTAAATGTAACTTATATGCTTCGATTAGCATTAGCCGGTGGATGCGCCCTGTTTTACATTTACATACAGGGTGTAAAGGAATAAGGATTCTTAGTGTATATGTTTATTCATTTTGTAATGAATGAATTGTTAGTGCATCATTGTGTCATGACTTTACTTCTGGGGGCGCGGCATTACTATCTTATGGTCAACTTACCATACACTAACATCAACTAATGGCTTATTACTGTACGACTATGTCATGACTTTACTTGAGGGGGCACATCATGATTAATTCATTATTAACTAACCATACACTAACATCAACTAATGGCTTATTACTGTACGACTATGTCATGACTTTACTTGATGGGGCACATCATGATTAATTCATTATTAACTAACCATACACTAACATCAACTCATGGCTTGTTAATGCATCATTGTGTCATGACTTTACTTGAGGGGGCACATCATGATCAATTCACTGTTAACTACTTATCAAATTCATCTCGTGATTTATCATAAACTTACTATCAAATACACATGTAACTAGTATAACTAGTATTCAGCCCAGTTAAGAGAATGGAGGTACAGTATCATCACGGCCTGTGTCTGGGTGGAGAGAGAACTGTACAGATCCCAGCAGACGATCCCTCACTTCCTGACTTTACTGCATGTTTCCTGTTTGGTTATTTTTTGGTAACTGATTTCTCAGGAACTGTTATAAGTCACAGTAGGTTTAGTTTGATGGGAAAGAGACCTTTTGAGATAAAATATAGCAGATTTAGTATTTTCTATGTTTGATAAGGGTGATCAGTGAAAGTAATGAAAAACTATTCCTGTGGCTTTCAGTAATATTTATGATGAAGCTTCTGATAAAAATGGTTTAAATTATGACAATACATTTTAAAATGTATTTCAAAGTCAAAATATTTGTTATTCATTCTTAGAAAGCCTGTTTGATTTTGTTTACCCATACATGTTAATTAATGCATTAATTATCAAACATGTACTAACATGTATTAATGCTGCTGTGATTCATGCATGAATCCTTATGACTCCTGTCTTAGTTCATGATAGCTCCTCATTTGTTCATGATTAGTTCATATCTTCACTAATCATGAGTTCATGTTGAATTAACTATTAATTCATGTATTAATACATGATTATTCATGTACTGTTATTGTAAAGTGTTACCCATTTTTTAAATAAGTTTGGTTTAGTTAGTTATTTGATGCTATAAAAACGGGGGTGTGACGTTATGATTAACAGCTGAGATTGACAGCTTCTCTTAGCGATGTAGTCACTGAGGCACTAACGGGAATTTCGGGAGGAGATTGAAGCTTTAACTTTATTCTCTACATTTCCATAACTGTTTATTTCACAAAAAGTTGTTGATTAGGCAGGATTATGGGCGAAGTCATTGATATCGCGGCTCAACTTCGCACTCACTACTATACAGACTCAGGCTCCAAGTTGCTACTGCGACTCGAGACCCAAGATGTCGGCACCATATTCGAACACTGGTGGCTTCAGTTACGTCAACGGAAGAAAGTGAAGGCACGTCGTCCATCTTTTTTTACAGTCTATGGCACAACTGACAGAGTATTGCTTTATGTGCTTTATGTCAAAGTCAAACCTATGACCTTAGGCAGCAGTTGAAGCTGGAGAATCAGTCCACACAGGATGAGAGTACCAGAGATAAGATGAGAGCGAAGTCTGACCATGTACAAAAGTAGCATAATCATTTAGAATCACAGGAGCAAAACCAGGCTGGGAGTAACTGCACAGAGAGATGAAGACAGACCGAATACAGATGACAAACTGACAGAGAGAAAGAGTGCAGGTGAAGAAAACTAAACCTGTGACACCAGAGATATAAAATGAGTAACAATCAGTACGTTAACATGGACAACAATACTCCGATATTAATCTGATTAAAACCATACTCAGATTAAGAAACGACCATATAAACAGAGTTTTATAATTACCTTAATCCGGATAAAGCCAAACTCGAATTAAACAAAAATTGAATTAAGACATGTGGAGTATGCCTATTTCAGTCGCATTATCAGAGAGCATTACAGACATGTACACACCTTAATCTAACTATGCCGTAGGAGTTTTCGATGCATTTTGCAACAGGACGGACACACACACACACACACACACACACACACACACACACACACACACACACACACACACACACACACACACACACACACACACACACACACACACACACACACACACACACACACACCAGGCAAGTGCAGAGGGGAGGACTTAGGGCTCGAGCCCCTATCCTTTTTAAAAAATGTATCAAAAGTGCCCCTCTCAACAATCATCAATAATATTGTGAATGACACTGAATGACATAAAACAGAATTTGAATTATAATTAATATAACAGCATGTACAAAACAGTAACAAAGCGTTCAAATGTCGTTGCCATGACGTGTTGCTATGGTGTGTCTTGCTTGACTGCTCATTCTGACACTGCCTCCTCTATATTTGCGCGAGAATATGACGCAGATCCGGCGTTCGGACAGATGACCCAGAAGCGATTTGTTTACGAGCAGAGGAAGACGCGCGTGTCTCAGCTGTTGGATTCTACATTGATCGTGCTTTAGGTCTCGGCGTAGTGCTCAAAATGGGGCTTAAGTGTGTATTTCATGGATTCCCGAACCCCGGCGCTACGTCATATTCTCGCGCATGCGTCGTGGAGGCACACGCGGAAGGCAATAACAAGCTGGATAAAGGTGTTATTTTGATTTTTTTTTGCGCACAAAAACTATTGTCGTCGCATCGTTAGATTATTGTAGAGTCACTGTGGTGAGATGGACTTTGTAACGATGTTTTGAGAGCCTTTTATCCGTCTTGGGAGTATAAGTGTACTGAATGCCAATGGAGGCCTATATGAAGCCTTTCTCAGCCATCAGCTTTCAACAAAAATATCTTCATTTGTGTTCCGAATATGAACGGAGGTCTTACGGGTCTCGAACGACATAAGGGTGAGTAATTAATGACAGAATTTTCATTTTTGGGTGAACTAACCCTTTAATCAAAGCTATTATTCGAAATGTAGGCTGTCAAGAAGGAGGCAAGATGGGCAGTATTTCTTCCAAAAAAACTGAAAGACACAATATATAATATAACAAAAATAAAACAACGTGTATATATATATATGTATATATATATATATATATATATATATATATATATATATATATATATATATATATATATATATATATATATATATATATATTGATTTTAACAGACCCACGAAAGTCGCGCTATGATTGGACGTCGGACAGCGTAGCGTGGCATGGGGACGTAATGACGTACGATTAATCGAGCTATGTTCTATAACATGTAAAACAGGAACATGAACGGAATATTCTAAAAGCAACGCATGTAAACACCTTAATCAGAATATTGTCTTATTCTAGTGTAAGGTCAATAATTAGATTACTGCTGTCCATGTAAACGTAGTCAATGAGAGAAGAGAGAACCGGTGCCAAACTAGCTAGCAGCTGTGCTGATTGATTTTTTAAAATCAGTTAAATAAATTAATGTAAGGTTTTCCTTGACTTTCTTGATTCATTGAGCAGTAGATATAGTAAGCAGTTGAGTTCACACTTCAATTTTAAACATATTACATATAAAATAAACAATACAAAATATACTAAATATTTCTACTAAATGAAGGATTTATTTACTAAATGTTTTATTTCTACACAGGCAATAAACAGTTTATTAAAATATAATTAATATTAAATTAATGTGAAATAATTTAATGCAATTGTTTCTGCACTCAATCATGACTGTTTTGTCAACTTTTGTTGGTTATTTTCTACATATCGATGGGCAATATGAATATTTAAATATAATTCACCAGAATTTTTTTCTGCATTCACATTGTGATTCAGCTGAAGAGAGGTTTGTGTTTTCAACATTTAAAGTGTTTAAATCAACACAGTTGGTTCAAATAATTGCATAGTTATACAAACGATGTAAAATGAGTTAATCATGAAAGTAACATTGCAGAAATGTTTTATTGTGAATCGGTTTATGGTAAACACGAATGAATGAATTGCTTCTCGGAATGATTCATTGATTCAAAGCGCTCGATTCATCGCGTGCTGACGTCATCGGCTGGTCAGAAAGGCAGCAGAAACACAAACGTGTCATGATAATTTTCACAAATAAATCTCAAATGTTGTAACCATGAGCAGTGCATATTTTTTTCTGGTGTGCATGTTAAGCAATGAGTGCATTCACACCGGGAGAGGCACATGAAATAAAGCAGGAGCGTTGCATCTATTTATTTTTAGTTATTTTATTTCTAATCCCAAAGAGAAATCACTCTTTTGATGGACAAAATAAATATGATTTCACACAAAAAGTGCTCAAACTGCACATAATAAGCATGTCTAGTATGTTTTAACAAGAACTGGAGCAAGTCATAAAATAAAAGAATCTATAAAGTCTATAAAATATTTATAGAAGATTTAACCATTTAAACTTGTTTTTAATTATTCAGTTTAGGTGAACGTATAGTATAGGCTATTAAGTAATTAAGTTAGCCAAATATATATATATAATACATACTTTCTTTTAGTTTATTATGTAACACAGAAAGGTAGCCTCTAGCACTACCAAAGCAAACCCGATCGAGTGCACGTTTGGAAATAAATACTCATATGATATAAGTGATAATTTATATATAGCGTTTGAGCCACTGCTCTGACGCTGTACAAACCCTTTCAGTGTGAATACTTTCGCGCGTCTGCCGCTGCAGTGACGGTGTAGTTACGCTGATGTGAAGCTCATGCACTGCTCACGCTTGCAGTGTGAAACGGCCGTTAGGGATCACTGGAACACGCAAGCCTTTCCACCAACGACAAGGTGGCAATCCTTGGAAAGGAACATTCACTCTCCATTCATTCTTTATCTAACACAGTCACACACACACACACACACACACACACACACACACACACACACACACACACACACACACACACACACACACACACACACACACACACACACACACACACACACACACACACACACACACACACACACACACACACACACACACACACACAGTCTATAACAAACACATACACACTCACATGCACACAAGGAGACAAAAACAGTTTAGTATTTTTGCATTTATATTAGCATTGTTATTCCTTAAAATCAAACTAAATAAAATGCACTGAAACACTTACCAGTAGTATTGACATACTTTAACCCTGTGCTTCTACCTCTGCTTCTTCCGTCTTTAGCATTGTCCTCAATGCCATACACATTCGGTCCTGTCCTCTGGGCATGAAATTGATAAATGAATATTGGAATCACTGAAAACACAAGTACTTATAAACTAAAATACAAAGTAAACTCAACTAAACCTTACAGAAAGAAATGAGCACACATGCTGGTGTCCAGCTTGTCATCATCTTCTCAGACATTCTGACTTCAACTGGTTGGCTGCTGAAAAACATCAAAATCAAAATTAGATTAAGATTTAACATTTTCCTCCAAACGTGGTTATGGTGTGCAGTAGTACAGTGACTGAAGCAAGATCTTTAAACACTTAGCTTTAGATGGTATAATGAACACTCGTATCCGGTCGCAGACAGCACTGCTTTCGTCTCCAAATTCTTCCTGCACATATCAATGATAGGATAAAGGGAGACTGCATAAAATACATCCAGTACAGACTATGACAAATCATACAGATTGAACACAAATTCAACCTAAGACTTATATTGATAAGGTCAAACGCCTATACCTTACAACAGTTCTTACTACGTCTCGCTTTACCTTTACCTTGTCTTACTGTCACTGTTGCTCTCACTGTCTGTGTCTCCCTGGAGCTGCCACGCTACTCCTTACTGCATCTGCTGCTGCCTTCACCGTCTAGTGTCCTCCCTGGAGCTACCACACCTTCCTGCTGCTGAGGCTACTATTCTGCTAAGACCTTAACCATAACCCGTACACGGTACAATCTAACCGCAACCCAACCATACGCGAACCATAGCATAGGCAGACGATGCCCCACTGTTCAGTGACTATGGTTCCGTATAGCTTATCAACACGACCATACGCGACCCATGGAACTAAGGCTGCTGCCCCACTGTTGTCCTTAATGCCGCATTCAGTGGCCATCGATCCGTATGGCATACTATCTAAACAGTAATACCTATCTACTACAAACGACGCAAAATACAGTAAACTGGATTGTGATAACTATGTAACACGCCCGACTGAAGGCAGGAGTCCGGATTGGAGATATAAATGTGATCCAGTAAGGTGTTCCTCTCTGTCGTTGCTGTAGAAATCAGTTGCGTGTATCCTCGGGACTGAAACAATTCCATAATGGGGGTTTTTTCCAGCACACAGCAGGTCCTCGTTGAAGTCTCCACAGATAACGATGACATGGTCACAGACAAGGTCCAAATAGTCCAACATGTTCTTCAAGTTTGTCAAGAAACCTCCAACACTATACTGTGGCGGCCTATACACGGTAGCAATTGCTGCCTTGATTGGAGAATCTATTTTGACGACGACAAACTCGAGATCGGTCACATTTTGTATATATTGCCTGGGCTGAGCTGGAATGTGCCCCCTGCAATATACAGCTACTCCACCTCCATTTTTCTTCCCAATTTCTTGAAGCGTTGAGTAGGAGATGTGTCGGTTTCGACTGAACAAGTTGAATCCTTCAAACTGGAGATTTGACGAAATACACGATCCTGTCAGGTGGGTCTCTGCTAGACAAAGAATATCTGCGAGTCGCAGCTCATGATGCCATCTAATATCCTCAATGTGGGATGCCACTCCTTCAGTGTTGTGATGGCTAGTCTCCTTCACGTGCTGCAGAAGTGGCATGATTCCTTCGAGTGTTGCTCTTCTCAAGTTTTCCAAAGAGGCTGTGATTTCAGGATCAGAATATATCTTCTTTTCATCGAAGTCCGTAATGTGTAGTCCATGTAGCGAAGTCGTTCTGCTGAGGGCGACGTAGGCCATTCCTGGCTCAAAGATCTTCTTCAGTGATACTACTGCAGACTGCATCGTCATGCCTTGAACTTTGTGTGCTGTACAGGCATAAGCTAGCTTTATGGGGAATTGTCGACGAACAACTCCTTGCCGCAGATTCTCTTCGGCCCTCTCAATGTAAACCAAGACGTCGTCTTCACCTCGTACCTTTTTACGATGAAAGACTCCGTCTTTTGTATTGGTGACTATGTTTGAAATTTTGCCAAAACAGCCATTAACAATTCTGTCTTCCATATCGAGATTCCTTGTCACCATTACACGAGCTCCAACTGCAACTTGAATGGTGTCCAGTAAATTGTCCTTTTTTCCAATGGCAGGTTTCTTCTGTCTCTTCATCCTTCCGGTTTTCGGGGCCTTCCTGTAGTCTTCAGCGTCAACGCTTCTGACATCAGCATGAATTACCGTTTCAGCATTATGCTTGTGAACTTCTTTATTGGTGGCGAATATATGCAGAACATCGTGCGGGCAGTCTTGGGGTTTCTTCACAGCCCGGAGTAACAAAGCTCTATCATTTTCCTTAAGAGCTTCAGTCTTCTGCTTCACTCGTAGTCGGTTCAAAATTTGAGCGAAAGCGAGGTCTTCTTTTTGACGCATGATTTCGGTGAGGGTGATCATTAGAAAGTTTTCCTTCCAGAAGTCCAGCGTATCCTCTTCATAGACGCAGAGAGGTTTGGCTTTACCAGTTGGTGGCAACTGGTAAAAGTCTCCCACAGCAAGGCAAGATATTCCTCCAAATGGTTTCTTGCTGCCTTTGATCTGTTGTAATCTCCAGTGTATGTAAGCAAACAGGTCCTCCGAAATCATGGATACTTCGTCGATGATTAGAATCTCCACGTTGCGCAAATCTGCTCTTACTTCATCAAGGGCGTTCCCAAGTCCTTGATAAGGTTGCTTCAGATTCCTCGGCAGTTTTAAAAGGGAGTGCAACGTTTTCCCAGAAATGTTGAATGCGGCCATCCCAGTAAAAGCACTCATCAGCACAGTAGGCGTTGAGAGATCCCCTTCCTCCCGGAGTTGAGGGAGCTGTCTTAGAATCTTGGTTGCTTCTGTGTATATACACTTGATGACATGTGATTTCCCACAACCAGCACCACCTGAGACAAAGTAAAAAAACTGTTCCGGATTTAGACCCAACACCTGCTTCTGGCACCACTGGCGAACAGTGTAGAAAATTGCGGCCTGCGTCTCATTTAGACTCCTATACAACTTCCTCACAAATTCAACAGTCATCTGAGGTGCCTCCATTTGTGGTACGACTCCATCTCCATCTTCACGAAGAATCTGGTATTCCGGGACATCATCTTGTTCATTCACTTCTTCTGGATCGACGTCTTCTTGCTCTGCAATACACTCCAACCGATCAGCCTCAATTTCAGGAGCAAAAGCTGTCCACGCATTCTCCGATGGTCCTTCCCGTTGCAACTGTTCAAATGCTTCGTCCTCTGCTTTGCTGTGTTTTTCATACTGTTGCTGGTGTGCTTTCACTATGGCACATACAGGCACCAGGACATTGGCGCTGTGCCGGAAGTTCCACATATGCGGTTTTGTAAAACTGCTCGTATGTTGGATATCGCTGAGGTTTCAACTGCTCGTTGACGCGATGTGGCACGTAAAGTTTGACCAAAGCCCCATAGAACTTTTCCGGATGCTTCTCTTCCGAAAACCGAGCATATCTGATAACAGCAGCCTTACCAACAGTCCTCTTCTGAATAAATCCCATATCGTTGAGCAGGCGGTGAACATTCTTTTCTTGAATTTGCCGACCATACACAACACGGTAATTGGACACAAAGTCTGTCAGACAAATCATCTCAAACTCCGGTGTTTGAGGCATCGCTCTGTATTTATCTATTATCCCTGACATCCAGACATCCTCTGAATCGGGATTTTTGTTGTGCAGGACACTAAGGGGCAAACTCATTTTGAGTGCGTCGTCATCCGTCGGTATGAACACTACGCTTCGCTAACACTTCTTCATTGGTAAGCTGCACGTTCGTGCCACAGACTCCTGAGCGCTCACTTGCCTGTGTTTAGAGTAAGCCTGCATGATGTTCTTCATTTCATCCTCCTCATTCACGTTGGATTCACGAATATCCTTGATCACATTGTTCAGGAAGTCATTCATCTCATGCTCTGGCTTGGAAATGTAGGACAACATATACATGATGCAGCTGTAGAAGTCAAGAATGTATTGGATGTCCATGTTGGCGTTCCATGCCTGCAGCAGATCTGGATTTGAGCCATTCACCCAAGCCTCCTTTGGATCACACTTCAAATAAACTACATTTGAAGTGGACAATTCCTCAGCATAGGTCTTGTAATCATCCATGGACATATTG
Source organism: Gobio gobio (assembly GCF_949357685.1). NCBI lineage: Eukaryota > Metazoa > Chordata > Actinopteri > Cypriniformes > Gobionidae > Gobio > Gobio gobio. Next base: position 43,998,947 of record NC_137101.1, on the reverse strand, counting down.
ATCATTCAGCAAATCCCACAATGGTTTGAGCTTCATCCTGGCGTCGGTCATTGCTTTTCGAGCAGCATCCCGTCTTGACTTTCTTCTATCTTGCTTGTTTCGGTCTTCGTTTTCCTCTTCATTTTCCTCTTCCTCTGGACGGTGTGGTCGTGGACGTGTGATCGTTGTCTCAGACATGGGTAGTTTAGGGAACCTGTATCTACACAACATATTTCCCTTATTACACGATTTGGAATGGTTCCTGCTGTGAAGTTGAACTTCGTTGACAATTTTGTGAAGCTCGGGATCGGCTGTAGAGTCCGGCATCTTGCAGGTTATGTAACGGTCGATAAAGTCACACACAACCTTGTCAGTGTCATTTTCGATTTCCGGTGCATCCTTTACCCAAGCCAGTAAATGAATATGTGGGCTTCCTCTGGCTTGAAACTCAACCCGATAAAAGTAATCCTCGACTTCACCGATGGGTTGAGCGGGTGACAAAAGCAGGTGAGTCATTAGAGCGTCCACACGTTTCTCGAACATCCTCATGACGGTGACGGGGTTACTTCAAAGGATTTCACATTTTGTTGTCCAGTCGAGGTCTGAAAAGACAACCTGTTCCCCTTGCTGGGCCTTGATTGCAGTTATAACTTCAGGCCATCGCATTTCAGCTGCGCTAAAGGTGCAAAAAAAAGTTGGAGTTCCTAACTGCCTGATCATGGCTTGTAAATCTCTAAGTGTTTTTTCCCAATACGATGGAGTGCCTCTCAAAGGTTGCATGAACCTTGTGGCATCCCGATTGTGAACCAGTCTTTGGACCTCTCGATCATCCAGAAGAAGCTTGTTGGAGATTCTACGTCCATCTTTTGTAACCGGTTTGCCCTTCCGCAGCTGAACAGACATGCTGTTCCTAGCCATGTGCGTTTCAGTCACAAACTGTGCGAAGAAAAGGTAACTCTGGTCCTTCGCAAAACAAGTATCCACGCAGAAAAGTCTCATGTTGAAGTACATGCTCGGAGCTAACGAAACTTGGCGTGCCTCATCAATAGTATTCTGTCCAGTGGGGAACTGCACAGGAAATGCCATGGCTTCAAGTTTGGGTATTTTGAAAAATCCAACAGGCTTTTTTCCTTGAGCAGGAGCAATGCTGAAGATTCCCTCGCCGTAAGATAAGATGTCCTGTCCGATATCTAGTGACTGCATACATGTGTCCAGAGTGAGGCCAGGCCTGAGTTCATCTTTTTCTTCCGTGCTGACATTCTGCTCATCCTCTGCAGAAATGCCAACTTGTTGGTCCTCTACGCCATCTAGCTCATCATCATGGGGAAATTCAAATGTGTCAGTGTCACTTATAAAGATGTCCTTGTATTCTGAATGCGTCGCTTTCAGTCTTGTTAAAGCTGCTACCACGTTGTGCATATTCACGGTATGGAAGTGTTTATATCCCTTGAACTTGATTTGTCTTTTAAGCTTCACCTGTAGTAGTTGGGACTCACTAGGAGGTCTTGGCAGATAGCTGACGGTCTTCTCCACCTCAGAGGGCACACATACGACGGCACCATGCACGGCTCGTTGCATTCCTCTGGGTAACGCAATGATTTTTGCGAACGGAACGATTCTGGCGATAAGTTGATGTTCACCACGTTCAATCCAAGTAATTCTTCAGCGATGGGAGACAATTCAAGTTTGTTCGCCACAGCAATAGAAGGCATGGATCCTCTCTTCAGATGACTGTCGCAAGTGTGGCAGATCCATTCCAGTCTTCTCTGTTCTGGAAATGCACAAGAAACGGAGCAGGCACTGTCACAAACATGAATGTATTTCCCGGTTAAGCAAGCGGCTGAGATGTTATAAGACCGCATGAATTCGCTCCAAGGATGGGTAGCAAACCGCGGTGAAGGCCGCACGCGTTCAGTGTTTCAGCTGGAAGAATGGGTTTGATTATAATATTCTTTATCTGACCCCCTTTATCATAGTTGTCGCATTTAGAAGAGAATCCCAACCGGTTGTTTGGTCATCTATATTTGATAGTTAATCATACATTTGATCGTTCCGTTTTAACCCTTTGTTACAATTATACCGTTCCACATTGGAGATAGTTAATAATTACTAGGGATGCCACAATTCTCAATATAATATTGAACCGTTCGGTATGGCATTCACGGTTCAATACGCGCTTGTGAATTGCGTTTTTTTCGGTTTCGCATTTAATTAATTATTTTTCTACAAATTCTATAATTTGCCTCCATCCCAATACTGAACAACGCGACATACATTCACATCACACGTTAGTGGTAGAGTTATACTCACGGAACACTATAGTTATTCACAATCACGAAAGTTCATTATTTGCATGCGTTTTAAAGCTTGCCGGTTTCATTCGCGTGCGCGGTTTTAACATGCGCTTCTCAGAGCGCGCGCACTAAACGCTTGTCAAACACGTGATTACAGGACTAAGTAGTCTTCTGCGCTAATACTGTCAAATACACACAAGGTTAAAATAAACACAGTCGGTTATGTCTAAAGTGAAAGTAAAATCGCAATCGTTTCTGTATATTAGATGCACGCAGGTCTTAAATTGACAACAGGGCAGTAGTGAACACGCGGTCCTTAAAGGGACAGTTCACCTATAAAATGATGTCATTATTTACTCACTCTAATATTGTTCCAAACCTGTATTCATTTCTCGATGACAGAATTTTCATTTTTGAGTGAAATATCCCTTTACTGTTAATACAACAACAAAAGACAAAGAGAAAAACACTCACTACTCTTGACTGGAAAACTAAAACAGTAGCTTTAATAAGAATCAGTGTATATTTTATAGTTAAGTCTATGTAGTGTTTTATTTTTACATTCATTCATTCAATTTCATACTTAAATGCTGCTTGTCACAATTCACCAGTGTGAGTGCCCATGAGAACCACCTGAGGGCACTCCACTTCAGACTGTCACTCCACCCCGGACTTGTCACTTCATCATAAACTACATTACCCATAATCCTTTGCCCGGACTCATCATCACTCATTGTTTGCACCTGTCTCTCATCACCTCATTTACCCAATTACCCCAGCCTATATAAACCATGTTCACACTGTCTTTAACTGCGAAGTCTTGTTTGTCTCCATACTGCATTTCTGAGCGGTTCCCTGGTTTCATGTCTCTGGTTTTGGATTTCTTGCCTGTTCTGTGGATTACACGTTTGCCTGTCTCTCCTGTCTTGTTTGCTGTATTGGACTGATTACCTGTTATGACCTCTTGCCTGTTTTCTGACTACGATTGTTGATTACCCCTTACAAATAAAGCTGCATTTGGATTCTCAACCTCTGTCTCGGAGCAGTACGTTACAGAAGACTTCGCCAACAATGGATCCAGCAGCAGTATGTCTCGTCCGTCTATGCCAAGGAACTCACTCACTCGAGGACCACATCAGTGACTTTCTGAACATTGCAAACACCACCAACCTCCCCGGACACTGCTGTACTGCTCTGAGCTGCCAGTGTAAATCTTTATATATATTTATTGCATATTATACAATACACTAGGAATGTGTACAAGGGTTTTTTAAGTAAAGCTTTAAGTTTAAGTAAGGTTTTTCAATTCTTTTAAATAAAATAAAGAGTATTGCAATAAAAATAATTGTCTTTTTTCTCTTTAACCTCTTGCTGTTCCTGTCGCCTAAGAATAAAATAACAAAAAATGTATGTGACAAGCCATCAAAACCGAACCGAACCGAAAACCGTGGTTAAAAACCGAGGTATGTATTGAACCGTGGACTAACTGTATTGTTGTATCCCTAATAATTACAGATTAATTCAGAAAGGATCAAAATGTAACAATTTATTAACAATCAAGTAAATGTAAAATGTCAATTACATCATAGACATAAATCTCTTCTAAAAGGAAACACAAATTCTAGATATGGTTACACTTAAAATAGTTTCAAATACATGTAAACATAAACCCTTAATTATGCTCAGTAGGCCTCTGCCTAGAATGTTACCTGTGAGAGAGAGAGAGAGAGAGCGAGCTAAAGAACAGCTCTCTCTAAAGAAAGCCAGAGAATCCAAAAAAGAGAGCGAGCTACAGTTGAAATCCTCTTTTATCCTTTTCCCTGATGTCACCAAATTCAAATCTGACTCTTTTAAAACTGACCAATCAGACCAAACCGTAAGACGTTTGAAAGTAACCAATCAGACAAAACTTCCCCCATTGAATCAAAGGTAAATGTTGTTCTTCTAACTCCAACTGGCCCCTCTGATGGCGTTAAGGGGGAGGGGGTTGAGTCAATTTCAATATCTTGATCACGATGATGGCTACTAACAGCAAAGCAGATGATTTTGTTCTATTTCAAATATCTTTGATTATGTGAAGGTTTTTTACACAGCGTGTCCTGTTACACTTCTTGACTTGGTTTGGAAACAGAGTCCTGTGACAGACTGTGCAGATATAACTGGGACCGTGCACAATTTGACTGCGAAACGCAGATTTGGCTGTTTGCATCAAGTTGTTGGACGCAGGCTGGTTTGTGGCATCATGACTGGATGCATCCTGGCTGGAACGAATGTATGCTTTGTATTTTCTTCTAACCCTTGATGCACATCGCAACTTATAAAGAATGCGAAATCCAGAATCTGTAAGATGCTTGTGTTTCTTTTGGAGAGTACAAAGTAGAATGTGGCGTGTCCTAAACTCTGCATCACTTGCATATCTTCTGGCCATGTAATCCTTCATTTTCTTCTGGAAAAGATCATCGGTCTTGTACCTCCTGACCATGTAGTCCTTCATTTTCCTCTGAAAAAGATCATTTGTCTTGTACCTCCTGACCATGTAGTCCTTCATTTTCTTCTAGAAAAGATTATCTGTCTTGTACCTTCTGACCATGTAGTCCTTCCTGTAGTCCTTCATTTTCCTCTGGAAAAAACAATCTGTCTTGTACCTCCTGACCATGTAGTCCTTCATGTAGTCCTTCTTTTTTCTCTGGAAAAGATCATCCGTCTTATATCTCCTGACCATGTAGTCCTTCATTTTCCTCTGGAAAAGAGCATCAGTGTGGTATTTCTTGGTCATGTATGCCTTTTTTTGTATCTGACAAAGGGATCTTGATCATACTTCTTTTTGGCGATCTCCAGTGTCTTCACCCGAAACTGCAAACTGATGGCATATTTTTCTCTCTCCTGTGTTTTTCTTCTTTGTTCTTGGACTTCAAAGTGTGGAGATGTATCCTCAAGCCCTGCATCTTTCATTTGATAAACAATTTTATGCATTTCTTTTCTTCTTTGTTGCTTGTTTGTTTTCAGTACCTTTATGACACCTTGGTTTTTGTCATCTTTAAGAACAAGACTTTCAGGGATTTTGACCACGGCATTTGTTTGTGGTTGTGGCAGATATGCAGTTGCTTCTGATTGTGACACACCAGCTGATGAGCATGGTTTCTCAGACTGCTGCTCCATTTCAAATGAAACCGGCATGAATTCATACCAAGCTTCACCACTACGATCCTGGAAAAGCTCAAGTATTCTGTTGGTCATGTCATTCAGGTCAGTAAAAGTTAACAAAACTGCAGTTCCGTCACCAGTGGGATGTGGCAAACCTTCAGCAGTTCGGGAATGTGGATCAAAAAATCCATATCTTCCAGATCCATCTCTGAACAAAGCAATGAACTCTGGAGAGACAATAAGCAGGGCATGGCTAACATCCATTGAGAGGAGTTGGAGTCTTTCATCAAGAGGAATCAACCACCCTTCGGTTTCAGGACTTCCTCTGGCTCTCAGATATCCCATCAACAACTCTGACTTATGCACACTGTAAGTGTTTTTACAGGTTGTAATGCTCAGAGGTAGTTCATCCACGCTAAGATGATTACGTCGAAATCTTCCTTCATCAATAAGATGCATTTTATTGCAGACATACAAAGCATCGCCCTCCTCCAGCACTCTGTCAAGTTCAGGTTGATTGAACCAAGTTCCCTCGCTGTGATACGCAAGAAATGACAGTGCAACACATGTACACTGATGATTTCGTGAGAAAACATCATACCTTGCATCATTCTGGCAATGAGATGCCAGCACGGATAGACATCTAGGTGTGTTGTCACCATCTTCGCCCTGCTGTCGTTTAGAAAACACATCAACAACTTCACTGGTGCTCGTCTGTCCTGTCAGGTCAACCTTCATCCAACAAAGTTTTTGAGCCTGAGATCTCCTACCTTTCCGCGGCATCCTTCAAAAGATACAAAGAGACAAAATATTAAAAAAATAATTCAAACAGATAAGCTCTGAAAACACCATCACATGCTGCATGTAGGTAAAAAAAAAACATAACGTAGAAATTAATGCTCAAACATGCATCAGGTTCAATTACCGCCTTCTGCATTTTGTGATTAAAATAAAGTCAACCAATTTGTAGACAATAGGGATTAAGTGACCCAAGGTTCATGTCCATTCCTCGATCATTTGTTCTATTTATTTTTCTATAATAAGCAGCTGATTGCACATTATACCTTATTAAATTGTTAAAAAAACTGTTACTTTTCCTTCACTAAGTGTTTGTATATATTTAATATACAACCCCAAATCAGAAAAAGTTGGGACAGTATGGAAAACGCAAAAAAAAGAAAAAAAGAAGTGATTTCTAAATTTACTTTGACTTGTATTTCATTGCAGACAATATGAACACAAAATATTTCATGTTTTGTCTGGTCAACTTCATGTCATTTGTAAATATGCATCCTTTCCTGTCATTCAGACCTGCAACACATTTCAAAAAAAGTTGGGACAGGAGCAATTTAGGGCTAGTAATGAGGTAAAATGGTTAAATAATGATGTGATTTGAAACAAGTGATGTAAACAGGTGATTGTAATTATGATTTGGTACAAAAGCAGCATCCAAGAAAGGTCTAATCCTTTAGGAGCAAAGATGGGCAGAGGATCGCCAGTTTGCCAACAAATACGTGAGAAAATTATTGAAATGTTTAAAAACAATGTTCCTCAAAGAAAGATAGGAAGAGATTTGGATATTTCACATTCAACAGTGCATAACATAATTAAAATATTCAAGGAATCTGGAGGAATTTCAGTGCGTAAAGGACAAGGGCGCAAGCCTAAGCTGAACAACCGTGATCTCCGATCCCTCAGACGGCACTGCATCAAGGATCGTCATTCATCTATAAGCGATATCACCACATGGGCTCAGGACTACTTTGGCAAACCTTTGTCAAGTACCACAATACGTAGTTACATCCACAAATTCCAGTTAAAACTGTACTGTGCCAAAAGGAAGCCCTATGTTAACAGTGTCCAGAAGCGCCGTCGACTTCTCTGGGCTCGGAGGCATCTGGGATGGACCATCACACAGTGGAAACGTGTACTGTGGCCAGATGAATCAGTATTTGAGGTATTTTTTGGGAGGAATGGACGCTGTGCCCTCCGGCCCAAAGAAGAAAAGGATCATCCAGACTGTTACCAGCAACAAGTCCAAAAGCCAGGGTCTGTCATGGTATGGTGTTGTGTCAGGGCCCTTGGCAAAGGTAACTTGCACTACTGTAAATGCACCATTAATGCTGAAAAGTACATAGAGATTTTGGAGAATAATATGCTGCCTTCAAGAAGACATCTTTTCCAGGGACGTCCATGCATATTTCAACAAGACAATGCAAAACCACATTCTGCACACATTACAAAGTCCTGGCTGCGGAGGAAGAGGGTACGGGTACTTGACTGGCCTGCCTGCAGTCCCGACCTGTCTCCAATAGAGAATGTGTGGCGCATTTTGAAGCGCAAATGCGACAACGAAGACCCCATACTGTTGCCCACCTTCCTGCCCGTTTGCAGGAAGAATGGGACAAAATTACACCTGAAACACTTCATCACTTGGTGTCTTCAGTCCCTAAACGTCTTTTAAGTGTTGTGAAAAGGAATGGCAACATTACAAAGTGGTAAATGCTTTACTGTCCCAACTTTTTTTTAAATGTCTTGCAGGTCTGAATGACAGGAAAGGATGCATATTTACAAATGACATGAAGTTGACCAGACAAAACATGAAATATTTTGTGTTCATATTGTCTGCAATGAAATACGAGTCAAAGTAAATTTAGTAATCACTTCTTGTTTTTTTTTTTTTTGCGTTTTCCATACTGTCCCAACTTTTTCTGATTTGGGGTTGTACAAGATAAAAACATTTCATTGTAATACTACAATAAAAAAAATAATGTCTAAAAGTCACTTACTTTAAAACTGTTGAAGAGATACAACCTGCAAAAGAAATTCTCAGGGAGAAAAAAATAGTTTACTGGCAAGAAAAACAACCAAAAAATGTTCAACGAAAAGAACAGCAGATTAAACAAACTATCAACGTAGTATCAAAAGGAACAAACCTTTTTTGCTTTTTTTTTCAATGAAAAGAACAGTAGCAAATAAAACAAATTAAAAATGTAAAAACTGAAAATGGGAGTGCTCTATATATAAAAAAAAACAAAACAAAAAAAAGGACAAAAAAACAAAACAACAATTGAAACTACAACTTTTTTTATAACGATGTAGATGATCTGGAAAAATAATCCAAAACACTGAAAGACACAAAAAACCTGGAAAAGAAAAAACACATTAGTCAACTCTAATGACAGACATTGAAATGAAAATGACAACATCATTTATGCATTTTGCACTTACCAGTTGATCAACTGAAGAGAAAAATACAGATTATGCTCTGAAAAGATGGTCTGCAAAATAAAAACAAACACAATTAAGGATTTAAAAAAAACTTTGTATGTGTAATTAAATCACTGTTGACATTTTAATCTTTAAATCGAGGCTTAATACCCAATGGCATTGCAAAATGTTTTTCCAATGATCACATTTCAATTTAATACATTTTCAAACCCAAACCTAGAGTTTTAAGTGATTGGTCAAAGAGCAATCAAGAAAAATATGTCCAGCATTGTCAAACACAAAAGTAGCAAAATACAATGCTAGAAAGTCTTTCTAACAATAGAAGGGATGTCAAATAGGCTGGTGAGGTGTATTATGACAACCCAACAACTGACGCATTTGCATTACATATACACACATTTGATATGCTCATCTTTGCTCACTCCTTTAAAGTTACCTTGAGTAAAATGGCTCTATAAATTTAACAAAGCACATTCAAAAGACCTGAACCGGGAGCAATACATAAAGGCTTACAAAATAAAGAAGTTGTAAAAATTTAATAAATACCTGAAAATGTGGACTGGAGAGTGAGTAGTGCTCGTAATGCTCGTAATCTGAAACAGAAATATAAAATATCAGATATAACTTTTTTAAATTTTCAAACTTCCTGACCTCGCAACACACGGCTAATGTAAACATTCCTATTTACTTTCACCATAAACACCAATCATTTCTCTGATTACAATGCAAGGCTTAACATTTATAAAAAATATATTTGGAAAAAACTAAACGAGTAAACTCATTAGATTACCCCCCACACACTTAAGAGTAAAGGACATCTAAAATTAAATGCACTTAAATGTGCACTATGCAGGATTTTCATATTCGGTTTGTAAACCTAACATTCAAACTTGGCCCTCATGTGCAGAACACTGTAAAATATTAAATTAACTTTATTATTTTATATCGTGTCTCTGCTACTCCACACAATAAACATCATTATGTTTGCAAACACAAAGTCCAAACTATTTTTTCCTTTTGGAATATCCTGCATATAGTGCAGCTTTTACTTGTACTACAATATAAAAACGTGACAAACCTCAAGAATTGCTCAGGAGAAAAACAATGATCAATCTGAAAGAAAGAAAAAAAGAGAGACAGAACAGAACATGTACAGTTAATCTCAAAACTGGTTTTAAACTGCAACATGACTATGACTTCACAAATGCACACATACATATTCAAACACACTTGCCTATAGGCTGAACACGTAAAGCTTGTGTACATGCCGTCACAGTTTTCACAGATTCGCCTTTTTGTGGTTTGTGTGGGGATGATGGTGGTATTAAAACTATTTCATACCTATTTCATTGTTTGTGTTCTTGGGCTGCCGTTGAGGTCCGAAACGCATTGGGCTTTTTCTGTTTTAGCTGAGGATGGTGTTGTTTAAGTGGCCCCAAATTAAATAACTAATCAGTTTTTACAACAGGAATTAATCAAAAACTTACTTTAGCATTTAATCTAAAACAAAATTAATTTCTTATTATCAGATGCTTTGAGGCAATCTGTGTTGTGACTTGACTTCCAATTAAACCAAACAAAATCTGATTTTGTATAATTATACTCACTTACAGGAATAGACAATTAATATGCACATTAAAAATGATTTTGTTCTATTTTGTTGTGTGTGTGTGTGTGTGTGTGTGTGTGTTGTGCTCTGTGTGTGTTGTGCTCTCTGCTCTGTGTGTGTGTGTGTGTGTGTTGTGCTCTCTGCTCTGTGTGTGTGTGTGTGCGTGTGTGCGTGTGTGTGTGTGTGTGTGTGTGTGTGTGTGTGTGTGTGTGTGTGTGCTGCTGCACTCTCTGCTCTGTGTGTGTGTGTTGTGCTCTCTGCTCTGTGTGTGTGCTGCTGCACTCTCTGCTCTCTGTGTGTGTGTGTGTGTGTGTGTGTGTGTGTGTGTGTGTGTGTGTGTGTGTGTGTGTGTGTGTGTGTGTGTGTGTGTGTGTTTTGTGCGTGTGTGTGTGTGTGTGTGTGTGTGTGTGTTTTGTGCTTTCTGTATGTGTGTGTGAGTGTGTTGTGCTCTCTGCTCTCTCTGTGTGTGTGTGAGTGTGTTGTGTTATTAATAATAATAAGCCCACAGAATAGTAATAGTGTGCTTCGCCTTTACAGGCAAGCACCACTAATAAATAGAAGGAACACAAAACTTCTTACTTAAGATTAAGGCAGGACAGTATCACTGAACACTTGCTAAACTCAGTTAGCCACTGCTAACACACACAACTATGGTTATAGCAAGTCAAAGCAAAAGCAAAAGAACCAGCACAACTACACATTCAGTCTGGAGCAGGGGAAAGTGTGTCTCACTGCAGCCAGCACTGGTGTACCCCAATATATTCTTTGTCTCAGTCACACTCTCACAAACAAGCTACAGGTGGTGGTGATTTGGCCTGCAAAGGAGTAGAGAGAGAAAGAAGGCTTGTTTGACTTCTCCCAGTGATGCGCAGACCGATCGGCGGCTGACTTGAAGCAGTGCATGCCGGTTAGAAATTTTGTCCGACTTGAGGCAGTGCCGATGCCACGTGACAGTGACGTATGTCAACAAAGTGCCTCGAGAGCAATTCGAGAGCAGTCGGCTAATACAGCTGGTGCAGTTTCTCCAGAGTGGCTGCACAGACTCTGATGACGACACAGCTGTTCCACGATTGGCCAGATTCACCGCATGACAGCGATCACGTTTGTTTCGTGTTTATTCTAAAACCTTCAGCTCCACTAATGCACACAAATCTGTTTTTTACAACAGTAAAACCTCCTTTCATGTAGTCGCAATGTTATATTGTCATGTTTATCAAAATAAAACTGATTAAAAACGTAGACCCCACTTCATTGATAGTGTGGGCTTATATGTTGAACTTTATTCTTGTACAAACAGATGCTGTTTTAAGCAGTAAATAAAGTATTACATGACAATAATGTCTCTGAAACATCTGTGTATTGCCAAATATTGCATTTATTTCACTTCAGTTGATAAAGTATGCAAACACAGCGCAAGCGTCACTGCGGGAAGCAGAAAGTGTCCGACTTCACGTCTCCGTTTGCAGCTCCTCCCCGCCTGCACGCGGCTACTCTCGTTGATCAGTTGCATCCAGCCGCAGCCGATGTTGAACACACCTAGAGACAAAAGGCAACAACACAGACACATGACACAGAACCACGCCCACTCCCTCAGGAGTGAAGCAAAGCAAAAAGGTTTATCAAAATAATAATAATAATAATGAACAAATAAATACGTCCTTGGACGTAACACTTAGACTTTACTGAAAGTTACTTTTAGCTTCTTTATAAAAGTCTCCTACTCTTAGACAAGTCCTACTTTTTACTAAGAATTTTTTGACACTTAAGTCAAAGCTTAAGACTATTCTTTTAGCATTTCTGAGAAGTTCTATACATGCGGGCCCAAGGGCCTATACCATGAAGCCGGTTTAGCTGGCTAGCCAGATATGTTTAAGCTTAGTTTGTGCCAATCCTGGGTTTTAGGTACCATTAAAGTGGTTTGGCTTTTAGCCGTGTTCATCTCTATAGTAACTTACTCTCCACTGCTAACCTGCTCCAGGGCAGGTTATGTTCTGGATAAGAGATCTCAAACTGAAATTGGACCAATCAGCTGTGAGCAAAGTGACGAACCTCTGATGCAATAAAGTCACTCCCTCTGTTTCAATCCAAATTAAAGGTCACTATAGCAAATGGTTTTTAAAGACTAACGCGTCTGGCTTTTAACAATGCTTATTTATAATAATAATACTTTTGAATGATTTAGATATAATTTATGTAATTATACCCTTATATATTTTAGTTAATCAATCATTAATAGGCACTTAGTTAAAATTAATATTAATAGCCTATATAAAGGTCATACAAATAAGCTTTAAAATCAATAAATAAAGCTATAAAAATGACTACATGTGATCTTAAATGTTCAATTCTCTCTATATATCAACTAAACTAACTTCATAACTTTTACTTGCATTGACGTATAATATATTTCTTTAAGTTATCCTCTTTCATAGACAGCTCTTTTCTTCCTGAATATTTGTTTAAATTCTTAATATTTTTCAATCATGTAATATTCTGCAGAAGAGAGAAATTAATCTCAGTTTCACTGATCCACAGCATGTGATTGGCTGTTCACTACTGATGTCACAGCTAAACTCCTGTCCTCCTAAACTCAGGATCCAAGGCCTGAGTTGACAGAGAAAGCTGATGATCAGCATCATGGGACCAACAAAGCCTGAATAGATTGGTTTGGTTTTGTCAACTCTAAACTAATCCTGTAACCCTGAGTTTGTTAAACTACCATCATGGTACAGGCCCCTGGTCTTCGCTGCTGAGATTTTCAACAGTATGCTGGGTGATGCACTGTGGTGATTAGTGGTAGTTCATATTATTGTCCCCTAGGTGGCAGTAACATACCAAATATATAATAAGCAAATAAGAAAGCTATAGAAGGAGCTAAGCTCATGTTGAGGTTGAGTGTGTAAAGAAATAAACAAGCCAGTTTATGCAACTTCTTCTTGAGGGTGTTTATTCAATGAATTCAAACACACCTGATCCATCATATGCTGCCACGGGGAGATTTAGAGTTCAGACTAATTATTTTGTTCTTCGTACGTCGCTAACTCAATTAGCCGGATTTGATTGTTGACGATTTGGCACGATCTTGGATCATGTCATAGTAACAGGTCCGTAAACTTAAACCTGCTCTGGAGCAGCTTATTTCATCTAATTTCAGGATTAGATTTCATCTTGAGGTGATACTTAAAATCTGTCCCAACCACTGCTACTTTATTACAAGAGTTCATTACTGAACCTGGGGCAATAATAATATTTAAAAATAATAACAATATAAAAATGTTATATATATGTATATGAGAATGTATATAATATAATGTTGTGTATAATACTATAGACACAGCCACTTGATTGAGCGATTTATTTGTGATGGAATAATTACTTTATAATTTTATTGGAGGTTTACACACATGTTGTACAGTTAATCTGAGCCGTGCATTCATTTAAGTGATCACAGATATTATGGGAGTGGCTTGATGCAGCGCAAGAGATGCTAGAGAGGATAATTTGATCCTGACACTTAAGAAACTTTAATACTGTCACATTACAAATCTGCTTCAAATTGAATTAAAAATTAAATTATAATAAAAATGTAAAGAGTGAACAAATACTGTATAAAATCGTGAATACAAATAATTGATAATCATGTAAAAAAAAAACATGTATCTATTATAACTTTTATGTTGGTTTGGTCATTTGGCTGTTTCCTTGTAGAGGTCCAGAAATGTGTGGGTTTTTTGTGTGTAATTTGTCAAGTTTTTTGCCAGGTGGCTTTTTTATTATGTTGCTGTCTTGACGCCAGCCAATCGCTGCATTGCTGATTGTGGTTTCGAGTTTCGATGCATCTGCCCTCTTCAGGGAACACAAGAACGTGCAGTGATCTTAGATCATTTAATCCAGATATTTTAATCCAATCAACAAATTCGTTTGAAGAACCAAATTAGCCAGAGATCAGTTATCAGGATTAAAAGATCTGGGGTCTGTCAAATCATCTCAGATGTATTAAGCGAGGTACGAAGAACAGACCCCAAATCCTCTTCTGAAGGAGGTCACAGAAAAGGGAGGGACTTATGTCCAAATCTACAAACAGCTTGTAGCCTGTGCCAAGGAACTAATAAGTCTGGACTCTAAATCTCCCCATGTCAGCATATGATGGATCAGATAGGACTCCCTCCTCTTTGTCCAGTGATGAGACAAAATATATGACCTTTCTATCATCTGTTTTGTTTGTAATAAAGGTCCTAAGATGTAAGGGATATATCCAGCCTGTTACGGTATAATACATTATAATGTAAAATTAAAAAAACAATTGTCCTGGCAACAAGAAGAGTAGACATTTTCAATAAAATCGCTGAATGGACACAAGATCGCGCCAGTCATGTTCGTTATACAGTGTTGTTATTGACGACAGACATTATCAGAAAATATCAAACCTCTGAATGTTTCTAGTTGTATCTAGTCAATAGAAAACTGTACACATGCTGATTGCGATACGTTAAAATATGCGCTTTAATAAATGGATTAACATCTTTCTATCTCTCTCTCGTAGAGACATTAAGAGAGAGAGAAAAGCTGTGAAAAGATTGATTAAACGTAGTGCTAGGTTTAAAGGTTCGATTTTATTCATGTTTTAATAGGCAAGCAATCCAAAATAGCCAACCAGCTACACCACAGTATAACAGCGGGCTGTGTGAGTTAATGTCACTAACCTTTGTGGATGCAATGTCTAATAAAATGATGTTCAGGTGTCTTTAATTGTTTTCCACACATTCTTTGCATCTAGCCGATCTGACACAGCAATACATCCAAATGTGAGAACATATGGCACGATGGATCCTGTCATGTTTCATGGGGCTGTTATGACGCACGCAATACACGGACATCCATAATCAAATTCTATAACAAGGGTCCAATCTACCATGTCACGTACATGTGGAGCAGATATAACATTCAAATAAAGCTTCTTCTTTTTTCATTTACGATAGATAAGGATTAAAGACTTGAGTTGTTTTTAAAATTTCACAAGTCTTTTTTGTCGAGTCGAGTCAAGCCTGAAGTCATTTCAGGCTGAGTCCTGAGTCAAGTCTGAAGTCTCATAAAATGCAACTCGAGTGTGACTTGAGTCCGAGTCACTAATTCGAGTGCCCATCTCTGGAATGGAGCGGCAGATCCTAAGAAATGTCTTTCCGGTGATAAGCTTTTTAGGGAACTGCAAGCTGTACAGATTACCTCCTTGCCAGAAATCAATTATTGCAAGGAGTTTTACTAGATCTATATAAATTACCAAGGCCATGAACTAAAACATATCCTGTAATGTTATGCCAGTCCACGGGTTGGAGGGCTTTGAGTGGTGAGTTGAGCCAAAGTCATTGGTGTTTTGAATTATTGTTTGTAACAGATTGAAGTTTGTAAAAAATAAAAAATGAAAGTTGGCAAAGCTGTAAAACTGTGTAGGTAGCTGTATGTAAGAGCTGGGCTCCTGGTGAATTGGTGGGTATGAAAGTGGGCTGTGATTGTGTCAACATCATTCCAGGGTCCAGGCCCGCCTTTGCTCCACGATCCTGGTCCAGTTCCCCTCCCCTGGACCACCTCCACTCCTCCACCCTCCAGGACTTTTTGTTCGTTTTGGGTTGCTTGTTAGGGCATCAGGAGCAGCCATTAGAGGGTGGATATGTCACGGTTGTTGTTCACACAATTCAGTGTATGAAGAGCTGTTATTATTGTGGAAAGTGATTTTTTTTTCCCAGCCCAACATTTTGCAAAAAAAACTGCACTCTTCTGTTGAAGGTGCCATTTCAGCCTTAGGGTCAGCTAGACAAAAAATTGGGACCTTGGGGTTTCATATGGTCTGCGGGACTGAGTGGACTGCCTTGCTGCTGGCTGTCGATAGGGCTGAAAAAGTCTTGAAAGATTAGCCTGCACAAAATCAGTTCTATAGGTTGATGGCTGAGGGAAATTAATGGAATTTCGTAACTGATGAGACTCATTCATTCTCACTGCCAGATGAGAGGAAATAGACCTTGTTTGGCCACTCACAACTCCAAAAACACAAGATTATTTTATATTAAATAGGGGCTCTCTTTATAAATAAACCACAGATTTGAGCTTTAAACAACTACATTCTCACCTGAAAAAGTCTTAAAACGACATTTTGTGACACAATAGTTGTATTTTTAAATTATGCAGGGTTTCTCATCACGTCACTTTACCACGTGACCGCAGCGAACAGGCTCCTGATTGGTTAACGTGGTGCGAATTGACGGCAGAGTTCAAATTTTTCAACTCGGGCGTCAGACGCAAATTCGCTTCAAATGCGTGAATGCACAAAAGCACCATTCGCGCGTAACGCGCAAGACGTTCAATTCGCGTCATTCGCGCGAACTGGACATGCGAATGAGGCAGATTCGCGTCCTTCGCGCCGCGGGACCTCCAGACGTGCGTCAACGCGCCTTTCCATTGACTTAACATTGAAATCACTCGCGCCAGACGCTCTAATCGCATTTGGTGTGAACGCAGCATCAGGCTTCTCTACAGTGTGAATTCTCATGTGGTCTTTAAGGTTTACACATTGAGCAAAACTCTCTCCACACTGTTAGCATGTGTAAGGCTTCTCTCCAGAATTCTGAAGAATAAAAGTTAACCCCAGTTGAATGGCTCAATACAATAGACATCAAAACATTTAGATATGTAATGCATCAAAACCAACATGTATGCTAGATCCTATACCATAGGTGTCCAAAGCTGGAGAGCCTGTGAGAGCCTACTTGCCCCAATACACCTGCTGGAAGTTCTCAACTCTAGCCCTCTCAACACCCACTTTCCTGTAGAGTTTAGCTGTAACCCTAATCAAACACACCTGTGCATGCAAATCAAGAGCTGTGTTCAAAATCGCCCCCTATACCCGCATTCACTATTCACTATACTCCACTAATAGAGTCCACTTGAAGGAGTAGATGAAAATGAGTGAGTGAATTCAGACACTGAGTACATCGGAAGGGCTGTCGCTTTTGCATAGTTTCTGCTTGCTGTTTAAACTGTTTAATAATAATTTAAACCATAGCAAACTAACAGCTCCAGTAGTAATGACAGTACCTGTATGACGCTGAACCAGCGAAGTTTGGAAAATTGATTGATGATCAATTCAGCTGCGGGCGCAATTTATTGGCGAGACGTAGGAATTCATTCAGTGCATGACTATAATGGTGCATTATGGGTATTCTATAGCCATTGAGTGTACATCAGTTGGGCTGCATTTGAAACCGCATACTTCCCTACTATATAGTATGTAAAAAGCAGTAGGCGAGAAAATAGTATGTCCGAATCCATAGTATTCATAAAAGAGTAGGCGAGAACTACCAGGGTTTTGGACTATTTCTCGAGATTCGGACGTGCGTATACTGATTACGTATACTGTTGCGTTCGAATATGCCTACTTACCTACTATATAGTAAGCGAAAACAGTACGTGAAAGGAGTAGTATGTTCGAAACCTCAGTAATCATAAAAGAGTAGGCGAGAAGTTCCCGGATGGCCTACTGATTCCGCCCAGATTGTGAAGCACCCATCGTCGGATACTTTTCTATCCCTGCCTTCCCATGAGGCCACAGGAAAGGATACGTCAGGCGGAGAAAAGCCAATCAAATGTGAGTATTACAAACCAAAATCACCGTTCCTTGTGTTAAAATCGCATTTGTTGGACTACTGTAGAGTAAACTGTTGAATTGTTGAAAGTGTAAAGACGACAGACAGTATAGTGTAGTTGTGAATGGGCTGTAAAAACACGTTTTATTATGTATGAGCACCAGTAACACACACACGTCTGCAAAGTGGATTTACATAAACGATATACTTAAAGATAAAGATGCTTACTAAATGTTTATTTAACATCTGACAGGAACATTTTCGATAAGTATTGCAGATGACATCACAGCATGAAATAGACATCTGATCAGCGTGATGTGTGTGTGTGTGTGTGTGTGTGTGTGTGCGCTATAATGTAGAGTTCCCTGTTGTCAACACTGTTTACTTTACATGAACGTCAGTAATGTTAATAAATCTACATAAAGTAACTAAACATAAGTTATCTTTTTTATTTGTCCATTATACTGTTGATGAATTGAGGAACATTTACACATCAGCAACTACCTCAACATTTAAATGTAGTATTGAGTACATAAACTTTTATGCTTTTATCAAGGTGTTGTTTAAGATCCAGGTAACATGAATATTGTCTGATGTTACAGGGGCAGAAGAGCTCATGTGTGTTTATCTGGTGGAGACTGGAGAGAGGGTGATGAAGGAAGGCTGTCATCAAAGGCTTTGAGTATACTACAGAAATGAATAAAACATCAATTTAAATCTCTAGTTGTATTTTATTTTAATTTCAAACAGAGTTATTTCAGCACTTTTCTGATTCTTGATGTCTGTTCATATGCTGCAGAGCTTCTGTGGTTGAGCCTTGCTCAAGGACACACTGGTGGTGACGGATGCGGAGATCCAAGCAGAAACCTTCTGCTTATCAGTTCAGTGTTTAGCCCACTACACCACAAAAGTCATAAAGCTACAATACAAATAGCATGTAATTGTAAAAATATTAAATCAAATATGGCAAGAAATGAGATGCTGACAACATTTCATTTATTTATTTATGATTTAATGCCATATCAGCAACAATGGCTATATTCATGGAAATCAACAGTATCACTTCAATACATTGTTTACAATAATTTAACAATTTTGTCCTAAAAACAATCACTATACAAAATCAGTTATATATACCAATAACAACAACAGCAATAATAACACCAATTACATTGAATCTTTCAATTTAATATTTGACAGGAATTCTAAAATCACTCCAGAAGAAACCTTTTTAAAAATGTCCATTAATGTGTTTTCTGAATAAAACCGTTCTCTAATATTATTTAAAAAGGACATTCTATTAAAATATGTTTTACACTCGTGAAATTCTTACACAGATCACAAACCGGTTTCTCTTCCCCGTTCAATAAATAGGAATGAGTGAGTCTTGAATGTCCAATTCGGCATCTCGTATATACAACCTGGTCATATCTATATTCAAAATGATAACTAATAACTCCTTGATTTAAAACTGGATTCACCTCATATAATTTGTTATTTACACATTCATTCCATTCCATTTGCCATTTCTTGTAAATGTACAGGTTCAATATGGGTTTAACGTCAGATAGGATGCTGACAAGATGAATTGTAAAACGTTTTAAGTAGTCATGCTGATGGAGAGCAGGCACACGGATGTTTGGAGCAGACACATCAGCAGTCAGAGATTGTCCCGCACATGTTCTCCCACACTTGCTTCAAGGTTGTGGGGTTCAGGAGGACAGGATGGACGGCTGGGACAGGCGAAGGTGTTCACGGTGGTCAACTACTTCATCAATATAAAGCCGCAGAATTGGCACAGCTGTGTTGAGATGGCAGCAGATGTGGGGTTCACCACCTGTAAATGCGTGATGGTTTGTTAGAACAATACGTTTGAATAAAGCTTTGTTTCATGTGGTGACTTATTAATTTGTGATTTTTACTTTTACTCATTAAGTCATGTTTCTTATTGTTGTCAGTAAATAAAATATTTTATTATCTCATGCATTTATTCATTGCTTGACTGAAAATTGGTATTCACATCGGCTGCATTTGTCTAGTGTGTATTCATGCATCGCTATGTCATATGACAACAAGTTGCATTTTGCTTGTTTTACTAAAACAATATAATTTTCAGTACAAAAAAAAGTAATATAATGAAGTATTGGTCAGCATTTGTAATTATTATTGTAAGTGTTTTAGTGGGCTAGCAATGCAATTCATTCTGGGGTAATCTTAATTTTGAATAGTGATACTTACATTTTTCGAGTATAAAATAAACAGTTTTCTCCAAAGGTGAGATCCTCGAGCAGCTGAAAGACGTCTCTGTGCAGACTCTGAGGGAAACCGCACAGGTCGGGCTGTGGAGTTACTGATGCTTTGAGCTGTTACTGCACCTGCCACTCAGGCCTATCTTTTATTTTATAATTACATGGTTGTATCTTTAACAATCCTAATAATAAAACAAATATCATGGGTTTGCATACATTATATACAAAGAAAAAACAATAACAAGGTTAGATATCTTTGAATAATTCATCATAATGCAATTCAATTTTATTTCATAAGCTTGAGGGATGAAACAGGAGTTCAATTTAAAAAGGAAAATATAAAGGAGATTTAGGCCAATTTTGCTTGTGGAAGAAATTTTTTGCATATAAAATAAAGAAATTAACAACATATTCAAGAGATCCAGATTTTGGGTTTTGGTAAGGATAAAACTGGGTCAGATTAGTAGGGTTAATATAACAAGATAAATGGGCAGCTTTTTCTTCAACAAGCCCACAAAATTAGCAAGTTTAATCAATATTAAGATATTTATAGATCGATGAATTAACTCGTCACTCGTCTTTCAAGTTGTTGCGCTTGAGATAACGTCGTAGGTCACATGATAACGTCAACATGGCTCATAAAGTGCGGAACGCGGAACATTCATACTTAACGAGATCAGGCAATATAGTACCTACTCTTTTAGGGCGTTTTCACACCTACCTTGTTTGGTCCGGATTTTTGGACTTTTCAGTTTGGTCCGAATCAACATTGCAGGTGTGAAACCTCCCCCGTACCACGGTCCGGACCAAACAGACAAAATTTGGTCCGACGAAAAGAGGTAGTCTCGGTCCGGATCAAACTGAACAAAGGTTCGGTTCGTTTCTAGTGTGAAAGCATTTTCTGTATGGTTCGGACTTTCAGACCATTTACAGGAAGATCCTGTTTATGTTTAAATATTATAACGTTATTTTTAAATTCAATCTAGGCTACATTGATTATGAAAAGTGAAAATATGCGCAATATGTCAGTAGACAGAAAGTCAGAAATAATTTTGGACGAAATTTTGTATGATTTTGCTTAGAAAGCTTTTCTTTAATGGGAATTTCGTTTTGTATAAATTGTATCTTAATTTTAATCTACGTTTAATCAGATAATTGCCTGGATTTAATAAATAAGAAGCAAATAGTCTATAGCAGACAATAATCACGGGAGCGATCACATGCTTTACACATGAACTGGAGCGGGTCTCAAATAAACCGAAACTCAGCAACGATATGCGTCCGTTCATTCAACTTGTCAAAGACGCTGACGTCAGACGCACGTCCATTTACAAACCAATCAATGTCCAGACGCCGCCCACATAGATGATGATGAGTGGACGCAAGTGTGTCGTGTAAAGTTCTTTAGTCCGCTCACATAATTGCAATGTGAAACCAAACCAAAACTAACCGAATATATAAAAAGTACAAAACATGAACTTCGGTTCGGACCTTGGTGCGGACTTTCAGGTGTGAAAACGCCCTTAGAGCTCGTCACGTAAGTACTTATTGAAAATTAGTACCTACTCAATGGGTATGCGGTTTCGAACGCAGCCAAGTACTCTCGTTATTGCGGTGCATTTTGGGATTGAATGAGTGCACTCAATGTCAAATATGGTTTTAGACACCACTACAAATGGCTGTCCCTTCAAATAGTCCCTATTTAAGGGTATAGAGGGCGATTTCTGACACAGTCAAGGTCTTTTGTATTATTTGAAAGCTAAAGGCAGGTGGAGTTTTATCAAGGTTGGAGCTAAACTCAGCAGAAAGGGGGACCAGGTGACCACGCACCCAGCCATCCACTTGACGTAGAAGAAAACGTGATTTATCAGACCAGGCTACTCTCTTCCATTACTCTGTGATCCAGTTCTGGGGCCGTATTCACAAAAAAATCTTAAGGCTAAAAGTAGCTCCTAACTTGCCAATTTAGGAGAAACTCTTAAAGCGGCTGTCCTTGCCTTTTTTTGTGTTCAAGATTCACAAAAATTATATAATGAGAATGTAAAACATGAATTCATTTTCCAAACAGTGTTTTTGTCTTACCCTGAATCATTATGGTACACTTATAATAAGTGTTTATATTAGGACTATTTCAGACCGGTTTGGTAGGAACCACTGCAGAGGAGCACTGTCCCTGCGTGACTCGCCATAGACATGAACAGAGTAGCTCCGGCTGCAATGTTCTTCCGCAAGACGCATGGAGTTCTGTTTATTAACCGCTAGAGCGGAAAAAATTGCAGACTGCAGCTTTAAAATAATGGCCGTGTCAAGCCTAATTTTAGGACTCCTAAATTTTTGCTCTAAGAGTATTACACAAAGCGTGTTAGCACTAACACTAGCTCCTAAATCTGTGAAATGTTAGGAGTGGTCAAGAGGACTCCTAAGTCACTAAGACCAAATCACAAATAATCCCTAATGGCTGTTGCTGACCTTTCTCCCCTTTCTCTCTTCCTGTCTATTAACGGTCCTATCATCACAAAAATAAAAAAAAGTATATATATATATATATATATATATATATATATATATATATATATATATATATAGATAGATAGATAGATAGATAGATAGATAGATAGATAGATAGATAGATAGATAGATAGATAGATAGAGTGAGGAAAATAAGTATTTTAACACCCTGCTATTTTGCAAGTTCTCCCACTTAGAAATCATGGAGGGGTCTGAAATTGTCATCGTCGGTGCATGTCCACCAGGGATGGAAATTAACTTTTTTGTCCACCGGCCACTGTGGCTAGTGGATTTCAAAATCTACCAGCCACTCAAAGTTTTTACCAGCCACTTTCTTGGTTTTAACCGACAATGTATAACTGCATGTGAAAAATTAATACTACAAGCTCTACAATACTTAAGCAGTTTATATAAGTCTCAATTAAATACTGACATTTTCTCTTTCTCTCTTATACACACACAAACCATGAACTGATGTACATTCCATTAAATGAGTAGGGCAGATTAATGGATGTGGCATTTGGATGATTCGTGGTCTTTTATGGCTTCCAGTTTTAGGTTTTTAGTCCCAACAAAGAAAATATTAGTTTTGGCATCTTCTGAAGTGTGTTGACGACATACTAGGGTTGCCACCTTCAGTGTGGCAAAATAAGGGACACCCATTCACGACAATATAAAATATAACATTTTATATTATTTTACATTTGATTATTTAATTAATTTCTAAAGAACTCTTTAGTAGCCTATTTGGTACACTTTAAAGGGATAGTTCACCCAAAACTAAAACATTCTGTCATAATTTACTCTCCCTCATGATGTTCCAAACCTGTATGAGTTTCTTTGTTCTGCTGAACACTAAAGGAGATATTTTGAAGAAAGTTTGTACTCAGGCTGCTTTGGGGGCACCATTGACTTCCACAGTAACTTTCCAATGTGTTCAACATAAAGAAATGTATACATGTTTGGAACAACTTGAGGGTGAGTAAATGATGACAGAATGTTCATTTTTGGGTGAACTGTCCCTTTAAGCAGTCATTCTGAACCAGTAATCACTGTTTTGACAATTCTGAAATTCAAAAATGTTAAATTTTTTATTAATTTACTTAAATTATGACTATATTATTATGTAATTATTTGTCCCATTTTTATCTAAATATTCTTTTAATAAATGTCAAACTTTATATGGCAGGATTATTTATTATGTATGATTAAAATGATACATAACATTAATTAGGCTATAATCTATTAATTAACCTGTCTAAAAATATATAATATTTACCTTACCTTTAGAAGCACGGATGTGTGTGTCACCGCTGCGGCTTTAAGCCAGTCAGTCTGAGACACTAAAATGCTTCTCTGCAAAGTGTGCAGTTGACCTGAGGTTCATCACGAGTTACTGGACAGACCCATTGTTACCTTTTTTGATATTCAGCCCTATATCTGGAGATCCTCTTGCGTTCAAACGGTGGACGCGATGGGAGCTCGATGTTTTTAAAAAACCGCACACGTTTACAGCGCATGGTCTCGAGACTCTGCCGCTATGGCAACAAAGCCACCAAAACGCAACCACGCGCAAATTAACTTCTCTACTACTCATTGTGAATTTGATTTGTAATGCCACTTTTTTTTGAAGGTGTGCCTCCTCTAAAAGTGTCCGCCGTCCAGGTGAAACAGTAGGATATGCTATTTTTATTTACCCGCCACGGTGGCCGGTAGGTGAAGCGAATCTACCCGCCATAACACAAAATCACCTGCATTTGGCTGGTGGCGGGTGCTAATTTCCATCCCTGATGTCCACTGTGAGAGACATAATCTAAAAAAACAAAAAATCCAGAAATCACAATGTATGATTTTTTAACTATTTATTTGTATGATACAGCTGCAAATAAGTATTTGAACACCTGAGAAAATCAATGTTACTATTTGGTACAGTAGCCTTTGTTTGCAATTAAAGAGGTCAAACGTTTCCTGTAGTTTCTCACCAGGTTTGCACACTGCAGGGGGGATTTTGGCCCACTCCTCCACACAGATCTTCTCTAGATCAGTCAGGTTTCTGGCCTGTCGCTGAGAAACAAGGAGTTTGAGCTCCCTCCAAAGATTCTCTTTTGGGTTTAGGTCTGGAGACTGGCTAGGCAACGGCAGAACCTTGATATGCTTCTTACTGAGCCACTCCTTGGTTATCCTGGCTGTGTGCTTCGGGTCATTGTCATGTTGGAAGACCCAACCTCGACCCATCTTCAATGCTCTAACTGAGGGAAGGAGGGTGTTCCCCAAAATCTCGCAATACATGGCCCCGGTCATCCTCTCCTTAATACAGTGCAGTCCCCCTGTCCCATGTGCAGAAAAACACCCCCAAAGCATGATGCTACCACCCCCATGCTTCACAGTAGGGATGGTGTTCTTGGGATGGTACTCATCATTCTTCTTCCTCCAAACATGTTTAGTGGAATTATGACCAAAAAGTTCTATTTTGGTCTCATCTGACCACATGACTTTCTCCCAGGACTCCTCTGGATCATCCAAATGATCATTGGCAACTTAAGACGGGCCTGGACATGTGCTGGTTTAAGCAGGGGAACATGATTTGCATGATTTCAATCCATGACGTCTTAGTGTATTACCAACAGTAACCTTGGAAACGGTGGTCCCAGCTCTTTTCAGGTCATTGACCAGCTCCTCCCGTGTAGTTCTGGGCTGATTTCTCACCTTTCATAGGATCATTGAGACCCCACGAGGTAAGATCTTGCATGGAGCCCCAGTCCGAGGGAGATTGACAGTCATGTTTAGCTTCTTCCCTTTTCTAATGATTGCTCCATCAGTGGACCTTTTTTCACCAAGCTGCTTGGCAATTTCCCCGTGGCCCTTCCCAGCCTTGTGGAGGTGGACAATTGTGTCTCTAGTGTCTTTGGACAGCTCTTTGGTCTTGGCCATGTTAGTAGTTGGATTCTTACTGATTGTATGGGGTGGACAGGTGTCTTTATGTAGCTAACAACCTCAAACAGGTGCATCTAATTTAGGATAATACATGGAGTGGAGGTGGACATTTTAAAGGCAGACTAACAGGTCTTTGAGGGTCAGAATTCTAGCTGATAGACAGGTGTTCAAATACTTATTTGCAGCTGTATCATACAAATAAATAGTTTAAAAAAATCATATATTGTGATTTCTGGATTTTTTTTTTTTTAGATTATGTCTCTCAGAGTGGACATGCACCTACGATGACAATTTCAGACCCCTCCATGATTTCCAAGTGGGAGAACTTGCAAAATAGCAGGGTGTTCAAATACTTATTTTCCTCACTGTATATATTTATATATATATATATACACACAGTGGTGAGAACAAGTATTTGATACACTGCCGATTTTGCAGGTTTCCCTACTTACAAAGCATGTAGAGGTCTGTAATTTTGATCATAGGTACACTTCAACTGTGAGAGACGGAATCCAAAATCTAGAAAATCACATTGTACGAATTAATTTGCATTTTATTGCATGACATAATTATTTGATCACCTACCAACCAGTAAGAATTCCGGCTCTCACAGACCTGTTAGTTTTTCTTTAAGAAGCCCTCCTGTTCATTACCTGTATTGACTGCACCTGTTTGAACTTGTTACCTGTATAAAAGACACCTGTCCACACACTCAATCAAACAGACTCCAACCTCTCCACAATGGCCAAAACCAGAGAGCTGTGTAAGGACATCAGGGATAAAATTGTAGACCTGCACATGGCTGGGATGGACTACAAGACAATAGGCAAGCAGCTTGGTGAGAAGGCAACAACTGTTGGCGCAATTATTAGAAAATGGAAGAAGTTCAAGATGACGGTCAATCTCCCTCGGTCTAGGGCACCAGGCAAGATTTCATCTCGTGGGGCATCAATGATCATGAGGAAGGTGAGGGATAATCCCAGAACTACCCGGCAGGACCTGGTCAATGACCTGAAGAGAGCTGGGATCACAGTCTCAAAGAAAACCATTAGTAACACACAGGGACGTCGTTAGGCCTATTTTAGGGGGGCTGAAGCTACCCCAAAATGTTCCTAAGCCCCCCTAAATGATAATAAGAACAACAATAACAATTTGATTTATCAATAACCGTATCCTCCTCATTCATATTTAGATGCAACAAATTATATATATCCAGCTACAAAAAAATAGCCGAAAAGTCGGTATTTGGACAGAAGTACAAAGAGTCCTTGTGCTATTAAGATGATCGCGTCTCGTTGGTGAACTGTGGCAGCTTTTAGAGCGTTGCAGACCGGAGCGCTCCTGCAAGAAACTGCCTGGAGGATTCATCTCCGTTACCAAGGTTATAATCGTTAACGAAAATGAACGAAAAAACGAAAACTAGGTGGGTTGTCGTTAACTGAAATAAAAATAAAAACGAGGCATTACAAAAAAACGATAACTAACCAAATCTATAATGTGTTTGGCAAAACTAGCTAAAATAAAATGATGGATTAAATGTCCTAAGTTTTTGTCTTTATCAATGTATTTAGCAAATAACGTTCCGCTGCATCTCCTTTCCCTGCGTCTCTCATTCACGCGCGCCACACACACACGCACGCACGCACGCACGCACGCACGCACGCACGCGCACACACACAGCCCGTGCTCACCGCCGTCTTCTTGAGAACGAGTGTTCGACGTTGAAAGCAAGTTCGCGAAAGGTTGGTATCTCGAGAACACCTTTACACAATCACACATTAAAAAGTGGTATAAAATATTTTTTATTCAGAATATAATTTTGTCAGTGAGTTTGTCGACCCGAGAAGCGATTGCTATTTTAGAAAGTTAACTAGTCGCAAGTTTGAGGTAAAATGCACTTGGGTTGTCGATGTCAAAACACTATATAAGCTGTGATTCAAATATTAAACAATGTTATCTCATTAGGCTATTGTATAGGGTAAATTTAGTATAGGGTGTGAAAACTGCACAGCTGTGTTATTTGTATAGGTTTAGCTCAATTTTAGGTTTAGCGGTAGCCTATATTTGTATTTTAGGGTTGAAAAAAAATGGGTTGAATACATGCGGTTCTGTGTAATTAAATAGCATTCTGTGGACAACTTATCTTATATAGAGAGGAATTAGATATAGTATGCTATTACCTTTTCATACATTTACATGAGCAGACAGACAATATAAGTCATTGCCTATAGTAACTCATCAGGAGCAAAATCTGACCTAAGTAAATTCCCCCATCAGCTTTGATGTGTCTAAAAGCTAACATTACAGTAACTTTTCTTTAACAGAGTAGAAATGGAAGAAGAGGATATGTCTGTCACGTTTTACTTCTTAAAATCTTGGTTTCTTGACCGGTTGTTGACGTCAGTGTAGGTCTAGATGTGAGTGCAAAGATTTAGCAAACGCAAGTTACAAATACCCTGGGGGCTAAGCCCCCCCTGTATTCCAATCCTAGTGACGTCCCTGGTAACACACGATCATGGATTAAAATCCTACAGTGCAAGAAAGGTTCCCTTGCTCAAGCCAGCACATGTCCAGGGGCCTCATTTATAAACGTTGCGTACGCACAAAAGAAGGCGTACGCCACTCTCTATGCAATAATTGGTATTTATAAAAAGCAAACTTGACGGGAAAATGTGCGGTCCTTCACGCAAGCTCTGACCCAGGCGTACGCACAAAAACGGGTGAAATGAGAAATGGCGACACCGTCGGCAGATGGAAGAAACACGTGAAAGTGTGTGAAACTGTAGACCGTTGTGTAAAAGAAATGGCAATACTGCCTCTCATAAATAACTTGAAGACTTCACAAAGCAAGTATTACAATTAACAGCCTACACGAACACCCGTTTGATCGATCTGCAGTGTAAAACAAACAAAATCAAACGAAAATTACAACAGAAATGCAAAAAAAAAAAAAAAAAAGTGAAATATGTTCTGCAACAATATTGGCATGTTATGCAATTCATCCTCATAAATAATATGGTAAACAGAACGAAATAATGTACAAAACTGATGTTCTCGTCAATGTGTCCGTCTGGCGGAGCAGATATAGATGCAATTAGATAGACAGATAGATAGATAATTAGGGAGATATATAGATAAATAGATAGATAGATGTATTAATTGTCCACTGGGGAAAGTTGTTTTCATAGTAAAATTTTCTTCATCATCTACGGAATCATGGTATTCATGCAAATGCCTTTAGTTTGTTTTATTTTCGATAAAATAACATTTGACGGATGTCTCAACCATTCAGAAAGCTGCAAGAAATTACATTTGCACTGAACTATTTCCCATTTCCACGTAGATGATAACCGACATCTGTAGCTTGTCAGATGCAATTAAATGGATGGAAATAAAATGCTCCATCACAATGCGTAATGACGCACAATGGCTGATCTTGCGCTCTTAGAAGATGTGGCAAATGGAAGGATTCGGAGTGAACGCATCTTCAGACAGCAAGAAGACTTGCTGGCAAACGAGGACGAGTGGCTTATGAGCCGGTTCCGACTTCCTCGAGCCGTCCTGTTGGACCTCTGCGGTCTTTTGGGCCCAGCGTTACAGAGGAGCACTCGGAGGAACCACGCCGTGCCAGTCCCACTTCAAGTCCTAACAACACTAGGATTCCTGGCGACTGGCACTTTTCAGAGGGAATTGGCTGACAGGTCAGGTATATCTCAGCCGACCCTTAGCCGGGTAATGCCAGACGTGTTAAAAGGCATAATAGCTTTGTCCCGTGATTCCATAAAGTTTCCATACACGGCGGGTGAACAGGCAAACAAGAAAGCTCAATTTGCAGCTATGTACGGTTTCCCAAACATAATCGGTGCTATTGACTGCACTCATGTTGCCATAAGGGCACCGAATGTAAATGAAAATGCTTTCATTAATCGAAAGCATTTCCATTCAATCAATGTCCAAATTATTTGTGATGCAGACATGTTGCTCACTAATGTAGTTGCTCGGTGGCCTGGGTCGACCCATGACTCATTCATTTTAAGACACAGCAGTGTTGGACGCAGACTCGAGGCTGGTGCTGTGCGTGATGGCTGGCTTATAGGTACGTTTAATTTAGAGACATTTCACATTTATTGTGTCTTAACCCTTTCACTATCCTTGCAGGGGACAGTGGATATCCCCTCAAACAGTGGCTGTTGACGCCTTTCCTCAACCCACATAGTGCAGAGGAAAGGTACTAAAACATGTGCCACAGCCGAGCTCGCGCTATAGTGGAGCGCACCATCGGCCTGTTTAAGGGCAGATGGCGCTGCCTCGACTGCACTGGAGGGAGGTTATTGTACACTCCTGAAAAGGTGTGCCAAATCATACTGGCATGTGCTGTGCTACACAATGTGGCACAGCTTAAAAACTTGCCTCTACCCCCTGACGGCGATTGCTGTGTTGGCCCCGACCCTGACCCCCATCCCCAGCGTTTGGAAGTGATGCGTCGCTTGTAAAGAACAACAAAAGGTGTGGAAAAATATACTATTTATTCAAGAATTCCCTCATTGTGGAGTTTATTTCATTAAGGACAGTCTTGATTTCACCCAACTCCTTGGCCACATCTCTAATTGAATCAATGACTTCCCTCTGCATTTCTAGGACCGCATCTGTGAGGACACGTCCGCTGCTGGAGGGTTGAGAGCCGTGTGCCGTGGAGACGCTAGGTCCAGACGGCTGCTCCGCTGCAGCATCGTAACCGGCCCCGCTGGAACACCCAGCGACTGAAATAAAGATTGTTCTATATGAATAAACTGTAATTGTGTAGCCTATATACATGTGACTTGACTGCATTCATTTTACTTATTTCACTTACCTGTGTCATCTGGCGCGTCAGTGTCCCCCTCCGCCTCAGTCACCACTCCACTTAATAGGGATTCCACAATAATTGCCGCCAGTCTCTCATCAAGAGGGGTCAGCTCCGGTGTCCCCTTTCCCCCACCCGTGGCAGACACACTCTGGCGATGGAGCGCTAGACGCTTTTTTGCCTCGACTTTGATGTCCGACCATTTCTTTTTTATTTCGGCCACGGTCCGAGGTTGTGAGGCTACAGCATTTACAGCGTCTACAACCTTTTGCCACTCAAGTGCCTTTTTGGCATTAGTAATGCCCACACTGTGCCCTCCAAACAACATTTTCCTCCTCTTTTCCACCTCGCCAATGATAACTTCTACCTCACATTGAGTGAAGTTACGTTTCTTTGATTTCCTCTCTGTGTTTGCCATGATTTCGCAATCGATGAATATTAATTTGTGGGCGTTTCACGGACTATTTATGGGCAACTATGGGCGTGACATGAAGCCGCAAAAGCTGCGCTACATTTAGAATTGATTGTGATTTATTAAGGGAAAACTGCGTAGGATGTGCGTGCGCACGGTTTTATAAATCCGAATATTTCTGTGCGTACGCACGTCCTATGTTTCATCCGTACGCCACTTCTGACGCAAATCCTACGCAAAGTTTTATAAATGAGGCCCCAGGCCCGTCTGAAGTTTGCCAGTGACCATCTGGATGATCCAGAGGAGGAATGGGAGAAGGTCATGTGGTCTGATGAGACACAAATAGAGCTTTTTGGTCTAAACTCGACTCACCGTGTTTGGAGGAAGAAGAAGGATGAGTACAACCCCAAGAACACCATCCCAACCGTGAAGCACGGAGGTGGAAACATCATTTTTTGGGGATGACAACGACCCGAAACACACGGCCAGGGCAACTAAGGAGTGGCTCCGTAAGTAGCATCTCAAGGTCCTGGAGTGGCCTAGCCAGTCTCCAGACCTGAACCCAATAGAAAATCTTTGGAGGGAGCTGAAAGTCCGTATTGCCCGGTGACAGCCCCGAAACCTGAAGGATCTGGAGATGGTCTGTATGGAGGAGGGGGCCAAAATCCCTGCTGCAGTGTGTGCAAACCTGGTCAAGAAATCGAGCGTCAGCGTCAGTTTTGGCAGACCAAGTAGTCAAGACGCTGCTAACGCTATAGACCTTTCTCACAAAAACCGGAAATACATAATCGTTGTGGAACCGTGGTTCCTGTCAAGCGTCAACACAACAGAAAAACATACCAAGGGAAAATGGATCAGAGAGTTTACACAACTGCGTTAACGGATTTGCCAAATATCACATTTGCTGACGTTACAAGAATGAATCGTGGAGGAAAACTAAAAACTTGTCACCAAAAAGAAAAACATTTATAAAGGGTACAAATTTTTCCACGAGGAATTTGTCCATAAGTATCAAGGTAAGTTGAGAGCTATAAGGCTAACTGTTACTGAACTGTTAACTAGAATGACAAATCATTAGCGTGTCTACTTAGACATGATGTATGTAGGATATAGACTACCTTACTAAAACATTATAGTCTGCTTTTAATGAAGCATTATGGTATCAATTTGTTCTGTCTATGGTTGCCCAAGTGAACATCTTGTGTGTACGATGTATGTTACAAGTGGGTAATTAAAAATAAATTAAGAACCACAAACCTGTATATTAAACTCTTTTTATTTTAGGTACACTTGGGTACATTAAAACAGAACCCATCTCTACATTTCAAATGCATGCAATTATGTTAAATACAATACAATTTTGTTTTTATGGATATTTTTATATATTTATTCTAAAACATAAAAAGGATATTGGATGATTTTCAGCATGGACAAGCTTTTCTTGCGATTTAGCCGGCCGTCATTCAAACTGTCCGTTTTTATGGAGGAAGAAATATGGGGAAAAAATTGATTCTTGGCCTTTGAGAATCGAATTTGAATCGACCACAATTTTAAAAAAACGATTAATCGAAAAATAGATTTTTTTTTTGCCCAGCCCTACCTGCAAGTACTGAAGGAAAATGAAAATTAAGTGGAAGTATGTAGGCGGGTGGAGCTAGGCTACAAACACACAGCAATCATATTTTATTCTGAATTTAAGGGAATCCATCCAGAACCTATGAGTGATGTGGTGGTGCGAAAGCCCACAACAGTAGGCAAGAGTGGTCTTAGGTCCACATTGTACCAGGCATACTCGGGTCAGTTGACAACTTATGTCCATTTTACTTTTACTATGAAATCAAAATGCTTAATTAAATGGCTGACTTACTGTATCTTTTCTTTCTTTAGGACCATTTCCAGACCCTGATTTGATGGTTGCTGGAGCCAAGATGCGCGAGGTGCAACCCCAGCCTCTCATTGCCCTTGTGTTAGATGGCTTGTCTGAGATAGAGCTGACTCCATCCAAATTCGGCCCTGTTCCACATGGATCCCCCCTATCATACCATTGTCCCCTTCAGAGTCACCGCCTTTTGGACTTGTAGAAGTGAAGAGCACTACAAAACATGATGCTTCGCAGGTTGCGCACCTTAAGAGGGAAAATTGCTATGTCATCCTGAGGCAGTCACACCGGTACTACTGGCAGGCAGTGTTGCCACAGTTACTTTGAAAAAGTAATCTGATTACTGATTACTCCTTTAAAAAGTAACTTAGTTACTTTACAGATTACTTGATTTTAAAAGTAAGTTAGATTACAAGTTACTTTATTAGTTACATTCATCAGTTGCCGACAACACCTCTGCAACCGCAACATAAAAATGACACCTGTTTTTGCCAACACTTTATTGGAAGTGCATTTTTAACAGTAACGTCAACAATGAATCTCCTGAAATTGTATCTCCAAAAAAAAAATCTTTTGACTAATTTTATAAAATCTAAACATGTTAATGAAAAGGTACAAATTACTTTGTGTTCTTATTAAATACATTTATGAAAAACAATTTACATTTATTTTTTTATTTATATTTATATATGAATGTAAATAATAATATGGGCCTACACAAATAATATACAATTACAAGATTTATAGTTTATTGTAAACGCAATGTGCCGCTCTGTAAAGGGACAACAAATATATGATAGATACATGAGAACAAGATATTTTTTAATAATCTTTAAAGGGGCTATATGCGTTTTTCTGAAATTTAAACTCGCGACTGACACCTGTGGCCAAAAAACAGAACTGCTCTTATTTTCTGCTCGCTCTCACAGCGGTGGTGACGTCACATCCGCAGACAGTGCGGGAAAAACCTACCCGCCAGAAAATAGGAAAAATAGGATACAGGCTTATAGGTGCACCACTGTGAGCGGACAAGGTGTCAGTATGCTCATCAGGAGATGTTTGAGTCATAAATGGTAAAATAAAAAGGCTATTGTTACGTTTATTTTGGGGAAAAAGTTGCATATAGCCCCTTTAAGTGCACAAAAATATATAAAACATATGAAACTACATGAAATGCTTCAAAACAGAGCGGCAACAAAGCGCTTATGCGCATCCCGGGTGCAGAATGATGCGCTTAAAGCAACATGGAATCAGAGGGCGCAGTGCAGCGCGAGTGCACATTGAAAAGTTCACGGCATAAAGAGAAGATGAGCGTTGAGCGCACAAATCCTAGTCTACTATGTAGCCTATATCGGTCCAAACATTCACTGATCATTTGTTTCTTCACAGTTTTAAATTCCGGTTATTGTGTGTGTGATGCTAATTAATAGTCCTTGTGTTGTCACCCTGGTAGCGGGCACAACATCGTTCAGAAACCGCTAGATAAACTCCAGGAAGATAAATAATTTTATCTACATATCAAGTATTATAACGGGAATATATCAACTTGGAGTGAGCTTTACCGAGCAGCTGCTGACTGTAGCCAAACGCAACGCGCAGTTTGAATGCTGAACGGAGAATGATGGACAGCTACAGCGGAGGAAAGACATTCAGCTATGGAATGGCTTTAGATGACTTTGTACTAGCAAATCATATACTAATAATGATTGCTGAGGGATATTGTGACAATATATATTCCTGATGATTATTTAATTATCAGGACATGCCTAATCTGAGCAAGTGACTGCTGTCTTGAGTTTTGTCGACAGATGGAGGCGGCACGAAATTTAACGGAGGCGGCCGCCTCGTAATTCTCTATGCAGGAAAAACCCTGCTGAGACTAAACAAGAAAGCAAAAATATATATTTTTACTAAGGAAAATGACTAAAATAGTAACTCAGAGGGACTTGAATAAGTTACTTTAATCGGATTACTGGTTTGGAAATAGTAACGCGTTAGATTACTCGTTACTGAAAAAAGTAGTCAGATTAGAGTAACGCGTTACTGGCATCACTACTGGCAGGTTTAGGGACAATTAGCAGTAACCGGCCTTGAGTGGTGTGAGTGTGACTTTGTCACAGACACTCAGTCAAATTTATATGTTGAAAGAATTTGGCGAGATGAGTCATTCATACTCAAAATGAAGGACAAATTATACCTTTTCTACTACAACACATACATGAATGTGTATTTGGAATCACACTGAACTGTCCTGGACTCTGATTAGATGTACAGGTTTCATGTTAATGAACTAATCAATCAATCAATCAATCAGTTATACCTTTTGTACAACTACACATACACGGATTACATTACAATTAACTGCCCTGGACTCTCACTATATGTCTTTTAAAATATTTGCTGTAATGGGAATGTTTTTTTTATTAATGTTTTTTATTAATCAGTTGCATTTACTCATTCAACAGTTTACATGTTCATGAATTAACCTATATAGTTAATTTATTAATCAGTTAATTAAGTAATTATCACATTACCTCGCTAATGCTCCTACTTGCCTTACTAACTGGTAATATAAAATGTCAAGTGAATTGCAATAAATCGGTTTCAGTTCATCAATTTATTCAGTTTAATGGCTTTTAATGACAATACATGAATCAGTTGTTCCTGGTACACAAGGCTCAAAATGATACTGTTCCACTTACAGCAGAGCAAATGCAAAGTGTGCTTGATACAATATTTAAGATCCCGTCCCTTAAAGGGATAGTTCACCCAAAAATGAAAATTAGCCCATGATTTACTCAGTCATCCTAGGTGTATATGACATTCTTCTTTCACACGAATACAATCAGAGTTTTATTAAAAAATGTCCTGGCTAATCCATGCTTTATAATGGCAGTGACTGTTGCTCTATTTTTGAAGTCCATAAAAGGTCATCTATCCATCATAAAACTGCTCTGAGGGGTTAATAAAACCCTTCTAAAGTGAATTGATGCGTTTGTGTAAGAAACATATTCATATTTAAAATATCGTCAGATGTAGCTTAAGCATTTTAAACTGTGAGAGGGGTTAAATTTTTCCCATAAGTTGAATATTTACATTTAGTCATTTAGCAGACGCTTTTATCCAAAGTGACTTACAAATAAGAGCAAAAGAAGCAACTAGAACAGTCAAGGGCAACAGTATGCAAGTGCTGTAGCAAGTCTCAGTTAATCTAGCTCAGAACACGCAGGACAGGTTTTTTTTTTTTTAAAAATTTAAAAATAAATTAGACAGATAGAAAATGAATAGAATGATAAGTGCTATTCTTGATTGGTCAGGTGCTGCTGGAAGAGATGTCTTGGTGTTTTTTGAAAATGGCTACAGACTCGGCCGCACGAATTGAGATAGGCAGGTCATTCCACCAGGTGGGAACGGCCCAGGAAAAGGTCTGTGAGAGAGATTTCATGCCTCTCTGGTATGGCACCACAAGGCGTCGTTCACTAGCAGAACGTAAGTTCCTGGAGGGTGTGTAAGTCTGAACGAGCGAGTTTAGGTATATTGGTGCAGAGCCAGTGGTTGCTTTGAAGGCGAGAACCAGTGCCTTGAATTTGATGCGAGCAGCTATTGGCAGCCAGTGCAGACTGATGAAGAGAGGCGTGACGTGCGCTCATTAAAGACCACCATCGCCGCTGCATTCTGGATCAGTTGCAAGGGTTTGATAGTGCATGCCGGAAGGCCCGCAAGAAGAGCATTACAGTAGTCCAGTCTGGAGAGAACAAGAGCTTGTACCAGTAGTTGTGTGGCATGCTCTGATAGGAAGGGTCTAATCTTCCTAATGTTGTATAATGCAAATCTACAGGATCGGGTTGTTGCAGTGATGTGGTCAGTGAATTTTAGCTGATCATCAATCACAACTCCAAGGTTCCTGACTGTCCTGGACGGAGTTATGGTTGATGATCCTAGCTGAATGGAGAGATTGTGGTGAAGTGATGGGTTGGCAGTAGCGTTGCCACCCGTCCCGGTTTTCCCGGGATTGTTCTCTTTTTTGAGCGTCTGTCCCGGAAAATGTATATTCTTTCCCGGGGCACAAATTGCCCCGTTTTTTTGTGAAAATGTACTTCTAAAGAAGAATTTCCTGGCTTCAAATTAAACCGTTTCCTTATACTGTTACTGTGTTTTCTTCATGGTTATGTATCCAATCCTGTTTGCTGTCGGTCGGTCGCACGCACGCATCCATCCACGCACATGCAGGATAAAACAGTGTTCAGTTGCTAGCTTTCTTAAAATTTTATATTAACTCAGTTTTGTGAAATGGGGGGAGAGACGGACTAGGAGGATAACGCAACAAAATCGGATGAGCCACCGCCAGTTTCAAAGATAAAACGATTTACAACCTACAACTCAGACTGGGCGAAAAGAGAAAAATTCCAGTTAAATATGAAGGAAAAAAAGCGCTGGAAAATCATGCAAAAACAAAGAAGCACCCGAGTTTTGCATTAAGCAAACGCAAAAATCTATAGCCATTGCAAAGTTTATGACAAAGAAAGGGAGTCCTACAACTGTTAACATAGTATATTTGCAAATATGGGTTGACCCCCCCCCCCCCCAAAAAAACCCCAACATATTTTATCTGAGTGTCCCGGTTTTTCACAAATCAAAGGTGGCAACCCTAGTTGGCAGAGACAACAAGAAGTTCTGTCTTTGCAAGGTTAAGTTGAAGGTGATGTTCCTTCATCCAGGCAGAAATGTCTGTTAGGCAGGCAGCGATACGAATACCAACCGATGGATCATCTGGTTGAAATGAGAAGTAGAGTTGAGTGTCGTCGGCATAGCAGTGATAGGAAAAGCCATGTTTCTGAATGACCGATCCCAGTGATGACATGTAGATGGAGAAGAGGAGTGGTCCAAGCACTGAGCCCTGGGGAACGCCAGTAGCTAGATGATGTGACTTAGACACTTCACTTCTCCATGACACTCTGAAGGACCTAACTGAGAGGTAAGACTTGAACCACTGGAGAGCAGTTCCTGAGATGCCCATCTTCATGAGAGTTGACAGGAGGATCTGGTGGTTAACTGTGTCAAAAGCAGCAGACAAATCCAGTAAGATAAGTACTGTGGATTTGGAAGCTGCTCTTGCCTGTCTGAGTGCCTCCGTAACCGAGAGCAGGGCAGTCTCTGTTGAGTGGCCGCTTTTGAAGCCGGATTGGTTGATGTCCAGGAGGTTGTTCTGTTCAAGAAACGTAGAGAGCTGGTTAAACACCACTCGCTCAAGAGTCTTTGCAATGAAAGGTAGAAGGGATGAAAGGAAAGGATGAAATGAAAGGAATATGGAAGACGATCGACTGGAAGCTAATAATAATTTACTTTATAAAATTTTTAAATATGGATATTTTCATATATATTTTTAATTTATATATAATTTTATTGACAAGGCCTTTATTAACACCCCAGAGCCATGTGGAGCAGTTAGGGAAGGATTCCGCTGATCTTTGTTATCTCCTTGTCAGAAACGCTTCCAGTGTACAGCGGCAAGAAGAATGTCACTAAACCATGGGAAGCGACTCCGATGAGTCCCTTCAAGGTTGTATTGTTTATGTTGTGGGAGAACATTTCTGATTGCAGGGTCAGTGAAGAGGCTGCCTCCACAGCAATCTCTGTGCAGTCCAGTCTCACACGGACATTGGGGCAGTACTTCTTAAATTTTCCTGGCATGACGGACTTTACCTTCTCCCTACTCACCCAAAGAGGAAGCGTCCCCAGAATGAAGAAGAGGTAATTGGCCCAGGTGATGGTCACACGGCTCACAGTGGTTACACTTGTCAGGAACATGTCAGCAATTACCTGCTCATTCATGCCAACAGCTACTTGCATACAGTAAATAAGAAATTCATCAATTAATGGCATGCTGCAAGGCGGACTGGGGACGGAGTTTTCACTGGTGCCTTCACTCATCCTCTTTTGCTTTACTCCAGTAGACCAGTTGAGAGGCAGATGGTGCAATGAAGTCCCAGAAGATCTTAAAAACACGCTCATATGGAAATTTGGTGTAAAATCTCATCTGGTCATCTGACGCACAATACCGGCTGAAGAGGTCAGGGGGTAAGGCTATACGTGCTCCCCTTTTTGTAAAATTTGGTCCTTCATCCCGCCGGATAGCCTGAATCCATTTCCGACGAACTTCACCATCAACAGGGAAGGAATGAAACGACAGATATGGCTGCTTTTGGGAATAACTATAACAGCCCGGTGCGCTACAATAGCTCTTACTCGTTGCTTGGGCCATTTGTTTACCTTTGCTCTGACCGGTGCGGAAGTAGATTACCACGACGATTGCGTATTTCCGGTCTCAAATGCGGAAGTTGTGAGAAAGGTCTATTGCCAACAACACGGTCTCATCAGCTGATTTGCATCAGCTGTTTCAACTCCCCTCGCTGCTAATGGCTACGCTAAAAACAGGGCGCCTATTTAAAGCAGATTCAGTTTGCGCTTACTACTTGCTGCTCGTTTCTTTGCAGCCCGCCACCTCCTCTTGTCGTGTATAACGTGGCATTTGCTTTCTGTCATCATTGCTGCTCTGTTCATAGGGGGAATAGTTAAGCTCTCCCAGTCCTAAACCGTGTGAGCGTTCCCTAATGCTGTTGCTCCCTGGTGAGAAAAAAGTATACTTTATTGTATTTCAAATATATTCTCTTTTTCAATAGTATATTGTAAATATACTAACAAAAATTGTACCATCTTTAAATATATAAAAAGTTTTTTAGCATCATATTTTCAAAATGTAACTTTTAATGCACTTTAAAATAATTGTATTTTAGTATATTTTAGAAAAATATACTTAAAATGAAAGTTCTGTGTACTTAAAGCAGCACTAGGTAACTTTTCAACCTTTATAATATATTTTCAAGACTCTTGTGATGATACATCGACTTACAATAGGTTGAATGACACGTCTGCCATAACCTGACGGGGTCTGTATCGTTTTTAATTGTACTTTTAAACTTCGGGTTTCGGGTAGTAACCCGAGAAAACAATAGAACTACAAAATTCGACTGCTTTACGGCATATACGTCACTTCCACCACCACCCCCACTTCCTTAAATTCGGACGTGCGAGCCCAACTATCATTTGTTTGCCGAATGTTATAGTCATGGCCGAAGCAGCACAGAAAAATAAGAAAGCAAAGGTTTTGTCGGAGGAAAGCAAAAAGAGGAAACGAGAAAGTGATCGGATTAAAGGCAGGACGAGGATCAACATTGGGCCAGCGTTTGCTCGTTGGCGTGAGCTGAAGGAGGAGGGGCTACATTCTTGCAAGTAAATACATAAGACGTACAAAATCGTATTTTAGGATACCTAACATGTCTGTGATATTTGTTTATTTGTCTTGCCTCAAGCTATAATGCAAATCGATTTTTCAAATTTGCAGATTCATCTATGGTAGCGTGATATTATAATATTGACGATATATGGTTATTACCTACCACTCAAACATTGAATTGAAGTATCATATAGATTCTGTAAAACGGGAACCAATAGACTAGGCTACTATAATGACGCTGGCTTGTAAACGTGAGCATAGCGATCATTTGGCGTTTGAAAAAAAAACAAAAAAAACATGCAATTATATTCATATGACATGCTGAAACATATGCCACTGTAACATTACCTGGGATGGGATGAAGACATTTCACACGCGACGCAAGCAGAACCATCTATGAGCAGAACACCTGCATCCTCCTGCAGTGTTCAGGGCTATCATGGTTGTCATGTCAATAAATGCACGTGCAATGCATCCCCTGATGTAGGATGACAGAGTTTACGACAGTAGTAGAGGTCAATACTGTTTCCCAACTGTAGGGGGACCCCGAGAGCAAAACCTACCTAGTGCTGCTTTAACTTTTAAATATATTTTTAGTGTAAAAATTGCAAGTGTAAAATTGTACAGCTCATCAGAAAATTGAATATAATGTGTAATTTATATTTGTGTATAGAGGGTTAGTGGAATTGGTCCATATATTTCTTTTTTAATCTTCCAGTGTTCTTTTAATGAAAAACATAGCAAGATCATTTTGTTTAGTTTTGCTGAAACCATGGGAAATTGTTGGGCTTGTTAATGGAATGTCTCTTCACAGCTTTGGTAGCACATTTAAACTACTGTATTGTGTGACATTATATAATTCAAAGTATATTGTACAATGTATAGCTAAGTAATAATACATTATATTGTTATTTACTACAAAGTGTATATTTTTTGTATTTAGGGAAGGTAAAGTAAATAAATAAACCTGAAAAAATTATATATTCATAGTATATTGCTTGTGTGTTCTGAAGACACTGGTAATTAATTTGTAATGTACTTAAAACACAAATAAAGTATACTTATAACACAAATAAATATACTTATAATAAAAATAAAGTATACTTATAACACAAATAAAGTATACTTATAAACAAAGTATACTTATAATACAAATAAAGCACATTTAATATCACTAATCAAGCATGTAATTAGTCCCTATACTTAAAGCATACTAAGTATACTTAAAGTTGTTCCAATTTAGCACATAAAAGTACACTAAATAAAGCACACATAATATTACACACATAATAAAGCACAACCAAAAATACTTAAACACATACCAAATGGGAAAACGGGGGAAACAGGAAACATAGACAAAACAACAATCCAAATACAAAGGAACTTATAAAGGGGACAAATCAAACAGGGCATGAGGGAACACAGGTGGGGCAAATGAAACCAATAACGAGATAACAAGGGGGGTGGGATCTAACAAAACACCAAATGTGCACACGAGCCAGGACAGGCATGTGACAAGTTGGGGAAGAGGAGGATGCTACCACCAAACCTTTTTGCAAGCCTGTGTCCTCGGACAAGATGGCCACCAGCCCAGAGCCTACTGCCAGAGATGTCTCCAGCCACTGACCAGCATCCAGAGATGGCTCCAGCCACTGACCAGCATCCAGAGATGGCTCCAGCCACTGACCAGCGTCCAAAGATGGCTCCAGCACCTAACCAGCATCCAGAGATGACTCCAGCCACTGACCAGCGTCCAGAGATGGCTCCAGCCTCTGACCAGCATCCAGAGATGGCTCCAGCCACTGACCAGCGTCCAAAGATGGCTCCAGCACCTAACCAGCATCCAGAGATGGCTCCAGCCACTGACCAGCGTCCAGAGATGGCTCCAGCCTCTGACCAGCATCCAGAGATGGCTCCAGCCACTGACCAGCGTCCAAAGATGGCTCCAGCACCTAACCAGCATCCAGAGATGGCTCCAGCCACTGACCAGCATCCAGAGATGGCTCCAGCCACTGACCAGCGTCCAAAGATGGCTCCAGCACCTAACCAGCATCCAGAGATGGCTCCAGCCACTGACAAAAACATCCAAAGATGGCTCCAGCATCCAGAGATGGCTCCAGCCCCTGACCAGCGTCCAGTGAGGGCTCCAGCCTGTGACCAGAGAGGGCTCCGCCTCCTTCTGTCCCGAGTCCAGAGAGGGCTCCGCCTCCTTCTGTCCCGAGTCCAGAGAGGGCTCCGCCTCCTTCTGTCCCGAGTCCAGAGAGGACTACGATCAAGCCACCTGCTCAGCCTGCTCCGCCATGGGCTTCAAGACCGTCTGTGCTACTGATGTGGTCGTCTGCTCCGCCGTGGGTGTCTTCAAGAACGTCTGCACTGCTATGGTGGTCAGCCTTTCTACCCTGCTCATCAGTCACCAAGGTTACCACCAGAAGGCACTCCATCCCGGACTGTCACTTCATCTAAGAACTACATTTCCCATATCACTTACTACCCCAACTTCCTTCCTGATTACATCAACCTGTACCACATTACCTTGTTAGCTCACATTTTAGAAGCCTGTTATGACCTTTTGCCTGTTTGTTGAACACGAGTGTGGATTACCCTTTAAAATAAAACTGCATTTGGATCCTCAACCTTCTGTCTCAGAGCAGTACGTAACACTGATTAAAGCTTCCTTTGCAGCTGCATCAGCTCGTTAATTTCCTAAAAGTCCAACATGGCCTGGAATTAACTCGATTAACCACGCTTAACAACATCACTGTTAATTAAAGGAAACACTCCACTTTTTTTGAAAATAGCGCCGCTGCAGCCATGGTACGGCCACGAAGATCCGCGACTATTACGCAGGAATGAGAAAGTAGTTCCTAGCCATTTAGGTGTAGAAAATCGCAACTTTTCATTTTCAGTTGGTCTTAGCACACGATGTAACTGTAGAAGAGTCAAGTTTTAAATAGGAAAAATATTGAGTGTCTTTGGTCATTTTTTGAATGAGATGCTAATGGACTGACCAGAATCAATGATGTATGCTAAGCTATGTTAAAA
Source organism: Gobio gobio (assembly GCF_949357685.1). Taxonomy (NCBI): domain Eukaryota; kingdom Metazoa; phylum Chordata; class Actinopteri; order Cypriniformes; family Gobionidae; genus Gobio; species Gobio gobio. Next base: position 43,955,895 of record NC_137101.1, on the reverse strand, counting down.
GTGCTACCGCCAGATACAAAGATCGGCTGAATGGATTCAAAAACGGTAAAACTCAACTATTTAACTCTAGGGGACTTGTAAAATGAACCTATTTTCAAAAAAAAGTGGAGTGTTCCTTTAACCGTTACGGCTCTGCTACACCGAGTGTTTCTTTTGCACGGAACGGAACTGTTACAACTTGCACAAAACGAAAACAAAGTTACACCAGCGGTGCACCAGCTTAAAGTGCTGTGCTTATCAGAGTCACGGAGGCTACTACTGTACACACTGGATTAACCACTGCATGAAAAGTGGGATTTGTCAGTATGTGGCACTGTAGATTGCCGTGGAACTTCAGGTTTACGACTGTGCACGGCAATTTGCAGGCAACACCGAAAACTGCCGTAAATTGTCGGAAATTGACGTGGGCCTTGCTTGGCAGTTGTCCCCCCATGACCCCCCCTCCCCTTAATTCTAGGGGAGGCTTTTACATGTAAATGAACATGCTGTGAGCTACACAAATGCAAATCAGAGTAGCAGCAGGGGGAGTTTTATCTAGGTTCTGAATTTTTTTAACTAAAACATTTTAAGTTAAATGTACTTGTTTTAGTTCACATTACTAAAATTTTAGGGCAACCAGTTTGCTCCAATTTTTTAAGTAGATTCAACTTGTCCGGGCTCACAGTGTAGATTAATTACTCTGTATGTCATTAGCAATAACCAATGTTATGTAAAACTGTAATAATTAATTCAAAAATGTTAATTGTTTTAACAGAGTTTTAATCAGGCTCAAAATGTGCATTCTATGCAAATTACACTTTAAACAACATTTTATGGCTTTCCATAATTGTGCAATTACATCACAGTTTTCTAGAGCTCAAATACTGTGCATAGTGTGGATAATTGGTGCATAGTGTGGTGGATAAATCCAATTATTTTTTCTCCCAAACTCCATTTTTTAAATAGCGCTTTCTGTGGTAAAAAATACTGTGTATGACACAGTTCAGTGTTGCAATGTTCACAGAAGCGCCGAGGTTGTTTCTTCAGTCTTGGGACTTCCATCTTTCAACTGACAGCACACCGTGTTGATATCACAGAGTTGAGTTTCATATACACCGCTTGCTCATAGGTATGCGAGCACGTCTTGCGAGATCTTCCTTATAACAATGACCTCGCATGTGATTGGAGGAGCCCGACGAGCTTCTCGCCCTAGTCCAATCACGCGCGAGGTCATGGCCATGACGCGTACAAGACGTGAAGACGAGCTTTAAACAGACGTGTTGTGGACTTTTTTTTTACATTTCCTGTGTTTTTGCTGCTTTGCTTTTTCGTGATCAACAATGACAGGACGCCGTCCTGCCTTCAGCTCCCCTTCAACTCCTCTGCATGGACGCGACCAACTTTTTCGACTAATTTTCAGGAGGCTGTCTGGCGTCTTCACAACTCTGAGGCAAACTGCAGGCGCTATGAACCAGAGCATGGGTAATGTAACTTTACGATTTAAAGAAAATGCTTTTATTCAGCTGTATAAGGACATGGATGCGTTAATAGATCCAAGCTTAAAACTGCACATTTTGTTTTCACAGACTATCCTCGCCTCATAACGAAGCCGTGACCGCTTATCTGCTTGGAGCAATTTCCGCGAGTCCAGATTTAACCGCTGATCATGACGACATTGTGTGTAAGTTTAACTTCTAATGTTTTTCTCTTTCCTTTTTTAATTTTTACTGTGACTGTTTTTATTAATACCAGTCTCATTTAATTGTTTTCCAGCTGCCTGTAAGATGTATTATGAATCGACACGCCGGAGCGGAAACTGCGAAGTTTAGCTCGGAGTCGATCAAGAAGAAAAAGGGTAAGATTTATTATATTAGATCCGTTTTTTGTCAATGTGAGTATTTTTCAGGTTGCTTATTGTCTTTATGGATTGTATTACAGTTGCTGGAAGCGAGACGAAGTGTGCTGGCTGAGGATGAGATGGACATTTGGAAGTGCGACCACCGCCCTCTCGCAGCCTGGAGCTCTCCGAACTCTGTGCCACTTTGCAATCCAGAATAGAGTCGATACCGAAATACAGGGCAACTCACCATATACGCCTTTTTTTCCCGAATGTGTTGGGTACTTCTTTTTGACGTTTTTGGAGGACAACATAAGAGACATTACTGCTGCACTGTACAGTTGTGTGTTTAACAATAAAGCTCTTTTTTTGAATAAACAGCTGTGTGTTTATAAATGAAGCTCTTTCTTTGAATAAACGGCACGGTCCGGGCAAATTTTCCCATATATTCCTTGATGGTATGAATAGTGTAGTTCATAGCACAATAACATTAATATAAAACATAAATTATTACAACATAAATTATATATTTATTATTATTATTATTATTGGGGTTTACAATTATAATGAGCCAGGGTGACCAATAATGATTGGTTTGCAGTGATCTGCCAACCAATCACGAGGGATTTTTCTTGTTTAAAAGTAGTGGCTTCATCCAATACTGAGTGAGTAAATTCAAGTCAGTCCGTTGACTCTCTGGTTTCGCTGCTATTCATATGCTAATTAGAGGTTTCGCACCTCCGCACGGTCTCTCAGCGGGGGGCTCTCCACTTACGTCATGGTTCGTTTACGACAATTTGTGGCACAGACGAACGCGACGTTCGCTGCCTCTAAATTGTTGAAAACTCCTGAAAATTAGGGAGATTTACAGGAGTCTACAGGCGTTTACAGGCGTTTACGGGGTCAAAAATCCCACTTTTCATGCAGTGAACTGTGGTAGAGGGACCAAACAGCCAAGCTTTATTTCTACCAAAGAAACGTCTGTAGTCACCAGAAAAATTGTTGCCACACTGTAAAAATAATGCTGTAAATTTACAGCACTGAACCGTTTTCTAAAATTACAGTTCCATTGTGATACTACACGAGTACTGCGTAGTTCCTATTCAAATAAATAAGACAAGACACTCGCTCTCCCCACAGGAAGAGGTTCCCCCTGTCCATTTCTCCCATCCAGACCAACGTCCCTCCGCGGCCGCGAGTGACTTGGTCTCGTTCGGAGGATCTGATGACGAGCCGCAGGACAACAGCATGTCCTTAGCCACATTGGAGGCCGAGGAGTGGTCGGGCCCACAGCATGACCCCGCCCCCTTGCCGTTTTTGGAGCCGATTGACATCAGAGCTTCTAGTGACTATCACTAGAGCTCTATCGCATGCTGTCAAAAGCGGCCAAACAGCTAGGTTTAGAATGGTCTGCGCCTGAGGAACACACACACACACAGCCGCTTGGACGAGTGGTTACTGCCTGGACGTCGTCAAGCTCCCTCTCAGCGGTCAGCGGCCTTCTTCCCAGAAGTGCATGATGAGCTGACAAAGTCATGGCGTACTCCCTACTCAGCCTGCCTTCATTCTTCTGCCTCTCAAGCTCTCACTTCCGTTGACGGTGCGGAGCAGAAAGGCTATGAAAATGTACCTCCCCTGGACAAAGCTGTGGCCGCACATTTGAGGCTGCCCACCGCCTTTGGATGGAAAACCAAGGCCGCTCATAAGCCCTGTCGTACCACCTCAGCCATCGCTGGATGTGCGTACACCTCGGCTGGTCAGGCAGCCTCTGCTTTACACTCCATAGCGGTTCTCTGGGTGTATTAAGCAAAGCTACTTAAGGATCTGGATGAAGCCGGACACGACTCTGCCACCCTCAGAGAGCTGCGCAGCACCACAGATCTGGCCCTGCGCGCCAAGAAGACCACGGCTCAAACCATTGGATGCTCGATGGACTCAGCGCCCTCTGCAGTTCTGGCTGAAACCGTGGGTCCCGCCCTCAGCCTGGCATCATGGCTATTGCTCGTTCAAGGTGAACCAGGCATGTGTCACAGCTCTGGCACCTTGGACGAACCCTTGCTGGTTCAGCCACTGCTATTCTCTCATTCCTGCATAATAATCAAGGAACTCTGCTGCTGTACCATGAGTGCAGCGGCGCAATGATATTACACAGCGCCTGAAAATAGGCTAACTTCCGTGAACATAACCAACGTGACAACCTGCTTGCACAGAGAGCGTACCTTATGACCATGGAGACATTTGTGAGAGAAGATTCAGAAGATATTTACCTTGGTGCAGATCTTGAACCGTATCTATTTGAACCGGAATACACTGAAGATGAGCTTTTGGAACATGAAAGGCAAGAAAGTGTGGCTGAACAGACTGGGGCAGAAGTAAGGAGGAGAGCAGATTCGAACTGGTCAGAGAAAAGAGTCAACGTTTTTTGAGCGCAATTCACACCCAGCGGTAATTCAAGGAAAAAAATGTCCGAATCCGCAACGTGCAACATGGATTTGGTCTTCCGATCTTTTGATTTTGGATAACGTAATATGTGACAGAGAGAATGTACACAGGGAAGGGCTCTCTGCGTGTTCTCTCTGTCACTTAGTTAACATGTGCCCTATCACAAGCGCAGCAGTCATCTACATCACTCATAAATCACAATAACTGATCAAATAAGGATATGGCGGGATAAAAATTAGTTTTGGCGGCCGCCAAATCATTTTCAATGCAGGATAACCCTGCACACGCTCCGAAGTCTCGGCACAGAACATGACATCCCTAGTATTTTGTACCATAGAAACTGTAGATAACATGTACTTTCTTGATTGAATCTACCGGTGTTTTGATATCTATGTTCAGAGCAGCCAACCTTTGATTCTTTCATTCCTTGTTTTTCGTAGGTACAAACTTAGAGCCGGTCACATTGGAAGTTACCTAGTTGGGAATTACTTTCAGGCGCTCTGTAATATCTTTGTGCCGCTGCACTCATGGTACGGCAGCACAGTTCCTTGATTATTACGCAGGAATGAGAGAATAGTTCCTAGCCATATCAGTCTAAAAAAATTCCAACTTTTCTTTTTCTGTCGGTCTTAGTACACCATGTAACTACAGAAGAGTCAAGTTTTAAATGGGAAAAATATTGAAAGTCTTTGATAATTTTTGAGCGAGATGCTAACTGTCTAATCAGATTCAATGATGTATGCTAAGCTTTGTTAAAAGTGCTAATGCCAGATAGGCTGAACAAGAGATCGGCTCAATGGATTCAACGGTAAAACTCAACTGTTTAACTCTAATGGACTTGGAAGTCTTGGAGCCTATTTTTTTTTTAAAGTGGAGTGTTCCTTTTAAACATACTTTGTGTGAATGGGCTTTTTCGCTTCATAAAACTTTAAACCACTGTAGTCACGTGGATTACTTGAATGCCTTTACTACCTTTCTGGGGCTTGAAAGTGCTAGTTGTGTAGGCTGTCAATGGAGTGACAGAAAGTTCTCAATTTCATTAAAAAATCTTAATTTTGTTATCCAAAGATAAACAAAAGTGAGTTTGGGACGACATGAGGATGTGTAATTTAAATTTTTGGGTGAACTAACCATTTAACCCTGGGTCTTTTCTAGACCCCAGATAAACAGCATCCTGGGTTATTTTGATTCATGTTTTGCATGGCTAATTATTTACCCAGGGTTTATTTGCATATTTGTGGTGTCATTGCCATTGATTGTGAATCTTGCTCATGACCCATAAAGGATATGATATTGTGCATTCTTCATACTTTATTTACAAAAGTAATTACTTGTCAGGTTTTGACTTCGATTGACTTGTATTAAATCAACTTCAAACATTTTCACATAATACAATTTTTTTTAAAGGCAGTTTTTAGGGGAATGTACACACCAAGCACATTCTTTGCCTGTTCCTTTACCAAATCCAATCATCTCAATGAATTGTGTGCTAAAGGGAAATACCCTCATACCCTCAGAGCTTTTTATTTTCCTGTGAAAATCTTAATGAAATATTACAATATTCTGAGATATACAATATTACAAGAGTAGGGAGACGAGCGGTGAGAAAGTAGGTCAAGTGCATGATGATAAACCGAAGACCGGTTTAAAGCCACACTGGAACAGTGTGCCGAGAGAGAGGGAAGCTGAGGACTGTGCTGTGGGACCTGGCTGATTGGAATTTGACCAGGAGAAAGCTGTTGTTATACTGAGCAGTTTACAAGTCTTGAGTGTTCAGTTGATCTAGTGCGCGTGGCGCCAGTTTATGTTTATACTGAGTTGAAAATAAAAACCCACAAGTACCAGCTTATCGCTGACCCTGCCTTCTTCCTTTCCACCCACACGAACAACCTTTGTTACACTGGTGCCAAAATCTGGGAAAGGAGGAAGAAGGTCGCTGCCATCATGCAAACCCCGTCAGCCACGCCGTTTGCGGACATCATTCAATCGCTCGCGGGACTACACCAGGAACACCACCGGGCACTGATCGACATGAGGGAGGATCAGGAACAACGCTTCCGTGCCCTCATCAGTGCCCAGTAGAAGGACCGCCAGCTGTTCCGGAGCTGGATGGACCAGGGGGTTCGGACCGAGGGAACAGCCGCAGCTGCAATGCCCCCCACTCACGTGCCGCTCATGAAAATGGGAGCTCAGGACGATCCTGAAGCATTCCTGGACCTCTTTGAGAGAACAGCCGATGGCCACAGGATCATTGGCCAGTACATCTCATTCCCTTGTTGACGGGGGAGGCACAGCTGGCGGCGCAACAGCTACTGGTCCAGAACCTCCTGGTCAACAAAGACCTGAAGAAAGCCATCCTCCAGCGGGTCGCCCTGTCCCCCGAGCAACACCGCCGGTGATTCCGGTCGCTGGGTCTGGGGGAAAGTGACTGGCCCTTTGTGATGGCTAAACAGCTCCGGGACGCGTGCCGCAGATGGCTGGTGGTCGAGGGAAGCGACGTGGATCACATCATCGACCAGGTGGTACTTGAGCAGTTTATAGCGCGACTGCCCAGAAAGACTGTACAGTGGGTCCAGTGCCACCACCCTACGTTGCTGGACTTGGCCATCCGACTGGCGGAGGACCAGATGGTGGTGTGCCCCGGGGTCGGCGAACCCCTTCCAGCAGTCTCTCTCTCATCCTCTTTTCTCTCTCCTTCTCCCCCATCCTCTGTGATGAGGCCTGTCCCTCTTCCCAGGTCCCGCCGTGGAATGCTGCCAAGGCCAATGCCCCGTTGGAGGAATGGGGAGGCGCCCGCCGGACAGGGAACCTCGTCCCGGGGGGACGGGCCATTTAGTGCAGGCCAGGGGTCCGGCCACGTTCTGCTGCTTTCTCTGCGCCAATCCCTTGACCCTCTTCCTGCCACTAGGGCGGCGGGAAAGTCTGGGCCGGCTTGTTGGCACTTCGGGGACCCGGGACATGGAGGTGGAGACGCTGGTCCGGGTCCCAGATGCGCCACAAGCATCCCTCGATCAAGCCGGGCTGTACCAGATACCCGTGAGTATTAAGGGAGGTACATATCAGGCTTTGATGAATGGAGGTCTGGTTACAACCTGAATCCACCAAAGCCTAATTCAACCCAAGGCATTGGATAATGGACGCTTGGTTACGGTAAGGTGTATGCACAGGGATGTGGTGAAGTACCAATTAGTGCCGGTCATAATTCAATTTGGTGAGATAAAACATAGTGTGGAGGTAGTAGTTAGTTCCCACCTCAGACATCCGCTGATTTTGGGGACAAATTGGCCGGCGTTCAAGGATTTGCTGGGATATATTTGTGCGGATGTCTCCAGGGAGAAAAGAGAGCGGGGAGTGAGCGCGGTTACGCAGCTAGGGGAAGCCGAGCCGGGGCCATCTGGGGCTGGGTCGGAGGAACAGAGCGCGGTGGATAGGCTAATCCTTTCCGAGCATGATAATTTTCCTCTGGAACAGTCCCAGGACGAATCGCTCAAAAATGCCTTTGAGCAGGTCCATTCCTTTGACGGACAGCTTCTCCAACCGGCACGACCGCTCTCTTATTCTGATTTTGCAGTGATAAAAGACATGTTGTATCGAGTATCTCAGGATGCTCAAACAAAACAGGATATAAACCAGTTATTGGTACAGAGGAGCCGTCGGGAAATGCTTTTCCAGGGGGCTCATTGCAATCCCATAGCCGGGCATTTGGGTCAAACCGGCACGTTGAATCGTTCAATGGCTTGATTTCTTTGGCCCTCACGAGACTGTGCCAGATGGTGTGCCGCTTGTCGTGTATGTCGGTAAACCCACCGGCGGCTCCAAAAGCGCCTTTCCGCCCTCATATCTCGTGTGCAGGTCCACTTCGAACTAATTATGGACCTCATCAGCCCATTAGAACGATCCGCACAAGGGCATCATTTTGCATTAGTCATAGTAGATTATGCAACACGATACCCCTCCGCAGCATTTCGGCAAAAAGTGTGGCGGATGCACTGTTTCGTTTAATCTCCCGGGTGGGAATCCCGAAAGAGATTCTCACCGATCAGGGCACAGCGTTTATGTCTCACACCATAAGCAAACTTTACGAACTATTGGGCATTAAGTCGATTCGTACCTGCGTTTACCACCCACAAACAGTTGGTCTGGTAGAACGTTTTAATCGCACGTTAAAGAAAATGATTCGTAAATTTGTGCATGAAGACGCCAAAAATTGGGACAAATGGCTGGAACCTCTGTTGTTCGCTGTGAGAGAGGTCCCCCAAGCCTCCACGGGGTTTTCCCCCTTCGAACTCCTTTATGGGCGGCAACCCCGAGGGGTACTTGACATCATGCAGGAAGCTTGGGAGGATGGACTGTCTGAAAGCAAGAATGAAATTCAGTATGTCCAGGACCAGAGCAAAACTCCACACTTTGAGGCGTCCATCAATGGAGAATTTGCTACAGGCCCAGGACACACAAAGCCAGTTGTACAACAGACGAACCAGATTACGAGAATTTACACCGGGAGAGAAAGTACTTGTATTATTACCCACGACTAGTTCAAAATTACTTAGGACCGTTCGAGAACACACGACGAGTGGGAGATCTCAATTAAGAGGTAGTAAGGACGGATAGGAATGGGGCACATCAGATATACCACCTCAATCTTCAAAAAAATGGAAGTCAGTGATGCTAGCAAAGGTGATAACAGACGAGGATGGGGGAGATCACCTCTCACCCTCCCAGGTCACTGACATTGCCAGGTTGCAGGGAGAATTGGCAGACGTGTTCTCACCTCTACCTCGCCGAACAAATCTCATACGGCACCATAATGAGATGGAGCTGGGAGTGGTAGTTTGCAGCCGGCCGTATAGATTACCTGAACAAAAGAAAAAAGTAGTTCAGACGGAATTAGAGTAGGCTTTCTACGATAGTCGGTTTCAGACTCAACACCGGTTACATCACTTGCCCACCGTGGCACCGCCCCACCGCTGTTTTGACTTTTTTTTAAGTAATAAAATAATTTAGTTCAGTTAGAGAACAGACAATACAAATAAAAACTGAACGTGTCTGCTTAGTAAAGCTTGATCCGACCGTGAGTCTCAGCAGGAGTCTTTTATCAGAGAGTGAGGAGCTGACTGAGATGATTGCGGAAGATTTGGTTTCAAAGCGAAATGTAAAAGCGCCTATTTAAGGGAGTTTCTCATTTGTTTTGTTGTTGTGTTTTTCATTAAAAATAATAGGCTAATGAACCCACAATTCAAGAAACCCGCCACCGAATTGGCGCTAATTCAAAACCGAAAGTAAAATGTGCACAGCCGCACAGAGCGCTCATTGTTTACTTTCGTCTGGCTCCGCTGATTGCACGCACGCCTCGTCTGCTTGGCACTCTGCAATTATGTAATTTTTGCCGTGCGCACCCTCGCGCTCATGCGGACGTGTCGAGTATAAACAAGGGTTTACGGACGAACTGTCATTCATTCATGGCGTGCGTCTCAAACATAGACCAATCAATGCCTGATAAGTGCCCTGACTACTGAACTAGGAAGCTGATTGAGACGCACCTATGACCTCACAGAGCGCGCATTTACGGACGAACTGTCATTCATTCATGGACTCACAGAGCGCGCATTTACAGTTTCCTCAGGACAATTTCCTCACAGTCACATCCCTAAATTAGAGGCTATGCTAGACTTGGGGGTAATAGAAGAATCCCATAGCGACTGAGCGAGCCCGATAGTTTTAATACCTAAAATGGATGGACCAAATCTTTCGTCCGCACACTGCATATGCCGCCATATATTTGGATGATATAATCATCTATAGTAATGATTGGCAGTAGCATATGCAGCATGTGCGGGCGGTACTGAACTCGCTGAGGGGGGCAGGGCTGACGCCCACCCAAAGAAGTGTGCGGTTGGGCGTGTGGAAGTCAAGTATCTGGTTTTCCACTTGCGCCCAAAGACCAAAAAGGAGGCGAGGCAGTTCCTGGGGCTAGCAGGATACTATAGAAGGTTTGTGCACAGACGGAGAGAGTCAGCAGACGAGAGGTGAGAAAGTAGGTCAAGTGCATGATGATAAACACCTGTGTCTGATTGCAGTGATTGGCGCGGAGAGACCGGTTAAAAGCCACGCTGGAAAAGTGTGCCGAGAGAGTGGGAAGCTGAGGACCCGTGGGACCTGGCTGAGTGGAAGTTGACCTGTTGTTATACTGAGAAGTTTACAAGTCTTGAGTGTTCAGTTGATCTAGTGCGCGTGGCGCCAGTTTATGTTTATACTGAGTTGAAAATAAAAACCCACAAGTTCCAGCATATCGTCGGCCCTGCCTTCTTCCTTTCCACCCACACGAACGAACTTGACGATGTTGTTTTACTAGTCTTTGTCTTTATACGGCCAATTTAACAAATGTACATGTTGTCTGTTCACAAATAAAATAAAGAAATTGCAATATGATGTTATATAATGTTTTTTATTATTGCATTTTAATTAACGTTGCAATTGTCCCTGCTAGGGGTCAGTTGCAACATTTGACTTTGTCTGTTCAAGTTTAAATCGTACATATATTATCATACACATGGTACAGCTAATTTGGTATCTGACAGATAAGGGTTTAAAGAAACACGCCAACGGTCTGACGCACCCCCCCGCTAGCCTAGCTTAGCACAAAGACTGGAGGTATATGGCTCCAGCTAGCCTACTGCTCAATAAGTGACAAAATAACTGCAACATTTTCCTATTTACATGTTGTGATGTGTATAGTCACAGCGTGTACAAATAATGTTACATGAGACACAGCCATCTTATAAACCACTAGCGTAGCTACGGGTGGGCCTGGCCTGGGCCCACCCAATTTGACAGCTTGCCAAATCCAGGGAAATACTTTTTTTTTTAATAATACTATTTTCTAACGTTTAACAATTCTTCAGTAATTATTTTAAATGTGATTTATTTTGTCATGCATTAGAACCCTATTCTAATATTAATACAAATATGCTAATTTGTCTCTTCAGTTACGTAATGTCTCCAGTAGTAATGTTATGTTCGAGGCAATAAGCGGATTCGGATCCAACTAGCAGCGCCTTTTTTGTCATTAAAAAAATGGCTAAACTGTCAGTTATGACAGTTTAAGAAAGAAACACGTCTTGACAAAGATGACAGGACACCATAACACTTTTGTCGTTTGAAAGTGAACTAAGTGATATTATCAACATCTTCAATTCAAAACCCAGCCAACTCCGACTTGTTTAGAACAGACATCAGCCATACACGGTAAGCTATGGGTAGGTTTTTAGTCTGGCCCGCCGTGGCATGGCAATCACATACTTGCATGTAATATTTGTGAGCACGTTTATTAATGGCAGGTTGTCGATACAGGACATTGTGATTTCTCTTCGTGATATAGTTATCAGGTTACAGCATTACACGTTACAGCCGCCCACACTTTGATTGATCGCACGGAGCTTAGTGCTTACAGTATTTGGTTTCTGCGATACTAGTAGTAATAGCGGAATTTTAAAGCAACCTTGCAAACGGTCCATCCGCACGTCGTGCTCAAACATTACAAACACAGCTCGTACGGGGGCTTGAGAAGGCATAAGCATGTAGAAGTTTACTATATTAAAAGACAATAGACAATAAAAGGTCCAACATATAGGCTACGGAATACTTTTAGCTATGTTTCAGTCAGATTTTTGGATTTTTCTTCCAAATTAAGGGGGTAATGCAAATTTTTCCGGCCCACCCAAACTATTGGAGGCCCACCCATCATCAACTTTCTGCCTACGCCACTGTTATAAACGTATACATACTGGGGACTATATTCTCAGAAGGCGCAGCACTGCTCTACTTCTGGGGAGTGATTTGCTTGCAGCACCTGCAAACTTTGACTTTCTTACGCCACATGTAAAATTAGATTAAATATTTAAAATATTACTAAAATTTTTACCGTCTCTTATCATAATAATTATAAATTATTACGGTCTCCGGCGTGTTGACTCAGATTGTTCGAATATTACAATTAAATAATACTTAAATCGATATGTCATCCTCAATAAACCCGTCTCCAGCGTGTTGCCTCCGATCATTCGAATATTGCACTTTAATAATTATTTAATCAACATCATCCTCAATAAACCCGTCTCCAGCATGTTGCCCCCGGTCCCTCGAATATTCTGATCTATTATGACCTCTGACCTGTAAAGTTTCCAGAATAATAATAATAATACGCTGTTTGTTAATTGTCCAGAGGAGAACTGGCACCCCGACTGAGCCTGGTTTCTCCCAAGGTTTATTTTTCTCCATTAGGTCACCTGATGGGGTTTTGGTTTCCTTGCCACTGTTGCCTCTGGCTTGGCGTGCTCAGTTGGGGACACTAAATTTTTCAACTAAACATCGAAATAAATCTCAATAATAAACTAAATTAACCATTTAAACTAAATTACTGATCAAATTATTGATCTAAAGCCCACACTGTCACTGTATGATACTTGAAATTTTTCCAGAATGGCTATACAGCTGAATAAAATTATGCTGCATTATTTTCCTGTTTAACACTGTAAAGCTGCTTTGAAACAATCTACATTGTTAAAAGCGCTATATAAATAAAGTTGACTTGACTTGACTAAAATATATACGTATGGATGACAGTTACAGTTCAGTTTATTCCCCTCACACTGACGGATGTTTACAGAGCAGAGGTCACCTTTCTTTAATTCCAAAGGGAGAGATGGACTTTTGTCTTTATTATTATTTTGTGATGTATTATTTGGTTACGGTGTTATTTCTGGTTCAAAATGTAGCAAAAAATAACACTTTAAAAGCTAAAGAGTGTTCATGTGATTTTATACATTGTTGTGAAATTAATAAATGCATAATTGTGAAACCGTGATTATTTCTCAAACTATAATCGAATGAACAAAATCAATAATCGTTGCATCCCTAATTTGGAGTCTGTAAAAATTATAGAATCCTTTTGTTGTGTATTTTTGATATGTTTCAAAGCTAAAAGCAAAGCACGTGCTTCAGCTGAGAAGATTGAATTCATGATCATTTTGGAATATGGATTCCATAATGTTGATGGCCAGTCACCATTGCTGCTGTTATACCACTTTCCATAAATTTGATCAAAAGTGACAGTAAAGACATATAATGTTACAAAAGATTATATTTAAAATAAATACTGTTCTTTTGAACTTCAAAGAATCAAAGAATCCTAAAAAAATGTTTTACAATCATAAATTTTTCTTGAGCAGCAAAACATCATATTCAAATTTCTGAAGGATCATGTGACACAAATATATTCAAATAGAAAACAATATTAATGTTTTTTTGTTTGATTGTTTTTTAATAAAATAAAATGCAGCCTTGGCAAGCATAAGAGACTTCTAAAAACATAAAAAATCTTACCAATCAAAAACTTTTGAACAGTAGTGTAAACATTGCATATATTGGTGCAAAACTAAGCAGAATTAACTTTTCGCTAACTCCTGGATACATTCACCTTGTGGGAAAAACAGAAGTTTATCAATGTGCACATCAAACATCACAAAGTGATAATCACTCTACAGGATTTGGTATTTCAGAAAGTCGGTAATGTTTTTTAAAAACAGATCATTTCCCAGAGGGGTGAACTGAACTCCATCAACCATAAAATGGCCATGACCTGCATGCTTTATCTGATAATGATGTACAATCCCTCCACCAATAGACAAAACAAAAGCAGTCATCACATTGTTAATAAAGCACCTGGCTCTATCCAATTTCCTGGGGACATCACACCTCCACCTGCATCGCGGGGTGATGGTAGAGTAGATGATCTTCATCTGAGGGAACTGACTATGGAGTTCTTGCAAGTCCTTCTTGATCCATTCGACAATCTTCACACTCCTGGTTCTCCCGAGATCATTTCCGCCACAGTGAACCAACAGGACATCTGGCACAGGTCTTCTTCTAAGGCACTGATGGAAGAAGGGGATGAGGCTTTTCCAAACCAAGCCACCACAGCCAAACCACTGGACCTGGGCATTCAGACCAAGGTTTCTCCCGATGGTCTCCTTCGCACGTTTTTCCCCATGGCGAATGTAGCTGTCCCCGATAATGTATATTCTGGGTTCTGTTGATTGTAAAAGAAAAAGGAAACAACTTTTCTAAGAAACCTCATTCTGGTGTGTTATTAAAAGTAACTTATTTTAATATTTTTTATATTTCCATATTTTACCACACTATAGGATAATGTATGCCAGGGGTACTCAATTAAAGTTCAATTTCCTTCCCAAGCAAAGGTCCAGACAAGTGTATTGGAGCGGTCAATATAGTTTCTATAATAGTTATCTTTGCTGCAAATTCAGGCTTGGGGATTCTGCTGGGGAGAATACATACTAGGGATGGGCATTCGATTAAATTTTCTTAGTCGATCGTCGGGAGAATTAACGATCGACTATCGATTAATCATTAACATTTTTATAATAAAATAAATTATTTAACTTTTATAATTCAAAAATGCAATGAACACAAAATACAGCGTGTTTTTCCTCGATGAGACCTTTATTACAAGATCAACTTGTGGCAGACAGTTCAGTTAGGCAAACAGAACATCTATGCGCGTGCATTTGCGGTGCTCTAAAGCAGCGAAACCTGCAGCTGCGAGCCGGCGTTCTTAAACATAGACCTAAACAGAGATTTGTTCAAAAATAATAATAGTCTAATAAAAAAGTAATAATAAACAGTAAACTCTCTACTTTTATTTGTGTACACTCACAATAACGGCAAAGGCCGTGGATTCTGGGAATGGATTATTTTGCACTCTACTCCAAACGCCGGCTTCATTTAAAAAATATATTTTGTTGATTAAACGCAAAGTTTTTCATTTCAAAAGCATTTCTAAATTCAGTTTATATTTCCAACAAATGAAATTCCAAGCCAAAATAACGAAGTGGTAAAAAAAAACCTTTGAGTTACCACCATGAAGATTCAAACTTTTCGCTCGTCTCTGTATGTGGCTATGCGTCAAAGTGGATCATTCTTTACAGATGATGATATGTTTGGACAGAAGACGAGACAGAGTTCTTTATTAAACTCATAAAAAACAATAGAATATAAAATGCAACAATTTATCATAACATCATATGTGCCGCTCAAGTATAAGGTGCCTTCCTTGCCATCAGGGCTTGGATAACACACACGTCTGTTTCCATTAATAATAATGGCGTGCGGTGGCTGGGATATACATAAACCTAACAACATATGTAGCATAATTTTTGGAATGACTTATCACGAGAAGAAAAATATTGTTTTAGTCGCATAACATCGGTTAATGGAAACGGCGTCATTTCGCAATATTTTTTTTATCGACCTTTAGAAAATATCGCAAACGTTTTGGGCAAATCCGTAATGGAAACGCGGCGAATGATGTAGCCGGCAGGTTATGGTGATGTAGCTCTTAACTGTTAAAGCGGTCCAGCAGTCTGTAGTTAGAGCAACTCTCTCAGCTTTGCTCAATTCTTTTAACAGCTGCTGCTTTCGTTCTTCGTAGTGAGTTTCTACCAGTCTGGTGATGGTACGTTGTGGTGGAATTTGATATGCTATCCAATAAATGTATCAGTTCTCGAAAACCATTGCCTTCAAAAATACTTAAGGGCAGAATATCCAACTCAATGAACCTGCAGATCCCTTGGGTAATTTTCTCAGCTCGTTGTGCAGCACAGCACCGTGTCCGTGCTAACGCCGACTTGATGCTAGGTTGAGACTGGATGCACCGCCACCGACATTAACCAGGGACGGATGCACTTTAAGTGGTACATCGTTTGAGTTGTGGCCGTGTTGTACTTATACACGGCATCGCAATGTTTGCAGTGATCTTCACCACACAGTTAAATTAATTTAATAAGACTCACACTACGCAACGCAATCTGCATTAGATAAAAATGTTTTAAAAAGCATTTGATTAATCGATAACAAATTAACGTGATCAACGAAATTCTTAACGATAAATTAGCGATTGTCGATTAATCATGCCCATCCCTAATACATACATACTTTTCTGTCCACTGATTTTTATGCACACCATTTACATTGTATAGATTTTTAATTTTGGGTGAACTATCCCTTTAATAATAATGATGACGATAATAATAAAAAAAGTCAAAACATGTCCAAACAGTTCTGCTTTCTCCATGTAGATGCTTTATGGAAAATATATATTTTTATTAGATACTGTTGCATTAGTAGAGGTTTAATGTTACACAAAATAATTGTTTTGTTTTTATTTTTGACTAATTTAAAGGTGCCCTAGAATGAGTTGAAACAATATTTTAAATTGTTCTCTGATATATACATAGAGGATATATGACTTATTTAAGGACAAAAATTGTCCAGATACGGTTTTACAGGTCCTTTTACAACCCTAGAAATTATCCCTAGAAACAAATGGTCAGTTTTTGCGTTATTTGGAAGGGTCATGAATATTAATGTGAAGTTCTGCTCTGATTGGCTGTTTCACTTTGTGGCTAATTTCAGTAGCTTTAGTGACAAACACATATATACTGTCCGTCATGACAATGGAGAGATTATGCATCCAACCTTATGTTTGATTCTGTTTCTGGCGAAGATGCAGATTTTGAGGAACAACTATGGGATGATTTTAGACTCAAAATTATTAATTAATGCACACACAATTATCCATGAACTTGATACATTTTGCAGGCATGTTTTACTATCCACAAACAAATGCCTTTCAACTTGTGTGTGCAAAATACAGAATTACATGAATGTGCAGCGATTTGTACAAATTAGGGCTGCTCGATTATGGAAAAAATCATAATCACGTTTATTTTGGTCAATATTGAAATCACAATTATGTAACACGATTATTTCACATGACTTTGGGAATGTGTTGCATTTATTAAAAAGACACCTTTCAACAATTCAATTGAAATTGTAACATTTGTTGTACTTTTTGAACTATTAAAATAAATAATATAACATATTCAAATCAAAGTATTCAAGTAAAAATGATAACCACAAATAAATAAGATCAACAATATGGTTCGGCTATGCTTTTCAGGTTTTTCAGGTACGTCTAACATAAGTTTTCAGGTACAGAAATGTATCAAATGTAAAATAACATTGCATATTTGAGTGCATAAATTAAAGATTAATCCTATTAAACTTACAAAAGCTAATCAATCAAGAGCAGTGAGTGATGTCCTTGTCTTTTGTTGTTTGACATTAAACAGACAGCAGTAAAGGCTACTGCCCCTTTAAGACCTAATGCTCTGATATGCGTCGTCTTTATCGACTGTATAAAGTTTACTTAAGGCATATACAGACTATGTCTGCTAGAATACTCATCAATATGGACATGTTGACATACATTTTGTGTGAGTTTGTCCGTTCAAGAGCAAGACTTGAAAGAGAACTCAATATTTGTGCGCTGTGAGACGGATGAGCGCACAGAGACACATTTTCTCACAGCGTGCGCGACTCATTCGCGTCTTCTGGCACTAAACCCGGGTGATGACGGCGAAAATGACTGGACATAATAGAACATACGGCAGCACTCGCATGCATTGAACAAAGTTTACAAAGAGAGAATTATTTGAAAAATATGAAGGGAAAAAAGGACGTTTACACGGCACCCCTGCTCTCGTCAGTTTTTGTTTCTTTATTAGATTGTCATAGGTCACTCTGTGTTTAATTTTCAAGTGGTTAAACAAATTCGTGGTGTTCCCTTGCGTTGCAGCCACTGCCATGTAGCAAATCTTGCACGTAGCATCGTCTGCTCGTCGTCTGATTCCTCGAAGCCAAACTGTTCCCAGACAACGGAGTTGGTTTTGCCTTTTTTGCTCACCAAACGCTGCTGTAACTGCACTCCTTCTGCCATGTTTACTCGCGCCGAGTTTTTAAATTCCAGCGGATGATATGCACACGAGTCACGAGACTCAGGACCTGAGAGAGAGTTTGTGGCTTCGGGAGGGGCGGATGTGCGCGTTTCATTCATAACGCAAGACAAAATAAGAGTGTTCTTGCAAAACTGAACATGGCAAAATAATCGTTTTTTCTAGATTGTACTATTTTGGTGATCGTTGGGAGCCAAAATCGAAATCGAAATTCAATTAATTGCACAGCCCTAGTACAAATAGAGACATTTTTGTGAATACAAATGTTTTATTTTGCATTAGTGTATCATAATTTGCGCATACAACAAAGAAGATGTGCATTTGTGGATCATGTGACACGCGTGCATTTATTGGTGTCTTTTCTGAGTCAATCTCATTTGATTAATTTGCATTTTGAGACTTTTTCGCATTTTCAAGCATTTCACAACCCACACACAAACAACTACCAGTGAATACACCAGGTGCTAATTATTAATGTATGCACAAATAGCAAATGTGCATTTCTACATTTAAACTAATACTTTACGACCTGTGTGTGCAAAATCCAGATTGACGTGAATGTGCAGCATTTTGTACAAATAGACATAGTTGTGATTACAAAACTTAGATTTTGTATTAATGCAAGTCAGAATTTGTGCATGCAACGAGTAAGATTTGCATTTGTGGATCCGGTGACGCGCATCCATTCATTGACTCGTTTGTGAGTCAATCCTATTTGATTCATATGGATTTTGAGACTTTCATTTCGCCGGTTTGGCCTTGCACGATCCACACACACAGCTGCTGTCTAAGAAAACCTGTTGAATTATCCATGAAATGTATCAAGTTCATGGATAATTGTGTGTGCATTTATTAATAATTTTGAGTCTAAAAGCATCCTATAAACATCCAATTGTTTTGAGATTGGAAATGGACGCTTCTGTATGAAGATATTTTTGGTGCAAAACTGAACACGTGTGAGTGGAATTTGTATCTGTAGAGCATATCCACACATGTGTATCAATAAATTTGAAGTTACTGAGAAAAATATTTTAGGAGTTGTAAACTTTTTTTTTCTCACCTACAAACACAACACACCAGTTACACCTTCACACATTCTTCACTGCAGGTGCACAAATCCTGTTCTACAAATCACATGAAGAAACTCATACGCTCACATTTTTGCTACAGTTGCTGCAGTAATATGGTGCAAAACTCATTAAAACACCCGTATCAAAAATGTGAAGTCACAGACAAATGCGCAAATTAATATGTGAATCCATGCAATGAGAGTTGCACACTTGTAGAATATTTGGTCACAAATGCATTACTTTTCTTGGATATTTTTCTAACACGATCACAAGTCCAATCACTACACCTGCTTGAATCTGCTGCCACGAGTCTCAAACGCAGTTTTTTCGCCTTCAAATGACAAGTTCTGCGCGCTCTCACTTATGCACCATATACTACGTGAAATGTGGAGCAAAAGTGATTTGTGCATCTTTGAGGCAGCAGCAGGCCCTGTTCAGAGAGCAGAGAATTTCACCAAAGAGCTCTTTTAAACCGGCGGCGCGCAACAGAGAAAGGGAAAAAAACATGAGCCCTAGCAAGTGAAGTCAAGTAATGTTACCAATAAAGGTATGTTTTTTCCTCTCTCCCCCTGCAATCACTCACCATTGTACATGTTTAAATAGTTTTAATATGTGCACTGGTCGGCTAAGATTGCTAAGCCTTTCTTGTTTCATATGTAATCTACTGTTAAGTTTGCCATCCAATCGTCTCATAACTTAAGATACTCTCCTAATAAACAATGTATTCCTTATATTCTCTTCAGCTTTACCTTCTAGAAAAATGATAGAACAGGGTGGGTCTTCACAGGTCAGTATCATATCAAGTAACTTATGTACCCATTGTAAGACTACCATGTTTTTCTTTAGTTTTGGTTTGTTTTTGGTGGATGATAACTAGGGCCATCGCGATTAGTCGATACAGTCGACTGCGTTGACGGTGATAATTAGTCGACATCAAAATTTTTAATCGACTCATCATTTTATATTATTGTACCTTTAAACTTACGTTTTCACGCTTTAACTAAAATGTTGCGCGTGTCATGTCAAAGTTTCCAATGATGACGGGGGAGGGTGAAGCGGAGTCGAGGCAGAACTTTTAAATTCCGCTGTCTTTTAAGCTGATAAATATGTTTGATGTATGCGACTCGCGAGCACTGGAATTGAGAACCACTGTAACGTTTAGATTGATCGGTGCCGGCGTTTGTTAATGTGCTGGCTTGATGTATCTACTGTAATTAATAAATTTACTTCTGCCCATTTTAAGGACATTTCATTGTGTGATGGCATAAATGAATGACTTAATGAATAATATTTAAAAATACAAATGTAAATATAATATAGTTAATAAATAATATTCATGCACAATATGAAAAGAGTATGCCAAGTTAAAATAACATTAGAAATGTTTTTTCCATTTTAATTTTGTTGTATTTATTTATCTCAGTTGTAGGCAAAGCCATGTGACTGAATTCTTGCAAAAGATAGACTGCTGCTCACCACAATTGGCTGCAGCTCTCACTGATGGTGTCCTGAATATGCTTATCAAAGACACGAGACCGCTGTCAATGGTAGATGATGAGGGTTTCCGTGCTATGGTTAAAGGGATAGTTCACCCAAAAATGAAAATGTTATGTTTTTCTGCTAACCCCTAAGGCATCCAAGATGTAGGTGTCTTCGTTTCTTCAGTAGAATGAAGATTTTTAACTCCAACCGTTGCTGTGTGTCACTCATATAATGCTTGTCAATGGGGTCGAATTCTATTAGAGTAAAAAAACATGGACAGACAACTTCAAATTAAACCCGCGGCTCGTGACGACACATTGATGTCTTAAGACACGAAACGAACGGTATTTATGCAATTAATTTCACCTCATATCAGACGAACGCTTTAGCTCTCCAGACTGCCATCACTTCCCGTAGGTGAGGTCAAAACTCCGGCCGGGTCATAGATATATACATACATAGATACCTCATTAGTGCCTGCGTGGATCATGGCGTGGATCGCTCGAATGAGGAATCTACATATACATATCTATGACATGGCCAGAATTTTGACCTCACCTTACGGGAAGTGATGGCAGTCTGGAGAGCTAAAGCGTTCATCTGATATGAGGTGAAATTAATTGCATAAATACCGCTCGGTTTCTCTCAGAAACCGATCGTTTCGTGTCTTCAATGTGTCGTCACGAGCCGCGGGTTTAATTTGAAGTTGTCTGTCCATGTTTTTTTTACTCTAATAGAATTCGACCCCCTTGACAAGCATTATATGAGTGACACACAGCAACGGTTGGAGTTAAAAATCTTAATTTGTGTTATACTGAAGAAACGAAGACACCTACATCTTGGATGCCTTAGGAGTAAGCAGAAAAACATAACATTTTCGTTTTTGGGTGAACTATCCATTTAAAACATTCCAGCCTGGCTACATTCTTCCTAAAAGAACATGTTTCACCAACATGATGGAGAAGAAATATGGTAATGAATTACAGAAAGTCAAAGATGCCCTCTCTTTATGCCGTTCCATGATCAGTTTAACAACAGATGCCTGGACAAGTATCGCTACTGAGGCGTACTTGGGCATAACCTGTCATTTCATAAACAATGACTGGGAGCTCAAAAGCTACTGTTTGACTACTATGCCACTCAAGGAAAGAAACACTGCAGAGAATATTGCATCCTGGATTGAAACAGCAATTGAAAAGTTTGAAATACCTGCAAGTAAAATTCAGGCTGTTGTACATGACAATGCAGCCAAAGTGGTGGCAGCCCTCAAGCTTTTAGAAGAGAGGCATGGGATATGTTCAATTCGCTGTGCTGGCCACACATTACAGCTAGCGGTAAATCATGCTCTGAAGAATCCCCAAATAATCAAAGCAATTGTAGCTGCAAGGTCCTTAGTGGAACATTTTAAAAAGAGTGAGCCTGCCAGTTCAAAACTCAAAACAAAACCAAATGGGCCAACCTGAACACAAGCTAATTCAAGATGTTAGTGTAAGGTGGAACAGCTCATACTATATGATCAGCCGCCTGCTAGAACAGAGGTGGTCCATCACTGCTTGTCTGTCTGACCCAGAGGTTACACGCAGATCAAAGCATTTCCTTGACCTCAAAGCTGAACAGTGGGGTCTGTTGGAGGAGCTTGAGCAAGATCTCAAACCATTTGAGTATGCTTCTGTTTATATTAGTGGGTCGTCATATGTGACCCTCTTCTCTCTGCTTCCACTCATTAAAGACCTGATGAGATGTACACAGACTTCTACCTTTGACAATACCCATGTGTTGGCATTTCAGGGTGCTGCAGCAGATGAAATCTCAAAAAGGTGGGGGACTCAGATGACCTACAAAGATGATGCTACAAACACCAGCATAATTGCAGCTTCCCTGGATCCCAGGTTTCGCAGACTGAAATTCTTATCTCCAGATGAAAGCCTGAAAGTGCAGGTGAAAATCCAAGCCCTTGCACTCATAGAAAAGGAGAAAGAGACAGCGAAGCAGCACACCACAGAGGTCCAAATATTAGCAGATGGGACAGAGAACAGGCCTGTGTCTTTACTGGACAGATTGCTTGGGTCGGACTCCGAAGACGCTTCCAGCCAGAATGACAGTGAGGATGAGGCAGATGACAGCCATTTGGTGAGGGAAGAGGTTCTCAGGTATTTTGGGGAACAGCCTTTGCCAAAAAGTACAAATCTTATTTATGTGACCTGCCACGTCAACACCTTCTGAACGTCTCTTCTCCTCATCTGGGAACATTGCCTCTAAGAAAAGAGCCAGTCTAAGTCCAGAACATGTGGATATGTTGACATTCTTGCACGATAATACTGAACTTTGATTTCAATGATTTTCAGTGGACTTTGAAATGGATACTTGCTTATTGCACTCTAAATATGTTGCACTTTACTTTTGCGTAAAAAAAAAAGAAATGTTGATTTAATTTGGAGTTTCACTACTGAAGTGCTGGAGATGTCTTTTTAAATATGTTGTTTACACATTTCTGAGAGTACTTAAATTGTAATACTTGATTATAGTGGACTCTAAACATTTCATTTGTTTAATGTGTTGGGGTTTAATTGAAACAGATTTTTTCCCGCTTTGGATCTGTACTCACAGCTGTAATGAACAGAAGCCCAGAACATGTTGATTGACTTTCAGAACATGCTGACTTTCTCAGACTCAGAATTTTGTAATTATTTTTTTATTGTTATGTTGGTTTACATTTTTACTCTTTTAGTTTTACATTTTGTCAAGGGCTTGTTATTTACATTATACTTTTGTACACTAGAATAATGCCAAAGTTGCAAGTTAAATAAAATGTTCCTAAGTAAAATAGTTGTTTTTTTTGTGGAAAATTATTCGTTTAGATTAATCGTTTAATTAGTCGATAGAATAATCGATATAAAAATAGTCGATAGTGGCAGCCCTAATGATAACATTTACAGAAATGCCATATAGGCTTTATAAAATGATAATTAACCGGTTCTGTGAGACTGTGACTCACTGCAACTTCCAATTAGGCCTATACTGGGCAAAAAATATCCCTTTACTATGGTATTACAAATGTGCTGTTTCTGCTCGAGGGCGCCCTCTGGCCCCCAGTATGAATTACATTTTTGGGTGGAAAATAAGAGAAATAAAACTTCTCTCTAAATAAATTTATATGACAATCCATATGTTTTTCTTCAATGTACAGGAGTTTTAATCCCCACAGTGGATGCATAAGGCTCATATTTCATATTAAAGACATAGACTTTAAGAAATTGATATCCCAGATAAAAAGCACAGATTTGTATAATAATAATTGTTTTTGTTTTTTTACAATAAATCCTTAGACCTTTATAATGATTTTTTAGTCATAGGCTGTCTGCATACTAACAGGTAACCCATAATTTTTAGTTTTCTGTAAAATATAAATATTATTATTATTTTCATACTGTTATATTTATTCTTAAATGCTCTAATAATGACTGTTATTGTAATAGTAATATTTCTTATTTTTATTTAGCAATAATAATAAATCAATTATTATTATTAGTCACATTAATATATAAACACAAAATGTTATATACACACTTTTCATTAGTAAAAATTAATAAATATTAATAATCGCATTTTAAATCGCAATCGCAATTTTAACCAGAATAATCGCAATTAGATATTTTCCCCAAATCGTGCAGCCCTAGTGCATTTACTTGATATGATACTGACCTGTGAAGACCCACCCTGTTCTGTCATTTTCAATAAGTTAAAGCTGAAGAGAAAATAAGGAATACATTACTTAATAGGGATGCGCGGTATACTGGTACTGGAAAAATACCGGTATATATTTTATTTAAAACGGTACGATATCATGATTTTGCTCATTTCGGCATATGCTGCTGTTCCGAAGTTCACTGCAAGGTGCCAGCGCGCTACCCAAACTGACGTGAAACCGGCAAATGTGGCAACAGAACAAGATGAATACACCAGTTGAATCTCACTCAACATGCACAAAACTCATTAATAAAGAGAGTAGACGTGAAATTTGGAATTACTTTGCTTATAAAACTGCTGAAGAACCATCAAACCTTGCCAAGCATCGCTCACTTAATTCCTGACTTGTAAGACATTAAGAGATCGACAGGTGAGGGCATCATTCAAACCATCTAATTTAGACATTTTTCTTTTAACACTGATCAACACCCATACATAAGATTGTATCGTTTAAATATAAAGAAATCTCCTGTGTTCGTTTCAACCAGTGATGTTTAGACCTCATAATATTTGCACGCATACTATTGCACTATTTACATCCGCGAAAGACATAACCAACTGTGTTTATGTGACTGCTCACTAAAGATTGACATTTTTGACATAATTTTGTGTGTAACGTTATTTGACTGAGGAAAAACAACTTAATTTGGAATGCGCGTGTTGTGTGTGTTCGTTGTTGGCATGAGCACAAAGAAAACTCTCTTCTTAAAGAGCTCCCATCCCATGTATTACGAAATGCTATAAAATCGCTTGCATGTTCAAATTGGCGAGGTTTAAGAAGACGTGGGCAGTGATTTCCATCAGCTGTCCCGCAACGGAAGCGAAAGTGTTGAATCTGAGCACGCAGGTTGCTTTTATAGTGCATGTGTGATGTCTTTTGAAGCCAGAAGCAATTTGCTAATTTTGAGAGAATGGAGACGTGCAGTAATGCTGAAATTACTTACAAGAAAGTTTCCAAATGACTGATTGATGTGATAATCTTTGTTGATTAATTTAATAAAAAACATTTGCAGTAATTTCCCACTTCATAAACCCAAAACTTGCGAGTGTGAGTAAAATTATGCGCAATACCCGCATAATTCAGATCCTGTGTGGTATCGATTTAATATCTGTACTTCGGTATTAGATTGTGGTACCGTACCGAAGCCAAAATTGTGGTATAGAGCCATCCCTATTACTTAATATGAGAGAATATTTAATTAAGAGACGATTGGATAGCGAACTTAACAGTACAGATAGGCTAGTGTTAGCGTAACTTACATTTTGTGAAACAAGAAAGGCTAGCTCAACTAAGAAACAATGATTACCA
Organism: Gobio gobio; assembly: GCF_949357685.1. NCBI lineage: Eukaryota > Metazoa > Chordata > Actinopteri > Cypriniformes > Gobionidae > Gobio > Gobio gobio. The sequence continues at coordinate 43,930,158 of NC_137101.1, read as the reverse complement.
TCTTAGCCGACCAGTGCACATATTAAAACTATTTAAACAAATGTATAATGGTTAGAGATGTTCCGATACCTGGGCTCAGGGTATCGGCCGATACCGAGTACTGATCCGATACCTAGGTGTGTGTATATACAGCTATATATACACTACTAGCCCTGTATGAAATGCTAGAATTATTTTACGGTGTGCTATAGACTGTAAAAACGCACGTAGAGGTAGAGAAACTGGGGGAGGACAAAGACAGCGAGCGTCACGCGAGTGTGTGCGCGCGCAGAGACGAAATACTGATAAACAGCGGACATTGCTAACGCTTTTTAATTTCTTCTTTGCTGCTTTAAACAGTGGTTGCTTGTGGCAACACAGCACAACTTCCTGTGTTTGCAATGTATTCTTAGCAGCGAAGAAGAACCGTGCAGCAGTTAGGCAAAGCTAGCGGTCATAATAACTAGGTCTTGTTTAAGAAAATGGTATCGGATCGGTACATTGGTTAAAGTACTCGCCGATATGGTTAAAGTACTCGCCGATACCGATGCCAGAATTTGTTGTGGTATCGGTGATATTTCCAATACTAGTATTGGAACAACTCTAATAACAGTGAGTGATTGCAGGGGGAGAGAGAGAGAGGGGGAAAAAAAACATACCTTTCTAGGGGAGGAGCCACTCAAATGTTTGCTACAGCGGCCACTCTGCCCCAATTTTACCTATTGTTCATAAATGACCAGCACAAATAGATGTTATATGCCGCTCGTTGACTGAAGTGCCTGTTCTTTGGCCTGATGCCCTTTACTTTTTACATGCCTGTTTACATGGCACATGAGTCTCCTGTCTGCAGTAGTAAGAGCTGGTGGTGCCTATGGTGATTATGGCTGAACGATTTTTGGAAAAAATTACGGTTTAAATGAACAAACACATTTTGAGTGCTGATCAAGAGGTTTGTGCAAGCAATTTAAGGTCCCGACTCTTGTCCCAAATATAGCAGGCTTCATTCAGTGATTGAAACAAATATTAATTTAAGTTTTACAGCATATTATTGAACGCTCCGAGCGAGCTGTGCTGTGGTAAACATGGAACTTTTCCTTGACATGAAACGGTAAATAATCAAACCAGTGGAAGCAGTGCATTCATCCTTTATTCATGCAATATCTCTTCAGTCAGTACCTCGGTTCCACTGCTTGACAGAACTCCCTGAAGCCTGCCCCATCCACGACACTGATCGCTCTCATGTCCTTACTAAAGAACAAAATTAATTTCTCCGTTATGGCCTCTTGTCGTGTTGCAGACAAAGAGCTTGTGGCGGGCGATGCAAAGTAAGGGTGGTCCAGTTTGCACAAATTAGTTGCTTATATTTACAAAACAAGCCTACAAAAGCATAAAAAAGCCCGTTTAATTAAGAAAAGTTCACGAAACTAAGTGAAAACTCACTAAAGTGTTTAGTGAAATTAGGAAACATTTAGAGATCATAAATTGAGTTGTATAAGTTAACGTTACATTTCTACATACATTTTGTTCTCATGTCACAAGTAATATCAAGGTTTATTTTGATCCGTTTTACATGATTCTTTTGTAGTGTGGTTTTCGGGGAAGTGTGCTAAGATAAATATCGTCACCTGTGTACATTAGCCCACTTCTTCTCAACGCTTTTTCCTGATGGTTTATAGAACAATTACTCCAAGTCGCCCTCTGTCGTTTCAAAGAAAAGCACAATGGCGAGCGCGTCAAGTATAAACGCCTCGTCCGTTTGGGGAAGAGCGCACGCAGTCAGCGGGGGCTCGCGCTGCGGAGCCAGGCCAAGGCTAGCGCGCCCACTCGCAAAGCAGACAGCCACGCCTCTACTACCGCGGGCGGTTTTTCCCCACATTTTTTTATTTATTCGAATATTAATTTTCATCTTCGAAATTCGTTTTTTAAAAACTATTCGAATATATATTAGAATATTCGTTTACAGCCCTACCAGGCATATGATATGTGTAACGTGCCAAGTTGATGCTTCTTCTGCAGACTTTACTCTCGCGTGTCACGAGACCAGACTGTAATCGCAGCCTTTGCGGTTAGGAAATCGTGTTTTATCATATCGCGATATTATCGCAAATGCAATTAATCGTTCAGCCCTAATGGTGATGAACGGCCATGTGGTTGACCACTCACTTTTGAAGTACACCTATAGGTGGCTGCTCCACTTATCGCTTTTCTCATCCCTGTTTTGTCATTACCTTTTCTCCTTGTCTCCTTCTCTGATCTGGCAATCTTTTTAGAGGGCTGACCCTTTGGAGCCCAGAATGAAATAATACTCTTGCTTTTCCCTGATATCTTTAATCAGACAAATGCAGTTATTAAATGTATGCATTACCAGGATATAAAACATTACTGAAATGATAGCCATGGCAATCTGCTTTAAGTCTTAACACCGCTGAAAAGAGTATTAGTTCATGAGAATTTGAAATGAAATAAAAAATACATCTCCAGTATAGAGGTCGACCGATTCATCGGTTTTGCTGATTAAAGGGATACTCCACCGTTTTTTCATATTAAACTATGTTATTCCCTTAACTAAGACGAGTTGATACATACCTCTCTCGTCTCAGTGCGTGCACTTAATTGCTCTGACGCGCGGTGACATTTTGATAGCACTTAACTTAGCCCACTAAGCACAGTTCATTCATTAGGTACCAAACAGAGATCAAGTTAGAAGTGACCAAACACCTCCACGTTTTCCCTATTTAAATTAAGGATAACTATAATGTATGGCGGAATAGCACTTTTGAGAGTACTTAAAGTTAAACTTTATTGTCCTTAAAGGCAATTCTTTGTATAGACAGCAGTAGGAACAGTAGTATACACATACACATATTAACAACACAACACAACACATCAATTACCTTGAATTACAGAAAAATCGTTTAAAAACTTAATTGCCGCCGGTATGAAAGAATTTCTATATCTATTTGACTTACACAAGGGGAGTCTAAATCTCCGCCCTGAAGGAAGGAGTTGAAATTCAGCATACAATGGATGAGTAACATCAGAAAGCACTACCTGGCCCTTCCTAATTGTCCTGCACTCATAAATCTGTGAGATAGTCCTTAAAGGTCCCATGGCATGAAATTTTCATTTTATGAGGTATTTCAACATTAATATGAGTTCCCCTAGCCTGAATATTGTCCCCAAGTGGATAGAAATGTTGATCGGTGTAAACCCGAGTTCTGGCTGTCTCTCTCTGCCTTTGAGAAAATGACAGGCCAGACTAGCCAATCCTGAAGCCTCCTGGTTTGACGTCCAAGCAGGAACGGTTTCCTCCCTTTCCTCCACCCAGAGAATCTGGCACGCCCATGCAAACACTCGAGATCATTAACGTTACTTGTGAACGAGTGAACTGGCAGTTTCTCAGTGTTTGGATGTACAAATGAAAACAGAAGTCTTTCTTCAGTTCCTTCTGATCTGTGATCATTGATTTCTGATGTGTAGCTAATTATTTATTATTCGTGCACACGCTGCGGCTTCTCTCTCTCCCGACAGAACGGTGTTTTCGTGTTTTCTATCTTGTGAGTCAGTGTTTTGTACGTCCTCGTCGCGTCTATCTGTTCTAAAATGTGCATACAGTCTTTTCTGTTTAACATCAGCAGTAACATCTTTAGAGATAAACCTCACACACGCCGAAGCTCGGCCTTCAACATCCCCGACCCACAGTACTGCATCTGGCCCACAGCGGAGGCACCAAACGCGGCGTGAGATTAAGCAGAAGGAGGGTAAGCGTGAGGGTATCTGGGCTAGGCTAGCCAGCTTTCCCCACAATAAACTGGATTACATTCGATTACTGCTGTTGTGTCTTTGTTTGCACTGTGTAAGTTACTCAATGCGCATCACTGACGCTATTCATATGATTGGAACATATCTAGAAATAATGCTTTAATCAAACTTACTAACTCGTTCATCTCGCTGTAATGGTACATTGCATGTGTTACAAAGTTGGTAGAATAATGATGAAGAGGACTCGGTGTGACTGGGACTCGTGTTTATTCAGAACTCTCAGATACAAACACAATAAACTCGCGCTGACAGACAACGCTCTCATAACTCAGTAGTTACTATAAATAACTTTGTTAGCAATCGCTCCGTCTCCGTGATGTCCTGTTCGCGAACGAATCATTCTTTTGAATCGGTTCTTTTTAGTGAACCGAACCAGTTCACCAAATCGGACTGAATCGTTCTAAACGGTTCGCGTCTCGAGTCAGCGCTGATCCATAATTTACTAACTTTCTGACATGAGTGACAGCCCCTCTGACTAGAAATAAACTAATAACCTGAAGTATATTCTAGTAACTACAACAGTTCACCCTAAAATGAGACATGCTGAGAGAACTGATGTGAAGTGAACACAGGTCCATCTGTCTCTGGCAGACTCGTGCCTGCTCGTGCCTCGTTAAACCACGCCCCCTCCGCTCATTTAAAATGCAAAGATGTCAGCCAATCACAACAGTGGGCGTTTTTCCTGAAGTCTCACAGCAGACACGCCTCTTGAAGCAGGGCAGTCAGCCACAGGGCAAACAGCAGTATAGAAAAAATGCCTTTTATTTCTAAATTATGACATTTTATGATGTAAAAATCATACTAACAATATAAGTACACCTCAGGAAACACTATAAAATAATAGAAAAATGCCATGCCATGGGACCTTTAAATCGGTCCCCACTATCTTACTGCACATTGTCACAATGCTTGTCAGCTTCCTCCTGTTCTTTAAATTAAGGTTACCATACCAGCAGACGATGGAAAAACTTAAAAGGGCTTCAATGAAGCATGTATAAAACATTTTCATAAAAGAAACATCCATGTTAAAAAGTCGAAGTTTCCTTAAAAAATGCATACGCTGAAGAGCTTTTCCTCTAATTATATCGGTGTTTTCCTCAAATTGTAATTTATCGTCGATTATAGTCCCTAAATATTTATATTGTTTGACTACTTCTACCTGCTGTCCCTTTATGATAGAAGGCAACACAGGTGCAGAGCTCTTCTTACGGAAGTCAATAAGCATCTCTTTTGTTTTTGAAGCATTAATATTTAAAAATGAATCATCACACCATTGAATAAAATTATCGATCACTGGCCCAACATCTGGCTCAGACTCAGTGAGAAGAGACACAATCACAGAGTCGTCCGCAAATTTAACAATGTGTCTCCCATTAAAAACACTACGACAATCATCGGTGTATAAAGAAAACAAAAGAGGAGACAAAACGCAACCTTGTGGCGTACCCGTGGAGGACATCAAAATATTCGACACCACTCCATTGACCCTTACTCTTTGGGATCTATTAGTTAAAAAATCCACCAGCCAGCACACAGTATTTAGATCTAGTTTAAAAGTATCAATCAATTTCTTTGCCAAAATGTGAGGCTGAACACAATTAAAAGCAGAAGAAAAATCTATAAAAAGCAAACGTGCATGACTTTTCTTGCCTTCTAAATGTCCTAAAATCATATTCAACAAGGTACAAGTGGCATCATCAACTCCTCTACCAGATCTATATGCAAACTGCATAGGATCAAGTGCTGGCTTAGTTAGGGTTAAAATCTCCTTCCTTAAAAATTTTTCAAAAGATTTCATAATCAAGGAGGTTAGTGCAACAGGCCTGTAGTCTTTAAGAGAAGAAGAATTTCTCTTTTTCGCAATTGGTACCACAATGGCATCTTTCCATAAACGAGGGACCTTAGAAAAGTTTAATGATTCATTAAAAATAAATGAATAAATCCCTGAGAGCTGCTCTGCACAGTTTTTCAACAACCTACCACCAATGTGGTCAGGGCCTGGACTCTTTCTAACCTTGACCTGACTAAAACAGCTACGTACATCAGCCTCATTAATTTGAATTTTAATAGGAGTGTTCTGAGTCACAGAATTTCCCCTATATTCAGACAATTCTCTTGAAAAATCATGATTGTCAAAACGTACATAAAACGAATTAAAAGCATCTGCTAATTCATAATCAGATTTCCCTCCAAAACTAATACATTTTCTCTTCTGTTTAGTTCCGATAATAGACTTCACTCCGTCCCAAGCTACATGAGACTTTCCATTTGTAAACATAGTTTCTATCTTTTCCTTGTACCGCAATTTTGCTAATTTCACCTCATTTCTAACTTGTTTATTGGCCTCTTTGTACCGAATACTATCGCCTTGTTTAAAATAAATATTCCTTAAGTTAATAGAATTTTTAACTTGTTTAGTAATCCAAGGCTTATTGTTTGGAAAAACTATACATTCTTTTTTATGAATTACCAAGTCTTCACAAAATTTGATGTAGCTAGTCACAGTTTCAGTAAGATCGTCTAAGTCAGTACATTCGGATTTGAACAAGTCCCAATCAGTACATTCAAAGCATCCCATCAACTCTTGAATTGAGTCTTCAGACCAAACAGGAACTAATTTCTTCTCTGTTTTTTCCCTTTTTAAAACAGGTTTATAAGTAGGGGCTAGATAAACAACATGATGGTCAGACTTGCCCAAAGGGGCTCTTAATGACGACTTATATGCCCCCTTAATAGACCCATAACAAAGATCCAAACATTTTCCATATCTGGTAGGACAGTCCACATATTGTTCAAAATGTATAAGTGATGTCTTCATTTTACAATGATTAAAATCTCCCATCACAATATTAGGTGCATCAGGGGAGATGCTTTGAAGCCGGTGTACCACTTTACATAAAATATCCGAGGCATTTTCCACATTAGCCTTTGGGTGGATGTATACAACAGAAATAAATATTTGTGGAAACTCCCGGGGCAAGTAGAAGGGGCGGAGTGAAATCGACAACAGTTCAATATCGGGAGTACACACAGATTCTCTCAAAATCACAGACCTGCACCAACGCTGGTTAACATAGATGCATACCCCTCCACCCAAGGATTTTCCCGTTACAGCAGCATCCCTGTCCAACCGCACTGGAACACCGAAGCCATCGATTTCCAAATCAGAGTCTAAGTCATGTTCTTTAAGCCAAGTCTCAGTCAGGGAAATAACACATGCATTTCTATAATCAGAAATAAACCGGACATTTGCTTGTAATTCGTCCAGTTTATTCCTGAGAGACTGGCAATTGGCCAGGATTATTGAAGGGAGTGGAATGCGATTCAATCGCTGTTTATGTAGTCTCTGCCGCAATCCCCCTTTCTTCCCCCGCTTCCTCACCTTCTGGCCAGCAGTCTTTTCTGTACGCACACTGGGAAACTCACTCCTTAAGATTTCTGCAGGCCAGTCGAGGATTTGATCCAACACGCCGTAGTCAGAAGCACGGAACTGCACAAGGAAGTCATGACTGTATTGAAGGCGCTCTCCGTTTCCACGCTGTCCTCTCGCAAAATAGCCGAGGAATAGGCAAATAATCAGCAGGTTCGCAAACGTGCGATATATCATCATGATAGTTCAGTATACACAATCCAATCCAAAAAAAGACGAACAAACAAAAAGACGAACAAACAAACAAACAAACAAACGTGTTACTACGTTGACGCTACTGCTTCCACAGGTCGCCACAGTGCAGCGCCCCCTTCGACTCTGCGCAGTAAAAAGTCACGCCTGAAATCGAAGTACTAAAAAAAAAAATGCTATTACGCCATACATTATAGTTATCCTTTTTAACCCACTTAGAAAAGCGCCATGTTTTATTTTGTGTCACCATACTTGATCGTTCAATTATTAGTGTAAGTGTATTTAAATAGGGAAAACGTGGAGGTGTTTGGTCGCTTCTAACTTGATCTCCTAATGAATGAACTGGGCTTAGTGGGCTAAGTGCTATCAAAATGTCACCATGCGTCAGAGCGATTAAGTGCACGCACTGAGACGAGAGAGGGACGTAGGGCTGTAACGATTTGACCAAAAATAAAAATCTCGATTAATTGAACATTTGACCTCGATTACGATTAATGAGCGATTATTTTGCTTTTTTTTGTTGCTTTTTTGCCCTCATAAGGTTTTTGAGTAAGTTCACTGATAAGGTTTGTACTGTAAATATTTTCTACTATTAAAGGTGGATTTTTTTTTCTAATGAAAAAGTGCATTTCTTTGTGATTTTAAAATACTTGAAGGAAACGGTTCACTTTTAGCAGTTATTGTCTATGGGAGTAGATATATGAGAGTGATTGTGTGTGTGAATTAGTCATACCGTCTCTATTTATTATATACTGAAGCTGTGGTTTGTACTTACTTCAAAGGTATTCAAATGTATGCCTATAACGGTTGAGTTTCTAAGCTACTTTAGTGACTTTAGTCACAGGACGGCGGTGACACTGCGTTTCTGCGCGCGATCTTCACGTGATGTGCGAGCTTCTGTCTGAGTGTTCGTTTGTCACAATATATCAGGCATTAGTTCAACATAATACACATCTGATGGTCGAAACTCGCTTTCAAACTGGCAGGGCTTAAACCACATACAAATGACAAGCTTTGTGAGGACTTAGGTGAAAGATCTGCCTTCAGGGCGCGCGCGCGCGTGTTGTCAGAGACGCGACACGACTCGGCTCTCTGTGTCACAGAAAAAAAGCTGAGCACTGAACGGATACGTATTGTTGTTTTTGAATAGTGCACAATCGCTTTAAATGTTGAAACTGGCAAGCTTTAAACGCATGTACTTGACAAACTTTATGAGCATGAAAGTGAAAGCGATCTGGCTTCGGGTCTTGCGCGCACCGTCTTTGTGTGTGTGTGTGTCAGCGCGTAGGCTATAAGAACAGCAATTAACTGACCTGTATAAACTGTGTAAAACATGAAGTTACTATAGTGATTCTGGGCATCTATAAACACAGATAACTGCTCCTGCATCTCTGTGTGTCTACAAACTGCACTTGATGTGACTGACGGGGCGGAGTCACGTGAAAACCGAAATAACCGACATGGGAAAAATACGTCGGTTAGAAGTTCTGAATGTCGGTTTCGGTTATTTTTCGATTAATCGTACAGCCCTAGAGGTATGTATCAACTTGTCTTAGTTAAGGGAATAACATAGTTAAATATGAAAAAACTGTGGAGTATCCCTTTAATCGGCACCGATTGTTCCACCTATCAACTATCGATTATCTGCAAAAATCCACACTGGTTTTTCCGGGTTGCGTCCGTTGCTGGAGTGGCTGAGAAGGGTGCGCTGTCATTACACAGTACAAGAGCTCTGAGAAGGGTCTGCTAGCATTATATAGCACGAGAGCGGCCTCTAGAGGCGAAATAACAACTCAATGACGCCTTGTGTTTACATTCACACGTGAGGCTGCACGGAAAGCACATGCTGCATGGAGAGAGCGCTGCACATCAGATGTGCGTTTAAAACACGACATTGAAATGGTCTGAATACAGAACACTACTGTACTTGTTGCCAAATCATTTTAAAGTAATTAATTTCTTGACTAGATGCTGCATTAACAGGTAAAGAACAGCAGTGTGTGTTTGTCAACGAGCCTGAGAGGACTCTTAACATTAGCAGTACCTCAAGCAGTTAAAACAATGTGATAAAAATACACGCAAGTCCGACCCAAATGTCTCATAAATAAAATTAGTGATGTGAGAAAGCAAACTGTATCGTCATGCTGCCGACAGAAATATAAACAAAGCAGAAGCGCATTCATTTTTTATTATCTCCTTCTAAAAAAGCAGACTGTTTGGATTTATATGAAATGGTAACACTACAATAAGATTCCATTTGTAACATTAACTAAGGTTAATAAATGGTGCGGAAGTATTGTTCATTGTTAGTATGTTAATTTCAACATTAAATTGAGTTTGAATTTTGATATTGATCTGTTAACCTTGGTTAATGCACTATGAACTAACATGAATGATCAAGGTACAATTGTATTGCTCATATTAATACATGCTGTAAAAATGTATATTGCATAATGCTTATAGTTCATGCAAGCTAATACATCCTTATTGCATAGGGACTTGCATAGTGTTACCTATGAAATATACGCATGTTTCTAGGTTATAGGTAAAGAAATATTACATTTATATTATAAAGAAATGTAATATTATAATGTTTAGATTATTTTCTGAAGAATTTGTTCGGTTAGAACTTCTCATTTTAATATTCATATTTATATGTTTTAAATTTAGCACATTTTCATGGATCAGTACTGTTTTTATTATTTCTTGTTATTAAGTTCAGCACTGTTTTACTTAATCCAGTATCCATTTTAAAAACTATCGGTCGATTAATCGGGTATCAGCAAGTGCGGTCCATCCTAGCTTTCGGTATCGGTAAAATCTACTATCGGTCGACCTCTACACCAGTACTTTCCTTATTTTCAGGTAGCCAAAGCGAAGCTCTAGCTCCTGGTTACAAAAGCAGTTGGAGAGTTTTTGACTACATCAATAATAATTGGGGGGGGGGGCAACTGTTATATTACAACTGTTATATTACAACTGCCACAGTTGTAATATAAATCTTAGTGAAAAACACATATTCCCTTATCTTATAATCTATTATAAATGTATATATTATAAATAATTATAAGATAATTGGTCCGTTCCGTTCATACGGGAACTTGGTGCTTATAAAAGCTAAAGAACGCACAATGTATATAATTAATATCCTGATTCGTGTTTCCATTAACCATGTTAATGTAGGTATTTGTAGGCTACTTGTTTGAATTGTATATTAATTGTACAATTGTGCATTAAATATACTATATATATATCCATTAATTAAACTATATTTTACGATATAGAGGAACAAGTTGACTTCGCCTGCTAGGGAGAGATTGCTCATGTTTTTTTTCCCCTTCTCGGTCGCACCGCTGGTTTAAAAGAATTAAAAAGAGAAATGATCTTCTCTCTGAACAGGGCCTGCCACTGCCTCACAGATGCACAAATTACTTTTTTGTCTACATTTCACGTAGTATATGGTGCATAAGTGAGAGCGCGCAGAACTTGTCATTTGAAGGCGAAAAAACTGCGTTTGAGACTCGTGGCAGCAGATTCAAGCAGGTGTAGTGATTGGACTTGTGATCGTGTTAGAAAAATATCCAAGAAAAGTAATGCATTTGTGACCAAATATTCTACAAGTGTGCAACTCTCATTGCATGGATTCACATATTAATTTACGGATGTGACTTCACATTTTTGATACAGGTGTGTTAAAGAATTTTGCACCATAATTACTGCAGCAACTGTAGCAAAAATGTTAGCGTATGAGTTTCTTCATGTGTGATTTGTAGAACAGGATTTGTGCACCTGCAGTGAAGAATGTGTGAAGGTGTAACTGGTGTGTTGTGTTTGTAGGTGAGAAAAAAAAATCTACAAGTTTACAACTCCTAAAATGTTTTTCTGTGACTTCAAATTTTTTGATACACATGTGTGGATATGCTCTACAGATACAAATTCCACTATCACACGTGTTCAGTTGTTTTGCACCAAAAATACCTTCATACTTCTGAGTGGTAAGTTTAGTCTTTATTTTCAGTAAGAACTTGCAAAACGTAACGTCAGTACTATAACTTCAGCCTACATGTGAACTACCATATGACAGTAACTTTACACGTTAACGCATAACGTCAGCAGTCACAACTTTGTTTTTAGCATTGTGAAAATATTTTAATCATTGTAATGCGTCACCGTATGATTTTACAATGATAGCTTCTTCACTTTGAGTCACGAACTCTAAACAGCAAAAAAAATGTAAATATGTTGTTTGTACAGTAAAGTTTTTTTTAACAAATTGACTAGATGCCTTGCCAAATGACTATCGTTTCAACTTAAGTGGCGGAGAAGGTGACGTTAGCTAGAAGGATCAAGTGAGCTATAAGCAACTAAACTAACGTTGTTAGCTCCTGAGTTATGTGTTATTGATGAAATATAGGCTAAATTATAATTTTACCAGACAAAAGGGATTGCCATATGCATCTACGGTTGTATTTTGTAGATTTATAGGACAACACTGGTAGGAAAAAATATTAACCTTTGTCATTTGTCATACCTCTTATGTATGCTACTTGGAGTTTCCTATTGTTACTGTACTCGCATCTTGATATTATCGTTAATATCTCATTAAGAAACTTTCTATTAATCAGAAATTGTTTAGACAGTCAATAAGTGGGTAAAATCACTACTTACTGCTAGCAGGAATATAGTTTGAATTGCCGCTTCTCCAGTATCCGACACTGAGTGAAGCCTTTTTGATATTGTCCCAGGTTAGAAAAACTGTCCGTGGTGAAATGGGCCGAGCAAACGAACTACTTTGAATTAAATTGTTGCAGTTATAGATAAACGTCAACCATGCCTGTTGACAGTTTTGTTCTGTGGGAAGGGTATGAAAAGTCCTCACGTTCCCCTGCACAGCCTGGAACATAACATTTATTTCCATGATCTGCCATTTTCGCTATCCTCGCGTCCCGCTTGTTTCTTCACAATACCTGCAGATACGCAACTCCCGATGATTCGGCTGTGCCGTTCCGCTTGGCCTTGAACATGTGCTGGCATTTGCAAATGTTGGGGGCGTACATATTAATGACCCCGACGGTTGCGTCAGACTCGCTGTTATGTTGATATTCGCCTGTTTTTCACAAACGAGATTTACATATAAAGGAGGAAGCAATGGTGTTTGAGACTCACTGTATGTGATGTCCATGTACTGAACTCTTGTTATTCAACTATGCCAAGGTTAATTAAATGTTTCATTCTTTAATACGGGACGTTGTAATAACGAAAGGACCCAGGATCTTGCGCTGCACTTGAAGGCAGCATTAGCATTTGTCTGGTCATCTGATTCTTCACAAATATCCGTAATTACTGTAGAGCTGGACATTTGAATAAGGATCAAATGACTGAGTTCAGCTTTGAGAATGAAACCAACCTGTTTGTTCCTCAGTTTCTTCAGGTGTCACTCGGAACGTTTCTTCAATATACACATCTTCTCTCTCCACTTTCTTTCTTTGTTCCTCAGTATGTTCTTGTTTGACTCTGAATTTTCCCCCAATCCTCACGTCTTCTTGTTTCACTCTGAATGTATCCTCTATCTTTACGTCTTCAGTCTCCTCTTTGATAAACGGCATCTTTATGATAGTGTGTCACACGTGGATCGCTTCCACCTTTGTGGCTGGACACGTTATCCTGTTTAAAATGAAAGAAAAATACATCTAAAATATATATTTACATACATTTATAATTATAAAAGTTAATATTTAGTATTTAATTTGTACATTACATTTAAAAATGTAAAAGTTGTCAATACATGACATGTTTGTGTTTGTCTTTCTCGTTGCATTAACTCAATATGCGTTCTTGTCTGTACTTGTGTTCTTGTAAATCGTCATCAGTTGCTGCCCAAGTTCTGTTCCAATTCAAAGTTCACATCTAGCCAAGTACAATCCCCGGATGTGTCCTTGATCCGCCCCTTTTATCGAGGATGCATCGAGAAGTGACTTAAGCAGACTTGAGACTGCCAGGTATCCCAGAATGCATCTCGCCCCAACCAGCAAGAGTCAATAGCGGACGAGAAACCCCACGTAATTTAAAAATACTACTGTTATTGTGTCACGAAATGTAGTTTTAAGACTTTTTCAGGTGAGAATGTAGTTGTTTAAAGCTCAAATCTGTGGTTTATTTATAATTTATTTTTGAAAATTTAATCTGCCGTTTTCGGAGTTGTGAGATCCAGTCGATCAGCAAGAGCAGCCTTTCCTCGGCTAGACCTTCTGGCTCTGATGTCTCTGTAGTGGTTAAGATATATAATTTGTCTCATGTAGATCTAACAGCCGATCTTTGGTCTCATGGATCTATTATTTGTCCCATGGCAAATTGTTCTGACTGAGGGCTAAGTGAAGTTTCATAACTTTATATTTTTAGAATATTTAACTTTACAGAGTTGTAGCCTACTAGCACTGACTTTGTATGTTTGACAGAATTATTTGCTTTATTATACTTTTATAATGGCTATTATTGATTACACATAAACTGACATTTAACAAAAAGAGACTAGTTTTGTCATATTTAATTTTATTACAGTGATAATCATATGCACACTTATTGCCTGAACCACATAATAATATGTTTAATTTTTTTTTAAATGTAAATCAAATGAAAAGAGGGTTGTTTTATATTTCGTTTACATGTTGTCGGCTACACACAGTGAAGATAATCAATGTATGCGTTACCTGAACCACATTTGTGTGGCTATTAATATGTTAAAAACAAAAAACTAAATGAAAAAAGAGGCAGAGTGGTGTTTTATGACAACAATAAATCGTTTTGTAGCCTAAAATATACATACAGGAGTGAGAGCGAGCTGAGTGACGCTGCTCCGTTTGCAAAATCACCGGGCTCGTGTCCGTGTCTTCCCGCCCTCGGGACGGGAGTTCGTTCTTCTGAGACGAACTTGGGAAGTCTGAACGCAAGTCAGAAGTTCGTGAACTTGGTATTGAGAAACGGCCACTGTTTTGACCATCAAGTCCGCTGAATCGAGCGCTTCGAATCACTTAATCATTTATGACAAACTGACAAACTTATTCATGATATTGGGAGTGAAATGAGAGGCAATGTTTCTGTTACTCGGGTGCAGATGCGCTTTACTGACACGTGCATCAATATTAAATAAAATATACAATAAAAACAGACGTAACGGTTTGCATTGATTTAAACTATTTAAATGGTTTTAAAACACTAACCTTTCCTCAGCCGAAGCACAACAGACGCAGGAGTACGACGGTTGGCATCCAAATTCAAAGATGCAGACACTTCTTCTGACGGCGGTCACGTCGTCGCACCAAAATAAAAGTCCCATTGGCACGCTAAAATACGCATGGAAATGTACGTACAAAAGGCACCTATGAGATTATATTTAACAGTCACGGGAATGTATTATTATTGTTTTAAACAAGTCAGTCTTCTTTGTTTGATGCCATTTCTAGTGCCATAGCAAAAACGATTATTTCCCTTACACATTTGTAGCGTATGGCACATGTAGTTTTGGTGCTGCTATCCTGAGGGCATGAGAAAAATGCACAATGCTTATGCGCAATGTTACTTATTACACAAAAATCTTGATTATGAATAATATAGCCTATTCTTATAATGATTTTTAAAGCATAATTCTTACAAGGACATGTCAGACATTGGAAAATAATCAAACTATAGGTCTAGGTTATGTCACTGTACCAATATTCCCTTGGTAGGTAGGTAGGTAGGTAGGTAAATAAATAAATAAATAAATAAATAAATAAATAAATAAATGTTGTCTGTATAAAATCATTAGTGTTTTGCCTTTTAGACAGAATCACATGTATTAGATGTTATTCAAACACTTTCATTGGTAGTTATTTTCAGCACATCGTTGAACAACGTGTATAATATATATTTCACCAAGAATTAAACTCTGGATGCTGCTGATATATGTTTTATTATTGAATGCACATACTTATTTCTATGCACTTTTGTAATTTTAGAACAGGGCTTTTATTTTGGTGTGGCGATGTGACGGCATAAAGGTGCGCCGCTCCTGCTTCTGTTGTGATTCGGCTGAAGAAAGGTTAGTGTTTTTAATCATTTTAAGCAAGCCATTCTGGTAATTTAATAGCTTTATCAGTAACTGTAAAAGGAGTGTTATTATTGAATGTAACATTGCAATGCATTATCTAACATCAATGCACGTTCTTTTGTGCATGTAAATCGCATACAGTGGTTAAAGTGGGATTTGGCAGGTGGGGGAACCCTCAATTTTGTGTAGGTATACAACAGGGAAAAATGACTCGCCGTGTGACAACATTTTGAGCATTGTGGTATAGCAATACTTCTTGGGACAAGAGTGTCACTGGCACCAAGTATCACAATACTTATTTACTTTATATTTTAATGGTTTTATTTTGGTCCATCTACCTCTACACTGACATGATGATACTATGTTAAAATAATATGGAACACAACCTTGTTTTTCACATTGTAAATTCAAACATAAAAAGGGGAAGTATAAAAATCCTTAACATTTAACAAACCAAAATGGCTGGAGACACAACTACAATAGAAATAAATAGACACAGCCTAAATAGGCCTATTGCAGTCTCAATGTCAAAATGCAGAATCAAAAGTTTAGCTGTATCATAAAACATAAGAAACAACAACAAAACATACAATGTATGATGGTCAAAATATTGTCTCACATCCAGTAAAAATAGCTCCCGTATTGACTGGAACTGTGACTTGTACTTTTCACTCCACTGCAACCAGGCCAGGATTAAGAACACGCGGGGCCCTGGGGCAATAACAAACCCAAGGGCTCCCATATTAGCTGATCTTGGTGCCACAACGTTTTCTAACAGAATTTTTTTTTTACTAAATCGTCAAAGCACAGAGATACAATGAGTAGCTATATAATGTCTGAATATTCAATTTTAATATTAAGTAGGCCTATAAATATTCCAAGCTGCCACACATTAACATCATACATGCATTAACTCCAGATATGAGGTCAAAGCAAACATGTTTCCAGAAACAGCAACAACTTTTGAGTATAAAACTGCCTTAAGGAATTTTAAAAACGGCGAGGTCCCAAATTCGAGCTATTGATTTACATATGTGCATTTTAAGGTGTTTGAAGGCTAAAATAAATAAATAATAATAAATAGCTTTTATCTTGTCACACCTGTTCTCTCCTCATTTCCATGACTCTTTCTTTTTCTCTCAGGCTCCTTCTCTTGTCCTGTCTCTTCCCATCCTATAGCTGAGCTCTGACTAGTCTTTTCATTTTCAAAGTAAACATAGGGTCAACTGATATTTTTAGCCTATATTTTATTAATTCATTGAAGGCTACGAACGCTAGGTAAATGCGTTTAATAAATTAATTCACAATATGTACACACGCATTCATTATTCTATGCCTAATCTGGTTTAAATTATTTTACAACATTTATTATATAGCTACACCTCGGAAAAATACAGGTGAGCTGACTACGGCCATGATTACAGTCGTGTAGGCAGCCTATAGTTTACCTCAACACATCACTTTATATGGTCGGACTCTGAGCTGTTCAGTCTGGTTCAGCTAGTTTCGCCACAGAGCCTTTACTGTACACATGATGTTGTGCTTGTATTCAAACGGATAAAGCGACTGCCTGGTGCTCGTTCAATAGAGTGGCGAAAGCGCCGAACGAGTTTGTCAGCGCTGTGCGTGAGAAGATCCAGCTGCTCTCGCGCTGTGACCGCTGGATCTATTTAGTTATTAATTTATCTGAGGTGCTGGAACACAGTTCCAGACCGTTCCGGACCACTTTAACCCCTGATCGCATCTACACACAAGTAACAGAAAAGGTGCGTCTCATTCACTCTCTTTAACATGAATCAATTTGTTCTAAACATGGGCTGTGTCCAAAACCTGGAAAATGCTGCGTTCGGAGGACACATTTCAAGGTAGGAAGGCATTAAGGCACGTCAGAATCTAATGTTAGCTTCACTTCCTGTCTCCTGAGATACCTTCATCTGATCGAGTTTTGAAGGCAGCATAAATGTATCCTTCGCTGCCTTTGATATCCCACAATCCTGTGCGTTCTATTCTGTGACAGTTGAGCTAGAAAAACAAGAAAATGGCGTCCGAAAGTTGCGTTTGCTGGTCAGTTTGTGTGTAAATGTAAATTTTTGACCAACATTTTCCACTTCTGATGTCATTTCTAGCGAGATATTATTACTGCAGTAATTAGATATTTGCTCACTTACCACCAAAGCTCTCTGTATTTTGCTGTAGATCATTGAACTGTTACACTGCCTTAGAAGTCTGAATCAGTTTCGTGAGGTGCCTTCATGCTCAAACGCTGCCTTTCAAGTCATTGTCTGATAAGGCAACAAGTCAGCTGCTAGGTTTTCGGACGCAGCCTTGAACTCAGTCATGGAGCTTTTCGAAACAGTTTTTCACAGTCAATTGAACCAAAAGATTCGCTAAACGATTCAGTGCTTCAAAGCGCTTGAGTCAGTGCACGTGATGGTCAAACTGTAAATGCAACGAGAGAGTGTACAAATTGTATTGACAACTTTTACACATTTAAATGTAATGTACAAATCATTGAGTCTTGAGATAAGGGACAAAACATGTCCCAAACACAAAAAGCCCTATTTATGTTAAAAAAAATAAAAATATCAACACAATAATAATACTCAGGACATTTCATTGCTTATACTTATAAATAATTTCTTTAATATTATTTTAAAATCACTCACTATACTTGGAAACACATGTAATCTAACCTGTCCTCAGCATGAGGGCACAATGTAAAACGGCCAAACAAAGTGTTTAAAAATTAAACAAATTACATTAAAGGCAGAGATCTTTAAGATATCAAACAATACAAAAAGTAAATATTGAATTATATTTTCATTTAAAAAATAGCTATAAAAGTTGTGTCCTCACATTAGTATTTCCTTTTCATTGTGGATCTCACAGTCGGACACATAGTCTTGGAAGTTATAGATTTTTAAAATATTTTAAACAAACAATATTGAAGTCTCTGCAATCACATCCTTAATATGTCAACTCCGTCATCGCAGTGTCTCAGTTTCTGTAAGTAGTTGTGGGATAAATCTTGCCATTTTTACATGTTTATTAAGGCAGCTACAACTGAGGGGGAAAAAACTAAATTGCTCCACTGTACAACACGTGATTAAGGTGGAAAAACATAAAATTTAGTCAACTCCCATCAGGTTTTATGAATGATGGTTGACAAGTGCTCTTAAAAAAATGGAATAATGTCATTTAATATGTTTTTTTGCATGTGGGGAATTCTTCTAATGCTGTTTTTATGATTATATTAACATATACTGTATATTTTGGCCCCAGCTGGACCTTTGTCAACTACGTCAGTATTTTTCAGGGAAAGGTTTTTTTATTGTGTAAAAATTTTAAAACATCAATGGAACCACATGATAGTATGTCTTAATTACCTAAGAAGATTGGTGATATATCTTTTAATATTAAAAGGAGTGAGCAGAATTAAGGAATTTAGAAAGTGGGTTGTAAAAAGTGGGTTTTATTTTTTAACATCTAAAACATGTTTTGTCCCTTTTATCTCAAGAATCAGTGAAATACCAAATTTAAATATGAGACGTTTGTGTTCTTTTATTCATTTGAAACGATAGTTTTGAGTGTTTTTGTCTAATAAAGGTCATATAAGTCCATTAACTCTTTGGATTAATTTTTCTTTCTGTTAATTATTTGCACTTTAAACAGGACAAACGCACAGAAAAACTCCTGGTGAAGTGACTGAGGTCCACGTGACAGTATTATAAAGATGACGTTTATTAAAGAGGAGACTGAAGACATGAAGATTGAAGAAACATTCAGAGTGAAAGATGAAGAAACTGAGGAACAAACAAAGATTGTGTTTATTAAGGAGGAGATTGAAGACATAAATATGACATTTGTTAAAGAGGAGAGTGAAGACATGAAGAATGAAGAAACATTCAGAGTGAAACCAGAAGAAACTGAGGAACAAACAGGTTGGTTTCATTCTCAAAGCTGAACTCAGTCATTTGATCCTTATTAAAATGTCCAGCTCTACAGAAATGAAGGATAGTTCTGAACTGAAAAAGGGACTTTGGTGGTGGCGGACGAACGCGGTCATCCACACCTTTATAAATGGTGAGCCAGTACTGATAATAAATCCAAAATAATCACTGCCAGGACAGATCATAAATCAATGTGCTTAGAACTATTTTCTATTTAATGATCTGTACATTTATATGTAAAAAGTCATATGTAGAAAAAGAGTGACTGATTTGAAAAAGTATTAATAAAAATGCAAAAAGTAACATAACATATGAAATAGGGTTGCTCCCTGACTAAAGATTTTTCTAGTCGACTAGTAGTCGTTCATTTAAAGCCATTAGTCAACTAATCACACGTTTATATTATAGAACCTATTAATATAACCTATTCCGTGCTCAAGCGCACGCGCAAAATTCATACGGATTACATAAACAGAGAGTATTTCTTTTTAAATTTACATTTTATAATGTTACTAAGATTAGGGCTACATCAAAACTGTCAAAGAAGGCCATTTCTACCCTGATTTTAACGCTCTAAATTAGTCAAGACTCTAAGAATTGATTATGCTTTTTTAATATTGCCTTTTATGTGGTCTGTACTAAAGCTGTTTGTGAAGGTAAAAGGTCTGCAAAGATCAATGTGCAAGATGAATAAAGTTATTGTCTCTAGGAAAGAATCGATTCTGAACTACCGAAACAAGTCATCAGTAATTTCAGTCTCACTTCTGGTAACATGGCGGACGCTGGCTAAAGTGATGCTAACAGTTTATGAGCTTGTAGCAAATGTTTAGAAATCAGATCAAAATTAATTGAAACATTTTGATATTTTTATGTAAAATAATATTGGGCATATGTTAAAATCCGTATTGAATGGTTTCATCAAACACTTGATTGAAAGTCGTGCAAAAATGCACTTGTCCACATAGTTCACACTGCCCGATTTTGACTCGCTGACAGGTTTCGCGAAATCATCGACAAATGCCCTAAATCATAGGCAAATCGGTGCTCGTGCACGTGAGTGACAATCACACAGTGTGAATTATCAAAGACGTGATCTGAGAGAATCACAGAGGAGTCACGACGCCGTGAGATATTTGGTGATAACTGTGATCCAACAACGTGCAGTCTGAACTCTGCATTAGTGTCTTTTTTTTCAGTGTGAATTTGGCAAATAATGTGGCCAGTAAGGGGTCATTCACACTGGGTCATGTCACCTTTATTAATATAGCGCTTTATACTATACAGATTGTTTCAAAGCAGCTTTACAGTGATAACAGGAAAATAATGCAAACATTATTTATTTTTAAATATTATTTAATTTAGGTCTAAATAGAAAACAGTGTCATTGTTCAGCTGAAGTCAGTTCAATGTTGTAAAGATCATCAAGTATTATGCTGCCTTCACGTGCTATCGGAAATTTGATAATTCCCAATTCTGAAGTCATATTACGAGCTCATCGCAATGGGAGGGTGTTTGCAATTTTCACATCATTTACAATAATTCCGAGAGCATGTGAAGGCAGCATTAAATCTGTATTTCATCTGTAAATATAATTGACCATTTCTTCTTGGTCAAACTGGGTTTTAGATGAGGAGTTTGATAACTGCCAGCTTGAAAGTATTTGGATGTGTCCTAGACAAAGTAAAGAGTAAACAGTATTGTGAAAAGGTTCTGAGATTACAGGTAACAACTCTTTCAGTTTAGCCTGACAAGCCAGACCCACATTAAGATGTTGGGTCAGGAAACTCACCATTGGCAGGGCTCAATACGAGGGGCGGGATAAATGGTTGTCTTTCAAATTCCCTCTGCACGCAATTGGATAGCGCTACAACCAACCAGAGCAAAGAAGAAGGTGAAGCCGAGCTAACGTTAGTTGATAGACTTTCGCCGTATCCGGTAGGCAAAACTTCGAACATATCTTCTTTTCTTAAGAATGACTTCAGTGCCGTTCTTTGTTCTTTTCTCAAAGAAAAGCTTAACTCCAAGTCTTCCAGAGTCGTGGCCAAAGCCGATTCAAAAGACAGCTGTTCGTCAGTTTCTTTGTTTACGAGTAGCACGCTGAACCTCCGCAACTCTGCCGTGACGTGCCGTCATTATGTTAAGCCCGCCCACCGACTCTACACACGCTGTGATTGGCCTGACCAGAGTTTGGTTTTTCCAGCTCTCAGGTCTACGGAGAGTTGCTAGACTACACTCGCGGCAAAATTAATTTTCTGCCGCTAGGGTGCGTCTAGATTTCTAGGCTACTTTCAGTTGCTTTGTGGGTATAGAATTCAGCATGCATGCCTAAATGTTTGGTTTCTGTTGTTTTGTGCCATTTGTTAATGTGTATTTATCGTTTCACATTTGACCTGACAGCACTGAAAGAGGAGAGTGAAGTCCTGAATGAAACCGAAGAGAAAGACCAGTATGAGGAACATCATGATTTCACAACTGGAGAAAAATCGTTTTGTTGCTCACTGACTGAAAAGACTTCCTCACAAAAAAGAGCTAAAAAAACACAAACTAACTTCACCTGCCAGCAGTGTGGAAGGAGTTTCAAGAAAAAGGGAAGCCTAAAAAGCCACATGAGCGTTCATAACAGAGAGAAGCCTTACACCTGCCCTCAGTGTGGAAAAGGTTTCACTCAAACAGGAAGCTTTAACAGGCACATGAGACTTCACAATGGAGAGAAGCCTTACACCTGCCAACAGTGTGGAAAGAGTTTCACAACAGAACTAAACCTAAGGTATCACTGGAACAGTCACACTGGAGAGAAACCATTCACATGTGATCAGTGTGGAAAGAGTTTGAGACACAAAGTAACCCTTAAACAGCACATGAGGCTTCACTCGAGAGAGAACTGTTTTACATGTCAACAGTGTGGAATGACTTATAAAGACAGTAGACACCTTGAGAATCATATAATAAGTCACACTGGAGAGAAACCTTTCATGTGCTATCAGTGTGGAAAAGGCTTTACACTTAAAGGAAACCTTCAATCTCACATGAGAGTTCACACCGGAGAGAAGCCTTTCACTTGCCCTCAGTGTGGAAAAAGTTTCACACTTAATGGAAACCTTCAGACTCACATGAGAGTTCACACTGGAGAGAGGCCTTTCACGTGTCTTCAGTGTGACGAGAGTTTCACGTATAAAAGAGACCTGAAGCGCCATTGGCAAACTTGTTGTAGAAACGCATCACAGGGTTCCTCAGCGTGGCAAGATGCTTAGAAAAAGGAGTGATTTCATAGTCATTTGTGCAACAAATATTGTCTTTTATAACAACCCTCTACAATGCGAGTAAATCACTCGCATATGTGAGTAAATCTTCACTCTGGCGACTAAATAATATCTATCCTTAGCCATTGGCTATTAATGCTTAGAATTTACCGCGCCAGTGTGTGTGTTAGAGGCTAAGAATAAGTTTAGCATAGATATATTTTCCCTCGCTGACCACTCAGAGAAACGGTTTCGCTCACCGTCAAGCGATTTCAGTCTATTTCAGTTCAGCTCAATGGATGTGCCTGTATTTGACGTACCGCAAACTCTAGTGTGAAGGCGCACTACTCGCTGTCACATTGCTGAGAGCGCAAATATATTATCATTTTTTTTTACAGAAACACTGAATGATCAATAATATCTTAAGCACCACCACCAGTCCTCAATTCAAATATCAAATATGCATTCATACATTTTATAATATATATATATATATATATATATATATATATATATATATATATAATGTTATATTATGGCTGTCAAGCGATTAATCGCGATATATAAAAGTTTGTTTACATCATATGTGTGTGTATAATTATATATATTTGAATACACACACATATATGCATGTATATCCTGTGTATATAATTTATATTATAAAAAAAATTCTTATATATAGACATGCCTGTGTGCGTATTTATATACATATAATAATTATACACAGTGCACACACTTATTATGTAAACACAAACTTTTATTTTTGATACGGTTAATCGTGATAATCGTTTTGACAGCACAAATATAAATAAAATAGTATATAATTCTGGCGAGTAAACTAAAACAATTACTAGCCAATGGCGATTATGTTGCCACAGTGTGCGTAGAGGGTTGTATAAATTATTTTTTTTTTGAAAATAATTTTCATATTGCATATTTGTATGGTCAATATTGGTAAAAATGTACCAACAAACACATTTAAAAAATAAACACTTTATGGCATACAATAGAAATAACTTTTTTCCCAGTAGATTTCACTCAAATTTGTTATCCCTAATACACTCTGATAACTTGGAGAGCTGTGTAATTTGTTGAGGTTGTGAAGAAAACTGAGACAATCAACAACTCAAACTGATTATCATTGAGACAACAGTGAAATATCATGACAATGACTCCCAGGGTAAGCATACGAGGGGAAAAGCAGAGAACCTAATACTGAGCCCTGTGGCACACCATACTTGTGATTGATTCATAAGACGGCCTTCATTTACACAAGCAAAGTTGTAGCGGTCGATGTCCCTAAATGGCAACATAATTATCAATCTATCCAAGAGAATGTCATAGTCTTTGTTGTCAAAAGATCTAATAGCAGTCGATTTCTTACCTTTTTTATGTACAGTGACAGATGCTGACATGTCAAAAACACAGGTGTTTGATCTGCATTACCTATCTGATCCAGGCGATATGAGTGTTTTTTTTTATTTAAGCCGATCACATAGTGCTGAAAAGATAGCAGCTTCTCCCTGAAGTTGAAGGGCAAGCACTGGGCAAGACTTGTTCTGTGGCGTAATGCTAGTCCATTACACTGCATCAAAGTGGCCGCTTCCAAGAAATTGAAAGGCAAGCCTCTTTTTTTTTCAGATGTACTTCCAAAAAAAAAAAAACTTTGTCTTGTACTCAGAACAATACCGTAATATAAAATGGCACAAGACAATATCTATGCAAGTAAAATTTAGGCTATGTTCATCTTGAGATTAATGTGGATGAAATGTGATTTGTATTATTTTTATTTTGTTTGGTTTGGCTGTTCACATGACTTTATAAATGTGGCCCATATCAGATACTTGCCTGAACAGGTGATGCTCCTACATGTAATTTATTTATATCTGTCACTTTGTCTTGATGTGAAATTGTAAAGATAATTTACCTCTTTTAAAAACACCTTCAATTATCAAATTTCCTTTCACAAATAGTCATATTTATTGCTACCTTAAACAACTTAAAACCAACTAAATGAAGTTGAAATGTCAATCTCTTTAATTGTTTGCATTTTTGCAACAATATGTTGAACACCAAAGTTGTAACCTTCCCAAAAGCAGACTAAACAGATTTTGAGTAAAATTAAATAAATTTAATTGAATAAAAACTGAATTAGAATGAATTAATAAATGTCAATGAAACTAATAAGCATTTTAGTCAAAAGGTTCTTGGCATGGTAGTTTTTCTGCAATATCGAACATGTTAGGCGGAGCTCTATATATGATTAAGCATCTTCTGGGTCTTATCAGACAGGGATTTGCTGTACTTGTACATCGGTCCAATCAAATAAACTCAACAACAACAACAACAAAAAATTATAAACTACAACAGTTGTGTAGCATTACATTGAAATTATACCAGTTTATACTTCAGATATTTAACTCAACTACAGTGCCTTATGGTGGTGGGGTAAGTTAAAACGCTGGCTCAATTTACTCCACAGCATTTGGCTCACTTTGCCCCATAGTTGCCATTTTTGATAAAACTAGCTAGTTTACCAATTTTTGCATTTCTGAGCGTTTACTTCAGGGCTGTGCAGAGACCTTTGGAGGGGCAGGTGCTCAAAGTATAAAAGGGGCACATGGAACTAGGGCTGGGCGATATGGCCAAAAAGTGATCTTGATAAAATCTTTTCATATCAGTCGATATCGATAATTATCACGATAAATGTCAAATATTTATTTATTTCAAATTTAAAGGCAGATTTTTCCTCCTAAGTGAAAGTTGTAGAAACCAGACTGTTAATTGTGGTTTTAAACTACTTTTTTATTTTTCAGAATATGACAAATACTTCACGTTTTTGAATTCCTTACACTTTTCCAGTCATTTTTCCTTAACAAAATACATTTTCTTAATAGAAAAAAATGAATGTCTTAGTTTCTGCATGTTCTAATTGGTGATATTGTTTCTAGTCATGAAGCAGATTTGTGTTGCCTGACTTTGGCATATATCTTCAGCACAGTTTGCAGTGCAGTATTAATAATATTACATGTTTTGTCTTAGAAATGCACATTTGACAGTGAATGGACAGTAGTAGTTGCTTGATTTAGGAAGATGCAGATGTAAATTTATGTTCATTAATAAAAACACAGACATCTGTAAAAATTGTAACAACCTCATTTTTATATGGTAAAATTTAAATATTACGACTGAATTTTATTCAAATTAACCATTGGTCTCCTTAATATCAGATTTAGATCATGATAACCACAGTTAAAAACATGCATAGGCCTATAGCTCTTTACTACCATGGTAAAATGTATCTATATGGTTTATATGGTATTTGTATGAAAAACAGTCGACCTAGCCGACGTTTCTTAATTTAGAAAACAGCAGTGTGCTGCAGGTTTTTTTTTTATGTTTCTAGGCAACCCCTGGAATCAGCTGTGCTGTCAGTCTAATTAAGATAACCATCACCACAACGGAAGGCCCGCCTCTCCATTCATTCGATTGGACAATAGGAAAAAAAGGCGATGGCGTTGGACGCTTTTCCACTCAGAGTTGATTTATTTTTCAACTCCAGGCGCTCGAAACGCTCCTTCTAAAACGTGGGGCGCATAAACAGCGCGCATAACGCTCTCTGCCACCAGAAATCTATTCAAAAAAGGCACTTTATGAGATATATTAGCTGATTAAATAATTGTTATGTGACCATGGCAAGATGTAAAGATTGCTAAAAGTGTTTGTTACTGGCTCACTGTGACTGACCTGCTGGGCTGCAAATGCTGCCAAGGCTGACTGCTACAAGAAAATAAGAGGGAGATGCTCACAGAGGCTGCTGCACACCATGAGCTGCAGTTAGAGAAAATAAGATACCAGATTCAAAAAAGCGTGGGAAATAATCTGAGAAAGAAACATTAACCAGCTGAGGAGTCTGGGGGATCTTGCTGTGTCATTTCCTCAAGGAACTGCTTGACAGATGGGAGGACCTTCACCGGAGTTTTAAATGCACTCTCTCTACAGGTCCACAGAGTATCCAACAGTTTCTTCAGCTCCAGAATACGCTGATCGGGGTGCGTCCTCTTCTGCATTTGAATGTCGTTTTGATGAGTTGGCCATAAAAGTGACAAAACAGATGTTTGACTTTGCACTTTCTACCAATAACAGATTAAGGCAGTGTGCCTGACAGTGCACATACAAGGCCTTTGGATTTTTCCTTAGGGTACTGGACTGCAGTCCCTTATAGTGCCCACTCATGTTTGCAGCCCCATCATAACCTTGACCCCGGATGTTTTCTATTTTCAGGTAATTTTCTTCCAGTAGAGCCATCACAAGATTTTCAAGTGCATCTCCGCTTGTTGAATGCACATTACACTCCTGAATGAATCACTCCTTTATTTTCATGTTGTGTACATATCTCACAACAAAGAAAACCTGTTGATGTCGTTTCATCCAGAAGTATGGAAAAGATTTTGCTCTCTTGAATTTCTTCTCTGGTGACACGTTTTACTGATATAGCCAAAGCTTTGATTAAGCCGTTCTGTTCGAGAGGAGCGAGACAAGAGGTCTTTTTGGGGTTACTTGCTTCTCTTTTATAGCATCAAGGTGTAATTTAATTACACTGTCATACTTGCTGAACAACTCCACTAACTTCCCTTGATTTTGGCTTGATGAAGACTCCTCATCTCCCCTGAAAGACATGCCCTGTCTTGCCAGGAAAAGAATAATGGCAATCAAACGAGACAACACTTCTCTGTTCCTCTCCCTCTCTTTGTCTTTTGCAGCTTGTGACTCAAGGTCACCTACTTCAAAAGCTGCCTCCAGTTTTTTTTTCTTGAAGGAGTTCCACCTCACCATACCACACGTGAGCCTCTGAGGCACTGTGCTCTTACATTTTTTCCAAAGTCTTCCTCCAACGATTTAACCCTACAGTTTTCCAGTTAGTGTGACTCTTGTATCTTTCATCATTAAAAAAAAGACGGCAGCTGAAACAAAACATTTCTAGAGATTATTCTAGCCATGGGTTATTTTCGTACCACTTCTTCTGAAATGACCGTCCCTCTACATTCTTTGGAAATGACAGTGCTGGTTGGCAGGGTCCAATATTATCACACATTCGGATAAAGGCCTCATCGTACTTTATGTTGAATTGTAGGACGTGGGCAGGGTCAGTTGGGTGTTGTAGTCCATGTAGGTTTGAGAATAGCCCCTCTCTGGCTTCTGTCTCCTTCTCCTGGCCTGCTGTTCCCTGCACTGTTTCTGACGCTTGTGCCTGTACATTTCCCTCTTTCTCTTCAGCCTCTATCTCCATCTCATCATCTGATCTATTACTTTCCACTCTCTGTCCATCTAGAAACAATGCATAATTTTAGCATTAATCTATTATTTTAACCATCACTACTACTCATGCACCTAATCAATACTACCTTAAGTATTGATACAACACATTTAAGAACTGATACACTGCAATATAATTTGACATTGATATTTTTAAATGTATAATTTCCAGAGATGTATTATTGAGTTTACAGGCTATAGTGATTTTGCTGTTGTAAACACTACTGTTGCAGATTTTTTTTTTTTCATATTAAAATCAGACTGTAAAAAAATATGGATGTAGTGTCCGTGATGTCACCCATAGGATTCTGAAGAGCAGTTTTGAAGCGTAAAGTAGAGTTGAGCTGGCCGTTGCCATCTTGACAGTGCATCACTTCTGGATAACAGAAAATGGGCAAAGAGGTGGGATGTGGGTGGAGCTGAGGTGACGTAATGACTTATGTGGCGTTCACACCGGAAGCGATTGACGCAAATAATTTACGCGAAGGTGGACGTTTGAACATTTTGAGTTTACTCGCTTCATTTGCCCGAATCGCGCGTGACATTCACTGCACAACAGACGCAAATTCGCGTCATGGGAGGGGCTTTTGCCAGCGGCTCGTCTTGTTGAGAAATGGCTGACATGGGCTCTGTTTACACAACTTTTTTTGTTAAAATCTACTGTTAATGTGTGACAAAACGTAGTTTTAAGACTTTCAGGCGATAATGTAGTTTAAATTTCAAATCTGTGGTTTATTTATATAAAGAGTGCCTATTTCAACATTTTAGCTGGCGTTTTCGGAGTTGTGAGCTCGGATCAGCGGCGGTTCTCAGACCCAAATATTCACCCCTCATCAACCGCGTGAAGCCATCAATGAAAACCATCAAGGTGTGGCCTGCGGGGGTTGATTCCACACTCCAGGAAAGGTTTCTAAACACAGACTGGAGTATGTTTGCTTCTCAAGCCACCAGTGGCGCTCACACGGACATTGACTCCTACACCTCCTCAGTATTGGATCATATCAATACCACCATCGACAGTGTTACAACCCAGAAACAGATCACCACATACCCAAATCAGAAGCCTTGGATGAACAGGGAAGTACGACTCCTGCTGAAGTCACGCAATACTGCCTTCAGATCAGGAGATGCACAAGCCTACAGCGCATCCAGGGCAAACCTGAAGAGGGGCATCAAAAAGGCCAAGCACTGCTACAAGCTTAAGATTGAGGGTCACTTTTCCAACTCTGACCCTCGACGCATGTGGCAGGGCATCCAGGCCATCAGTGACTACAAACCCCCCCACTCCACCCCCGCAGCCACTGATGTCAACTTCCTGAATGAGCTAAATTACTTTTATGCTCGTTTTGAAAGAGACAACAGAGAAACTGCCACCAAGCTCAAACCCTCAGCTGACCACCCACCAATCACACTCTCCACCACAGATGTCTGCAAGGCACTGAGCCGGATCAGCGCGCACAAGGCTGCTGGACCAGACAACATCCCTGGACGTGTGCTCAGGGCATGTGCGGAGCAGCTCGCTGGGGTTTTTACAGACATTTTCAACCTGTCTCTCGCCCAAGCAGCTGTACCATCATGCTTTAAACGCACTTCCATTGTGCCAGTGCCGAAACACTCCAGCCCGAGGTGCCCTAATGACTACCGCCCTGTAGCACTCACACCCATCATTATGAAGTGCTTTGAGCGGCTGGTCCTGGAACACCTAAAAGACTCTATACCATCCACATTGGACTCACACCAGTTTGCCTACCGCAGCAATAGGAGCACAGAGGATGCCGTTTCCATGGCACTGCACTCTGTGCTCACCCATCTGGACAGTAAAAACACTTATGCACGCATGCTGTTTGTTGACTTCAGCTCAGCATTCAACACTGTCATCCCATCCAAGTTAATTGCCAAACTTGGAGACCTGGGCATCAACACTTCAATGTGTAACTGGATTTTGGACTTCCTAACTGACAGACCCCAGAATGTTCGATCAGGATCCACCTGCTCCACATCCATCACACTCAACACTGGTGTACCACAGGGCTGTGTGCTAAGTCCGTTTCTCTACTCCCTCTTCACCTCCGACTGCAAGCCTGTGTATGGAACTAATTTCATCGTCAAGTTTGCGGACGACACTACGGTGATTGGTCTCATCAGCAACAACGATGAGACTGCCTACAGGGAAGAGATCCAGCACCTGGCCACATGGTGCGCTGATAATAACCTGCTCCTCAACACCACCAAAACGAAGGAGCTCATCGTGGACTTCAGGAAGGAGTCAAGAGGCACACACGACACCATCCACATCAATGGAATGGCTGTTGAGCGTGTCTCCAGTTTCAAGTTCCTGGGGATCCACATCTCGGCGGACATGTCGTGGACGACCAACACCTCCAGCCTGGTCAAGAAGGCTCACCAGCGCCTCTTCTTCCTGAGGACACTGAGGAAGAATCAGCTCTCCTCGGCCATCCTGGTGAACTTCTACCGCTGCGCAATAGAAAGCATCCTGACCAACTGTGTGGCAGTGTGGTATGGGAGCTGCTCTGTTGCGGAGCGCAAGGCACTGCAGCGGGTGGTGAAAACTGCCCAGCGCATCACAGGGACTCCACTGCCTGCCATCGAACACATCCAGAGGAAACGCTGCCTGCATCGAGCTCGCAGCATCCTCAAGGACTCCTCTCACCCAGCCCACAGACTGTTTTCTCTCCTGCCCTCCGGCAGGCGTTTCAGGATCTTCCGGACCAGGACCAGCAGACTAAAGAACAGTTTTTTCCCCAGAGCTGTCTCTTTATTGAACTCAAACCCCCGTTGATCCACTTCCCTCATAAACTGATAACTCTCCTACCTCACATCTGCCTTCACTTTGTTATTTGCACTACTGACTGTTTATTACAGTAACAACTGTTTACTTATGCATTCTGCACCACCATACCGTAACTGGATAATGCTCATCTGCACTGCCGACTGTATTTACAGTAACAATGTTTACATTTGCATTTTGCACCGTACTTCTAACTGGAATATGCAACCACTTTCCACTGCACTTTTACACTTTCTTTCGGATAGCTCTGTCCATAATTTATTGTACTAACTTAATCCACTGCTATATTCCTCATATTAGCCTAACATATTATTGTATACCTCTAACTGTAAAATTCTGTTCAAGTAATAACCGTCTGTATATTTATTCATAGTACATAGTCACCTGTAAATTCTGTTTATAGTAATAGCCATCTGTATATTTATTCATAGTACATATTCACCTGTAGATTCTGTTTATAGTAATAGCCATCTGTATATTTATTCACTGTATATATTCATCTGTAAATTCAGTTCTACTTATAGTAATAACCATCTCTCTACTTATACATATTTATATATATTCAGAACATTTTTATGTCCTGCACTTACGCAACCATTGTATATATCCTGCACTTGCTGCTATTGCACTTCTGGTTAGACCTAAACTGCATTTCGTTGCCTTGTACTTGTACTTGTGTAATGACAATAAAGTTGAATCTAATCTAATCTAATCAACGCCGACGAGAGCAACCTTTCCTCGGCCAGTCCTACTGCCGTCTGCCGCTGGCTCTGATGTCTCTGTGGTGTCTCGAGCTATAATTCGTCTTGTAACAGGCGATCTTTGGTCTCATGGATCTATAATTTGTTCCCTGGCAAATCGTTTAGGCTGAGGGCAAAGTGAAGGTTCATTACTTTTTTATTTTTAGGCTATAACTGTACGTTACAGTTGTAGCCTACTAGCACTGACTTTGAATGTTTGACTGAATTGTTTGCTTTATTTCATGTATAGCTTATTATACCTTTTACTTATACTTTTGTATTATTGATCATACATAAACTTGCAGTTAACAAAAAGAGACTGGGTTGTGTTTCATGTCATTTAATGTTATCACAGTGATAATCATATTGTCTGAACCAGATATTAATATACAGATTTTCTCCTCATTGTTGTCACTACTAGAGCAAGCCCCTGATTGGTTAACGTGGCGCGAATATCCGCCAAAGTTCAGATTTTTCAACTTGAGCGTTTCGCGGGAATCACGCGTTCAAAACGCTCAATTCGCGCGAATGGTGTCATTCGCACCGCCGAATGCCATTTCGGTCTCTGCATCGACTTAACATGTAAATCACTTGCGCGAATCGCGCCAAACGCGTCCGGTGTGAACGCACCATAACCGACAGCAGATAATTGGCTACCCACCTGTCACTCAAAGTGCCCACGCCCTTAATTATGCAGAACTTTAAGGCTTACTATAATGTATAATATAAAAAAATTCACCACGTTATCATAAAGGGAAAAATTAGCCATATAGACCAAAACCACAATTTTTACCATACAGTAAAATTCTGCTCCCTTGTGGAGCCTGTCTCTAGTGGCCAGTCGATGAATTGTACCCGTCCTTCGGATGAGACGTTAAACCGAGGTCCTGACTCTCTGTGGTCATTAAAGGGTAACTAAACCCTAAACCAACTTTTTTTAGTTTATGATCTGTAATACTGGGGCTTTATTAATGCTGTTCATTAATTAGAGTAAATGTTTTGACATTTGGGTATAAAGTGTTTTAATTCTATAAAATATGGTGTAAAACCGCCAAAGTGCTGCCCTCTTAAGGTTGAACAGTGGCTACTGCGGTTTAATTTTCCTATTGGACGTTGTGGTACATCGTGACGTATGATGGTTCTTCCAACGGCTCACTATCCGCGCCCCTGGCACGAGCTCACCACGCCCTCAGAAATGTTTTCCCCAATCCCATGATGAAAACGGCTTCACTCCAGAATGAACTGTCATGTTACATGAAGTAGAAACATTATGAATGAAACTTACTTTACACTTGCTTTAACATTGTATTGAAGAAAATGCGGTTAAATAATGCAGTTGTCAGTACACATCAGGCTTTTCTTGCGATATTATTGCCGCCCGTCATGTGTACAGGTAAGTTTCATACATGAGACGCACTTTCAAACCCTGACATGCAAGTGGTTGCCGTGGTAACGAACAACAATACCGTAGCGTGCTGGCATATATAGTCTTTTATTTGAGGAAATCTGTTTATTATAGGCTTTTAGGTCTGAACTTATTGGTCCTGCGCTGCTTATTGATTCGGTTAATTTGAATGAAAATACATTGCATGTATATCAGATATCTGATCTATTTTTAGTGGCATTCAGTGTAAGGATTTGACTGTTCATAGATTAGGTCAGGTGTCTTGCGCTGCTGCTTCACTGGCATCGTCGGCATCGGGAGTTAACGCAGTTTGAGCCAGCGGCTCGCATTGATAAGGCTCTGGGTCTGTGTCTACAGACAATTCACCCTCCTCCACTTCAGGTGAAGGTAGGAGAAATGACCGCTCTGTTACAAAGCTACTGGCGTCATTCCAGTCATTCTCCATCTTTGCGTCTTTGGTAAATGTTTTACAGATGTGTCTGAAACTACATGTGAAATTTTTTTTTTAACATTCTTTGACCCCAAAATGTCAATTCTGATTCAGGCATCTACAATACACCATGGAGCTCTGCTACTTGGTCCTCCTTTGATCTTATTACTCTTCCTACTTGCAAAAATATTATCAAACATTTAAGACCAACTGTCTGTCCTCGTTATGTCATGCCCACTCACTTTTTAAAGCAAGTTGGTGCAAATGTGCTATTTTTTGTAAACTTGAGTCTGAGCACTGGATAGCCTTAAACATGTAACAATTACTCCAATTTTAAAGCCCCCAAATTCAGATACATATGTCTTAGCCAACTTTAGACCAATCTCTAACTTCCCTTTTAAGGCCAAAATTTTAGAGAAAGTGGTGTTATTTCAATTACAGGCCTTTCTTAGTGAAAAACATATTTATTAAACTTTTCAATCTGGTTTCAGAAAATTACACAGTACTGAATCTGCTCTACTAAAAGTCTCAAATGACATCCTATTGGCTACAGATGCAGGAAATGCTGTGGCTTTGGTCTTACTAGATCTCAGATCTACTTTTGATATGGTAGTGATTCTTTTAATGCCAGTATTTATGACCTTGGTTACCTCACCCAGTGGGTCACCACATGTGCAAAAATCTTAGGCTTTCGATTTGATTCTGGTCTTAAGTTTGATAAACAGATAAATGTGGTAGTTAAGTCGTATTTTTTCCATCTTCGTCGCCTAACTAAAGTAAAACGATTTTATATTTTAAAAAAAATATTTATTATGGGATTAATCGGTCATCTCTATGCTTAAATCCTATTTTCTTGAACAGATGTTGTTAGTCTAAAATGTTATGTAGTTGCATTATGTTCCTTTGTACATTTTTTAATGTTTAATTTATTTTATGTACAGCACTTTTTATGTGCTTTATAAAGAAAGAAAGAAAGAAAGAGAGAAAGAAACAAAGAAAGAAAATGCACACAAATGTGTCCCTGCTCTTGATATAGAATCACTGATGAACACCTTTGGTTTTATTCAGAAAAAAACAACGAAAAAAACTATATGAGGGCGGATTAGAACCCAGAACCTCTCTGACACTCTTAACTCTTAATCTACCACCTGACCAATAGGGCACACAAGCATTCTATGCGAATCTATGTTTTTATTCACTGATGTGAAGAATCTCAACACTTACAATATTGTATTATAGTAGATGTAAAGATGAAACTATCATGTTAATCATGACTTCTGTGTCGATAAATTGAACTCAATGTGCTATTAGACTTGATTTCTGGACAATGTAATGATATTTTTTCTCCTGTCCCACCCACCTTTTAACAAAGTTACACCACTTCAACTGTTAAGTTGAATGAACTTAGGCCTAGTCCACACGTACACGGGTATTTTTATAACCGGAGTTTTTCCTTCTCCGTTTAAAAAAACAATCGCGTCCACACAAGCACGGTTTAAAAAAAATCTCCGTCCACATGAAAACGCAAAACCGCGCTATGATTGGCTGCCTGATTTCCACATGGGTCCCATCCACGGAGGGATGCTATGGGCTCAGTGAAACCCTTCTACAAGTTTACTTTGGACTCTTTGTGACAGGTAACTGTACACATGGGCAGGCCCAAGTGGACTGAAGCTTCACACACTTGCCTTACTATGTTGTATTATTGCATTCTGGCGCATCTGTTCTGCAATACAATGAGATAACTGCGCATGTATCTGTATAGGCTACATGTGATAAGCGCTATTAGCAGAGTTATTAAAAGCTACGTCCGCGCTTGCATAGACTCGACTCGACTCATGTAACGTTAAACGGCGCACAAACTGACGTCAAACAAAGGAGAGAACGGCACATATTTTGACTTAACAAGCCTAAATCTCCGGTTTCACCGTCTACACGACAACGCTGTAACCGGAGTTTCTAAAAAACTTCACCCTGGCCGGAGTTTTCAAAAAAGTCCGGTTTCAGTAACCGGATACTGCGTTTGCGTGTGGACGAACAGCCAAACCGCATAGAAAAAGCTGCGGTTTTGAAAATACCCGTGTTCGTGTGGACAGGGCCTTAAAGAGCTACCATGCAACCCTTGCATGTTTTGCCTGTACGAGACCAATGCAATATTGCACACTTTAAATAAAAGTGAAAGGTGACAAATAAGCAAAAAATAAAGCCATTTTTTTATTCTGTATACTTTATCTTCTAGATTTCACTGTATTAAGCAATTAGTTGTGCAAAACAAGCTATTTTGTTTCAATAATGATTAGACAACTTTCTTGACTTAACTTAAAGTAAGAAAATCATGAATATCTGATCAAGTGATTTTTTCCTTTGCCGTCATGTTTTCTTTTTAATGAAAAAACATTAGAGATAATGGGCAGGAAATCACTGGGAAACACGTTGAGGTGGGACACGTGTCCCACCTCAACTCATGTTTTAATATCCATATTTATTTAAATTCACTGTATTGTGGAGGAATTTCTGCAGGATGTTGATACATGGAAGGGTTGTTGACCACAGATATCTGCAAGAAAAAATATATATGATCAGTTTTCTTTACAATTTCTAAACAATTAATTCACCCATTACTTAGTGCTTTACACACTTACATTCAAATAATACATTGTTTTGTGGAAATTAGTTTTTTTGAGCACCATTTTACTTAAAGTCCAATTAAACTCGGGTTACAAGCTTCTCTTACCTCTGAGCTGTTAAGATCATGGAAGTGATTGGACCTAAAACAACAGGGCTGTGGAGTTACAACTTGTGGAACAAACGGCACCTGTGGAAAAACACAAATTGAGTTTTATGTCTTCTTATTGTGAAATGCAATATATGCAATGACACTGGCAGACAGTTTCAGTATTAAAGATTTATAGACATCAATGTACTTCAGATGGAGTAGAAAAAGCAAAAGACGGAAATACTTCTGAAATGTCCTCTTGTGGAACCTTATGCTTTTATTTGGATTTCTTAAAATAATTTCACAACTGAAAAATTACATGACATTTCTCAGTAGATGATAATGTTGCTGTTTTTGAAGCAGTTAAACTTGAAGTTTTGCTATTAGTAGAGACTTTTCTGCTGAACACTGTTCAGTGACACAGACTTTACCTCCATTACTAGCTCTAAAAGTATGTTTTGAAGGATGGAATGTGTAAGAAAGTAGCTCTAGAAGTGCTGAGAGTTTAACTTTTGGTGATGCAATGTGTGCTAAGTTCACTTTATTTACATTCACATAATTTCCAAAATTTCTGTGGACAGAAGTATAAAGATTGGTCACTTTACATGGTAAAAGCTTACATGTTGAGCGTTGGAACATTTGAAAGTGAAGAATTTTGTATCGCAACTTCGTAGTAGTATTTGTTGGCTCTTCTAATACATGAACACCCTTAAAAGAAACCATTTCCATTCTATATGCCAGTGGCGGCTGGTGATGGAAAAAGTAGGGGGGGGCTGAGGGACAATGTGGTTTTAAAAATTTTATTTTAACAATTGAACAATTTCTGCTGTTTATTTATTACATTAACACCAAAGTAACGATTTAAAAACAAATAGCATCTAATGTAATTATTAAAGTATGAATTTAGAATGTCCTTGTCGATTTCAAATATTGTTCTTTCAAAGACAGAAAGATGTGCTAATTTGAGATTCATTGGAAACCAAGTCATACAAGGTGAACTTATAATTGCTGTAATTTGCGTCAATATTCAATAAACACAAAGAGGTAAATAGTCACTGTTATTACATGGAGTAACCACTAGATGAAGAAGACTGCATTACCAATTGTAATGGTGAGCAAGTCAATAAAAAATGCTATACATTGTCTCCAGTGTTCACATCATGAATCGTACAGCAAACCACCTCTAAGACAGACAAAAAAAAAACATCAAAATCCTCCAAGCACTCAGCATCTCCTCTGCTCCTCCAGAAACACAACAGCATCTCCTCTGCTCCTCCAGAAACACAACAGCATCTCCTCTGCTCCTCCAGGGACACAACAGCATCTCCTCTGCTCCTCCAGGGACACAACAGCATCTCCTCTGCTCCTCCAGAGACACAACAGCATCTCCTCTCCTCTGCTCCTCCAGGGACACAACAGCATCTCCTCTCCTCTGCTCCTCCAGAGACACAACAGCATCTCCTCTGCTCCTCCAGAGACACAACAGCATCTCCTCTGCTCCTCCAGAGACACAACAGCATCTCCTCTGCTCCTCCAGGGACACAACAGCATCTCCTCTGCTCCTCCAGAAACACAACAGCATCTCCTCTGCTCCACCAGGGACACAACAGCATCTCCTCTGCTCCTCCAGGGACACAACAGCATCTCCTCTCCTCTGCTCCTCCAGAGACACAACAGCATCTCCTCTGCTCCTCCAGAGACACAACAGCATCTCCTCTGCTCCTCCAGGGACACAACAGCATCTCCTCTGCTCCTCCAGGGACACAACAGCATCTCCTCTGCTCCTCCAGGAGACACAACAGCATCTCCTCTGCTCCTCCAGAGACACAACAGCATCTCCTCTCCTCTGCTCCTCCAGAGACACAACAGCATCTCCTCTGCTCCTCCAGAGACACAACAGCATCTCCTCTGCTCCTCCAGGGACACAACAGCATCTCCTCTGCTCCTCCAGGGACACAACAGCATCTCCTCTGCTCCTCCAGGGACACAACAGCATCTCCTCTGCTCCTCCAGAGACACAACAGCATCTCCTCTGCTCCTCCAGGGACACAACAGCATCTCCTCTGCTCCTCCAGGGACACAACAGCATCTCCTCTGCTCCTCCAGAGACACAACAGCATCTCCTCTCCTCTGCTCCTCCAGAGACACAACAGCATCTCCTCTCCTCTGCTCCTCCAGAGACACAACAGCATCTCCTCTCCTCTGCTCCTCCAGAGACACAACAGCATCTCCTCTCCTCTGCTCCTCCAGAGACACAACAGCATCTCCTCTCCTCTGCTCCTCCAGGGACACAACAGCATCTCCTCTGCTCCTCCAGGGACACAACAGCATCTCCTCTCCTCTGCTCCTCCAGGGACACAACAGCATCTCCTCTCCTCTGCTCCTCCAGGGACACAACAGCATCTCCTCTGCTCCTCCAGGGACACAACAGCATCTCCTCTGCTCCTCCAGGGACACAACAGCATCTCCTCTGCTCCTCCAGAGACACAACAGCATCTCCTCTGCTCCTCCAGGGACACAACAGCATCTCCTCTGCTCCTCCAGGGACACAACAGCATCTCCTCTGCTCCTCCAGAGACACAACAGCATCTCCTCTCCTCTGCTCCTCCAGAGACACAACAGCATCTCCTCTCCTCTGCTCCTCCAGAGACACAACAGCATCTCCTCTCCTCTGCTCCTCCAGAGACACAACAGCATCTCCTCTCCTCTGCTCCTCCAGAGACACAACAGCATCTCCTCTCCTCTGCTCCTCCAGGGACACAACAGCATCTCCTCTGCTCCTCCAGAGACACAACAGCATCTCCTCTGCTCCTCCAGGGACACAACAGCATCTCCTCTGCTCCTCCAGAGACACAACAGCATCTCCTCTCCTCTGCTCCTCCAGAGACACAACAGCATCTCCTCTCCTCTGCTCCTCCAGAGACACAACAGCATCTCCTCTCCTCTGCTCCTCCAGGGACACAACAGCATCTCCTCTGCTCCTCCAGGGACACAACAGCATCTCCTCTGCTCCTCCAGAGACACAACAGCATCTCCTCTCCTCTGCTCCTCCAGGGACACAACAGCATCTCCTCTGCTCCTCCAGGGACACAACAGCATCTCATCTCCTCTGCTCCTCCAGGGACACAACAGCATCTCCTCTCCTCTGCTCCTCCAGGGACACAACAGCATCTCCTCTGCTCCTCCAGGGACACAACAGCATCTCCTCTGCTCCTCCAGAGACACAACAGCATCTCCTCTCCTCTGCTCCTCCAGAGACACAACAGCATCTCCTCTCCTCTGCTCCTCCAGGGACACAACAGCATCTCCTCTGCTCCTCCAGGGACACAACAGCATCTCCTCTGCTCCTCTAGAGACACAACAGCATCTCCTCTCCTCTGCTCCTCCAGGGACACAACAGCATCTCCTCTGCTCCTCCAGGGACACAACAGCATCTCCTCTGCTCCTCCAGAGACACAACAGCATCTCCTCTCCTCTGCTCCTCCAGAGACACAACAGCATCTCCTCTGCTCCTCCAGAGACACAACAGCATCTCCTCTGCTCCTCCAGGGACACAACAGCATCTCCTCTGCTCCTCCAGGGACACAACAGCATCTCCTCTGCTCCTCCAGGGACACAACAGCATCTCCTCTCCTCTGCTCCTCCAGAGACACAACAGCATCTCCTCTGCTCCTCCAGAGACACAACAGCATCTCCTCTGCTCCTCCAGAGACACAACAGCATCTCCTCTGCTCCTCCAGGGACACAACAGCATCTCCTCTGCTCCTCCAGAAACACAACAGCATCTCCTCTGCTCCTCCAGGGACACAACAGCATCTCCTCTGCTCCTCCAGGGACACAACAGCATATCCTCTCCTCTGCTCCTCCAGAGACACAACAGCATCTCCTCTGCTCCTCCAGAGACACAACAGCATCTCCTCTGCTCCTCCAGGGACACAACAGCATCTCCTCTGCTCCTCCAGGGACACAACAGCATCTCCTCTGCTCCTCCAGGGACACAACAGCATCTCCTCTGCTCCTCCAGGAGACACAACAGCATCTCCTCTGCTCCTCCAGAGACACAACAGCATCTCCTCTCCTCTGCTCCTCCAGAGACACAACAGCATCTCCTCTGCTCCTCCAGAGACACAACAGCATCTCCTCTGCTCCTCCAGGGACACAACAGCATCTCCTCTGCTCCTCCAGGGACACAACAGCATCTCCTCTGCTCCTCCAGGGACACAACAGCATCTCCTCTGCTCCTCCAGAGACACAACAGCATCTCCTCTGCTCCTCCAGGGACACAACAGCATCTCCTCTGCTCCTCCAGTGACACAACAGCATCTCCTCTGCTCCTCCAGAGACACAACAGCATCTCCTCTCCTCTGCTCCTCCAGAGACACAACAGCATCTCCTCTCCTCTGCTCCTCCAGAGACACAACAGCATCTCCTCTCCTCTGCTCCTCCAGAGACACAACAGCATCTCCTCTGCTCCTCCAGAGACACAACAGCATCTCCTCTGCTCCTCCAGAGACACAACAGCATCTCCTCTCCTCTGCTCCTCCAGGGACACAACAGCATCTCCTCTGCTCCTCCAGGGACACAACAGCATCTCCTCTGCTCCTCCAGGGACACAACAGCATCTCCTCTCCTCTGCTCCTCCAGGGACACAACAGCATCTCCTCTGCTCCTCCAGGGACACAACAGCATCTCCTCTGCTCCTCCAGGGACACAACAGCATCTCCTCTGCTCCTCCAGAGACACAACAGCATCTCCTCTCCTCTGCTCCTCCAGAGACACAACAGCATCTCCTCTCCTCTGCTCCTCCAGGGACACAACAGCATCTCCTCTGCTCCTCCAGGGACACAACAGCATCTCCTCTGCTCCTCCAGAGACACAACAGCATCTCCTCTCCTCTGCTCCTCCAGGGACACAACAGCATCTCCTCTGCTCCTCCAGGGACACAACAGCATCTCCTCTGCTCCTCCAGAGACACAACAGCATCTCCTCTCCTCTGCTCCTCCAGAGACACAACAGCATCTCCTCTCCTCTGCTCCTCCAGGGACACAACAGCATCTCCTCTGCTCCTCCAGGGACACAACAGCATCTCCTCTGCTCCTCCAGAGACACAACAGCATCTC
Organism: Gobio gobio; assembly: GCF_949357685.1. Lineage (NCBI taxonomy): Eukaryota > Metazoa > Chordata > Actinopteri > Cypriniformes > Gobionidae > Gobio > Gobio gobio. The sequence goes on along the minus strand of NC_137101.1, from coordinate 43,888,924 downwards.
CTCTCCTCTGCTCCTCCAGGGACACAACAGCATCTCCTCTGCTCCTCCAGGGACACAACAGCATCTCCTCTCCTCTGCTCCTCCAGAGACACAACAGCATCTCCTCTGCTTCTCCAGAGACACAACAGCATCTCCTCTGCTCCTCCAGGGACACAACAGCATCTCCTCTGCTCCTCCAGGGACACAACAGCATCTCCTCTGCTCCTCCAGGGACACAACAGCTTCTCCTCTGCTCCTCCAGGAGACACAACAGCATCTCCTCTGCTCCTCCAGAGACACAACAGCATCTCCTCTCCTCTGCTCCTCCAGAGACACAACAGCATCTCCTCTGCTCCTCCAGAGACACAACAGCATCTCCTCTGCTCCTCCAGGGACACAACAGCATCTCCTCTGCTCCTCCAGGGACACAACAGCATCTCCTCTGCTCCTCCAGGGACACAACAGCATCTCCTCTGCTCCTCCAGGGACACAACAGCATCTCCTCTGCTCCTCCAGGAGACACAACAGCATCTCCTCTGCTCCTCCAGGGACACAACAGCATCTCCTCTCCTCTGCTCCTCCAGAGACACAACAGCATCTCCTCTGCTCCTCCAGAGACACAACAGCATCTCCTCTGCTCCTCCAGGGACACAACAGCATCTCCTCTGCTCCTCCAGGGACACAACAGCATCTCCTCTGCTCCTCCAGGGACACAACAGCATCTCCTCTGCTCCTCCAGAGACACAACAGCATCTCCTCTGCTCCTCCAGGGACACAACAGCATCTCCTCTGCTCCTCCAGGGACACAACAGCATCTCCTCTGCTCCTCCAGAGACACAACAGCATCTCCTCTCCTCTGCTCCTCCAGAGACACAACAGCATCTCCTCTCCTCTGCTCCTCCAGAGACACAACAGCATCTCCTCTCCTCTGCTCCTCCAGAGACACAACAGCATCTCCTCTGCTCCTCCAGAGACACAACAGCATCTCCTCTCCTCTGCTCCTCCAGAGACACAACAGCATCTCCTCTCCTCTGCTCCTCCAGGGACACAACAGCATCTCCTCTGCTCCTCCAGGGACACAACAGCATCTCCTCTGCTCCTCCAGGGACACAACAGCATCTCCTCTCCTCTGCTCGTCCAGGGACACAACAGCATCTCCTCTGCTCCTCCAGGGACACAACAGCATCTCCTCTGCTCCTCCAGAGACACAACAGCATCTCCTCTCCTCTGCTCCTCCAGAGACACAACAGCATCTCCTCTCCTCTGCTCCTCCAGGGACACAACAGCATCTCCTCTGCTCCTCCAGGGACACAACAGCATCTCCTCTGCTCCTCCAGAGACACAACAGCATCTCCTCTCCTCTGCTCCTCCAGGGACACAACAGCATCTCCTCTGCTCCTCCAGGGACACAACAGCATCTCCTCTGCTCCTCCAGAGACACAACAGCATCTCCTCTCCTCTGCTCCTCCAGAGACACAACAGCATCTCCTCTCCTCTGCTCCTCCAGGGACACAACAGCATCTCCTCTGCTCCTCCAGGGACACAACAGCATCTCCTCTGCTCCTCCAGAGACACAACAGCATCTCCTCTCCTCTGCTCCTCCAGGGACACAACAGCATCTCCTCTGCTCCTCCAGGGACACAACAGCATCTCCTCTCCTCTGCTCCTCCAGAGACACAACAGCATCTCCTCTGCTCCTCCAGAGACACAACAGCATCTCCTCTGCTCCTCCAGGGACACAACAGCATCTCCTCTGCTCCTCCAGGGACACAACAGCATCTCCTCTGCTCCTCCAGAGACACAACAGCATCTCCTCTCCTCTGCTCCTCCAGAGACACAACAGCATCTCCTCTCCTCTGCTCCTCCAGAGACACAACAGCATCTCCTCTCCTCTGCTCCTCCAGAGACACAACAGCATCTCCTCTCCTCTGCTCCTCCAGGGACACAACAGCATCTCCTCTGCTCCTCCAGGGACACAACAGCATCTCCTCTGCTCCTCCAGAGACACAACAGCATCTCCTCTCCTCTGCTCCTCCAGGGACACAACAGCATCTCCTCTGCTCCTCCAGGGACACAACAGCATCTCATCTCCTCTGCTCCTCCAGGGACACAACAGCATCTCCTCTCCTCTGCTCCTCCAGGGACACAACAGCATCTCCTCTGCTCCTCCAGGGACACAACAGCATCTCCTCTGCTCCTCCAGAGACACAACAGCATCTCCTCTCCTCTGCTCCTCCAGAGACACAACAGCATCTCCTCTCCTCTGCTCCTCCAGAGACACAACAGCATCTCCTCTCCTCTGCTCCTCCAGAGACACAACAGCATCTCCTCTGCTCCTCCAGAGACACAACAGCATCTCCTCTGCTCCTCCAGAGACACAACAGCATCTCCTCTGCTCCTCCAGGGACACAACAGCATCTCCTCTGCTCCTCCAGGGACACAACAGCATCTCCTCTGCTCCTCCAGGGACACAACAGCATCTCCTCTGCTCCTCCAGAGACACAACAGCATCTCCTCTGCTCCTCCAGGGACACAACAGCATCTCCTCTGCTCCTCCAGGGACACAACAGCATCTCCTCTGCTCCTCCAGAGACACAACAGCATCTCCTCTCCTCTGCTCCTCCAGAGACACAACAGCATCTCCTCTCCTCTGCTCCTCCAGAGACACAACAGCATCTCCTCTGCTCCTCCAGAGACACAACAGCATCTCCTCTCCTCTGCTCCTCCAGAGACACAACAGCATCTCCTCTCCTCTGCTCCTCCAGGGACACAACAGCATCTCCTCTGCTCCTCCAGGGACACAACAGCATCTCCTCTGCTCCTCCAGGGACACAACAGCATCTCCTCTGCTCCTCCAGAGACACAACAGCATCTCCTCTCCTCTGCTCCTCCAGGGACACAACAGCATCTCCTCTGCTCCTCCAGAGACACAACAGCATCTCCTCTCCTCTGCTCCTCCAGAGACACAACAGCATCTCCTCTCCTCTGCTCCTCCAGAGACACAACAGCATCTCCTCTCCTCTGCTCCTCCAGAGACACAACAGCATCTCCTCTCCTCTGCTCCTCCAGGGACACAACAGCATCTCCTCTGCTCCTCCAGGGACACAACAGCATCTCCTCTGCTCCTCCAGAGACACAACAGCATCTCCTCTCCTCTGCTCCTCCAGGGACACAACAGCATCTCCTCTGCTCCTCCAGGGACACAACAGCATCTCATCTCCTCTGCTCCTCCAGGGACACAACAGCATCTCCTCTCCTCTGCTCCTCCAGGGACACAACAGCATCTCCTCTGCTCCTCCAGGGACACAACAGCATCTCCTCTGCTCCTCCAGAGACACAACAGCATCTCCTCTCCTCTGCTCCTCCAGAGACACAACAGCATCTCCTCTCCTCTGCTCCTCCAGGGACACAACAGCATCTCCTCTGCTCCTCCAGGGACACAACAGCATCTCCTCTGCTCCTCTAGAGACACAACAGCATCTCCTCTCCTCTGCTCCTCCAGGGACACAACAGCATCTCCTCTGCTCCTCCAGGGACACAACAGCATCTCCTCTGCTCCTCCAGAGACACAACAGCATCTCCTCTCCTCTGCTCCTCCAGAGACACAACAGCATCTCCTCTCCTCTGCTCCTCCAGAGACACAACAGCATCTCCTCTGCTCCTCCAGAGACACAACAGCATCTCCTCTGCTCCTCCAGGGACACAACAGCATCTCCTCTGCTCCTCCAGGGACACAACAGCATCTCCTCTGCTCCTCCAGGGACACAACAGCATCTCCTCTGCTCCTCCAGGGACACAACAGCATCTCCTCTCCTCTGCTCCTCCAGAGACACAACAGCATCTCCTCTGCTCCTCCAGAGACACAACAGCATCTCCTCTCCTCTGCTCCTCCAGAGACACAACAGCATCTCCTCTCCTCTGCTCCTCCAGAGACACAACAGCATCTCCTCTGCTTGGAGGAGCAGAGGAGATGCTGAGTGGTTGGAGGAGCAGAGGAGATGCTGAGTGGTTGGAGGAGCAGAGGAGATGCTGAGTGCTTGGAGGAGCAGATGAGATGCTGAGTGGTTGGAGGAGCAGAGGAGATGCTGAGTGGTTGGAGGAGCAGAGGAGATGCTGAGTGGTTGGAGGAGCAGAGGAGATGCTGAGTGCTTGGAGGAGCAGATGAGATGCTGAGTGGTTGGAGGAGCAGAGGAGATGCTGAGTGGTTGGAGGAGCAGAGGAGATGCTGAGTGGTTGGAGGAGCAGAGGAGATGTTGAGTGCTTGGAGGAGCAGTGGAGACTTTGGGTATCTTTGAGGTGGCTTGCTGCATTACCAGATTGAGCTGATGTGCGTAACAATGTATGTAGTGTGCGTTTTCATACACATCCATCACTTTGCGCTGAACTCCTCCAGTGGCACCCCGCATAACGCTCGCTCCGTCATAAACTTGAGCTATTAATTTTGTCTTGTCTTTGGGTGGGATCAATGCACTCATCCTTTCCAAAAGTGCTTGAGTGATGTTTTCAGCATTCGCGTTTTCAATCGGCATGAACTCAAAAAAGCGCTCTTGAATGACGTTGTAGCGGTCGATGTAGCGAAGTACAAGGGCAAGTTGGCACTGGACAGACACGTCAGATGTTTCATCGGCTTGAATGGCAATATAATCAGCCGCAGTCACCTCCTCGTGAATGTACTCCTTAACAACAGTCAGCATACAGTCCAGCAGCTCATTCTGAATCGTTTTGGACGTACCTCTGAACACAGTAGCTCCCTCCTAGTGCTCCTTCAGAGCAGCGTCCAACAACGAGGCGAAGTTAACAAATTTTACACAGTCAATCAGTTTAGAAAGAATATATCGATTCTTGTCCACTTCCTCATTGTGCCTTCTTATACAAAGTCGATGGCCATCATTCAACTGAGTAGCAATGTTAGCCTTTCCCAGCAACGCAAATTTCAGGCAGTTGTCCATATGCATCTTTGTGTGTTCGTGTTTTTTAATTTTTTCCGAAAAATGTCCTGAACACCGTTTTCACACCAGGCTCGATCGGTCGCTGCAGTTTTAAAAAGCAAACAAGGGAAGCAAAACAGCGAGTTAGCTACTCCGCAGCCGGTTAGCCACGGCTTCCTAGTGTACCATGTCCGCGAAAAGCCTCTAGTATAAGACGCTTCCTTGTCTTTCACCTGCTGTCTGATGTTAATTTGTGGCTGGTCCGGTCCCATTTCTTTTATTTTTTGTTTTTCAGCCAGTGGTCTTCTTTCAAACGGAGTTTGAAGAAGAGATTGCACGGTTTCTTTCTCGTGTGACGCCGGCGCCATTGTCAACTCGAATCTCACTGCCACCGTGCCACGTGACCACACCAAACTCATGTTATTCTCCGATGGGCGCAGAGGCAAAGCGCCCATCGGAGAATTATTACTGCGCGTCACTGATTGGTTGAATTGATCATATTTAGTGATGTTTTATAGCATATCAGCGCTCCATTGGTTAGATAGCGTGGGCGTGCTTTCTCGGCGCCCCGAGCATAAAACTACACATTTATGATGTTATGCAGCACATGATGAAGCTGGCAGACAAAAATACCCCCCCCCCCCCCCCCTCATTCTAGTGTGAAAAACACGTAAGTTTTTTTCAAACTTAATGTTTTCTTTTTTTTTTACTTAGTAGGAGGGGCGGTGCCCCAGCGCCCATAATAGATCAGCCGCCCCTGCTATATGCATATCTGAGGGGCTCAGCTGACAAAAAAGTTTGGGAACCCCTGACTTGACATATCACTCACCTGTGGATCACAGCAGGAGGTGGCTTTACAGGCAAATGCTGACAGACAGATGGAGATGATAAACTCAAGGATGGTGAATACCAGTAATACACCACTGATTCCCCAGAAGAGAGTCTGAGAGAGAATTCAGTATTAGCACAAATAATAATGAGACAATAATTAGCACTCACACTGGCTGCTTATCAGTTCAGAATCTACCCTCATTGAGGTTCTTATAGCAATACAACATATCTATAGGTCAAACTGGACTGAGTTTACAATTAATGTATAATGTTAATGTTTTCTTGAATTTTGAATGATCAGTAATAGTAAGAGATCTATAAACTACTTCTGAAATGTTGAAAAAAGACTGAACATAAGAGTGCGGATTATGGACAGATGAGTGCAGATTGACTTTTGACAAGTGTACACACCACACAGGGATCTTATTTTAATTACTAAATGTCATGTGAAGCGTAGAAGGTGAGGACTCAATTGAAAGAGGCGGGTGAAGGAGGATTTATTATAAAGCAAAACATAAACACAAAACAGAACAAATAATCAGAAATATCAAAATACAAACTAAAAACAAACCAACAGTGATCACGGGGAGACGTAGACAATACAAAGATACCACACAGACTGCAAACACAAAGGAACTTATGAAGGGGACAAATGAGACCAGTAATGAGGGAACACAGGTGGGGCAAATGAAATCAATAACAAGATAACAAGGGGGGTGGGAACTAGACAGAGACAGGAAAATAACAAACCAACCACCACCACATGTGCTACACGAGACAGGACAGGACAGATGTGACACTAAATAAATGTGAATATAAAAGTTGGTGAAATACCTTATACTTCCCCTCGATATAATAACAATCATACGTGTGACAAGTGTTCAATGGCCCTAGAGCCAAATCCATTGAAATTATAAGAAAGGAAGTGCCTGCAGTTAAAGCACTGACAATGTTCATTCCAAGTGAACCTTTCACCTATAGATAGAAAAACAAACAACATAAAATAGATTAATAAATTAACAAGATTTTGATCTTGTTAACATAGATGGAAAGATATGTGGATTGTGATAAAAATAAACTACCTGACATAATAAATAAATAAATAAAAATATAGCAGCATGCAGCAATCATCAGGGTCCAAGCACCAATGGCTCATGTGGATGATTAAGGGAAATGTGGACTCATGTTCAACATTGTGTCATCATTGTGTGTCCAGAAGTATTTATCTTAATGTCCTTTTTGTTTTAATTATTTATTGTATAATATGTGATGCCTATACAACCATTTTAAATGGTGTATTTGTTTGAAACGTTGGGCTAACAAACAATCAGGATAACTATGGTAACAAAATATACAAGCAAGGCAACAAGAGAAACAGGAACTGAACATAGAAGCAATCATAAAAGTCCATGCAAAACACAAGGCACACCACCAGGATTAGGACACTGAAAAGTTTGGGTTCTCTCCGAATTACAGTCACTGATAACTAGTATTGTAGTCAAGACCACCTAATCCGAGACCAAGTTGAGACCAAGACCAATGTGTGTTGAGACCAAGACAAGACCAAGACTTTGAGGGGTTGAGACCAAGACCAAGGCAGGACAAAACCGATTCAAGACCAAGACCTGACCAGCACTCCTTAAATTCATAGAGATCCACATTACCACCTGAGAAATGACTTATAACTTACAATAAATTACTTATAATAAATATAATTAGAATAAGACACTATATAGAGCGGTTACCAATCAAATGAAATCATTAACACCAAAATTAATCTTTGCGCTACAGAGGTGATACTACAGAAGATGCTTCTGAATTGGTAAACTACAAATGCATAAATAATGTTTGTTAAAGCACCACTTTAGTGTGAAGGATCGCCGACGGCCCCAGATTACTGTTGTTCAACATTCACTGCTCGTTAAAACATCAGTCTTACTTGATCTGGACAAACGGAGGATCATTAGAAAGATTAAAGACTCCAGCTTCGATATTTGTCCACTGGGTTGCCGTTAATAATGCGTTAATTTATGTCAGGAATTATGTCTCTCTTGTCTGCTGCGGTTCAGTTGTGTCCACACAAGTTCAGCTCAAAAATGTGCATATTTGGAGAACTATTGATTTATCACGTTTGCAAAATATTTCATCATACAGAATACCGTTTCTATTAATTTCCCACTGAATTATCTGATCTTTAGATAAGTCTCCCCTCTTCCTGATTTGTGTCAGATATTGATACAGAGATTGTGTCATCACACATTCATTGGTCCTCTAGAGCAGTGGTTTTCAAACCCTGCGTCACAACCCACTTAAAAAATGGGTCGCCAGGATGATTAAAAAAAATTATTTACATTAAAAATGAAATAATAACAATGTGGTTTTCATAAAATCAGTCTATGCGTCTATATAAAAGGAATAAATTTGCAAAATATATTTGACTTAAAGGTCCCATGGCATGGCATTTTTCTATTATTTTATAGTGTTTTCTGAGGTGTACTTATATTATTAGTATGATTTTTACATCATAAAATGTCATAATTTAGAAATAAAAGGCATTTTTTCTATACTGCTGTTTGCCCTGTGGCTGAATGCCTTGCTTCAAGAGGCGTGTCTGCTGTGAGACTTCAGTAAAAACGCCCACTGTTGTGATTGGCTGACATCTTTGCATTTTAAATGAGCGGAGGGGGCGTGGTTTAACGAGGCACGAGCAGGCACGAGTCTGCCAGAGAGACGAATGGACCTGTGTTCACTTCTCATCAGTTCTCTCAGCATGTCTCAGTTCAGGGTGAACTGTTGTAGTTACTAGCATATACTTCAGGTTATTAGTTTATTTCTAGTCGGAGGGGCTGTCACTCATGTCAGAAAGTTAGTAACTTTAGTAAATTATGGATCAGCGCTGACTCGAGACGCGAACCGTTTAGAACGATTCAGTCCGATTTGGTGAACTGGTTCGGTTCACTAAAAAGAACCGATTCAAAAGAATGATTCGTTTGCGAACCGGACATCACGGAGACGAAGCGATTGCTAACAAAGTTATTTATAGTAACTACTGAGTTATGAGAGAGCGCTGTCAGTCAGCGCGAGTTTATTGTGTTTGTATCTGAGAGTTCTGAATAAACACGAGTCCCAGTCACACCGAGTCCTCTTCATCATTATTCTACCAACTTTGTAACACATGCAATGTACCATTACAGCGAGATGAACGAGTTAGTAAGTGTTGAGTATAGCATTATTTCTAGATATGTTCCAATCATATGAATAGCGTCATTGACGCGCATTGAGTAACGTTACACAGCGCAAACAAAGACACAACAGCTGTAATCGAATGTAATCCAGTTTATTGTGGGGAAAGCTGGCTAGCCTAGCCGGATACCCTCATGCTTACCCTCCTTCTGCTTAATCTCACGCCGCGTTTGGTGCCTCCGCTGTGGGCCAGATGCAGTACTGGGGGTCGGGGATGTTGGAGGCCGAGCTTCGGCGTGCGTGAAGTTTATCTCTAAAGATGTGACTGCTGATGTTAAACAGAAAAGACTGTATGCACATTTTAGAACAGATAGACGCGACAAGGACGTACAAAAACACTGACTCACAAGATAGAAAACACGAAAACACCGTTCTGTCGGGAGAGAGAGAAGCCGCTGCGTGTCCACAAATAATAAATAATAAGCTACACATAAGAAATCAATGATCACAGATCAGAAGGAACTGAAGAAAGACTTCTGTTTTCATTTGTACATCCAAACACTGAGAAACTGCCAGTGTTCACTCGTTCACAAGTAACGTTAATGATCTCGAGTGTTTGCATGGGTGTGGCAGATTCTCTGGGCGGGGGAAAGGGAGGAAACCGCTCCTGCTTGGACGTCAAACCAGGAGACTTCAGGATTGGCTCGTCTGGCCTGTCATTTTCTCAAAGGCAGAGAGAGACAGCCAGAACTCGGGTTTACACCGATCAACATTTCTATCCACTTGGGGACAATATTCAGGCTAGGGGAACTCATATTAATGTTGAAATACCTCATAAAATGAAAATTTCATGCCATGGGACCTTTAAATAATTAACAGATTAACAAAAAGAAAGAAAAACTGCTGAGTTTGGTTCATTTTTTTGAGGCGTGGTGCTCCTCAAACAAGTTCACGGAAAGGAAACCCAGATGACAGAAAGCACATCTTGTTTTCTTTTTTTTACAATAGCACAATGTAAACACATTGCAATTTTGAACGATGTCCTACTCTTATTAACTGTATGACCAAAATGATGGAATATTTTATGATTCCTCTGCTCGTTGGTGCCGCTGCCTCACACGCACACACACAACATAACATATTCCAGCATTGCAAACTTGACATCGCAGTCAGTTCATTATCAAAATAAAATAGTCAATCTAACATATAAAAAGTTACACAATTCGTGCCATTCAGCGCAAGCACCGCATGTGAAGAGGAGGATTTTTCCATCAGTATTGGGACGCTAGTGAAGCCTATAATAAATAATGGTTCTCTTTCATCATCTTGTGTTCGAGATCCACCTATGGGAAGGGCATCCGTAAGGCCCCGCCCCTTACCGGCGGCATATAATTGCCTGCACTCGCTACTGTACTCCAGTTGACATTCGCTTCTCGCGATCTCTGCACTGACACAGCTCGGTCGAATTTGCGCTGCTCACTTATTGTCTGCAGGGGGAAATATCTTCGGATCAGCCTCCGCCGGGCGTGACAGTTTCTATTCTGACAGTTTCTCTGTGTCTGCTCTCGGAGCCGCCTGCGCTCTTCCTCGTCATTCCTGTTCCACGGCTGCCTCCACAGATTTTTTCTGAGTTCTTCGCCGGTATGTCGCTCTCTATTCCTGTTTCTTCCGGCGCTAGTTTATCACGGGCCTGCCCAGCCGCGTGTGGTGCTTTTATTGCCGCTATGATTTTCACCCTTTCTGCGCGGTCTGCTTTGGCCTCAAGCACGCGGAAGAGTGCGGAATCCGGAGAACTGCAGTCACTGCCTGGTGCTGCCTTGTTACTCCTGCAACGCCACCATAAAGTTGCTGCTACCCAGTGGGACATAGTGACGACAGCCCGCCACCGGGGACCTCCCGGGGCGTGACTGCTCTTGTCTGGGCTGACAAGCCCAATTGTGAGTTCCCCGAAGAGGACATCTTCGCGGGAACCCCCCCCGCTCGCTGACGATCAGGGTCCGGTGATGACGACGACGCTGGACTTCTCATTCGCGCGAATTGCGCTGCAGAATACCTATTCGCGTTTTTGCATTGACTTAAAATGAAATGTTACTTAACATGTAAATCACTTGCGCGAAACGCTTCATTCGCGTCCGGTGTGAAAGCACCATCAGAGGACGAGGAGGCCATCCCGGCCTCTGGCATTCCCCAGGCTAGCGCCCCCGCAGCTTTGCCTTAATCCATCTTCCTGGATGTGTGCGAGCGAGCGGCCGATTGTCTTAACATCGGCTCCACAGAGCGCCACCGACCAGGAGAGGGATATTTACGATGGGAAAATGTTGGGACTTTCCTGTTCCTTTCCCGTTCTCCTAGCATGTGCTAAGCACACAAGGCATTACTGGAGTGACCCGCTCGACTTTAAACACAGTCTCGCGGGTCTGGAGGTTAAAATATGATGGCTCTCGACATGGGTTAACCGCCCGCTATTGAGTGATCGCCAGGCACCTCAACCCAGTCCAGGGAGGGCTGCTCGCCCTGATGAACCGTTTTTCTGCTTCGGTGCACCAGGCCACTTATAAATCCTCTGTCTTGGCTGTTAGGGCCCTAATTGTCTCCTCCCTCTCCGCTTACCAGGCGGACATTTTGGACGACCTGGGCCAACAGCTAGGGATCTTCCTCTCCTGCATTATGGAAGGAGATCATCACGGTTTACAACCTCGTTTCTCCGTAATGCTCGTCAGGCCTTACAAACCTTTGGGCGCTCCATGGTGCTTTGCTTTGTAGGATGTGACCAGGAGGAGGAGGACGAGGCCTTCAAGTTGTGCCTTCTTAGGAAGGCGGCCCCAAGCCAGGCGCCCCCTGTGCGTTTGCCGAATTCCCCGGCCCCGGGACGTAACTTTCATCAATACAGTTCTCGAGCGACAAGCTCTTTGAACTCTCTTTCTGCAGTAACCCTGTCCAAAAGACGCCCTGTCCAAAAGACGAAGGGTCACTTCTGGAGGGTGCCCCCCTCCCATGGCTGCCCAGCCCATGTGTTCAGTGGACGTTGTGTTCTCCCCCGTTCAAGGGGTCTGTTGTGAGGACGTGTTCAAAAGCAGTGTCACCACACCGCACATGTTGTGTTCCCCTCACTCAGCTAATAAAGGCTTCGGCCCCATTGTTTCCCCGAAAACAAAACACACAAAAAAACACAAACACATTAAATCAAACGAATCAAGTGAATTCGTTACAGAGGGATGTCCTCTCTCTGCAGGGAAATCACTTTTCTCTGCAAAGGGCGGACAGCTCTCTGAACCCATGCATGCAGATCCTAGTTTCCCCACCATTGCATCACAAATAAGCCAGCTGAGCATACACGAAGCCGGCATCGCTCGGGTGTGTACACTCGCGAGCAGCGCGTCAGTTTGGTGAACTGCAGCGGCACCCGAATGGGTGATGCGCACAATAGTGCAGGGCTATCGTCTGCAGTTTGCTATGAAACCCCCGTGGTTCAGCAGCGTTCTCTTTTCACACACAGAAGAGAGCACTGCCCATGTTCTGAAGGAGGAAATCCCCTCTCTTCTGAGTAAAGGTGCGAGTCAGGTGGTACCCCCCAATCTGATAAACCAGGGTTTTTATTCTCGTTATTTCCTGGTCCCAAAGAAGGACGGTTCTCTCCATCCCATTCTGGACCTCAGAGTGTTGAACAAACATTTAAGGAAATACAATTTCAGACTGTTAACTCATGGTTCGCTCGCCCGCGCCATAAAACAGAACGACTGGTTCACGTCGGTTGACCTGAAAGATGCTTTTTTCCACATAAGCATTTATCCACCACACAGGAAGTTTCTTCGTTTCGCCTATCAAGGCATTTGTTACGAATTCACGGTCCTGCCATTTGGTTTGAGTCTAAGCCCTCCACCTTTTGTCTGTGCGTTTTTTTCCTGTCGCTACGCGCAACTCATGTTACGGGAATCCTGAACAGAGGCGCGGATCTTCTATCGAGGGGGAACCCGCTCTTCGGAGATTGGTGCATTCACCCTCAGATAGTGAGCATGACATGAATGAGATTCGGACAGGCGTCTGTAGATCTATTCGCCTCGCGCGGAAAACAGCCATTGTCCTATGTTCTTCTTGCTAAAGGACCAAAAATCCAGCAGAACGCCCGTTCTCAATGTTCAGAGGGTTAAACGGACTGAATGAGAGGAGCTGTGTGTGTCAAATCGGTGAGGGGAGCGCAGCTGATATCGATACTGTAGAAAATGAGTATCGTTTCGTTTCAGATATTTCAGTATTGATACATAGCGAAATATGGATATTTTTGACAACACTAGTAGTCATAGCCTACACACAGTTTCGTTCTCTCGCCCCCTATAGTGCAATTCGGCTAGGTATACATCCGCGCTAAAATATCAAGGTGAAAGTCATCATAGCTTGCGTAGTATAGACCCAGATCCCAACCCAACTTTTAGACTAGATTAACGGCAAAAAAAAAAATTGGCGCCCGATAAGAGTCTCACGTTAACGCAGCACGTTAACGCCGATAACAGCCCACCACTAATTTTTACAGATCGTTTGTTATGTGTACGATTGTGTATTGATTGTGTGTAGGCCTATGTGTCTATCCAGTCACACAAGAGAGACTTGTAACATTATATGTGTCCGCGTGAGTGAGTGAGTGTTTTTAAATGTAAAAACCACACAAACGTCATAAGTTGACTTCAGACAACAGTATAAAAAAATAAAAAAAGGCAGTTCATGACACCTTTAATAACATTTCGCTTTATTTACCAGTATTATTTCTGAATGCAATCAAATTTGACTTACCTGTTTTTTTTCAACCAAACAATTAATTTAATTGTTAAACAATCTTGTTGGTTAACAGTTAACCAGTTAATTAGCGTCCCATATATAGGCATAGCTATCAAATTAGTGCAGAATCAAATTGTCATTGTGAATGCATCAATAATCAAAAGTGGTTGTGTGGAAAAGTGCTGAGCTGAATGTTTGTGCCATCTAGTGGTTTAATGGAGAATAGAGTCAAACGGCCAATTGTATAAAAGTAATCTTATGCTTGGCTTGACTTGTTTGAATGTAAATGGCTGTAGGCCTATAGTACATGGGTCACAAAAAAAGAGGGTCGCTCTTAAAGTTTGACTCAATCATCTTGACTCAATCCTGCCCTTTGCATGACGCTCTTCTGTGTACACTTCCTCATTCTGTCTCTGTGAAGAACGAACCATTTTTACCTGTGAACTAAGAAGCTAATAAACACACGATAACTATGGCATAAGGTTTTTGTGTGATTTTTCATGTGATTTCGGCTATTTTATATCAATAATGGATGTTTACATTATAAATGCTAAGCAGGTGTAGCGATGAGCTCCATATAAAATGCTAAATATAACATGTTTTAACATCACCATATGAATAAAATCCCCATTAGATTGCGACAGGAAGCTAATACAAACATTCATAGATATTGGTTAATTATATCACGTTATGAGTTCAGATCTCCTACAATAACTTTTTGTGAGGATTTGTGTTCATTTTTGAGGACATTTTTGACACAATCCCTAATAAATAAAAAATAAATAAATAAAATTAGAAATAAGTTATTGATTGCATCTGAAGTGAGTTTTACATCCAATCACATAAATGATGTTAATAAATAAATCAGGCAATGCACTGGCAATTTAGAGATATCCCAGCAGTTGTGGTCTTGAAACAAAATCCAGAGTCCACTTAGTCTGAGACCAAGACAAGACCGAATACAAATGTGATCGAGACCGAGACAAGACCGAGACCGGTCTTGAGTACTACAACACCACTGATAACCATATGCAGAAAAAATAAGGAAGGAGAAGAAATCAATACAAACAAAATAGGCTTCAGGCACTTCGAGTGCTTGGCCCCTAAAATAATGTTGTTGTGTACATACCAAACACAAACTGGAGGGTGAATTCAGTTTGTTTTCTGCAGCAATTGAGAGTGAGCCAGTGATAATGTACTGAGAGCAGAGAGAAAGACAAAAATCACGGCTTCTGTTAGAATATGTAACTTGTGTTATAAAAGACACAACACTTAATTGTATAATTGTTTCTTACGATGAGAGATCCCCAGTAAGGAATACCACTAAAGACAAAGATGGAATCAACATGAACTGTAGACATGATTCCCGACAGGAGAATCAACAGACCAATCATTATCTGGACAGTCTGTGAGGGACAAGAGAGGCTTTTATAAAGCAAGAAAAACAGTATTACATTTGGTGAACAGTATAACATGAACAATATACATTTATAAAAGTTGTAGTTATGGATTTATTATTGTACTACCAAAATATCTAGATTCATTGCATGAATTCACACACATACAGTAGTTGTCCAGTACTTCACATTTTTTTCTGTGACCAATACACTATACATTTTTATGATTTTACTGTTAATGAAAGCTGATGATAAATGACAACTCTTAAATTACTGTCTTCCAGCATTGTCACCAAGGCATTAAGTCATAATTATTATTTTGTATTTTCCTTAACTCACACTGACACACACACATACAAATCTATTATTTGGGTTTATGCACAATTTCTCACCCCGAGGGCTTTTGGTTGGCCTTTCATAAATGGCTGAAGAAATTCATGAAGAGGTGAAACTCCTGCTGAATGTTGTACATAAACAGGCACAGGAGCATTTGTCTCAGTCCCTGCTGTTGTTGTTTGTGTTGGTGGTTGAAACTGGATGACAACCGTTGAAGAGTTCACGGGTATGACAGTGTGAGACATTCTTGTTTAGGAATCTGAACTTGGCCCATAAAAAAAAATCATAGCAAATCAATTTTAGATATGGTTATAAAATAGATTTTCTATGTAAACAAACTTTCCCATTTATCCCTTAAAATATGATATATTCATTATATGTATTATTATAAACGTGGTCTTCACAGTTTGAAAACTCTATGAATGCAGTTATTTTAATAGTAGTAATTACCATTGGTTAAATTATTGACATCAACTAGTATAACTCTATTAGACGTTGAAAACAGAGAATATGCTATATAACAAACTGATCCACATCATTCACTTTAAGGCATTTAGCAGATGTTCTTTTCCAAAGACACTTATAAAAGTGCCCTACCAACCAATATAGAGGAAATTCATTCATTAATACAATTAATAAATACATTAATAAAATGCAGACATACACAAAGATAGGCACCTGTATAAATGTAGTCAGTGTAAGTATATAATTTGTTGTCTTACCGGAAAAAAATATTCTCTTCAGTTGGTTTACCTCACTTTTCTCTGTAGTTCAGTTCACTCTCCTGAGAAGAGCCGATAAAATTATGACGTCATAGAGGAACTGCTGATACCGTTTCCCAGAATGAACGAGAAGCAGGAAGCAGTTGGAGCTCAGGTGATAAGGAGCTACCCCTTTAATAAGATAATGAAACCATAAAAGACAACCGTATTCTGTATGTTAGTTTGTAATAATTAACTGAAGTACTCATAAATGTTGTACTTCATAGCAAGCAATCTGCATGCTGGTGTGGAAACTGGCTTGTAAATATTAAATGTAGCAGTAGCTGCTTATTTTGAACGCTAGGAATATGTTATTATATATATATTTTAGTTTTGTAAGGGGAAAAATATTATCAAAATTACAACTTAGTTTTATTGTGTCAAATTATATTGGCTGACTTAGCTACCGAGAGGTCAGAGGCGAGCAGAAGAGTGACGTCACCAGGCAGGGGAGAAGAAGAAAGCGAACGTGCATTGTTGAGTGTGTGTGTGTGTGTGTAGAGAGAAATTCTCTCGTGTAAATACTAGAAAGGGAAAAAGGGAAGATGGAGTCTTGTCTTTCCAGGGGTGCAACACGTTCTACCTCTATCTGTTTTGCTATCTGCTTCGCTTTATGTTGTCTGCTTCACTGTATATCATTGGACCGGATACTGTGACCGTTATCCTGTTCCTGGGAGCTTAGGGATACGAGATTGTGCGATTTGTTGCTGGATTGGACCAGCAGATTACCGTTATTACCTCGTCTGTTGCAGCTCGTGTGTCACCGCACACTGTCTGTTTGTTCTCTTACTGTTTATAGCATAGGCCGTACAAAAATATGGCCGACCCGTCTTCATTACCTTCCACTGAAGCCGCCAACATCCGAATATGGCACAGATTTTGGACCGAGTCATCTTGCGCAGTAGTGACCTCGGGACCGGAGTCTGCGCTATAGAGAGCAGGAAGTATAACCGTGATATCAACTCTCGCAGAAGCAGAACAATTAATTATGTTGATGTGAATTAAACAGTTATGGAAATGTAGAAATTAAAGCTAAAGCTCCAATCTCCTCCTAAAAAAAGTCTGTAAGTGCCTCAGTGACAACTTCACTCAGAGAAGCCGTCAATCTCAGCTGTCAATCAGCTGTCGAGATGTGTTTAAAAATGAAGTCAAAGCGAGTGCGGCAGCCTTGGTTTATATTCACAAGCTGTGTCCCAAAGTGAAGGGTGCGCACTTCGAAGGCCGGGCACTTCAAAGGCCAGGGTAGGGTAGGAATAGGGTAGGCTGCGAAGTTGTGTGCAGGTTCCATCTGTTGTACCCTTCCTTTGCCTGAGAAAACGGAGGGCACATTTTGAAGTCGCTTTCGAATTGCGACAGCCTTCGTCACGCCGCTGTGACGCAATCGCACTTCAAATGCGGCCTTCAGAAGTGCGTGCCCTTCACTTTGGTACATAGCTAATGTTTTTGACACTCGATCAGCTGGACCGTTGGTTTGGGCCTGTGGCGTGGTGCCTTCACTTTTGATTGTAAATGTGCCGTGAGTAAAAACCTTGAATCAAAGACTTCAGCGGCATGCAATAGGCATTGAACCACCTAGCTGTCACCAATCATTTCTGCAGTTTGTGTTGTTTTCCTGTGCTTATTTGGTTTTCAAGGGAATTGATTTAGTTTTGTTCAATATATTCCTTTCTCATTTTGATTTGAGCTTGTTTTATGTATATATATTTATACATATTTCTTTTTCTTATTTGTGATTGCTCCAAGTTGTTTTTATTTTATATATTTTCTGTCTTATTGTGATTTATTTGTTGGTTTTTTGTATGTCTCTTTTGTAATTTGTTGGCTGTTTTTGCTCGTTCTAGTCCGTCAGCAAGGATTCTACAGTTACTGTTTACTGTAGCGATAACTACTGACAGGTGGACTTCGAGGGCTATATGACATATTTTTAAAATGCCTGTAATAGAGTGATTATTTAAAATATTATCTACAGATGCTGCTTGATAATTAAATAATGGACAGCCTACCTTGTACCAGTCTTTCACCACAATTTGTAGTGTATGCTGTGACATCTCTAGTAAATTAGTGTCATCATATTAGTCAAATAGTCCAAACACAGCTTGCCTTTGAGAAAGGGTCGACAAACCAATGTCAAGAATATTTGCAACGGAAACCCATGACATCCAAGTTGATATCTGGAAATTAGAAATGTTTTATGGTTAGGGTTAGGAAATTCAGTGGGGCCCATCAACTGTTTGGATACTGACATTCTGCAAAATATCTTCTTTTGTGTTCAGCAAAAGAAACAAATTCAGACAGGTTTGGAACAACTTGAGGGTGAGTAAATGATGACAGAATTTTAATTTTTTTTGGGCCTTTAATGGTTTTCGTCAAAAAATAGGTGTGCTATTAATTACTGCATTGTTCCGGTTATAAGACATGTTTTTGTCTTCTTGGAAATACATCTGAAAAAATGGGTTTCAGGGATGCAAACGCATGTATGGTCAAAAAAGAGAGGTAATCAAAGCCCTCGCCCGGCGGTAAATTATACTTACATTGCCACCAACCCCTGTCACCCACTCTGTTTTGTGTGTATGAAAGTGTGCAAACAGGGCATGCACTCCTTTGCTACTATAGTTAATTTCCTTCATGCAGAGAGTGCAATTAGCACAACACTTTTTTTCTCTCAAATGTTCTTAAAAATGTCAGACAGTATGAATGTGTGTTTGACTGCATGGACCTTGATTGTAGTTTCAAGTTTCAGCCAAGACCAATTTCAATTGCTTTTACAGCCTCTATCCATATGTTGCACAACACAAGAAGTACCTAACTTTCCTCAATTTCCCTCATTCTGCAAATGAATACAGAGTTGAATATTTTAGCAAAACTGTATCATAACGCAGTGCAAATAGTTCACTCTGCCCCTTTCCACAATGTCGTGTTTATATGCTGCAATATTTCTCGTCCACTCTGGGGATGCAATAAAATGTAGAATGTGTATGGGTCCGTCAGTGCCCTGCGCTACTTAAATCATCTTCAGCAGTCTATTTGCGTCGATATACATGATAAAAAAGGCCCTCCTTAAAAATAGCAAAACCGGCAGTTGATCAGCTAAGCTCATTCACCAGTTTCTCACCTTTCATAGCTTAAGATCTGGTAATGTGGGATCGCGTTGACAAAACGTTACTATGAGAAAACAAGGACACGGATACAGAGAAAAAAATTCATTAGAAGTAATGCTTGACCCCATGCTAGATAACCAACAGCAAGCAAAGTCAAGGGCAATATTTCTAGATGTTAACCATAGTAAATCCATGGGCATGCACCATTTGAAAATAACACAGTAACACAATAACACCAAGGGCCTATACCATGAAGCCGGTTTAGCTGGCTAGCCAGATATGTTTAAGCTTAGTTTGTGCCACTCCTGGGTTTTAGGTACCATTAAAGTGGTTTGGCTTTTATCAGTGTTCATCTCCACAGTAACTTATGCTCCATGGCTAACCTGCTCCAGGGAAGGTTATGTTCTGGATAAGAGATCTCAAACTGAAATTAGACCAATCAGCTGTGAGCAAAGTGACACACCTCTGATGCAATGAAGTCACTCCCCCTGTTTCTACTCTAAATTAAAGGTCACTACATAGCAAATGGCTTTTAAAGACTAAAGCGTCTGGATTTTAACAATGCTTATTTATAATAAATTATATCTAAATCATTCAAAATTATTATTATGTAATTATTATACCCTTAATCCATTACACGTATCATTTTAGTTAATCATTAATAGGCACTTAGTTCAAATTAATATAAATATCCTATATAAAGGTCATACAAAGTTAAATAAAAATCTATAAATAAAGCTATAAAAATGACTACATGTGAGTTTCAATGTTCAATTCTCTCTCTATGTCAACTAAACTAACCTCATAACTTTTACTTGCATTGACGTATGTTTTTTTTTTTAAATTGTCCTCTTTCATAGACGGCTCTTTTCTTCTTGCTGTGTAAATTTGTTTAAATTCTTAATATTTTTCAATCATGTATTGAGAGTAAAAGAGAGAAATAAATCTCACTGCTTCTCTCGCGAGAAGTGAATCTCAGTTTCACTGATCCACAGCATGTGATTGGCTGTTCACTAATGATGTCACAGCTAAACTCCTCAACTCAGGATCAAGGCCTGAGTTGACAGAGAAAGCTGATGATCAGCATCATGGGACCAACAAAGCCTGAATATATTGGTTTGGTTTTGTCAACTTGAAACTAATCCTGTAACCCTGCGTTTGTTAAACTACCATCATGGTACAGGCCCCAAGACTGTTCATCTTGGTTGAGAAGTTTCATCCTGGATTTATGGCTGATCTGAAATTAACATTTTGCATTGGTTTAGGAATTATGTTTTATTATTATTATTTTTTTTAAATAATAACAGTTTCTTAGAATTGTATAATAATTTAAATTAACTGGATTTTATAAATGCTTATCTGTATTGGACATGTAGAGAACAATTTGTCTTCAGTAAATTCTCTGAATTCATGACTGCTGTTTTTCATTTTTACGTACTACTTACTGGTCTTTAACCAGATCAATTGTGTTCCCGACAGTAGAAAACATGTGCAGGATTCAACTATTTTTAGTATTAGCTATGTATGTCACGTATATGGCATGTTTACATTTTCAAGATACCAGTACTCGGGTGTCGGTCCGATACTGTGCTCAAGTACTTGTACTTGTAAAACTACCCCGATACAACCGCACCTGATACGCTTCATGGCAACTCATCTTCGGATGAGGACCTGTGTGGAAAGTTACATAATTCGCTGTGCATACCCACACACCGCCAAGTGGAAAGGGGTCTCGCGCTCTCAACGTGCACGAATGTGATGCCTCCATTTTTGCTGCGGACGCGGCGAGTATCCACCTGTTTCCGGGGGGGCGCTACTGTAAAAAAGAATGTGGGTACAACTTCCGGTGAGGCGGTGGAAGTAGTATACCAATGGTATTTTGAGTGCTAGTTATGCTGCGTTCCAGGCAGGTTTTTGAGCCCGTAAATTACAACTTCAACCCACGACTCACGACTTTGTAGTGTTCCAGGCAAAGTCACGCCAAACTGCCTAGCGCAAGGAATTGTGTGGTAGTTAGATGTAAACAAAGCGTGGTGGACCGTACGGGGTGTATGCTCATTTACAATCATTTCTATCGCCAAAGGTGCTTACTCCTTGTTTATTTGAGGGAAACGGAGGAGAAAAACAGCGCAGACGGCAAGAAAAGCTGTTATACCTTTTATTTTATGTTATTTGTATATTTGTTTCATAAATACTGCATCCATGGGGGCTGCCATTGTTGCTTCGCGGGCTATGTGACGTCAGAGCTCGTAACTGGGAGTACATCGATCTAGTACGAGTTCACGGGTGCGAAGTCACGGGTTTGGCTGCCGTTCCAGTGCACTTTCACGGGTAGAAGGTTGGAAAAACACGGGTTACGGGTTGGCTGGAACGCGGCAAAAGTGAAGAGGCTATGTGTTTTTCGGATCATTGGCAAGGTTTCAAAATGATAATTTTTACTATTTTTTTTATCAGATGGTGCCGCAAGGGTTAAGTGAAGGTTACTGTGAAGCAACATTTGCAACATGAATGACACACACTAAACATTTCAGTTTAGTACATTTATTAGTTAATTAATAATATCACAATACAATAAGCAATACAATTTTTGTGTCCTTAATTGTCCTTACATTACTGACCTTCCACAAAAGTGCTGCTGCATGACTAGAACAGCGTCCTGGCCCTAGGGTTGCCACCTTCAGTGTGGCAAAATAAGGGACACACATTCACGACCCAAAAAAACCAAACAATTGCATCGAGGCCACAAATAAAGAATAAGTCATGAACTGATTATTTCAACAATGAAAACTTGACAGTTCAACAATAAACCATGAGAAAACATGAGATCCAGTATGTGAACTTGCAACAGAACTTATTTTACATTTGATTATTTTTTTTATTTTTTTTCTAAAGAACTCTTTAATAGGCTTTTTGGTGCACTTTAAAGGGATGGTTCACCCAAAAATGAAAATTCTGTCATCATTTACACACCCTCATGATGTTTCAAACCTGTATGAGTTTGTTTGTTCTGCTGAACACAAAAGATGATATTTTGAAGTACCCAGGCTGCAAAACCTGAGGTAAAATTAAATGATTTTGTTTTGCTGCAGATATACACTTATCAAAAAAATATACATTTCAAGATATAACATTAACACGACGGTAACTTAAACATAGCCTTTGAAAAAATAAATAAATAAATAAAGCAAAACCTTAAATGTGCCAAAAAATGTAAACGACTAATATTTTCTAAGTCGTCTAGCAGCAGCACTATCGTTTAATCAACTAGTCTCACACATCCCTAGCTCAGTGTCACACATTGTAGATGAAAACAGAAACAGGCTCATAGCTGATAATGCAGAGAAGCTTATTTTAATCAAAAAGAACCTGTCTCTCACTTTTCCGAAAAAGGATGTATGGCTATGATAACATAATAATTTCAGTTGTTCTGCTTCCATGTTGTGTGGTATTGAAATCCACTGAATGTGTTACAGGTTACATTTATGTGAAATGGCCAAGTTGCCATGTTTGACTAGGAAAACACCAAGTTGAATGTTAAAGGTCCCATGGCATGGCATTTTTCTATTATTTTATAGTGTTTCCTGAGGTGTACTTATATTGTTAGCATGATTTTTACATCATAAAATGTCATAATTTAGAAATAAAAGGCATTTTTTCTCTACTGCTGTTTGCCCTGTGGCTGAATGCCGTGTTTCAAGAGGCGTGTCTGCTGTGAGACTTCAGTAAAAACGCCCACTGTTGTGATTGGCTGACATCTTTGCATTTGAAATGAGCGGAGGGGGCGTGGTTTAACGAGGTCTACGACGCACGAGCTGCTGCCAGAGAGACGATTGGACCTGAGTTCACTTCTCATCAGTTCTCTCAGCATGTCTCAGTTCAGGGTGAACTGTTGTAGTTACTAGAATATACTTCAGGTTATTAGTTTATTTCTAGTCGGAGGGGCTGTCACTCATGTCAGAAAGTTAGTAACTTTAGTAAATTATGGATCAGCGCTGACTCGAGACGCGAACTGTTTAGAACGATTCAGTCCGATTTGGTGAACTGGTTCGGTTCACTAAAAAGAACCGATTCAAAAGAATGATTCGTTCGCGAACCGGACATCACGGAGACGGAGCGATTGCTAACAAAGTTATTCATAGTCACTACTGAGTTATGAGAGCGCTGTCAGTCAGCGCGAGTTTATTGTGTTTGTATCTGAGAGTTCTGAATAAACACGAGTCCCAGTAACGCAGAGTCCGTCTTCATCATTATTCTACCAACATTGTAACACATGCAATGTACCATTACAGCGAGATGAACGAGTTAGTAAGTTTGATTAAAGCATTATTTCTAGATATGTTCCAATCATATGAAAAGCGTCAGTGACGCGCATTGAGTAACTTACACAGCGCAAACAAAGACACAACAGCAGTAATCGAATGTAATCCAGTTTATTGTGGGAATAGCTGGCTAGCCTAGCCGGATACCCTCACGCTTACCCCCCTTCTGCTTAATCTCACGCCGCGTTTGGCGCCTCCGCTGTGGGCCAGATGCAGTACTGGGGGTCGGGGATGTTGAAGGCCGAGCTTCAGCGTGCGTGAGGTTTATCTCTAAAGATGTGGCTCTGCCAATGTTTGTTAAGCAGAAACTCCCGACTGTATGCACATTTAAGAACAGATAGACGCGACGAGGACGTACAAAAACACTGACTCACAAGATAGAAAACACGAAAACACCGTTCTGTCGGGAGAGAGAAGCCGCAGTGTGTGCACGAATAATAAATAATTAGCTACACATAAGAAATCACTGATCACAGATCAGAAGGAACTGAAAACAGACTTCTGTTTTCATTTGTACATCCAAACACTGAGAAACTGCCAGCATTCACTCGTTCACAACCCATGATCTCTCGAGCGTTTGCATGGGCGTGCCAGATTCTCTGGGCGGAGGAAAGGGAGGTAACCGTTCCTGCTTGGACGTCAAACCAGGAGACTTCAGGATTGGCTAGTCTGGCCTGTCATTTTCTCAAAGGCAGAGAGAGACAGCCAGAACTCGGTTTTACACCGATCAACATTTCTATCCACTTGGGGACAATATTCAGGCTAGGGGAACTCATATTAATGTTGAAATACCTCATAAAATGAAAATTTCATGCCATCGGACCTTTAATGTCAGCAACAGCATCGATTTGTATATTTACTTTGTTACAGTCAGAAAGTGAAAAACATCTGATGAAAATAAAACATTGTTAGAAGAACTGTAATGGTATTATTAAGTACTCGTATCGGCAAGTACCCAAATGTAAGTACTTGTACTTTGTCTGAAAAAAAAAAGTGCTATTGGTGCATCCCTAAGTGTTTAAAAAGTGTTTAATAATAAAAAAATTAACCATGCTGTAGGACCTTTCTTACTGTTTTAAGTTTTTTTTCCAGCTTCCATACTGTCTTTTATATGAAAGTCCTTTGAAAACCACTGGCAACCACAACTTTTTCATGACTGAAGTAAGTAGAACATATGATACAGTGATGATGAATTATTACAAATATGGCTAATATTCTAAAAAACAGACCTGCCAACCTTGGAAAAAATGTCAGTGTGACGGGAGGGGTTTCTACCCAAATTATTTTCAAATCTTGTGATTTAAGCAAGAATTAGTTAATTCTAGCGGTTGAATTTGTAACAGTTTCTCCCCTCTACATGACATTAGAAGTCTGCAAGACACACACACTCAAACGCCTATCTTCACTAATCTAGTTTTGAAATGTCCTCAAAAATGTCACTTGCACTGCACTGGGCTATATTGTAAAAGTGGAAGTCGAAAGTTTCAATTCAGTTTCAAAACAGTAAAAAATAGGAACAGTATGTGTATGTGTGATTCATTTAAAATAATTTATTATTCCAATATCCATATATGATACTAAATCCCACAGAAAAAAGGGATTATATTTGTGACGTGCTGTCTTCGCATTTCATTGGACATTATAAACAGGACAAGCATTAGCTGAATAAACGTTAGCCAATACAAACACGTTTATAGAAAACGGTTGAATAGACGGGACCAATAAGACCAAAACTAATCACACATTCTAAGAATCAAGTATAAGTTAGTCGAGTCCGGCATATAAGGAGGGGTTGTTAACTGTAAAGCGGCTGTCATTTAACACATTTTAAAAACATGGATGGATAATACAAAATGCTTTGTGACATTTTGACAGAAAAACCACAAGCACACATAGCACGTCATTTTTCATTTGAAAATGATCTTCTCTCTGTGTGCGTGCGTTTGTTTTTTTGAGAGAGAGCTTGTGCAGCACTAAGACAACGGTACTTTTTAATCGATAAGTAACTTACATGCTAGTTTTCATGCAAAATGAATATGTAACATGATTAGGTACTTTAGTTATTGCCAACACAATAACGTAACACATGTATTCTAAGTTTCTCAAGACTGGGAATGAATAAATAAACGCCTGTTTCTCCAGACTCACACTTGTCAGTCATTCATGATTTCAGTTCTAAAATATTTGCTAACCTGCACATTATGTTGTGCTGAAGTGTTAAAGACTATGACTGGAAAGTGATATAGGTTAATGGAGTGAACACTGGTCATGATCCAACCAAAACTAGGACAATACTCATATTTGCTGTATGTCTGTCTTTAAAGGGGTCATGGCTTTTTAAAAAAATGTTATACTGTTGTCTGAGGTCAACTTATGAAGTTTGTGTGGTTTTTACATCCAAAAACATCATAATGAATAAGTAATAGGCTATTTTCTGCCATGGTTTTGAGCCTCTCTCAAGACACGCTCGGTTTTGATGTGCCGCACTGAAGACTGGGAAGTAAATGCCCACGGCTAGGATTGGATAAGATTAGCATATTTAATGAGCTTCAGCTCCCCTCAGTAAATGTGGGAATTGTTTTGAAAGCGTGTGGAGAAACTCTCACAGGGCTCGCAAAATGCCTTTATCAAACAAACACAATTATTTTTCTCGTATCCACCCGGGATCGATTGGAATGTTATTTTTTTATTACTTGGCCAGCCCAATCGTTGAATAACCGCGACCCGTACACACACGCACGCACAAGAAAAGAATGTTATTTCATTATTTAAGATAGCCTGTTGGCAGGCCAGCTTACGTTTTTTTAGTAGCCCGTCTGAAAAACACATAGGCCCGGAGACGTGGGGGTTTGCGAGCTCTGGCCCATAACGTTACAAGTCCAAGTCTGATCACGAATTAACCAATAACACCTCAAATAAAGGATTCTCCAGCCTGTGACAGCGTGCTAAGGTATGTTCAGTAAGACACGTACACATAATCAATACGATCTGTAACAATGCAATACTATCACATATAAAAAACATGTTTTACTCACATAAGTGTGTTGCACCATTCCTGTCAGATCCAATATAGAAGGCACATGATTGTGTTTTAATCTCAATATGTCTGCAAATCCAGTTTCGACCTGCATCTTGTTTACAAACGATTCTGCGGTGAAATGAAGCGAACAAACGCGCAATGTCTTACACACACGTGAGCTGGAACCGGCATGTTTATGCTCCACGAGTCGGTGGGCGGGGCTACAGAAGCAAGTGTACATATTTATCTGTTGAGGTGCCGTTTCTGCATTCTATGATATCAATGGTCGACATATTCTGAAATCGATCGTTTGCTGGACCTGGAGTCAATAAAAGCTTTTCTTTGACTAACTCTTAAACTTACAGGATGTTCTTATATCACGGATCAAGGGAAAGTTGATATCTCAATTCATCACCCCTTTCATTTCTTCATTCTGAAAAAAAAAAAAAAAAAAAAACACCTACAAGAGTACAGTACATCGTAAAACATCCACCCAACCCGTTTACCTTCAGGGGTTAGAAGTACCGTGACTACTGTACTGTCCTCGCTTTAATCAAATGGCAGCAGTGGAAGGGGCTTTTGTATTGCTGTCGATTTGAAATCTCTTTTTAATGATAGGTCTTGCACATTTGTCAATCATCCCCGCTTGCTATTTGAGGGAATGAAGCCAGAGCTATGATTAGTCGAACCCTTCTTCATTTGCTGTTGCTTGATTTGAGTACTGCACGTGCAGAGGCTTCACCAGGTTTTTGCGTACCAGCATACTTTGTTGTCAAAATGCGTACCCGCTATGCAAAATGCAGACAGGTTGGCAGGTCTGCATATGAACCTCAAGGTTTGCTTTGCTTCTGCAAGTCTTGCCACAGTGATGGCACATGAAAGGCTTCTCTCTGGTGTGTAATTACATGATTCCTCTTGGTTAATGTCTGTGAAACTCATTCCACAATGAAGACATAAAACAGTTCACTTATACATGAATCCTAATGTGGTACTTTAAGGTTTCTTTATATCTGAAACTCTTTCTGACTTCTCTCCAGTGTGAATTCTCATGTGCCTGTCAAGGTTTGTTTTTTGGCTGAAACTTTTTCCACACTGTTGGCAGGTGTAAGGCTTCTCTCCAGTGTGAATTCTTACGTGGTTTTCAAAGTGTACTTTACGATTGAAACTTTTCCCACACTGAAGGCATGTGTAGGGGTTCTCTCCGGAGTGAATTCCCAAGTGGTCTTTAAAGGGTCCTTTCTGATTGAAGCCCTTTCCACACTGAGGGCAAATGTAAGGCTTCTCTCCACTGTGTATTCTAATGTGCCTGTGAAGGCTTACTTTTAGAGTGAAACTCTTTCCACACTGTTGGCAAGTGAAAAGGCTCTGTCCAGTGTGAATTCTCATGTGGGCATTAAGGTGTCCTTTGCGGTTGAAACTTTTTTCACACAGTTTGCAGGTGTAAGGCTTCTCTCCAGTGTGAATTCTCATGTGGTATTCAAGGTTTCCATGTTGCCTGAAACTCTTTCCACACTGAGGGCACGTGTAAGGCTTTTCTCCAGTGTGAATTCTCATGTGGTATTCAAGGTTTCCATGACGTCTAAAACTCTTTCCACACTGAGGGCACATGTAAGGCTTCTCTTCAGTGTGAATTCTCATGTGCCTGTTAAGGCTTCCTTTTAGAGTGAAACTTGTTCCACATTGCTGGCAGGTGAAAGGTTTCTCTCCAGTGTGAATTGTCATGTGGAATTCAAGGTTTCCAAGTTCAGTGAAACTCTTTTCACACTGAGGGCACGTGTAAGGCTTCTCGCTATTGTGAATTTTTATGTGCCGGTTAAGGATTCCTTTTTGATTGAAACTTTTTCCACATTGTTGGCAGGTGTAAGGCTTCTCTCCAGTGTGAACTCTTATGTGTTCTTTAAAGTGTCCTTTCTGAATGAAACTCTTTCCACACTGAGGACATGTGAAAGGCTTCTCAGTGTGTATTTCCATGTGAGCCATATTTTGTGAGGAAGTGTTTTCAGTCTGTGAGCAACTAAAAGTTTTTTCTCCAGTAATGAAATCATGATTGTTATATTGATCTTTCTCTTCCATTTCATTCAGTACTTCACTCTCCTCTTTCAGTGCCATCAGGTCTAAGGAGAAAAAAGACAAAAAAGGTTTAAATGGCAAAAAGCAACAGACATCCAAACATACATTGTAACAACTGAGACAAATTAGACACATAATCACTTGTTATATTTAAAGGGATCCTATGGTGTTAAGACTTGTATGGCTTAATATAAAATAAATGTTGTCTCTTACTGAAATATGTAGAAAACCCATGAAAGATCCACGTTATTTAAAAAATCCATTAAATATTTGGACAATGGGCGGCGCCATTTTGTTTGCGTTCTAGGTTGATGACGTAGAATGGTTGCACTCTGCAATCAACTGGCGCTACCCGCAGCTATTCTTACCACAACACACCTCGAAAAATGTGTCAGAGTTAATTAAAACCAATTAATTGCTTTGTGATTGCATTTAAAACACACTCAGACACATGTCCACACAAACTCACATGCACACACACACAGAACAGATCGGTGCACGCTAACACACACACACACACACACACACACACACATCCACGCACTGTGCATGCGCACACACACACACACACACACACACACACACACACACACACACACACACACACACACGCTCAAACAGCTGTAATGTTATACTTGAGGTTGACTTGCCTAGTTTGTCACCTGGTTCCGATTCAGTAGGCCAGCACTAACTGGCTGAATCCGAAATCGCGCTATACCCTCAAATAGGGCATTATTTGAGGGGACAGCCAGTGGTGTCCGAAACCATAGTGGTTATTGAGTGCACTCATTCAATCTCATACTGCACCGCAATAACGAGTGTACAGCCGATGTACACACAACAGCTGTCCGAATTAACTCACTCGTTTTCATTCCCATCAAGTGAACTGTATTAGTGGACTAGGGAATAGTGAATTAGGGGGCAATTTTGGATTCAGCCCCTGTCGTGGAGACTGACGAGGGCAGCCCATAACACATCTCGATTGAGACAGAGCAGTCTGTCAGATGTGTGTGTGTGTGTTAGGGCTGGGCATTCTATCGCATGACATTGTTAGGCGCATCTCGTCAGTAAAGCCGGTTCCTTGATTAGTAGTAAATCGCCATCACCTGCTTTCAGATAGAGCGATATTTACTACACAGAGCCGTAGTTCACTGACAAGCTGAGCCATATCGCATTAATTATCGCAGGCGATACGTCCGTGATAATTAATGCGATATGGCTCAGCTTGTCAGTGAACTAAGGCTCTGTGTAGTAAATGCCGCTCTATCTGAAAGCAGGTGATGGCGATTTACTACTAATCAAGGAACCGGCTTTACTGACGAGATGCGCCTAACAATGTCATGCGATATATCGCCCAGCCCTAGTGTGTGTGTCGTGCGCACGCACGATCTCGATTGAGACAGCAGTCTGTCAGATGTGTGTGTGAGCGCGTACGCGCGCGCCGATCTGTTGGGGGGTGTGTGTGAGTTTGTGTGCACATGTGTGTTTGAGTGTGTTTTAAATGCAATTACAAAGCAACTCTGTTTAACTCTATTTAACTCTGAAACATTTTTCGAGGTGTGTTGTGGTAAGAATAGCTGCGGGTAGCGCCAGTTGATTGCAGAGTGCAACCATTCTACGTCCTCAACCTAAAACGCAAACAAAATGGTGCCGCCCATTGTCCAAATATATAATGGATTTTTTAAATAACGTGGATCTTTCATGGGTTTTCTACTACATATTTCAGTAAGAGACAACATTTATGTTATATTAAGCCATACAAGTCTTAACACCATGGGATCCCTTTAACAAATATGCTTTAAATGCTTTATGCTTAGTAATGGACCTTCCCCCAAAAGAGCAGGAAAGGTCTCTGTTACCATGGCTACTATCAGATAAGACTTTGTTTATGGCTTGAACGAATGTGAAAAACCCAAAGCCCAAAAACAGACTTTCCTGCATTAATTTATAGAAAAACTGTTCTATAAATGAACATGCACCCCAGGACATTGTTCGTATGATTATAACTTCTTGTAAAAGTGTATCTTATATGGTATTTGGTTTTATGCATATTAACAAACCACTAGTTAATGTAACCTCACCGATACCTTGTTTGGTGTCCATGAAGTTGTAATTTAAAAATCTGATTGATTAGATGATATGTCGATACCTGTGCAACATATTAGTAATACAAGAATCTGTAATAGTTCCTTCATCAGCAACCAATCCAGTTACATATACAAACGATCTGCTTGAGACAAAGGATAGTAAAACTTTCCCTCTGAAAGCCTAAGTATGATTGGCTCACTGACCACCCGAAGGAGAGGTTAAAGGCCCCCGCGCAGAGCCGCCAATCTCTTCTCTCTCTCCATGGACTGACAACCGATGCGTCACCTCAGCTGTCTCCCAGCTGGCCAAGCAGGCCA
Organism: Gobio gobio; assembly: GCF_949357685.1. Taxonomy (NCBI): domain Eukaryota; kingdom Metazoa; phylum Chordata; class Actinopteri; order Cypriniformes; family Gobionidae; genus Gobio; species Gobio gobio. The sequence continues at coordinate 43,857,828 of NC_137101.1, read as the reverse complement.
GGCTGATAAGGCCTAAACAAGCGTTTAAGAAACGCTTAACAAGCTTATAACGCTTAACAAGCGTAATAAGGCCTAAACAGGCTGATAATGCCTCAAGTGTTTCACTGGGAGTAGCCAGCTGTATTCAATAACGACACTTAACGTAAGTATAAATTAAGTGGTACTCCGCGGAAGCGGCAGCCCTCGTGTGAAGACCAAAGAGTGTAAAGACCATTCGACTCTACTCTGCGCGACTCCACTCGAGCAATGACACCAACAAGGCACTCGAGTATAGCTTTTCTTCTACTTTGTCCACTTTTGTGTTTTGCTTGTTTTTATTTCTCTGACCAGCATTCACTATGTGCTTCCATATCGCTACTATTACCACATACACCCGTAAGTCACGCTCAGAACATTCTAGACACCGTAATCCTAATAATCTGCGTAGTGTACCTATTTCCTCTGCTACATTAATGTCCATTCCAATTGGTATCTGGAATTGCCAGTCTGCTGTAAACAAAGCAGACTTCATTTCATCTATTTCCACTCATTCACATCTCAGTCTCATGGCTCTAACTGAAACCTGGATCAAACCAGAAGACACTCCCACTCCTGCAGCTCTCTCAAATAATTTCACTTTTTCCCACACCCCTCGCCCGATCGGGAGGGGTGGAGGTACTGGTTTGCTCATCTCAAATTATTGGAAATTCGAGCCCATTCCATCTCTATCTGGCAACCGGTCATTTGAATCACACTCAATCACTATCACTCACCCTGTTAAAATCCATGTTGTAGTTATTTATTGCCATCCAGGTCAACTGGGTAACTTCTTGGAGGAATTTGATGTTACTCTCTCATTTCCCTGAGGATGGCACTCCTCTGGTACTGCTTGGTGACTTCAGCATCCACCTTGATAAACCCCAGGCTGCTGACTTCACCACTCTTCTGACCTCATTTGACCTTAAGCAAGTATCTACTACAGCTACTCACAAATCAGGTAACCATCTGGACCTTATCTACACACGCTTCTGCTCCACAGACAACACTTTAGTTACTCCATTGCACACCTCAGATCACTTTCTCATCACTCTTAACCTCATACTGACTCCTGACACAACACACACTCCTCCGCAGATCTCCTTTCGGCATAATCTACGCTCGCTCTCTCCCTCTCGTCTATCCACTATGGTTTCATCCTCACTCCCTCCACCTGCTCAGATCTCAGCACTAGACACTAACAGTGCTACTGACACTCTTTGCTCCACTCTAACATCTTGCTTAGACAACTTCTGTCCCGTTTCATCCAGGCCAGCCCGCACCACCCCCTCTGCCCCTTGGCTGTCTGATGTTCTCCGCGAACATCGCTCTGGACTGCGGGTGGCAGAGAAGAAGTGGCGCAAAACTAAAAACGCTACTGACCTAACCCTGTATCAGTCTCTTCTCGCTTCTATCTCTACTAATGTCTCCACTGCTAAAACTACATACTACCACAACAAAATCAACAACTGCTCTGATTCTCGTGCACTTTTCAAAACATTCTCTTCGCTCCTTTGTTCCCCCCCTTCCCTCCTTTTCAACTCTTACTGCTGATGACTTTGCATCATTTTTCACAAACAAAACCTCCTCCATCAGCAGCCAATTCTCCACACCACAAACCGACTCGCACATCTCAACAACCATCACACACACGCTCCCCTCCTTCTCTCTGCTCTCTGAAGCAGATGTCTCCAAACTAATCCTTTCCAATCATCCCACTACCTGTCCGCTTGATCCTATCCCCACCCACCTCCTTCAGGCAATTTCTTCTTCTGTTACTCCTGCACTCACTCACATTGTCAACACCTCTCTTCGTACAGGGACCTTCCCCACAGCATTTTAGCAAGCTCAGGTAACCCCACTGCTTAAAAAACCCTCTCTGAACCCAGCACTTTTAGATAACTACAGAACGGTATCCCTTCTGCCTTTCATTGCAAAGACACTTGAGCGAGTTGTGTTTAACCAGCTCTCTACGTTTCTTGAACAGAACAACCTCCTGGACATCAACCAATCCGGCTTCAAAAGCGGCCACTCAACTGAGACTGCCCTGCTCTCGGTTACGGAGGCACTGAGACAGGCAAGAGTAGCTTCCAAATCCACAATACTTATCTTACTGGATTTGTCTGCTGCTTTTGACACAGTTAACCACCAGATCCTCCTGTCAACTCTCATGAAGATGGGCATCTCAGGAACTGCTCTCCAGTCGTTCAAGTCTTACCTCTCAGGTAGGTCCTCCAGGGTGTCATGGAGAGGTGAAGTGTCTAAGTCACATCATCTAGCTACTGGAGTTCCCCAGGGCTCAGTGCTTGGACCACTCCTCTTCTCCATCTACATGTCTTCACTGGGATCTGTCATTCAGAAACATGGCTTTTCCTATCACTGCTATGCCGACGACACTCAACTCTACTTCTCATTTCAACCAGATGATCCCACGGTTAGTGTGCGTTTCGCTGCCTGTCTGACAGACATTTCTGCCTGGATGATGGAACATCACCTGCAACTGAACCTTGCAAAGACAGAACTGCTTGTGGTCTCAGCCAACCCAGCACTTCACCACAATCTCTCCATTCAGCTAGGTCCATCAACCATAACTCCATCCAGGACAGCCAGGAACCCTGGAGTTGTGATTGATGATCAGCTAAAATTCACTGACCACATCACTGCAACAACCCGGTCCTGCAGATTTGCGTTATACAACGTTAGGAAGTTTAGACCCTTCCTATCAGAGCAGGCCACACAACTCCTGGTCCAAGCTCTTGTTCTCTCCCGACTGGACTACTGTAATGCTCTTCTAGCGGGCCTTCCGGCATGCACTATCAAACCCTTGCAACTGATCCAGAATGCAGCAGCGAGGGTGGTCTTTAATGAGCCGAAGAGAGCGCACGTCACGCCTCTCTTCATCAGTCTGCACTGGCTGCCAATAGCCGCTCGCATCAAATTCAAGGCACTGGTGCTCGCCTTCAAAGCAACCACTGGCTCTGCACTAATATACCTAAACTCGCTTGTTCAGACTTACACACCCTCCAGGAGCTTACATTCTGCCAGTGAACGACGCCTTGTGGTGCCATACCAGAGAGGCATGAAATCGCTCTCACGGACCTTTTCCTGGACTGCCCCCACTTGGTGGAATGACCTGCCTATCTCAATTCGTGCGGCCGAGTCTGTAGCCATTTTCAAAAAACATCTAAAGACACATCTCTTCCAGCAACACCTGACCAATCAAGAATAGCACTTATCATTCTATTCATTTTTTGTCTGTCTAATTTATTTAAAAAAAATCTGTCCTGTGTGTTCTGTGCTAGATTAACTGAGACTTGTTGCAGCACTTGCATATTGTTGCCCTTGACTGTTCTAGTTGCTTCTATTGCTCTCATTTGTAAGTCGCTTTGGATAAAAGCATCTGCTAAATGACAATGTAAATGTAAACACACATCAAGTCATGTGCGTGTGTGGGACAGGAAACCCCAACTACACGATCGCAGGTCGGCAGGCTCAACACCTTAAGTCATGTGGAACTTCCTCGACCTTGACGGAGTTGAAATAACTGCAAGTTCATCATATCTTCATCATATTGCAGAAGAAATCGATTGTAACTTCAACACCATCGGACTACTATCAAGACTTTCTCCTGTGATTTTACATCAGACGCTCTTCAACAGATCAGACTAAATGCAAGTAATGAACGATATACAAAATCGCTGTGTAGTTAGTAAAAGCTGTAAACCCCTTTGTACAGACAATGGAGCTTGTAGTCACTGATGGTTCTCCCAGGTGTTTTCATAGCTTCATTCCTCAGTTCCGATCCGGTTCGTCATTCTGTCACTTCCCATCTTACTCATGTATGTGTGATTTGTATGTATGCGTTTATGTTAGTTTAGTCGTGTTCATGATTTAGTTCATACAATTTGTGCACAATACATATTTGGTTCTGACTCCCTGCCTGCAAACAAATTGTCACTTAAATTATCAATCTTGTTACGCTTCTCTAAGCTCTGTAAATGCTAAGGAAGATTTTTTTTCTGTGGCCATGAAAAATACCCTTTTCTTAGAATTAATTAATCAATACTGAGTGTTCACAGGATGAACTGATTGATTGATTGTAATGTTAATGTAGCTACATCAAATTAATCTCATTAACTGATTAAAATATTCACATCATAATGAGTTATGAATAATTATTAATATTTTCCCTTTCAGCTAATTCGCTGCAACATGCTAAGCATCAACACCAACTGCAAGCAAGAGAGCACAGCAGAACAAAACAAGAGAAAAACACAACCATGATATAAAAATAACCACCATATCTCATGTGCCTGTTAATGTTTACATATCAGACAAATGTTTAATGCTTTATTATTGATGCACACCCTTTTGAGTATTGAGCAAAACGAAATAAAAGAGAACTCACGATTCCCAGTACGCCGACCCCGTCTTCTTCCTTCCCACACCCACACGAACCTCACTACACTGGTGCCGAAACCCGGGAAGGGAGAAGATCGCCGCCACCATGCAGACCCCGCCAAAGACGCCACTTGCGGACCTAGTCAACTCGCTCGCCGGTCTTCACCAGGAGCAACATCAGGACCTGCTGGCCGTGAGGGAGGAGCAACGAAAGCATTTTGAAGCCCTCCTTCGCGCCCAGCACGAAGACCGGGAGCTGTTCCGGAGCTGGTTTAGCCACGGGATTCCGGCCATCCCCCAACCCACCAGCGACTCGGCAGCCACCCAGCACCTCTCGAAGTTGGGCCCGGAGGACGATCCGGTGGCGTTCATCGACCTCTTCGAGAGGTCCGCCGAGTCCCGGGGATGGCCCAAAGCGGACTGGCCGATGCGGCTTCTGCCGCTACTGTCTGGGGAGGCGCAGGTAGCCGCCCACCAACTGCCAGTCCAGAATCTCCTGGCTTATGAGGACCTCAAGCGCGCGATTCTACAGCGGGTCGGCCGGAGCCCCGAACAGCATCGCCAGAGGTTCCGCACACTGTCCCTGGACGAGTCCGGCCGACCCTTCGCCTTTGCGCACCAGCTCTGCGCACCAGCTCCTGCCGCAAGTGGCTGATGGCCGACGGAAGCGACATCGAGGTTATCATCGATCGTGTGGTGCTGGAGCAGTTCGTCGCGCAGCTTCCCCGAAAGACCGCGCAGTGGGTCCAGTGCCACCGCCCGACGTCACTGACCCAGGCCATCCAGTTGGCGGAGGATCAGATGGTGGCGTGCCACGGGGTCGTTGAACCCCTTCCTTCTGCCTCTCTCTCTCTCTTCTTCTCTCCCCAACCCCTCTGTCTCCAAGCCTGTTCCCTTTCCTAGGTCCCGCGGCGGCTCAACACCCCGGCCAGCCCCGCGGTGGAGGATGGGCGGAGCCAGTGACTTACCGGCACCTCCCCGGCCGGCGCCGAGAGAAGGCGCTACACCGCCGGAACCCTACCCTTCTTCCTCCGCCCCCTCGCTCTCTCCACGGCAAACTGCCGACCTACTTCCGGCCACTAGGGCAGCGGGAAGGTCTGGGCCGGCTTGTTGGCGCTGCGGGGATCCGGGCCATTTTATTGATCGCTGTCCTGTGATGGAGGTTGGGACGCTGGTCTGGGTTCCCGACGCTCCGCAAGCCGCCCCTGATCAAGCTGGATTGTACCTAATACCCGTGAGTATCAAGGGGGGTACGTATCAGGCCTTGGTGGATTCCGGTTGCAACCAGACCTCAATCCACCAAAGCCTGATTCAGCCTAAGGCATTGGGTAACAGCCGTATGGTTACGGTGCGGTGTGTGCACGGGGAAGTGGTGAGTTATCCGTTAGTGCCCGTCACTATTCAGTTTAGGGGACAAACGCATAGTGTCGAGGTTGCAGTTAACCCGCACCTCCGGCATCCGCTAATTCTGGGAACCAATTGGCCAGCTTTTAACAAATTATTGGGGCATTTGTGCGCGGATACTTCTTGGGGAAAGCGCTCGGAAGGGAAGATGGCGGTTGCTCAGTTGGGGGAGGTGGAACCGGGACCTCTGGCGGCGGTTTCAGGGGAAATGAGCGAGCTGGAGACACCGGTGCTCACAGACCGTGATGACTTTCCCCTGGAACAGTCCCAGGATGACACGCTTAAAAATGCATTCAATCAGGTCCGTTCCATCGACGGCCATCTCCTCCATCATGATCAACCACTCTCCTTTCCCTATTTTGCGGTTATAAAAGATAGGTTGTATCGGGTGACCCAAGACGCCCAGTCAAAGCAGGATACAACCCAGTTGTTAATTCCTAAAAGCCGCCGGGAAATGCTTTTTCAGGCGGCTCATTCTAACCCGATGGCCGGGCATTTAGGGCACACAGCTACGTTAAACCGTCTCATGGCCCGGTTCTTCTGGCCGGGCATTCACGAGAATGTACGCAAGTGGTGTGCGTCGTGTCATGAATGTCAGTTGGTAAATCCACCGGCCACCCCAAAAGCACCATTGTGCCCACTTCCTCTGATGCAGGTCCCCTTCGAGAGAATTGGTATGGACCTCATCGGGCCATTAAAGCGGTCAGCACGGGGGCATCGCTTTGCATTAGTCCTGGTGGATTATGCAACGCGATACCCGGAAGCAGTTCCGCTCCGCACTATTTCGGCGAAAAGTGTTGCGAGCACGCTGTTTACTTTAATCTCCCGGGTGGGAATCCCGAAAGAGATTCTAACTGATCAAGGCACGGCGTTCATGTCACGGGCAATCCGCGAACTTTACGAGTTATTGGGCGTTAAATCCGTTCGCACCAGCGTCTATCACCCACAAACAGACAGTCTGGTGGAACGCTTTAATCGCACGTTGAAAACCATGATTCGGAAGTTCGTTCACGAGGACGCCAAAAATTGGGATAAATGGCTAGAACCTCTCTTGTTTGCTGTTCGCGAGGTCCCGCAAGCCTCCACGGGGTTTTCCCCCTTCGAGCTTCTCTATGGGCGTCAGCCTCGGGGGGTGCTGGATGTCCTTAGAGAGACTTGGGAGGACGGACCGTCCACGAGTAAAAACGAAATTCAGTATGTCCTGGACCTGAGAACAAAACTCCACACTTTGGGACGGCTATCAATGGAGAATTTGTTACAGGCCCAGGACAGACAAAAACAGTTATACAACAGAGGGGCTAGATTACGTCAATTTGCACAGGGAGATAAAGTGCTTGTGTTACTCCCTACCTCTAGCTCTAAATTGCTCGCAAAATGGCAAGAGCCCTTCGTGGTCACACGGCGAATTGGGGACCTCAATTATGAGGTTGTGCGTTCAGATAGGGACGGGGCACGTCAAATTTACCACCTCAACCTCTTAAAAAAGTGGTCGGAGGTGGAGTCAGTGATGTTGGCGACGGTGGTGAGTGGAGAGGAGGATCTCGGGCCAGAGGCGGTTCAAAAGTCCCAATCTCTCGCTCTGGCCCCGGGGGGGGGGGATCACCTCTCGCTGTCCCAACTCACTGACGTAAAAACATTACAGGCCGAGTTTGCCGACGTGTTTTCGCCCCTACCTGGCCGCACCGACCTCATTCAACACCACGTTGAGACCGAGCCGGGCGTGGTGGTTCGCAGTCGGCCATACCGTTTACCTGAACACAAGAAAAAAGTAGTTCAGACTGAATTAGAGACCATGCTAGAGATGGGAGTAATAGAAGAGTCCAGCAGTGACTGGGCCAGCCCGATAGTTTTGGTTCCAAAGCCTGACGGCTCGGTCCGGTTCTGTGTGGACTACCGTAAGGTAAACGCGGTGTCGAAATTTGATGCGTACCCAATGCCAAGGGTTGACGAACTGCTTGATCGGCTAGGGACCGCTCGATTTTATTCGACACTGGACTTAACCAAGGGTTATTGGCAGATCCCCTTGTCTCCAATGACCAAAGAAAAAAACGCCTTCACCACGCCGTTTGGATTACACCAATTTGTCACCCTTCCTTTCGGCTTGTTCAGAGCTCCCGCAACCTTCCAGCGTCTGATGGACAGAATTCTCCGGCCGCATGCTGCGTATGCCGCTGCCTATCTCGATGATATCATCATCTATAGCGCAGACTGGCAGCGGCATATGCAGCACCTGCGTGCTGTCCTGAAGTCGCTGAGAAGGGCGGGGCTCACGGCCAACCCGAAAAAGTGTGCGGTTGGGCGGGTGGAGGTAAGGTATCTGGGCTTCCACTTGGGTCATGGTCAGGTGCGTCCCCAAACTGATAAGACCGCGGCAGTTGCGACCTGTCCAAGACCTAAGACCAAAAAGGAGGTCAGACAGTTCCTGGGGCTAGCGGGATATTACAGAAGGTTTGTGCCTAATTATTCGGACCTCGCTAGCCCGCTGACTGAACTGACTAAAAAGGAGGTACCAGATACGGTTCAGTGGACGGAGCGGTGCCAGCAGGCCTTCACCCAGATAAAGGCTGCTCTGTGTGGTGGGCCGCTCCTTCAGGCTCCTAACTTTTCTCTCCCTTTTTCTCTGCAGACTGACGCTTCGGACAGAGGGTTGGGCGCAGTCCTGTCCCAGGAGGTGGAGGGTGAAGAGCGGCCGGTGCTGTACATCAGTCGTAAGCTCTCCAAGAGAGAGACGATGTACAGCACCATAGAGAAGGAGTGTTTGGCCATCAGGTGGGCCGTTCTCACCCTTCGCTACTACCTCCTGGGGCGGGAGTTCACCCTCTGTTCGGACCACGCCCCCTTGCAGTGGCTCCACCGCATGAAGGATACAACGCGCGGATCACCCGTTGGTATCTAGCTTCACAGCCTTCTAAGTTCAAGGTGATCCACAGGCCGGGTGCACAAATGGCTGTAGCTGACTTCCTCTCCAGGAGGGGGGGGGATTTTGGGGGGGCTGCAGGCCGGATGGCTCCCCGTCCTGAGTCGAGCGGTGGGGGTATGTGGCGGAGGGGCCGTGGTTTCGCGAGGTCTGCAGCGGGAGAGAGAGGGCGGAGCCAAGCGGTGAGTTAAGTAGGTCAAGTGCAGATCACAAACACCTGTGTCTCATTGCAGTAATTGGCGTGGAGAGACCGTATAAAAGCCGCTGCGGGACGAGGGAAAGGGAGAGAGAGACACCTGGAGACTGGGACTCAAGAGAGGACATTATTTGCAGAGAGGACCTGCCCAAACCGACGATTGATCCAGAGAAAGAGTTTATGTGAAGTTTATGTTGTGAGATGCGCACACCCTTTTGAGTATTGAGCAAAACGAAATAAAAGAGAACTCACGAGTCCCAGTACGCCGACCCCGTCTTCTTCCTTCCCACACCCACACGAACCTCACTACAACCACGTATAATATTCAACAGGCTAATTTCAGTCCATTTTATTTTGCTTTACAAATTCAGTGGTACAAATTTGGATAAAATATTCAACATTGCACATCTGGGAATTACAGGAATAGCAGTAGAGTATCGATGCATAATCTCCATATGATGACCAGAGAGAGTCGTTCCTTCATAAAGACTGATTTACATAAATGGAACAAGCAGTATGTTATTACTATCAGGACCAGTTGCCTATATATGCAGAAAAGCTGAATAAGACACAAAAGCTGCGTAAAGTGGCCCTATTATGGTATGTTAAAGTTTCCTAATAAAATTTTTGTTAAGGTTTCATTTTATCAATATAAATTGCACATCACAACATTGTTCAATGATTCTCAAACGACTCAACGGATGAATCAGTCTCTCTAAATCCCTTCTTTCCATGAGCTACTCTGCTCTATTAGCCAGATGACCCAGTCTGTTGTGATTGGTCTACCGCTTATAGCACTCGACTGAAACAAATGTCCATTACCATAAACTTCAGCTCTGTGTGTAGGCTTCCTAAAGCGTAGTGATTGTACCGTAAAGACAGTAATGATGGCAGAAGATTTTACTTTCTACTCAAGTACTTTTTTCAAGTGTATGTACTCATCAGCACGAAGCTTCAGCCAAGCGTTAACGCTGACGCCCTGTGTGAATGCAGCGTTAGTATTTGTCTGGTCATGTGATCTCAACATGTCTGTCCACATAAAGTAACTCGCTCAATGTCAAATAGAACCACGCTTCACAAATATCCCTAATTTCTGTAGAGCTCGACATTTGTGATGCAATCTGGGAAAACGCGTCGGATGTTGCGCTGGAACATTTTCGGAAAGTCGACTATTTTTTCTTTAAATGATTATTCTATAACATCTTGTCTATCATTTCTAAAAATATCTTGGCAAAATTCACTTGTTTAGTGCAGAAAAATAGCGATTTATAGCGGCAAGCTGAAAAGACTGTAATGTTTCTCTAATGTTTAGAACACGCCCGGCGGCGGAGGTGAAAAAAGAAGAAAAAAACGCCCAGTTTTCACTTTCTTAACACCACAAAGACAGTTCACCCATCAAAAATAAACCATCACATGTAGAATAAAGGTGTATCAATTTACATTTCCCACCAGCCCTATGTAAACTACGGCACGCAAGGTTTTTATTTAATACAACGTTATCGTATCGTGAGATGGCGGAGCACAAGAGAACAACGCAGTCTGAAGTAGCTGATCGCTTTTATGATCTCGCTCGGCTCAATCTGCTTAATCCTGGTGATGTCAGTGCCCTAAACGATCATATAATGGATTATTTCACATCCAGAGATGAAGGATCGGATGATGGAGAAGTTAGAGGAGTCAGTTTATCTATTGAGAATGAGGAGATGTCGTCACGACACAGCGCCCCGCCCCCAAATATCACGGCATCCTCCCCCTTCCGCCATTTTGGGGGTATGCCCGCCAGGTAATGGATTCGGAAAGAGACTGGAGAAGAGATATTCTGATGATTATTATGTACATAGTTTTCCAAACTCAACTGAACATGAAGTTTTAATCCATCCAAGCCGATCTGAGAAAGCAGCGGCTGGTAAACGTACGCCATTATTTCACCACAGGGTGTCAGTCATGGTCTAAACCAGTGGTCGGGAACCTATGGCTCGCGAGCCACACCTGGCTCTTTGACAAAAATAATGTGGCTCAGGTCTCTCACCCTTTACCAACAAATTATCGATAAAAAAAATTAGACGCATCAACTGAGATCTCTGCAGAAAAAAGCAGCCAGTTACAATTCCCTTGTACAGCCTACCGAAGTTAATGAAACATATGATAATAGCTAATATTCAAGTTGTACCGGCCGTGCGCGTTCAGTGCTGTTCACGAGTGTCACGAGTCGCGACAGCAATCAATAACCACTTGCGTTTCTGTGGTAACAGCTTCTGCACTGGGATTCAAGCAGCTGTTGCTTGTTAAAGGTAACTGAAAACCATTTTTAGAACAGCAGCGAAAATGTAAAAGTAGGCTATATAAACGTTAATATATCCTTTTATTGAAACTGGTGCTCTGCTGTGGAAGAGACATTTCGAAACATCACCCGCGGGTACTTTCGCTTTTGCCGCAGAGACCCTTGTGATAAATAAATGTGTATTTATGATAATCCACGCAGATTTCAGTTGACGAAAACAAATGATAAAAGCGTGATAAGTCACGAAAGACAACTGAATTACTGACAGGATGCTGTGCACGCGCTCCGAGCGCAACACGGACAAGCACAGCTTTGTCCTCGGCTGCATGTCAAATTAATAGGCTACAGAAATATATCAAAATGATAAGTCGAGTATTCACGTTAACACAGTAGATGTAAGCACTGTGTGCGTTCACAAACACGAAGAGGATTTATAACTCAACCTCACAAAGCCATGCACAATTAATTCCATATTGCAACTTATTTATTGTTTGCTGCATATGTGTTTGTTTTTAGTTATGGACCTAATAATTACTATTGTTGAAATTTTATTGGGAAAAAAAAGCTTGTTTTTTAATAATAATTTAATATTATTTTTTCTGTGGCTCTTTTGGAAAAATGCATTAACCAAAAATAAAAAAAATGTCTCTTTGGTCCAAAAAGGTTCCCGACCCCTGGTCTAAACTAATGATCGCGATGCTGAAGTGTGAGACACTTGATGAATACGAACCTTTATTTATTTGTATTAAACATGTTGATCACTATTCTGTCATTTTTCATTGTCACTCATTTTACTGTATGTTATAAACATGTTTATGCCCTAAACGCTTAATTAATATTCAAGGTAGGCCTAGTTGACTGTCATTTTCCTCTACTGTGCATCACTGTTTAAGATTAATTCAATATTTAACATTGTTAACATTACATTCATTTAAGGCACGTACCGAGCATTCATTCTACTTAAGAAGGCTGGAATAAAAGCACCAGCGCACACAAACGATCATTTAAATTTTTTGTCAAATTCATTTAAAAATGTAAACTCAACAGGTATAAAATATGATCAGTAAGAGAAAAACACTGCTAATGAGGACGAGTACTGGACTGCTGCAGGATAGTGGGGAGATATATTTATTTATTATTCAGAATGCACAGGAAATATATTTATAGAAACATTACAGTGCAAGGTGGTAAAGAGTTCTGCCGTGGCAGCTTGTATGGGTCAACGTTTTTGATATCCAGCTTCTCTAAATACCTCAGCTTGGCGCTGGTAGTAAGTTTCTCCCTGTAAGAGACCTCTTCTTCTCCATTTCTTCTAAGTTTTCTCATAATTTATCCGCTTAAACGCCGCAATGATTATTCCTCGAGCCGTCTTTCCTGCTCTGATCTCTGTATCGCTCTTACAATGTTGCCCCTGGCAACCGATAGCGTGGGATCCCAAAAGGGTGGACGGGCTCAGACTCCGCCTAATTTGTCACGTGACAGCAAGCGACCATGACGTATCTCCTCATTCTCAATACTGAAAGGTGCGCTGTGCTTGTTATTCTTGTAAGTTACACTAGTGCGATCTAAACATACAAGGGTGATCAGAAGTTCAAAGACAGCCCATGATAAACAATGGAAAACATATTTCACTACTTACTAAGTTGCTGTCCTCTTCAGGGCAACGTTAGCTAGTCCCCTTATGTAGAGATGCAGCTTATAAATTATAGTTTTCATATTTTCATAATTCAGTTCAGACCTTTATTTTGAAATGGCGATGAACACGGAAAAAAAGTAAAGATTTGTAGACAACCAATTTGTTTTCATGCCAAGAGTTCAAAATATAACATCCAGTCAATTTTTAAAGATAAAAAGTTCTGGAAATGTTTTAAATATAAAAGGAAAAACATTATAGATAAGCCATTTGTGATGCTGCAATGAGCTATAATGCACATGTTCTTTTTATGTTTATTAGAGGTTGAATTCAAATTAACTACAGCCAAACTGCCTATACTACTTCTGAATATGATGTCTACTTCATTAAATGTATGTAATATGTAGACATATGGTTCAGATCACTCAAACCATATGGAAATGGAGGGTGCCCATATTAGGTCAGTAATGGAGCTTGGAATTTCATCTAGTGAAAAAGTTTGGTACTGCGCCCAAAAAAAAAAAAAATTATATATCAACCTAAAACTTTGAACACAACTTGTTCATATTTCGGGCTTGATTGTCTTAGTTTTAGAGTAAAACATGTTTTGTAAAATACATATTATAAAATATTATAATAAAATATATATATATACATATATATTTTTTAAAATGTATAACTGTTTTTCTATTTTACTTTCATAATTTATTTGACTTCTACAATAATCTGCCATGTGACTTCTTTAAAACAAGACCATAGGTCTATATTCCAAAGCATTCTTGAATTACAGCCACTTAAATTTGGATAGTGCATTTTCATGTCTATGCGAAAAAAAGGGGGTGACGGTTATTTAAACCTGTTTTTCCTCAAAATTCCGTTCCTAAAAATCATAGTGATCAGCCGACTTCAGATAACCATAACTTTTGTTTCAGGCACGAAATAAATAAAAATATATTTGGAATGTGCTTGACCCCAGCTTCCATATGGTATCAAAAGCTGTAAGAGGTAAAATTTCACCATGTGATGGGTTTTCGTAGCCTAGAAATCTAGACACACCCTAGCAGCAGCAAATGTAATTTGCAGCCTGGGTAGTCTAGCGACTCTCCGTTGGCTTGTGAGCTGGATAAACCAAACTCTAAACAGGGCAATCTCATCGTGTATAGAGTCGGTGGGCGGGCTTAACATAATGACGGCAGAGTTGTGGCGGTTCCGCGTGCTACTCGGAAACAAAGAAGCTGGCGAACAGCGGTCTTTCGAATCGGCTTTGACCGCGACTCTGGAAGACTTGGAGTTAAGCTTTTCTTTGAGAAAAGAACAAAGAACGGCACTGAAGTCATTCTTAAGAAAGGAAGATGTGTTCAGAGTTTTTCCGACCGGACACGGCGAAAGTTTAATCTGTCAACTAGCTCCGCTTCACCTTCTTCTTTGCTCTGGTTGGTTGTAGCGCTATCCTATTGCGTGCAGAGGGAATTTGAAAGACAACCGTTTATCCCGCCCCTCGGATTGAGCCCTGCCAATGGTGAGTTCCCAGACCCAACATCTTGATGTGTCAGGCTAGGGTTTTCGTAGATCACATCACATTTTAATAAGGATCAAATGACTGCGTTCAGCTTTCAGAATGAAACAAACCTGTATTTTCCTCAGTATCTTCTTGTTTCACTCTGAATGTTTCTTCAATCTTTATGTCTTCAATCTCCTCTTTAATAAACGCCATCTTTATAATAGTGTCACGTGGATCTCAGTCACTTCACCAGGAATTTTCTGTCTGTTTGTCCTGTTTAAGATGAGAATAATTAACAGAAAGAAAAATAAATCCACACTAAATCTCTGAGTGTCTCAATCAGCTCTAGTTCAGTCACTGGTAAGAGAATCGGAGATAGTTAATGTACTTAAAATCACCTGATTATACTAAAAACACTCAAAACTAACTCTGTAAATTAATAAAAGAACACAAACTATACAGACACTTCGTATTTAGGCACGTATGATTACATATAATCATATAATGAATAATAGATTATATTTAAATGATTACACTTTCATGTAAAAATCAGCAAAAAAGTAAAAGTTGTCATGGCACATGTGATTGTTCTCGTTAATTACACTGGCTGTGTTCGAAATCGCCCCCTATACCCTCATTCACTATTCCCTACATTAGTCCACTGATATAGTCCACTTCGAAAACGAGTGAGTGATTTCGGACACTAAGTCGCCGGAAAGGCAGCCGTTTTTGCAGTTTGTGCTTGCTGTTTGGCAGCTCCAGTAATAATGAAAAGATTTATCCTGAACTCTGCTACGGAAACTAGCATGTAACCTTAATTAAACAATATAATAATCATCTTAAATAGGATCATTTATACCTGTATGCATGATATTGGGCTGGACCAGTGCGGTTCGGAAGATGGATGGATGATTGATTCAGCTGTGGGCACTATTTGAGGGAACAGCCATTTAGTGGTGTCCGAAACCATAGTGGACGTTATTAAGTGCACTCATACAATCCCACAATGCACCACAATAACGAGTTTGCAACCGATGTATGCTCGACGGCTAGGGAATACCCATAATGCACGTGAGAGTCGCGCCGTGCATTGAATGAATTCCCGCGTTTCGCCAGGAGATGGCATCGACACACACACTTTTTAAGACCAATGATATTGGGCCCACTCACTTATCGTCTCTAATTGAGCACGTCTGTTTACATACCCTGATCAACACTGATTAAACGCGTTAGTAGCTTTATTTTCACTTTTCTAATATTTTCTTCATATTCATAGAAAATAAAATCCTTTCCGATCTGATATATGATGGAAAAAAGGATCAGTGCGAGTTTGGCAAAAGGCGAATTCGAACCTCTGATCGATTTGCGTCAAATCTTATCGTCAAGCCTCTTACCCCTACACTATTGCTGCTGATGAAGATTGTGTATTCCGTAGGTGTGTCTTCCTCAACCAGACGTTTAAACAAGCCGATATATTTAAATATATTTTTTGTAAATTGCATCTACTCCAGTAAAATGTTTCTGTTAAAGGACCGACATTTTTTTTTTGCTTCTGACGCCCATAATATTAATAGTAGCCTACTATAAAGTATGAAATATATAGGCCTACTACAAATATTATTATTATTTTTTTTAATTAAATGCTTATTAGTTACTTTATTATTCCCGTTTCCAAGTAAGTTCAGTGCCACACAAGTAAAGAGTTATAGGGTTAACTTTAAGCTTGTTGGCTGGTTTTTGGAGTAGTGGAGTAATGGAGAATGAGGGCACATAGGGCGAATCGGACAGCGGTAAGTTCATTCATTCAGTGCGCGACTCTCAGTGCGTTGAGAGCACACCGTCTGGTTGAGTGAGAGAACGATTCAAACGCATAAGGAGTTGTTTCTCGTTTGCTCTCGAAATGCTCTCGCGGGACTTTGCTGTCATACGCCGATCGGGCATCGAACAAGCATATTCTCCAGCGCGTACATATAATGTACACTCGTTATTGCGGTGCATGGTGGGATTGAATAAGTGCACTCAAAGACGTCCACTATTGTTTCGGACACCATTAAAAATGGATGTTCACTCAAATAGTGCCCTATTTAAGGGTATAGGGGGCGATTTCGAACACAGCCCCTGTTTGAGCTGCAAGAGTCGTGAATCGAATCACTGAATCATTTCGCAAAGTTGATTCAAATGACTCAGAGTATCTGCTCAGTTTCTCCATCAATACTCGCCAGTGACTGAACTCGTGTTTGTGATGAACTGAATGACGATAGAGGGAGAGAAATGAGACGCAGCTTTTCTGTTAATGGTGTGGATGCGATTTAATCACAAATATCCTTCATTAAAGTTAGTTAAAACATTACAATGTTATTCAATGGTAAATAAACCCATTTCACATCGCTTGTAAAAGATATAAGAGATGTAACTGTTCCTAACGATTTGAACAGCTTAAATTCTTAAAACAAACCTTTCTCAGCCAAATCACAACAGATGCAGGAGCGCGGCGCAGCCTTATGACGTCATGCTACCACACCAAAATAAATGTCCCGTTCACTCTGCTGTCTATAATCGCAGAAGTGCATAGAAATGTACTGTCTACTATTTTAACCAGATAATCCATGTATTAAAAATATAAATTGTGAAAAATGTGATAAAAATAAAAAAACGAGTGTATGAGTTCATAAAGTTCTTACACATGTCCGAATTGAAACATGCTAGTCTGTATGTTTTTTCCAATACGTAAAAACGTGGTTCTGAAAATAGGTATAAAATATGTTAGGTATAATATAAAAATGTATATAAGTATAATTAAAAGTAGCAATAAAAAAAATCAAGTATAAATATATTCAATATAAAAAAATATTGCTAAAAGGTCCAGTCAAAATACATTTTTTTATATTTAACAGAATTTTAATGAAATCAAAAGTAAGTCAAGTCTTCAATGTCAAGGGTCATTTGTGTGAGTCGCTGCCTACGTAGTGATTCAAATCGCTCACTAATGAGTGAACAAAGACACAATTCAAACTTGCTCCACAGAAAACTCTGCCGTTTTAAAATCTGTCAGTTCAATAAATGTCCTGTTCATAAATGATACACAAATAAATAGTTATTCATTGTATTAATGTGTTTTCCTGAAAGTATTTTTAAGATTAATTTATAAAGTGACAAACACAAGAAAAATGATTGTGATATAGTGTTTGAGTTGATTTTGACTGCGATCATCTGCTGTAAGTAAATGTGTTCATGTTTTATTATTCGTTCTGTTCACTTTCATGAATCTTTTTAATGTAGACTTGAAAATGTAAAATCCAAACTGAATGGATGTAATTCCAGAATGTTTTAGTATAACAGGTCTGAGTTTGGTGTCTGTTGAAGAAAACACTTAGCAGATTATTTATAATGTAATTACTGAAGTTTACTGTAATGAAAATATACTTAAAAATATAAAATATTAGAACACTTACTGACATCTGACAACACAACACACACTGAAATATTTTTCTTTGGTTGTTTTGTTTAATGGAGATTTACATTCTATGGTCACTCAGTTGGAGGTTTTTGATATTTTTTATTTTATTTAAACAGATTTTAACAACTGTTAACAAGAATTATATCATTTGATGCAAAATATATATATATATATATATATATATATATATATATATATATAAAAATAAAAAAAAAGAAAGATCTCACTTCCAGTCCAGTCAATGATGTCATATATGAGTCTATATTATTATGGATGGAGATTATGGTGTGACGGGGTTGAGTTCAGACTGAGGGACTAAACTTTAGCCTGGCTTTTATAAGATACTGATTTGTTTTGTTTTTTTGTAAAATATTTTTCACATTAAAGGACATACATAAAGACACATAACACAAACACAAATAAATAAAGACAGTCTGCACATTTTATGAATTATTTACAGTGCATCCGGAAAGTAATCACAGCGCTTCACTTTTTCCACGTTTTGTTATGTTACAGCCTTATTCCAAAATGTATTAAATTCATATTTGTTCCCCTCAATTCTACAAACAATACCCCATAATGACATCCTGAAATAAGTTTGTTTGAAATATTTGCAAATATATTAAAAATAAAAAACGAAAAAAAATCACATGTATAAGCATTCACAGCCTTTGCCATGACACTCAAAATGGAGCTCAGGTTGTTTCCACTGATCATCATTGAGATGTTTCTACAACTTGATTGGAGTCCACCTGTGGTAAATTCAGTTTATTGGACATGATTAGGAAAGGCACACACCTGTCTATATCAGTTTTGTAGTCGAGTCACCAACTGTCGAGTCCGAGTCGGGTCTCGAGTCCCAGTGTTCCGAGTCCGAGTCCAAGTCCGAGTCACCAAAGAAGAGTCCGAGTCGAGTCCAAGTCGAGTCACCATTACCTGAGTTCGAGTCCGAGTTGAGGCTCGAGTCCCGTGTTCGAGTCGAGTCTTGAGCCCCCAGTGCCTACATGTCTCCACTCTGGCACCTTTAAAGAGCTGATCAAATTTATAAAAGAGGTTCTACATTAAACAAAAATGACACCACTGTCACGGATGCAAAGGGAGTTTATTTACTGATTTGATACTTTGCAACACACTTTACAACTTTATGACGGCATCAAAAGCATTAGTTTACTTCCACTGTTGTGATTGAGAGATCCCTAGTGTAGAACATTTACAAATTGCATCTTTAATCATGCTGCATTTTCATGTTGCATTTTAAAAGCATCAGATTTGAAAGCATGGTACTACTCAACCTTGCACGGTGAGGCCTCATCAAAATGCCTCCATGGCTAAATACCCTTTCAATGGGTGCACTGGTGGCAGGAATACAGAATACCTGTGTGGCAAGCTGATAGAGTGCAGGGAACTTGGCTTTGTGTTGTTGCCTAAACCCAAAGCATGGGACTGAGTCCTGCTCGGCGATCAAGTCAATATATGCAGTCAACTGAGCATGGACAGATGGCTTGTTGTTAGCGGAGGAGGGAGTCTTCCGATAGTGGGAGAACATTTTCAGCTACTTCTGAGGGGCCTCAGGAGGAGATGCTGGAGCATCACCTACCCCTGGCCCGGTTGCAGCGGCTGATGATGATGACTGTTGTTTCTCGCCTTCTGCTTTGATATACTCTGAAACAAAAGGTGGCAGGAGAGATATGTTATAAATATGTTACTAAATGGGCTTACATATTAAATGTGGACGTAAACATGAAAAAACATTTCTCACCTTTTATTTGACTCTTTAGATCACCTTTAATGCTATTGTCCAGCTGCACATCATGTTCTAGCCACTGGAAACCAAATGCTGGGTCCAACACAGATGCTACAAAGTAGGCAATGGTGAAAGGAAATTTGGTGGGACCTCTTCCTTCATTTGGCTCACATCCCGGCATCATCACTGCACTGAAGATCTCTGTGAACCTTGCTTTTGTGGAATTCTCCAGAGCTCTCACCAGCGGCCCACAGTATCTGACTCTTCCTCTTATTTCCTGCAGATGACTGTGCAGACTGAGGACACAGGGCACAACAACACTGACAGTGACAGTTTTCTCTCCCTGAGTCAGGTTGGTTGCCTCTAAGAATGGATCGAGAACTTCAATCAGTTCTTTAAGCTGAGCATATTCTCACTGTGATAGGATTAGACTTTTGTGCCCCTCTGAGTCCAAAACGT
Organism: Gobio gobio; assembly: GCF_949357685.1. Taxonomy (NCBI): domain Eukaryota; kingdom Metazoa; phylum Chordata; class Actinopteri; order Cypriniformes; family Gobionidae; genus Gobio; species Gobio gobio. Next base: position 43,837,820 of record NC_137101.1, on the reverse strand, counting down.
ATGCTAGCTTTTGTATGTCAAAATTCACATATGCCTTTACTTGCTTCAAAGTGGAATTCCATCGCGTAGCATTTGCTGTTGGAATTGTTGCATCACCGAAGTATGCTTCAAAGCAGTCTTTAAAAGAGGTGCCACTGTGGAGGAGGTTGGCTGTACGGGACAGCTTGGCTAGGGTGCCTGACAGCCCACTGGCTTCTTTCAAACCATCTTTTATGACCAACTGCAGTGAATGTGTGAAGCACGACAGTCTCTGCATCTTACAGTTTTCATCCAAAGTGGCATTGACTGCCTCTTGATCTTCTGGTGTCAGGTCTTGCCAGATTTCATCCTCCAGCTCCATGAATGTACTCGGATCATGAACTTCTGCAGCCTCATCTTCCTCTGGCAGAAATGTGGCCTGGAATACCTTCCTCATGTTAGACGCATTATCAGTGATGACAAAGTTGATCTTATTCTTAATCAGATACTCTTCAGCACAGCATTCAAACATCATTGCAATCTTTTCGCCGGTGTGTTTGCCATGGACTCTTTCGCAGGTAAGAAGAAATGACTGAAGGCTGAGCACATGGTTTACCTCAGTCACTGTGTGTGCTGTCACTCCAAGGAATGACCGCATCTTGCAATCACTCCAAATGTCTGTAGTAACAGCAACACTCAATGCTTCTGCCAGCTGGCTCTTTATCCATTCCTTCTGAACTTTTACCATTCCTGGAATGGTAACAGAGGAGATAGTGGATCTTGCTATAGGCCTATACTGAGGGTCCAGGACATGAAGGAAGTGCCTGAAGTCCTCATTGTCAACTATGGAGAGAGGCAAGCAACAGCTAATGATAAGATCTTAATGATAAGATGATAAGGGCATCACTTATAGCCTTTTGACGTGGATGTTTTGTGTCGTAGATCCCTTGTTGTCCAGCATGGAAAAATTATGTAATAGCACTCTGACCTGAAGCAGCTGGTGTCAAATGTGATGCAACGGAGGCACAGTATTGTTGGTACCTAGCGGGATAAATTATATACACTTAAGCCAAATCAAGCAACATTTTTCAGGCACTCTTTCTTGCTGCTAGAAATGTGTATGATATCACTAGAATTGTCTTCGACCTTAGTTCAAATCATTGTCAACTAGCTGTGGCATGAACTGAGAGAAGAATAAACTTTATGGTTCCTTAAACTGTGTATATCTGATATGAATTAAATACACTGCAGGCCAAAAGTTTGGACACTTGACTATTTGTAATGTTTTTGAAAGAAGTTTCTTCTGCTCATCAAGCCTGCATTTATTTGATCAAAAATACAGAAAAAAATGTAATATTGTGATATATTATTACAATTTAAAAGAATTGGTTTTCAATTTATTATACTTTATATTATAATTTATTTCTGTGATGCAAAGCTGAATTTTCAGGATCATTCCTCCAGTCTTCAGTGTCACATGATCCTTCAGAAATCATTCTAATATGATGATTCATTATCAGAGTTGGAAACAGTTCTGCTGCTTAATATTTTTTCATAACCTGTGATACTTTTTTTTAAAATACTTTGATGCATAAAAAGTTAAAAAAAGAAAAAAAAAAGAAAAAAAAAGAAGCAAATGTTTTAAAAATAGAAATCTTTTGTAACAACAATATACACTATTGGTCAGTACTTTGGGGTCAGTCATTTTTTTTCTTTCTTTTTTTGAAATAAATCAATTTTATTCAGCAAGGATGTGTTAAATTGATTAAAAAAAAAGTGATAGTAAAGGAGATTTATATTATTTGAAAATATGTTTTTATTTTGAATAAATGCAGTTCTTTTGAACCTTTTATTCATCAAATATATAAGGCAGCAGAACTGTTTCCAACACTCATAATACATCAGAATATTAGAATGATTTCTGAAGGATCATGTGATAGACTGGATGTCACATGTGACACTGAAGAGTCGACTGGAGTAATGATCCTGAAAATTCAGATTTGCATCACAGAAATAAATGATAATTTAAAATATAATAAATTGAAAACCAAATATTTTAAATTGTAATAATATATCACAATAGTAAATTTCTTTCTGTATTTTTGATCAAATAAATGCAGGCTTGATGAGCAGAAGAAACTTCTTTCAAAAACATTACAAATAGTAATGTGTCCAAACTTTTGGCCTGTAGTGTATGGCTGCGTTCACACTGCAGGGCTTAATGCTCAATTCCGATTTTTTGAAAAAATATCTTCTCATTCCCGCCTACTTCAACGTACAATGATGACGTTTGTCGCGTATCAACGACGTGCGGGTCGGATACATGTGACCTGGCAGTTCAGACTGAAGACGCATTTCAAAAGATCGGATATGTATCGGATTTGGACCACATACCCAAGTGGCCTGGGTCGCATTTGAAAAGATCGGATCTGTGTCGTTCAGACTGTCATGAAAAGATCAGATACAGGTCGCATAAGGGCAAAAAAAATCGGAATTGGGTCGTTTCAGCCTGCAGTGTGAACGCAGCCTATGTCATGTCGGCAAATATATTTGAAAGGATTGTTTATTGCTGCTTCCATAGACACCATTGTGTATTTTACAAACTATAAATGTATTGTTTTGCTATAAATTATATGTATTTAATAGTGCTGGGAATCTATTAAAAAAAATTAACTAATTAATCAAAAAAAAACTGTAATTAATCGCAAGTTTTTAATATTTTGATATTGTTATAATTTCAGTTACTCTCCAAATTAATGTAGAAACAATTTAAAGACAGCATATTTTAAATATGTGTTGTAATGGCATCTTTTTATGAATGAAGGCCAGAATCACTGATATCTCTATGAAACATGAATTACGTTACATTACAGTATAACTGAAAGCTCCCAATTTCAACATTTATTAGGCTTTAAAAAAGCTACTTTTAATTTAAGTGAACTTAAAACAATCTTTACATAACCCCATTATAATAAATGTTATTTTTACCTGTGGCCTTCCCTGTTAGACATATACAGAAATGTAATAGTTATCAAACACCTTTCTTAACTGCATAAATAATAATGAAATATAGATTAATCATCATTACAGCTACAATTTTCTCTGTTCCCGTTGTTCTTTGAAGAACATTAATGACAGGCATCATCAGTGCTCCTGTCACTTTAAGAACAGCCGCTGACGTGGATCTCACGCGCTGTCCCGCGCATCTCATTTCCTCACAACTCTTTAATGCCTGGCTCACACTACAGGAGTTTTAAAATCCTATCCGATTATAAAATCTGGTTGCAGCACACACTTCAGGAGAATCTTTGCAGATTTTCTTCCCTCAAATCTTGAACATGCTCACACTACAAGATTTGAAATTCGTGAAGCATCACACACTACAAAATGTTATTAAGATTATCGTGCCAGAGGAAGCGCGTCACGTGGTCGACGCAGCGGATCGGAATAGGGAAAAATGGATACTGTAAACCGAAAACTTGCTCTATCAATAATGATCGTTTGTTGTGAAAAAAAACAAAAGCGGAAGAATAAACGAGTGTGGATGAGAAAATGGTTGGGGAGACGGGATCAACATGGACTGTCAGTTCTTCAGCAAGAAATGGAGGTAAAGCCTACTATCATAGTGTGCTAGAATGTTTACCGTTGTAATATTGCCTGCCTAGTTCAAAAGCGACAGTGACAATCTAATTATTGTTATTATTGCTAGTAGGACTCAAAATGGCTATGAAATGACTAATTCAAGGGTTAAAAAAATTATTTTTGTTTGTTTAATGCACAGTTGGAGGATAGGTCAGGCTTCAGGGAGCTGCTGCACATGACCTCAGAAGAATTTGAAATTCTGCTAGGGAGAGTAGAGCCACTTATCACCCGACAGGACACCAAGATGAGACGAGCAATTACAGCCAGGGAGAGACTCTCCTTGACCCTCAGATTCTTGGCAACAGGTTTGTATATGTAAAAATGTACAGGTCTGTCCCTTTTATGTTTACATTTTGCAGTAATGTTAACTTTCTGTTGAAGGCGAAACCCACAAATCACTGAGTTTTCAGTACAGAATTGGGGCCACTACTGTATCTTCTATAGTGAAAGACACGTGTGCAGCCCTAAATCATGTCCTGAAAGATGATTTTCTAAAGGTTAGACATCCTTAATACTTTTAAGTATTACAACAGCAAACATTCTGCAGTATGTACAAATATGATAAAATAAATAACTCGTCTTTATAAACTATGCAAGACATTATGTTTGACTAGGGGGAATTGATTGAGGTTTAGTTACTGTTGAAATGGTAAAAATGTGTGTGTGTGTGTGTGTGTGTGTGTGTGTGTGTGTGTGTGTGTGTGTGTGTGGTTGGTTGAAGGTGACTTGAATTAATATATCTAGAAATTCAGCACAATGCTTTTGTATTTGCAGACACCAAAATCAGAGGAAGAATGGCGTGCAATTGCCAAGAACTTTATGGTGAAATGGCAGTTTCCACATTGTCTAGGTGCTCTTGATGGCAAACACATTTACATCCAGCCCCAAGCCCACAGTGGGAGCGTGTGGCACAACTATAAAGGCAGATTTTCTGTTCTCATGATGGCAGCTGTAGATGCCAATTATAAATTTATTTACATTAGTGTTGGTACTCAGGGCAGGGTCTCGGATGCTGGGCTTTTTGCCCATTCTGACCTGAAGAAAGCACTGGACCAGGGTCTCCTGAATGTTCCTCCTCCAGAAAAGCTTCCCGGTTCTGATGTTGTGCTACCCTATAAGTTTGTGGCGGATGAGGCGTATCCTCTGAGAACAGACCTGATGAAACCCTACCCTTTCAGGCAGCTGGACCACAACCAGAGGGTCTACAACTACCGGCTCTCACGGGCACGCAGAGTTGTCGAAAATGCCTTTGGCATTCTCGCCAATAGGTTTAGAGTGTTCCGCTCCACAATCCTCCTACACCCAGAGAGTGTCACTAAGATCACCCTTGCTTCAGCATGCCTCCACAACTTCCTCTGTGATCGCCGTTCAGAGGCCTACATGACTTCAACACTGGCAGACTGGAAGGATGCAGACCACAGAGTCAACGAGGGGGCCTGGAGGAGAGATGGTCTGGGATCCATGCAATGTGTGCCAGCTGAAAGGTCACGGAACCCTACCCTAGCTGCTAAGCAACAGCGTGACCTCCTTAAAGATTACTTTGTCTCACCTGCTGGCCAGGTGCCATGGCAAGAAAAATATATTTAGTCAATGGACAAAAAGAAGTATCTGCTAGTTGTAGTTTAGTGGACTTGTGTAATGTACATAGTTAACAGATTACATTATTTTTGTTTTATTTTCCTGTGTTGATTGATTTGTTGGTTGTGATCTAAAACACTAATAATTGATTCTGCTGTCCTGTATTTTGATGAGATATTAAATTATAAATAAAAAAATATAATCTCTCATATCTTTTTTTTTTTTTAATGTTTGAAATAAAGACAGCATTCATGATCACATTTCAGTTGTTTACTCAAGTATTTTCAACAAAGGATTAAAGTGCCAAATGAACATTTGAAAACATTCATACAAATCAACTTTCATTTTGACTCTCACAGCAGTTTTAACAGCAACGTATAATGACATATTATACATTACAAGAGTTAAAGGGATAGTTCACCCAAAAAAGAAAATTTGATGTTTATCTGCTTACCCCAAAGTGCATCCAACATGTAGGTTTCTTTGTTTCTTCAGTAGAACATAAGTGAAGAATTTTAACTCCAACCGTTGTGGCCTGCCAGTCATATGGGTAACAATTTTATGAGAAAAAAAAACATGCTTATGAAGGTCAATATACACGCTCTGGTGTTGTTTACTCGTAAAGACATCACTTCCGGTATGCACGATCTGGCGTAGTTTACGCCAATGCCAACGCCAGATAGTGTTCATGTTGTCTAAGCATTTTTTTTACTCTCAAAAAATGTTACCTGTAGGCATGCATTATATGACTGGCAGGCCACAACGGTTGGAGTTGAAAATCTTCATTTGTGTTCTACTGAAGAAACAAAGTTACCTACTTATTGGATGTACTGGGGGTAAGCAGATAAACGTCACATTTTAATTTTGGGGTGAACTTTCCCTTTAAGTAACCAATAAATAAATAATGTGCATGTGAAAATGTGTTTAATGAACCACATTTTTATATGCATCTACTCTTCCAAATCTAGCATCCTCAAAAATGTTTGAGGCTGAACAGGGCCCTGAGGAGGCTTGTGCTGATGGTAGTGTTGAGGTATTTGTGTGTATACAGGGGTTGAGGAGACCATTTGTGCAGGTGTAAGAGGTGGGTATATGGCTGGTGGCATGTGTGAGGAACTAGATTGGTCAGCCTCCTGGGCCTCATACAAAGCATTCATAATTTGTCTTTTTACCTTGGTCTGTATACTTATGTTTGTTATCAACCTGAGTTCAACAGCAACCTGACTTCCGAAGGAATGGCATGCATCTGGAGGGGCAAGAACAGAAGCGGACATCTGCTGTAACAGGTTGAGTTTTTGTTGCTCAAAAGTATCTATGTCACTTTTGCGACGTTTTTTTGCAGGCCTGGGAGTGGGAAAAGATGATGTTTGGTCTTCACCCCCTTGTTGGGTAGAGGGACATGGTCCTATGGTTGATGAGATAAAAGATTAAAATATAACATTAGAAGAACTTCAAAGTAAGTTTTTGCATACAGCCAAAAGTATTTGTATACTGTTACAAACTTTTGCAAATACTTTAAAGACAGAAATATAGAAAAGCCAAAATAAGAACATGAAAAAGTAGATTCAATTTATGAATATCATATGAAGCCAATTTGGCTGTTGAGGAAATTAGAGTTCTTCAAAAAGCATGTTGCCCAACACCCCAGTGAGTGATGTATGAGTGACATAGAATAGAATAACTTCATTATTTAAATGCATAAAAAGTCAATTCTCAGTCATTACTGTTTCCATTTTTCATGGTCTTGTACATCTACAGTTATGATTTTACCTAGTGCCTCAGACGGGTCTGCAATTATGTCTTCATCACTGGTGGGATCATCCATGTCCTGTCCGTCACTGATCAAGTCTTTCACAGATTGATCAAGCTTAAAGGGGTGGTAAACCACGATTTCACTATTCTAACTTTAGCTAGCGTGTAATGTTGCTGCTTGAGCATAAACAACATCTGCAAAGTTACAACGTTCAAAGTTTAAAGCAAAGGGAGATATTTGCTTTTAAAGAAATCAGTTTTTAAGAACTACAGCAAACGGCCAGTAGGCGACTACACACATTCCTCCAGGGCTTGCTGACATCACCAGGCTCAATATTTACATAAACCCCTCCTCCGAGAATATTAAATAAGGGGGGGTGAGGCCATTTTGTATCGCGGCGCTGTTGTGGTATAGTAGGCTGGAGTGTTGTTGCCGCGATGCAGAGGAAACGCTGTTATATTCATCCGGATTGCAGGTCTGGGGTACTTGCTCTGTTCAGCCTTCATAGGGACGGGGGTGCGTTGCAGAGCGTTTAACATACAGCATGTTATATGCACGTGTGTTTGAGTCAGCGGGGAATCAGGCACGCGCAGGGCTCCCTGCAGAGGAGATCTAACATCTAAGCACATCTAACAGAGGAAAACATCCACCGTCTTCGCGATTTCAATGCCAGATTTGCACAACGTCAGCTGCGTGAAAAAAACACTGCCGGTGCGTGGATGCACGACGCGCGCGCTGCACATTTCACGGAGGACAACACAAACTTCCACAAACTTCGCGAGTTCAATACAGGATATGCACAACGGCTTGTCCTGAAAGCTGGATTTACAAACAGAAGCTGTTTACGGGCCACAACCTGTAAGTCTGATTTATTTTTCATCGATGTGTTTTCCTGTAATAGGTTGTAGCAAGGAAGTAAACCGATGACAACGCTGTTCTGCAAACCAGTCTGTTAAATGCTTATTCATACTTAACGATATCCGACGAACATCTAACGTTACAAACATTAACGTTAAAATCTCAACAGCGAACCTGGCATTAGTGTAAATGATTCTTTGATTAGAGCTTTTATGTATTGTTGATCTTCAGGCATGCTAAACATGGTTCTGTGTGTGATTTGGCTAACTTACTAAAGTCAGTGCTTAGTGTTCGTTTTGGGTTAACGTTAGTTATTGCGACAGATATTTGGCTATAATCGTTCTAAAAATACAAAAGTTAAAGTGCCATTCAGTAGCGATCACTATAGATCCGCAGTCTTTACTCTCGAGGACTGAACAGGTTCTGCTCGATCATCTTCACTCAAATGTTCTGGGTCTGATTCGAGCTCATATGGTTTTATTGACGCCGTTGTTTCTAATACTGAACAGCCTCCGGTAAGGGGCGTGACGTTTCCGACGTGCACTGCGGTTAGCGAATCACAACACACTGGGCCAGCTAACCAATCAGAGCCCACTGCGTATTTTTGAGGGACTGGCTTCATACAACCCGGAAAGCATCAGACCGTTTTACAAGGAGGGACAGAGCAGTGTAAAATAAAGGTCAAATATATGAAAAATAAGGCAATTTTTTTTAAAACGAAGCATGAACACATGTTACAGTGCACCCCACAAACACAGCCAAGCCTTCAAAAGAATGTGTTTTACCACCCCTTTAAAAAAAAAAGAATAAAGTTTTTTTACAGGGTTTGCAAACGTTTGTCCATCCATCTATCAACAAAGTACTGCCATACCAATTTCACTGTATTGTTTTACATTATTAAATACAATACAATATACAATATAACGTATTGCAATTTTCCACCTTTTATCAAACTTGCCCAATATATTTTTATTTATTGTTTTGCACTTCTGTGAAGTCTCAAATAAAAAGGTAGTGTTACCAATAATGTGTATCCATAGTGAAAAATGCTTGTTGCCTTTGTTACACTTGTTATTTTAATATGACAGTCTCACAAAACACAAATCTTTTAATTTAAGATACAATATCACATGTCATGTCTGTTAATAATAGTACATGCTTACACTGGTCTCACTTGGGCGTTGGGCAACATGTTTCTTCAGAAAGTCCAAGTTAGTTAATAGCCATCTCTGTTTTCCTGTGAGGCCTTTCTCCCCACTGCCCACTAGGTTTGGGTTTGAGAAGTTTTGTAAATTGAGTCCTTAATGTGGTTACTCTGGTCTTCAACTCTTCCACTGAAAATACACAACATACACTGATACTCAGTACCCTCTCTACATTCAGGTGAATTAACATTATTAAAATATAAGCAGGCTATAATAATCCTTTAATGTCCCTCGAATGACTTTTTTCTCAAACATGTACAAACAATTCTAAAGGTTGGTGCCTCTGTTTAAAAGTTTTTTCGTTTTTGTTTTGTACAGTATATGGTTGTTCTGTTGAGAGAGAAGTGTGTGTGTGTGTGTGTGTGTGTGTGTGTGTGTGTGTGTGTGTGTAGTGTGTGTGTGTGTGTGTGTGTGTGTGTGTGTGTGTGTGTGTGTGTGTGTGTGTGTGTGTGTGTGTGTGTGTGTGTGTGTGTGTGTGTGTGTGTGTGTGAGCGAGAGAGAGAGACATGTATGTAGATGGTAAGGTACATTCCAACAGTTAATGTTTACGTTATGTGCTAGCCTAGCGCACAAACAACTATACTCACCTGGTACGTTTAAAACCGATGCGATTTCTCCCCAGCTCTTCTCTTTATCGGTGCGGTTATGGTACACTTTTGAAGACACGTTGTATAAACAGTCATTTTGTTGCCACATTTCCACAAGTCGCTCCTCCATCTCCGAGGTCCAACGAATCCGTGTTGTCGGTTTCGCGGTCGCCATTTCGAAATGTCCGTCACTTCCGTCTAGTCGTAGACTTGTTTCCTATTGGCTATTGTGACAGTACTGACGTTATTACAATCTTGCTCATCCCGATAAATATCAAACATGTTTGATATGATCGGGGCGAGCCCGATTTTTGTGAGAGCAGATCGGGAGGGGCAAGATTTTATCTGTGAACGTCTCACATTACCAGATAATCTGCACCGAACATCAGAACCGATCAAGGTCGTGGACAAGATTTTTTCTCCAAATCTCGGGAGTGGAAAATCGGCCATAAATCGGCCTAAAACTCCTGTAGTGTGAGCCAGGCAAGTTCATTTAAGACGTTATTTAAATAATTTAAGAGTCCTAATATGAGAATACTCAAAATTCTCTGTGGTGTTGTTGTTATTGTTTGTTCATTAGCAAAAGAGAACTCGATGTGAGCAGGAGACTGAGGCGAGTCTGTCTGTGCGTCGTGTGTGTGTGTGTGTGTGTGTGTGTGTGTGTGTGTGTGTGTGTCAGTGTGTCCCTCTATTAGCTGACATGAGACGCAGCCACACAGACAGGACACCGAGACACACACACACACACACACACACACACACACACACACACACACACACACACACACACACAGGACATTGACATACAGCGCGTTCTCTTGTGTCTTGTCGGTTGGAAGCATTTATACGAATAGGAGCGTGATCATGTAACGCTGGGCAAAAATGGATATAAAAACGGACGCTGAAAATGCGTTAAACTGAAAAAATTAATCGCCAGCGTTAACGCGTTGATTTGCCCAGCCCTAGTATTTAAATATCTAAAATCTCAAATAAACATAAACGGGATTAAGCGCTGAGGGCGTCCGTCTTTGGCTCAGTGCCAGCCATTGCAGAAAGCACAGTTTGAATCTGGCAGTTATTGTCACATCATCACTGTACATTCGCTTCACTGTACGTAGACATCGCCGACGTCTGATGCCAAATAGGCAGACATCGCCCAACCCTAGCTTCCTCTGTTTATCATCATATATGCATTAGTCAATAATAGTTTTTTTAAAGCTAATGTTAGCCAATGGAAAGCATTTTACTTACTTTTCTGGGTGCATCCGTGACAGATGTCTGTTAAAGTTTGAAGTTGTCCCAGTCTTTTCTTCAATTGTGCGTTTACACACACAACATTTAGCGCTGCTCTTTCCAGCATTAGATTCAAAATCCGTGTAGGCGAACTTCACGATCCGGGGCACATATTTCTGCGTTTTCCAAAATTTAGCCCGCGAATAAAGCACGAGAATGAATGCGGCGTAAAGTGAGTGACGTCAGTCAGTGAGTGTGTGGTCAAGCAAGGAGAGCGAGCGGTGTCTGTGAGGGAAAAAATTGATCACGGCCGGTCTTGGAGCCCGAAACAGGAAAAGTGTAACATCTTATATAAAATGTGTATAACCTATTTAGTCAGAAACAACGTAATTCATTTGATGAATGCTCAAGTCCGATTTTATATATCCTGGACCTCGAGTCCAAGTACGAGTCATCAGTCCTCGAGTCCAAGTCGAGTCACGAGTCCAGAGAACGGAGTCTCGAGTCGGACTCGAGTCCAGAGAATAAGGACTCGAGTCGGACTCGAGTCCGAGTCCAGGACTCGAGTACTCCATCACTGGTCTATATAAGGTCCCACAGTTAACCCCCTGGAGTCGGCCGGCGCAAAAGTACAGTCACCAAAAAAAAACGAATTATTGTGCTTTTTGCAAAATAAAGAAAACAAACATGATGCGTGATTTGCAGCCTCTCTGTCAAAGACGTTCATTCATATAGTCTTCAGAAAAGGAACTCTAGCTTAGTGAATACTTGTCTCACAAACATGAGACATATGTCTAAAGCAACATTGAAATGTCAGGTTTTAAATAATGTAAATCAAATCGAAAACAAATATTCTGTGTTTATGTAATCTGTTTGAAAAGAGATAGATGTCAGTCGTTTTGCGAGTGTCTTGCGACCACGCCCACGGAGCGCCCATTCTTTAGAGATTCAAATACTGAGGCGATCCACGAGGCGAGTCGACGCCCACATCATCTCAAACAAACACATCAAGTGTAGTGCTATACTTCAGCTACATCGTTTTGAGACGCATTGAGGAATAATCCTGGAATAATTAACCTCATGAAAAGCTGTTCATTTCTAAGAGCAACGGATTCAGACGCTGATTGTAGGGAAGGCTAAGTTTATTCTGTTAGCATCTGTGAATACTAAACTCAAAAAGTGCATTTAAATATGAATTCTGCTGCAACATAAAATGTCATAGACGCAAGACTGTTTAGACAAGATTTATTTGGCCTGTTTTGGACAGATTATGAAGTGTTTATTGATTGTGAAAAGTGACAAAACAAATAATAAACAAAACAAATAATAAAGGATGCATCATTTGATGCGCAATATATCAGAAAACATGGAGTTTGTCAGAAATTATTTTGACTTCATCAAATTTTGTAGAAAGCATTTCTTTAAAGTGAATTTCGTTTTGTATAAATTGTATCTTCATTTTAATCAATGTTTTTAATATATTTGCTTCTTATTTAATAAGAATCAAATATAGCAGACAATAGCCTTAGCACTGCGTGATCATGCATTGCACGCATGTCTCATAAATGAAACAAAACTCGAAATTTGGCTTTTATCAGTGTTCATCTCCACAGTAACTTATGCTCCATGGCTAACCTGCTCCAGGGCAGGTTATGTTCTGGATAAGAGATCTCAAACTGAAATTGGACCAATCAGCTGTGAGCAAAGTGACACACCTCTGATGCAATGAAGTCACTCCCCCTGTTTCTACTCCAAATTAAAGGTCACTACATAGCAAATGGCTATTAAAGACTAAAGCGTCTGGATTTTAACAATGCTTATTTATAATAATACTAATTTTGAATGATTTAGATATCATTTATGTAATTATTATACCTTTAATCAATTACACATGTATCATTTTAGTTAATCAATCATTAATAGGCACTTAGTTGAAATTAATATAAATAGCCTATATAAAGGTTTTATATACAAATAAGCTTTAAAATCAATAAATAAAGCTATACAAATTACTACATGCGAGCTTAAATGTTCAATTCTCTCTATATATCAACTAAACTAACTTCATAACTTTTACTTGCAGTGACGTAGTGAATATTTTCTTTAAGTTGTCCACTTTCATAGACAGCTCTTTTCTTCTTGCTGTGGAAATTTGTTTAAATTCTTAATATTTTTCAATCATGTATTATTCTGCAAAAGAGAGAAATAAATCTCACTGCTTCTCTCACGAGAAGTGAATCTCAGTTTCACTGATCCACAGCCTGTGATTGGCTGTTCACTAATGATGTCACAGCTAAACTCCTCAACTCAGGATCAAAGCCTGAGTTGACAGAGAAAGCTGATGATAAGCATCATGGGACCAACAAAGCCTGAATAGATTGGTTTGGTTTTGTCAACTTTAAACTAATCCTGTAACCCTGAGTTTGTTAAACTACCATCATGGTACAGGCCCCAGGTCTTTGCTCTATTGTAATTATTTGTGCTGTTGCCAAACTAAAACGATGAGACGACGAGCTATAGGATAATAAACTCATAAGCATCGATTAGGTGACGCTACGCTTGGTTAACTTAAGTAAGGAACATAGGGGAATTTCTACCACAGACCCCAATATTTTGGTTCCCAGTGAAGGTAAATCAAGAGAAAATGCTTTTTTGTTTCCTGTTTATTTAGATTTTATACCCATCAAACTGAAGATTTATTATAAAAAAAAAGTTCCTTTTTTTTAGGAAATTATTTGGGAATAATTTGACCTGAAAAAAAAAAGAAAAACAAAAAAAGATATAGTAGATAGAAGCAGAATCCAAGTGAGGGCTGTTTTCTCTAAATATCCAGCTGTTATTTTGCTGTGAGTATTTCAGATTTATCCACACACTGATCAACACAGGAGCTTTTAAACTCTCTCTGCTCACAGCTGCTCACAATAATGATTGTCTTCTCGTTGCTGGAGAGACACCAGAAATATCAAGCAATAGGCTTTATGCGAAACGTCACATGAACAAACAGGAAAGCAGATCTCAGCGTCTGCTTGTTGCAATGTCTATGGACTTTTAAAGTATAAGGTTTTTATTTTTATTGTTGGTGTTTTATTCAATTAAAATTTCTGTATGTTATTGAGAAGAAGAAAACTAAACAACTTTTGGATATCATTCTGTATATGCAATGGACAATGGTTACGCTCATCCTTTGAAGGTATCTTGGGTAAAACAGTTTTATATTTAACGAAGCACATTCGAAAGACCTGAATTGTAAGCGATGTGACCTGTTTTACAGAATACAGAAGTTTGTAGCGCATAACCCCCGTTAGAGTCTCTAACTGCTACTCACTCACTCACACAAGAGATGTAATCAAAGTCTTCAGCGTTTATTCAGGACACACAAGTGACACTTTCAAAAAAACATAATTTATTATGATTTATAAGCTGTTTTCCTCATGGGGACCGACATTTTCTCCCCACAATGTCAAAAAAATTCAGGTTTTACTATTCTATGGAATATCTGGAACATACACACAGACAAATATTATACATTTTGTACATTCTCTGCAGTTTCACGCCTTGTATGTATTCCTGTGTGTTGAAATATTGCTTTTGGAAAGCTGAACATCAGTTTATTGGACATGTATCACTGGGATTTCCATTATTATTCAGTAATAATAATTACATCATTCATTATACATTATTCAGGTTTTATGTTTATATAATCCTTCAAAATGCTGCTTATCTTAATTTCAGTGAAGGTTAAAGACCCCAAGAGCTTTTACTCTAAATGCTTCAGTTCAGTGTTCAGTCCAAAGTCTGTTTGAAATTATTACACGTGTCTTTTTTTCCGTCTGTAAGATTATAAGAAGGCTATATTAGTTAATGTGACCATGTTACAGGCAAAATATAATTTATTTCCAGTTTCTGTGGTTCCCAATCTAAATAAATTCAGAAATAATGACCTATTTATTTCTTTGCACAGTCATTCTTTGTGTGATATGAATCAGTGTGCATGTGTGTGTGTTCAGGGTCTGATCTGAAGCTGTTTAACAGCCTGAATGTCATTTTTACGTTTACATGTGTCAAAAATATACTTTCATTATTGATTAACCACTACAGTATGTACTTTATGGTGGTTTATACACCCTGGCGGCACCTGTTATGAAGAAAAACTTTTCAGTCTAGCAGATGTCAATGTACACATTATCAAAAGTGCCGATTCTTGCAATTTCCTATATCTCAGGATAGGATTTTCTTGCATGTGAAGGAAAACCACACATATAATTATTAACTCAGTGTAAGGCTAGAAGCTTGTGCTGCTATTTTAAACCAATAATCAGAAAAAAAAGCAGCTGAAGGATTACCTGCATAATTCAGTTATACTGTATATCTGACTTCAATATAATTAATCCGACTCCACTTAAAGTTTCTTTAACCTCATTCTTTAAAGGTAAAGGTCTTTCTTAGAACTGATAGGAAAATGTAGGATTTAACCTGAATGCTTAGATAACAAACGTTACAATCACTTCAGCTTTCAACATTATCAGTGGTAAAAGGTGAGATTATCAAAGCTTTTAAAGCAGCCAGTTATTTATTAAGATACAGATATACAGACAGTAAAGGGAAAAACATACCGTATAGAAAACTTAAAGGGGGGGTGAAATGCTGTTTCATGCATACTGATCTTTTTGCACTGTTAAAGACTTGGATTCCCATGCTAAATATGGACACAGTTTCAAAAGCTAAGGTGGACGTTTGATGGGAGTATTTCTTTGCCAAAATTAGTACTTCCTGTTAGTCATAAGTTTCGGAAAGTTTTTTTCGATCATGGGTCCGCTTGACGTCAACAGGGCGGAATTTCCTTGTATGAGCCGTACGGACAATTCTACCGGAAGAGCGCGCGCGCGCGCGAGAGAGAGAGAGCGCGTGAAAGCAATAGGCTACGCCCATCAAAGTGCTGGCTCGTAGCCAAATAACCCCGCGTTAAGGCAAAAGTGGATGGAATTTGCTTTTCCGGATTTTCAAATCGCCAAATACTGAAGGATGGAGCGGTCCCAACGATAAAGGTCCCAACGTTGGAACCGCAGGCAGTGAGTAAGACTGCTTTAAATGTCTGTTTTTGCCTATGCCCATCAAGTAGCCCAAACATGACCACGTATTGATCAATGGAGCATGCGATGTATAGTGTGTACATTTGTTTAGCTGGCCACTATATGTGTATGTTTGTGTATTGTAAAAGCACTCCAAACAACAATACACAAAGAATGGGGAAATATGTTGAACTAAATAAGCGCGCTTCTTCATTCAAATGCGCTACTATTCCATGTCTTTCTATGTAAACACTAGCCTGACGCGCAAAACCAGTCCGCTTACTACAAATCATGTCTACACAAACCACGCGTAAACACACACATACACACACACACACACACACACACACACACACACACACACACACACACACACACACACACACACACACACACACACACACACACACACACACACACACACACACAATATAATTAAAGTATAAATGTGTAAATAACACAAGCCGCTAAGCATATTATATAGTTAGTGTAACTTATACCACATAATGATGTCCTGCTCTAGTCGTTTTTGCTGCTGCTCCTGTTCAACTTCAGCCTCTGGGTCTGATTCCGGATCATAGATGTATGGCTGTATCTGATTAAAAGCCATTTTTTATGTTGAATAAAATTTTTTCACGCTATTAGGGATGACGCAGCTTTCAGACGCACTCAACACAGTAACAGCGGCGCGCGCTCGACATTCTTTAGCTCCGCCCACACGATACGCCCCAAGCCGCACGGCTTTTTTCGGAAAGACTCGGAACAACGCATCTTCCTTTTATAATTATAATAAAAATAAAGACTTTTCGGAGATATGCAGGATGCAATGCTACTCTATAGGTACTCAAGATTGACATGAGACTGACTGAAACTGAGTGTTTCCCCCCCTCTTAACTGTAACAAATGATGCACTGCTGTGAAGGAGAGGCCGTAAAAGCCTTTCTTGTAGAATGAGGTTATGCACCGGTGTGTATGAGTGGCCAGATCAACAGTGACCTTTCCTTCTTAAGGCCATTACATACTCTGCAAGACAAAAGCTCTCGCTCCCAGGGCTGCGAGAACAAAATGACGTAATTTTGTTCTCAGTCCTAGTTTGGGAGTTCTCGCAGCTTGTTCTCGACACATCATCTGAGCAGAACTTTTTTCTTGTGGGTGTCCGAGAACTATTGTGTGATTGGTCAGAAATTTAAAGTGGGCGGGGTTAATGGGGAGAAACAGAAATGCTCGGCACCTGCTTTTCTCGTGAAGTATGGAATGTCCTGGCCAGAACGAACTTTGTTCATGTTGTTTTTCTTGCCACCTCGAGAAAACAAACAAATTTCTTTGTTCTTGCGGAGTATGTACCAAGCTGTATACATGAGTGGAAAACCAACACCAAAACCAGCTGACAGGAAACTGAACGATGAGGCAAATGGGTGGTGATTAAGAGGGGGAGAATACATTAACATAATCTCCTCAATGCATGATTGAACAACAGCACCCATATTATACATTATGTTTTACCAAATGATACGTGCACACATTTATTTACATTGCTAATGCTGACAACAACTCAAGATGGAAAATTACAACTTACTTTACAAACTTTTAAAATTCGACTTAATTTAACTAAGCTGAAAATAATAAATAATAAAATAAGGTGTTAAGATCAAAGCACAAAACAACAGCTCACATTATGGTGCCGTAAAGCAAGTTAATGTAAACATTATCATAAGTGCCCTAGTCAAATTTCACAAAATCTAGGGTATTCTTGTACAGGAAAAACTGTAAATCAGGATAACCCATTAAACCCGAAGTGTACCGCCGGCGGAAAAAAAAATCATAAATGTGCCCATGGACCACAAAACCTCATAAGTCTCACGGGTATATTTGTGGCAATAGCATACAATACATTGTATGGGTCAAAATTATTGATTTTTTTAAAAGCCAAAAATCATTAGAATATTAAGTAAAGATCATGTTCCATGAAGATATGTTGTAAATTTCCTACCGTAAATACACACAAAAAAGTATTATTAGTAGTAATATGCATTGCTAAGGACTTCATTTGGACAACTTTAAAGGCGATTTTCTCAATATTTAGATTCTTTTGCACTCTCAGATTCCAGATTTTCAAATAGTTGTATCTCAGCCAAATATTTGGCTTTCAGACGATGTATAAATTTCACTTTCAAAAAGAAGCAGAATACAAGAGAAGGCTGTTTTCTCAAAATATTGAGAGACTCTTATTGACTGTTTATTGGCCAAATTGACCGTTATGACTGGTATTGTGGTCCAGGGTAACAAATAACTAAGCAACCACTGAATGGAATAACTCAAAATTAAAAGCTTTTTAATGCATGTAACCATTTTGATCAACTCTTAACGAGTGCTGAGTCATCCCTCTAAAAGTGTCGTAAGTGTGCTGCCGGCGGGCACCACATAGCCAAGAAAAAATCATATTTATCAAGCGTAGTGTTAGTTCCGGCAGGTCACGTCAGCCAAGCTCACATCAGCTGACTCTCAGCTGATTTCACCTCTACCTAATAGGAATACAACACTATCGCAGCATTTATATATAAGGTCCATCAGTATTATCAACAGCTTTATCACATTTCTCCGGAGCTAATTACCTCCTCCATCCCCAGCTCCACCTCTCGCCAGTCAGGATTTGGAATTCTGATTCCCCTTCAAATCAGACTAATTAGATTTTTTTTCTTCTTCTGCTGAACACAGAAAAATATATTTTGAAGAATGTCGGTAACCAAACAGTTGATGGACCGCATTGACTTCCATAGTATTTTTTTCCCTGCTATGGAAGTCAGTGGGGTCCATCAACTGTTTAGTTCCCAATATTTGTCAAAATATCTGGAAAATATGGAAACATCACTTGCTAATTTTGTCTGTGTAAATTAACATCCAATCTTTCCTTTTTGTCATAACATAAAGCTTGTAAACCTAGTAACTGTTGTAAGATATGCACAAGGATACCAGAGAGTGGTGTGACCATCGACAGTATATCAGAGGTCTGGATAATCACTGGCACGTGACAATAGCTAATGTATTTCATTTAAATAAAGTCACTTAAACTTGCATATGGACATGCATATTGAGGTAATCATCCCTCATAGTCACGCAGCCTGTTTTTATTAAGTTAGGTGCTAAAAATACTATTAAAGTGTAAGATATTAATCCGCGCTAGCACACAGATAAGACCATTCACACGACTGAAGGTTTCTGTGATTTTCCCTTTGTGCTATAAGGTTGCCAACCGCTGATCCATATAAAAATAAGACTTAAAAAGTGAGATCAAAGTTATTTTCTGTTGTGATCAACATATTGCCTCAAATGTTGTAAATAGAGATAAACACCTGCTGAGCCTGGAACATTCCTTTAGTTATGATTAACAATTAACTTGAACTACTTATTTATCTGGAGCAATATAAATCGTGTACAAAAGTAAATCAGGACACTATAAAAGGCACATGAGAGGCTGTGGGGATGACAGAGCAAGAGCTGGAAACAGACATCAGTGAAGAATGAAGGGTTTAGTGTGTTTACTGCTGCTGTTGGAAACCTTTGTGTTTGTCGTCCAACAACAGGTCGATGGAGAACTCAATGAGATCAGTCAACAGCTCAGATCTGAGGACAGAAGACAGAATCCACCTCAAACAGACACTTTGAGAGCTGAAGCTTCAACTGACAGCCAACAATACTGCCATCTGTGCTTCCCTGACATCCATGCAGCCCTGAGAGAACTGACCGCCACGGTTACAGAGCAGAAAGGAAACATCAGAGAACTGACCGCCACGGTCACAGAGCAGAAAGCAAACATCAGAGCTTTAGAGAATCAACTGAGGGATGAGATGAAGAAGAAAACTGATGGTACCTCACCAAAACATTTACTCTTTTATGAATAATCCTCAAAGTAAAATACCAGTGCAATACACTGCATAGTGTAAATGTTAGTGTAAAGTTAAGCGTGTAATGTGTAAATTGTGTTATCTATTACAATAATCATTGTGAATGTCATTTAACGGAATATTTATTCCTTCACAGAAATTTCAAATCTTACTCTGAGTCAAGTGGAGGAGTTGAGGATGGAGAACAGAGGTGAATGAGCTTGAGTGATGTTAAATTCAGTGAATACTAGGGTTGGGTACCGTTCACATTTTAACCGGTATTGGTACCGGTACCTGAAATTCGGTCAATAAAACACATCAATAACTGTAAAGAACCTGTAAGTCATTTATAGAAGTGTTATTGACATAATGCCAGAGCTGCCCTGGTCGCTGTCTGCCATTGTCTGTGATGTTTGTATACTGTAATATTTACTAGTAAATAGTAGGCTACTAGCTACTTAATTTAATTCATAAAAACAACCATATTATTATTTTTTTTTCTTTTTAATTTCATTTCTATGAAAAGATTTCCCACAAATGATGTGTTATATATTTTCTGGTAATCAAATGAAGACATAAGAGATTAATTTAATTTATCTTTTAATTTAATTAAACTTTTTTGTCCAACAAAGTGCTGCACAACAGAGCTTTATATGGTTCAAATTAAAACATGAAGACAATTTGAAATTTATTACTTAAAGGTCCCATGGCATGAAATTTTCATTTTATGAGGTTTTTCAACATTAATATGAGTTCCCCTAGCCTGAATATTGTCCCCAAGTGGATAGAAATGTTGATCGGTGTAAAACCGAGTTGTGGCTGTCTCTCTCTGCCTTTGAGAAAATGACAGGCCAGACTAGCCAATCCTGAAGTCTCCTGGTTTGACGTCCAAGCAGGCACGGTTTCCTCCCTTTCCTCCGCCCAGAGAATCTGGCACGCCCATGCAAACGCTCGTCGAGAGATCATTGCATCATTGCTTGTGAACGAGTGAACACTGGCAGTTTCTCAGTGTTTGGATGTACAAATGAAAACAGAAGTCTTTTTTCAGTTCCTTCTGATCTGTGATCAGTGATTTCTGATGTGTAGCTAATTATTTATTATTCGTGCACACAATGCGGCTTCTCTCTCTCCAGACAGAACGGTGTTTTCGTGTTTTATATCTTGTGAGTCAGTGTTTTTGTACGTCCTCGTCGCGTCTATCGGTTCTAAAATGTGCATACAGTCATGAGTTTCTGCTCAACATCAGCAGAGATAAACCTCACACACGCCGAAGCTCGGCCTTCAACATCCCCGACCCACAGTACTGCATCTGGCCCACAGCGGAGGCACCAAACGCGGCGTGAGATTAAGCAGAAGGGGGGTAAGCTTGAGCATATCCGGGCTAGCCAGCCTAGCCCCACAATAAACTGGATTACATCCGATTACTGCTGTTGTGTCTTTGTTTGCGCTGTGTACTCAACGCGCGTCACTGACGCCTTTATTTTATTTTAAAAATAATGCTATTATCAACACTTACTTTTAACTCGTTCATCTCGACAGCTGTAATGGTACTTTGCATGTGTTACAAAGTTGGTAGAATAATGATGAAGAGACGGACTCGGTGTGACTGTTTATTCAGAACTCTCAGATACAAACACAATAAACTCGCGCTGACTGACAGCGCTCTCATAACTCAGTAGTTACTATAAATAACTTTGTTAGCAATCGCTGAGCTCAGTCTCTGATACATTAGTGATGTCCGGTTCGCGAACGATCTTTCTTTTGAACCAGTTCTTTTTAGTGAACCGAATCAGTTCACCAAATCGGACTGAATCGTTCTAAACGGTTCGCGTCTCCAGTCAGCGCTGATCCATAATTTACTAAAGTTACTAACTTTCTGACATGAGTGACAGTCCCTCCGACTAGAAATAGACTAATAACCTAAAGTATATGCTGTAACTAAAACAGTTCAGACATGCTGAGAACTGATGTGAAGTGAACTCAGGTCCATCCGTCTCCCTGGCAGACTCGTGCCTGCTCGTGCCTCGATAAACCACGCCCCCTCCGCTCATATAAAATGCAAAGATGTCAGCCAATCACAACAGTGGGTGTTTTTACTGAAGTCTCACAGCAGACACGCCTCTTGAAGCAGGGCATTCAGCCACAGGGCAAACAGCAGTATAGAAAAAATGCCTTTTATTTCTAAATTATGACATTTTATGATGTAAAAGTCATACTAACAATATAAGTACAGCTCAGGAAACATTATAAAATAATAGAAAAATGCCATGCCATGGGACCTTTAAAAAATAAAGTTTTGATAATTTATTATTATTACATTAGTGTTAGTATTATTATTACATTGAGACATATCAAAATTCTACTGTACAACAGTAATATATTTGTCAAGTTAGCCGAACTTTTATTTTGACGGGTTGCTGTGAAGACCTTTAAGTTTCTGTGTGTTTATGATATGACGGTAGTTTTTCTCAAATGAAACGTTAAAATGCTTATAAAGTGATGCTCAGTGGCTCTGGAGATGACGTTCATGCGTTCATGTCCTCATATGAGACAGCAGAGATGGAAACATGCGACCGTCACGCGCAATTCTGAGAATGTGTGTGAGGTAAACCCAGACTGTAAACCACACGTCTATGGCATTCATTCGCACAGAGACACGAAGGATCCGTATTTAAATAGTCTTTTTACAGTTTAATATTCACAGACACTAGTCTATATCACCAGATGCGTTCTCAGGTACCGGAATTTTGTACCGATTCATTTAATGTGAATCGGAACTCAGTAGTACCGACGTAATTCTGTCGGTGCCCTTAAAAGTACTGAGTTCGGTACCCAACCCTAGTGAATACATTCTCAGTGTAATGCCGTAATATATCACAATATTGCTCATGTTTTCCAACAACAGACAGAGAGATTGCTTTTTCAGCTGGATTAATGCAATCTGGCAAAGGAGATATTGGTCCTATTACCTCTGACATTACACTAACCTACAGGAACGTCATCACAAACATAGGGAACGCCTACAACCCACTTACAGGTAATTATCAATGAAATGGAGTCATAAAACTGAAAACCCTTCTGCTCCATTCAGACCTCTCTGCAGTTGTGTAATGTGATTAAGATAATTAAATCATACAGGAAACAGCTGATTCTGTATTTGATACAGGTATTTTCACAGCCCCACTGAAAGGAGCGTACATGTTCAGAGTCTTTGTATATGGTTATGGCCCAACTCCATCATCTGCCTCCATTTATAAGAATGGAGAGCATGTGGTTATTGCACATAATGTTCAGGCTCAGGATTGGGCAAACTCCTCGAATGGAGTTGTGTTGGTTCTGGAGGTTGGAGATGTTGTCTATGTGAGACTTCGGTCAGGCACGAGGATATATGATAATAGCCAGCAGAACAGCAACACTTTCAGTGGTTTCCTACTGTTTCCCTTAAGAGAACAGGACCTTTGCAGAATGTGATTCCAATAATTCTGAATCTTCTGCATAATATTTAGGATGGAAATCATGAAGAATCATTAACTTGTGTGTTTGAAATGTGCAATAGACTACTGTACAAAAGTCTGAGCTGTCTATACATGTAAGTTTGTATAAAGAGTTTCAGCACTGAGACAGACAGGACTCATGAATATCACATGTGACTCAAAAGTGTTTTGTTAAAGTAGTAAATCTAGAATGTTAAATAAAATATTTTTAAGTGTAGTTTGTTACTTGTCCATGATCTGTATCTCTTAATCCTACATGAATAAATAAGTGAATAAAGAGACATTGTGGCATTTGCTTTTCCTCATTGTTTCATTAATATTTAACAATCACATTTTGGAATCAAATTAACTGATTATGTAGAGGCAATTTCCAGATTTTTTTAAAGTGTTATTTAGAATTAGGACACCACATTTACCAGACTATGTATTCTGTCCTATTTTTATTCTTTCTATTTTTTTGTTTTGGCGAACAGTTGATAAGGTGTTAAATATTAATTCTGAATTATTCATATAGGTGATTCGGTTCTTTTAATTGTGAATCAATTCCCCAAAAGAGTTATTTGATCTGAATCATCCCAACACACTTACAGGCAAAGCCGTTTTCTTTCCAAAACGGTAAGGAAACAGAGAGAAGCGACTTCTTGGCCAACCGCAAGGAAAGAATCTGGAACACTGTGGTTATGTCCTGGTTAACCTCTAACCTAAGAGTCACATGATCTAAACCAGGGGTGTCCAAAGTCTGGCCCGCAGGCCAAATGCGGCCCAGAGATGAATTTCAAATGGCACGCAGCCTGTCTATTAAAACATATTATATGCCCGCCACGCAAAGTTTACAAATCGTGCAGTTTCACAATGTCAACACAAGGTGGCAATACTAGATTTTAGGCCAGGGAAACGCCACAGAGTTCACCACTATAGATATAAAAAAGGAATGTAACATGATTTGAATCTGGATTAATTTCTTTACAATATGGTTTGCTTCACTTGATGATCTGTTCTCCCCCCTGTGGTTCATTAAATGTACTGCACCTGCAGGAAATTATGTGGAACAGTCAGTTTTGATATCCATCTGCAGCTATGTCTACTCGCTACACGGCCCTTCATGGCCCTTAAATCGCTTGTCCCTGTGTAGATAATGATGTGCTTATAGTTTTCTTATGGGTCTCTCTCAGACAGGATCTGAAAAGTGCTTCTTGTGTTTGGGCACCAGATTTTCTTGACCCTCATATTTGGGAGTAGAAGTTTCTCATTGATGTATTTTCCCATTTGAGTCGTTCAGGATGAGAGCGTGTGTTTCTCTCAGGTCCTCTGCTGCAGAGCTGTGGATCTGGGCTGCTGGATCAGTCGAGCAGTGACACTCTTCTTCCTCTGGTAGCTGTTCATGTTGAGGATTTTCCATGAGCATCTCTGGATGCATCAAGGGTTTAGCAGAAGACTCTTTGGGTGCTGTCGCAGAACTGAGTTTTTCTCTCAGATTGTTGATGAGTTCATCTTTGGTATGGAGTACTGACTGCAAGGCAGAGAGCTCCTCCTGCATTTCTATTCTAACTTCTGTTAGTTGTCTTCCTAGAGTTGATTTAACTTCACTCAGTTCATCTTTAGTTTGCTGAAGTTCCTTTGACATCCGTTCTCTGTGTCTTTGCAGACATTCAACCTCTTGTCTCAAGTTCTTTTTGTCGTTTGTCAGCTGTTCCATGTCGTTGTTTTTCAGGTGGGACATTATCAGTTCTTTTAGTTCCACTACTTCTACTTCTAGGAGTGAAAAATTGTATTTCATTCTTGACATTGGAGATGGAATTACAGTTGCTGAAGCTATTGTCATCTTTTGGACTGATCTTCCAGGAGAGGCATCAGTGTTCATATCCTTGTTGTCATCTTCATCAGACAGTGCCAGTGTTCTTATTTGATCAAAAGCCTCAATGAAGACTTTGAGAACACACTCTGATCCCTGGACCATAACAGTGCCATTTTAATACAAGTTCAGGGTTAAAAATCTTGTTTTACCATTTTTTTCAGCATCTTCAAATTCTAAGATCTGTCTGCTTTTGCAGATGCCTCTTTTCTTGGTAAAGTTGAAATGTTGACAGAAGGCAGTGTGCAGGTTAAACATGACACTGTGATGTTTTTCAGCAAACAGTGTTTCAGGCCTTTCCTTCACCTGCTTGGGTCTGAGCAGCTGCCTGGAGTGTTCAGGGCTCTTCTGAGGGTAGATGAAGGGGCAGGGCCAGGATGATGATGAGGATGATGCACTAGCCTTCGCTGATTTAGAATGTAAACAATTAACCGACTTAAATGCCAGTTTTTTGTTTATTTTCTCTCAGTGAAGATATAAAGGGATAAAAAAAAAAAAGCCCAAAAAGGGGAAACATATGTGAACATATGTCACTGATTCACTGATTTCTTTAAAGTTCCAGTTTTGTCCAAAATGTCTCTCTGCGCTGTTCTTCGAAGCAAAACTCAAAGATATGAAATGGCACTGTCTATTCAAAATGTTTTTACCTTTTAAGTTTTTTTTCTTAGTTGTTGTTTTGTTGTTTGATGGTATCCTTTTCAGCATGAATATCCTCTTCTGCAGAGGGTAATCCGGTTATCCTGTGATTCTCTTCTTATTGTGAATTTTCCTCATTTTATCTGGAGCTCAACTCAAGTGTGACCATCTCCCACAGAATCACTCACTCAAAAAAAAACAAATTAGTGGGACAAACACCTTGATGCTATTATGTTTGGACTGAGGACCAAAAAACTGCATTCAGTATTAACTTGCCTACATAAATTTGAGATGATCAGGTATTTTAAACTAGAAGCAAATGCTCCTTTTTTCAGATTGACAGCTCTGTTGAAGCTGTCATAGGAATAGGACAAATGACAAATGAGGGTGTCCGGAAACTTGATGAAGTTCTTCAAAATGCCCTTACCCACACTGCTCAGGTCCAAAAAAGAATGAGAAGGAAAGAACAGAAAGCAAAGAAAGTGAAATTCTGTGTGGGCAACAAGGTATGGTGGTGCAATGTTCGGAGCCAGCAGAGAAAAGGCGGAAAATTGGATCCAAATTTTTTAGGTCCATTCACAATTAAAAACATTGAAGGCAAGAATGCTGATCTGACAGATGAGAGAGGGGTCATTTTGGCAAAAATCAACATTGACCACTTGAAATTGTATACTGAGGAGATGCCATGCATTCAACACAAGATTGTGTCTGGAAAAGCAACTGCATCACAAAAAAACTGTCCAGCTGCTGCATCACCTATCTCCGCATCTGGATTTGTGCCGTCCTCACCTACCACCCCAGCAAAAGCCGTACACCACCAACTCATCAGCAGTAAGTCAGCATCAGAACAAAGTTATGGTATTCACCTTATTTTTAACGGAATACGGACACGGCAATTGACGTTTTTTTGTGCGAGACTTCCGGTCTGGCACTTCCAGTCTGGCACTTCCTAGCTAACAACAAGAACAAGTGTTCGTTCGTAACAACTAACTCGACGTTATGGCTTCGAGGAAGACCGGGATTGTTTGTGCAGTTAGAGGGTGTCATAATAACTGGTACAAAAGAAAGATTTACTTGGAGCAGGAGTGTTTTGTTCATCAAACGCGTACGAGAGCTGAATGTGGATGCAAGGCGCCCTACGACCTTTACCCCCCGCCGAAGAATGAGGAATCCCTTCGCCTGTGGTTAAAAGCTTTAAATTTGAAGAAACCACCGAAGCGACCGTATGTTTGTTCTTTTAATTTCGTGCACACAAGACCTACAGAAGACCATCCGATACCAGAAAAGTAGCTGGGCTACGAAGTCCCGATAAAAAATCCAAGGAGACGTGTCAAGAGGTTAGCAGAGACAGGTAAGATAACGGATTTTCAATTGCTACGTAAGGCAATGTTAAAGGAACTGTATGTATATCACTGACAACAGTATATTGTCATGTAATATATTTGTATTTTTTTCATCCCTGCTAGTAAAAATTGGAAGCAATAAATGCAATATAATTATTTGAATGAGCACTAATACAGGTGTTGCTATATTAGCTTGGTGCTAACGTAATTTAAAGTAGTCTAGGTATGTTTTATGTTGTTTGCTAAACTGGTTGTGGGCTTATGTGGTCTTGTGTTTGGCAGATGACCGCCACTGTGATGAGGAGGCTGACCAGACCGTTCCACAGTCAGAGTCACCTATGCATAAAGATGCTGACACTCAGTGGGAGGTTCAGGCACTGATGGATCACACCTACACATTAGGAGAAAAGTTGAAAGATGTATGCGACAGAGAAACACAGTGTGGTGGAGAAGAACCCCTTGCCCATGCCATCCTGAAGAATGACACTAGCTGTGTGTTTTACACAGGCCTGTCTCTCATTGCCTTTTTTGATCATGTTAAATTCCTGGAACAGTTCTATAAAGCAAACTTTAAGATGTACGTAATGGATCAAATATTGATGACCATGATGAAACTAAAGTTGAATCTACTCCAGGGTGATCTTGCAGAACGCTTTGCTGTGTCCCAGGGGTTAGTGAGCAGGATCCTCTCCTACTGGATAGACACAATGGAGGAGCACATGAGAATCTACATTCCATGGCTGCCACGGGAGACAATCCGGAGCACAATGCCTCAGTGCTTCAGGGAGAAGTTCCCCAACACCACCTGCATAATTGACTGCACTGAGACCACCCTGCAGAAACCACACAACCTTGACTCCAGAGGCGAGTCATACAGCCATTATTATTCCAGCAATACTATAAAGTATTTAGTTGCTATTGCCCCATGTGGGCTTGTTATGTTAATTTCTCCTGCTTATGGAGGCAGGTGTAGTGACAAGTTCATCACTCAGGAGTCTGGCTTCCTGGAGTATCTTCGTCCTGGTGATGAAGTGATGGCAGACAGAGGCTTTACCATCAGAGATCTGCTGTTTGAGAGAAGGGTTAACCTTGTTCTACCAGCGTTCACTCATAAAAGAGGGCAGTTGTCTGATGAGGATGTAACTGCCACAAGGAGGATTGCAAATGTGCGCATACATGTGGAAAGAGTTATCAGGAGGCTCAAAGTGTTCAAAATAATCTCCCAGACTGTACCTATCAACTTGGCACACAAAATGGACAAAATCCTCAGAATCTGTGCAGCCCTGGTAAACATGCAGGGGGAAATCATCCACGAGGATGCTGAATGAGCATGGACGTTTACATGTCAAAAAGATCCTGATTTCCACTGTAGCTTAATATTTGTAAATAATAAATAAAGGTTTTATACTAAATAGTTTAAATAGTGTTTGGCACCTTGATGTTTTTAATTTTTTTTAAATGTTTTTTTTTAATCTTTTAACATTTTTTAATAACTTTTCAAGTTTTGTATAATATCAACTTATTTTTAGACTATTTAAATGTTTACAGATACAAAAACATGATATTTACCTTGTGTCCAACTAAAATGTGTATTGTTACATTTTTCAATCGGTTTTAATTTTAATTGCTAATGTAATTTGTTATTTAGTCATATTTTGATTGAGTGGATGTTGTCCTAACCACATGTAAATAACTAAAAGTGTCATGACTCATGTATATAAACTGGCAAGAAAATACAGTATTTCACTAATGGAATTTATTAACTCATGTCATTTGTTTACATTGAATGCAATTACAATAATTCACTTTTAAAATAGAAAAACATCACTCAATTTAAACATTTCACGCATGTATGGCATTATTTCTAGGCCATTTAATTTATTATGCATATTAATTATAATCACAATTACTATTAAAATGGTAAAACATCACCTTAAAGGGTTAGTTCACCCAAAAATTAAATTTCTTCCATTAATGACTCACCCCAATGTAAGACCTCCGTTCATCCTCGGAACACAGTTTAAGATATTTTAGATTTAGTCCGAGGGCTTTCAGTCCTTTGAATGTAAGTGTATGAACACTTTGCTGTCCACGTCCAGAAAGGTAATGAAAACATCATCAAAGTAGTCCATATGTGACATCATTTGGTTAGTTAGACTCTTTTGAAGCGTCGACAATACATTTTGATCCATAAATAACAAAAACTAAGACTTTATTAAGCATTGTCTTCTCTTCCGGTTGTGTTTGAATCCGCGTTCACGACGCCACAGTGACGCTGCTGACGTAAGACGCTGTGACGTGTTATCTGGTGCGATAGCAGATACCAGATAACATGTCACAGCGTCTTACGTCAGCAGCGTCACTGTGGCGTTTTTGTTATTTATGGATCAAAATGTATTGTCGACGCTTCAAAAGAGTCTAACTAACCAAATTATGTCACATATGGACTACTTTGATGATGTTTTCATTACCTTTCTGGACGTGGACAGCAAAGTGTTCATACACTTACATTCAAAGGACTGAAAGCCCTCGGACTAAATCTAAAATATCTTAAACTGTGTTCCGAGGATGAACGGAGGTCTTACGGGTGTGGAACAACATTGGGGTGAGTCATTAATGGAAGAAATTTAATTTTTGGGTGAACTAACCCTTTAAGGTGTAAAACTAAGCACAAACTATAAAAACAAAAACACCAAGGAACTAGCCTAACAAAGGGTCAGCGGAACAATTATTAACAGTTAGGTATCAGCACACATCAACACAGACACAGGAAAGCTGGTGTCTGGCATGCCCATACAGCAGGTTAAAGACTAGAATCTGAGCCTATTTACACATATGTACATATTTATGGCACAGTACGAGCCTGCCTGACAGAAACTCATCTACAATCCTTGGTAGCATGTGACTAAAATAGAAGGACTTGAGTTTAGGTAGAACTTGTGAACAATACTCACAAATCAAATGGCACATCAATGACAACTTTCTCAGATGGAGCCCAGACTAGCAGCTTGCATCTCTCTAGTCTTGTACAAAACATACCTAGTTGGACTTGAAGGTAGTAACTACGGGATCCATTTGGTTGCAGCCGTGGAACCCCGTCCACCATCTTCACATCTGTGAGCTTGCTGGAAAACAGTTCAGCCAGAGATGCACAGTTCTTGGTAAGAACAGGACATTTAATCTCCAGCAACTCTGTGGAGTTAACCACACCATCTGGGCTTGCAGAAAGCCATGGTTAATTTTTGGGTGAACTATCCCTTTAAGTGAGACCATTTTGTACACTAAAATACTTTTAAGTGTCTATTGAAATGGACATTTTATGAAAATAAAACAAGGTGGTTCTGAAACAATCTACATTGTAAGATTTTTTTTAGGTAGAAAAATGGATGTGCATACCTCTTCTCACTTGCACCTCAAGACCCAAAGTATAGAATATCTCTAGGTGTTCTTATCAGATATTTACTGTCAGATGTGGATCTACAGGGGGGCAAGGGGGGGCAGGTGCCCCCCCACTCTAGAGCCTTGCCCCCCCAGCTGCCCCCCCCCCAACTTTGATGATCCAAAAACTGTACTTGTAAAAACAACCTGCCAGTATGTCCAATATATTTACCAAAAGTAAACCATTTAATTTTTAATTTTAGATGTATTAAAATTAAAATACATAAAATACCCCTCCCCCGCCCCTCAAATACTAGCTACGTCCCTGATTCAAACGTGCAGAGCGGCGTCCGCTCAGTCTGGCTCACACACAGCGAGTCTGCTGCGGTGCGGTGGCCCTTACAAACCCACTGGAGAGACTGAGCTGCCCCAGAGCCCCTGAAGGTGAAGTGAGTTTCCCCAGGTGTAGTTTAAACACACGTTTAACTTAAAATTACATTTGTAATGAATGTATTGTATGCTAAAGACGATTCAGCATCAGCAAAAAAAACAGCGAGTCTATTACGTTAGCCAAAATCAGCGGTTGTGATTCGTAAGAGCACTCTTCCCTTTGATTAGCCGAATTTTGATTTTAGTAAAGACAAGAACAGTTTAATAAAAAATATAAAATATTGTATCCATAACTGCCAACTCTCACGCATTCACCGTGAGACACACGCGACACTTTTCACGCTCTCACGCAACACATACATTTTCTCACGCACAGAAAAATCGCAAAGCAAAGAGGACAAGGAGACCGACAGACTAGACAGCAGGTTACTTATGATATAAAAAAAAAATCTCAGCTCTCAGTTTCTGTCACTTTTATTACGAAATTCAAACAATAAATGCCGTTTTGGCGCTTGTAAATGTTACGTGACAGATCCCTAGCTGCACGTGGACCGATCATCTCTACTAGCTAATAGTAAATGAACACGAATGAACAATGTTGAAAGAAACAGTAGCCTACAACTTACCTAAATGTATATTCCTCATACATAAAATCGACCAATCAATCTAACAAAGGGATCAATAAAAAAACTGGAGAACAATTATGTCACATAACATTTACCTCAGGAAAGCCATTTAATGACCATAATAGGCTAAAGCACATTAGTTGGCTAGAAAAAAAGAGCTATAGAGAGTATTTAGCTAAATTCACGAGTTCACACTTACATCAAATTAAATAGAGTAAATATTATGCGTATTTGGCGTGCTGTCCGGGGGAGGGCTCCAGGCTCGGAATTTTGCCCGAACCCAGAGTACCCGGTGATGGAAATAGTCTAGAACTAGACTACGACTACATATATTAATTTGATGTCTTATGTGAGTTTAATTAAGTGAGGAGAAGGGGTGGTGGAGGGATGCTAAGAAACAGTCAATGACAGGAAGGTAAATCGGCAGTCTATATACACCTCCTATCGTTGATTTTTTAATGAGCTCCTCTTGTGTTCAATTAGGTTTAATTATCTGGGTCTGCTCCACTTAACAGTTTTAATTTCCTGAATGTGCTCCTCCCGAACTTTGTTTATAAAACATCAATATGTGTAGTGTACCATATTACATATTTATTATATTTTTATTTATATCATTAAATAAAGTTGTTATTATAATAAAAAAACGCATTATATGTAATTTGAGTTATTTTTAACCTTAAATAACACTGCCAGCTGATAGGGCTCTCTGTATGTTTACAGCATTAGGTGAGTTGTTTTTTCTTGAGATTAGGTACATCTTGTGTGCCTAATATTTATCCCAAATGAGTCAATATTAAATCAAATCACAATAATTTAATTTAATTGAAATAACAAAAAAGCGTAGCTTACCAGAAATTGTACCATGTAAACACTGTAACATGTCACTAAACCAAAAAATTCAGTTGTTACTAAAATGTTAGTGACAATCACAATACACTTATTGTGATACAATCTTTTTTTTATTTTATTTTTTTACATTTGATTTAGCTAAGCAGTCCTATTACATCCAATTCATCTCAGATATCACAGCAATGAAACCAGTTTACAACTGGGGAAATAACAAATACAATAGGATTAAGTAGTCTAAACATAACTGGTGTGTGCATGTGATAAGTCTTTCTGATTTTATATTTGTTATATAGGCTACTTATTAGCTACATGGCCCTACAGTGTAATGTAATACAAGGATAACCAGAGGTTTTCACATATTGACTTTTGCAGGCAAGAGTAGTTGAAGAAAGTAGCTGAAGTATACAGTAGTATACTGTTTTATTTTGTTTGCATACTGGGCTTATTCCTGTTGTGAATTAAAAACCTTTGTAGTGTGTAAGGGCATGATTCAACAATAAGTACTGTAGTTTAAAAGTGGTTTTGTGTTTGTTTTGTTAAAGCAATTCACATATAGGGATTTACATGTACCGTCCCTGCCACCCTGCCAAGACCTCTTGCCACTCCTTTGCCCCCCCCATGTAAAATTTTCTAGATCCGCCACTGGTCTGCTATATGTGGTGACTGCAAATGTGCATCATAGTTAGTTATTTGTATTAACATAAAATGTTGACAGTCTGATTCAGCCATGGCAAACTAAGTATAGTGGTCACTACCAAAACATTACTGTCACTACCGAAAATGTGCAGTCACTACCGTAACATGGGATGTTTTGTCAAAAATAAAGTATATTGAATTATCAACTAAGATTTTATGATAGTGTTTGGTTCAATGCATATTCAAACTAATGAATCCTTAACTTTGAAATCAGTATGATAAACGTTATGCCTTTTACAAAGAAAAATTGGATTCAAAATACAACAAATCTCATAAATAACATAAAATATTATTAAAATAGTAATTGTTATTGATTTAACCTGTAAAAACAATAAAAAAAATCCTTCTTAATAAATTATTGCAAGTTTTGGTAGTGACAAATTTGGGGAGAAGGAAAATATTCCAGCATTTAATGAAAATACAATATGAGAATTAACTGCACAATTACTAGAAATGTGTACCTTGGATATTAAACAATTTGCATACATGCAAAATTTGAGAGAAAAAAAAAAACATTCAATATGTTTCCACTTCTGACTTTGCAACAATTCTGTAGAATGGCCCATATACGCACTTTAAAGGGCACCTATTATGCAAAATCCACTTTTACATGATGTTTGAACATAAATGTTTGTTGACAGTGTGTGTAAACAACCACCCTATAACGATAAAAATCCACCCAGTATTTTTTTTTTAATCCCCAAAAATCATAAGCAGTGTTTCAGAACAAGCTGTTCTCAGATTCTCTGCAGTGTGACATCACACTGCAAAGGCCCGCCCGCAAGGTTTGACTGACACTGCCATTTTAACATAGACCCGCCCTTTGAGACCTGTATGCAATCTGCCATTGTTGAGAGATGTATATGCTACGCCCTCTTCTAAAGACGGGGCGGGGATATGCAGCTAATTTACATTTAAAGCGGTATACACCAAAACAGCGCTTTTTATAGACAGTCCTCAAAATGACATTTTCAACACATTTTTAATAAGCTATCTGTGGGGTATTTTGTGCTGATACTTCACAGACACATTTTGGGGACACCCAAGACCAATATGACATCTTGTAAAAAGGGGCATAATAGGTGCCCTTTAATGAGTTTGAGCTGTGTGTCTAGAAAGGAACCCTATATAAGCGAATTTGTGTGCATAACCAGGCTACTTAAATTAGACCAACTAAAATCAGTATCTTATCAGTTTTTTATATTAAATTGAACAGTTCTCTTTTTGTGCGTCTCTCACCAACACACACGCTGCAAAATTATTGATCGTACTTTGCTTTGGGGTAAAAAGAACTTTGAAATACCTTCAAGCATTATACGGTTAATGAACATCCCGCGACGCTGTTTAGATGAATGAATAGCCTATGTGAATGTGCTGCACACAGTCCTGTTCAAAAAACACAATAAATATGACAAGTGAAAAAAGTATGAAAGCGTCTGATCTGATCATACCATATCAATATGGATATGTTGATTCAGCATTCCAGTCGTCACATTTATTTATACCACTTTATACAATAAAGTAGGCCTAACTTGTTGCTTTAAAGTCACAAATATCATAACTATATATATATAGTTATACATATATATATATATATATATATATATATATATAGTTATACATATATATATATATATATATATATATATATATATATATATATATATATATATATATATATATAGTTATATATATATATATATATATATATATATATATATATATATATATATATATATATGTATAACTATATATATATAGTTATGATATTGCTTATATATATAGTTATGATATGCTTTAAAGTCACAAATATCATAACTATATATATATAGTTATACATATATATATATATATATATATATATATATATATATATATATATATATATATATATATATATATATATATATATATATATATATATATATATAT
The DNA here is from genome assembly GCF_949357685.1 of Gobio gobio. Classification (NCBI taxonomy): domain Eukaryota; kingdom Metazoa; phylum Chordata; class Actinopteri; order Cypriniformes; family Gobionidae; genus Gobio; species Gobio gobio. The sequence continues at coordinate 43,802,860 of NC_137101.1, read as the reverse complement.
ATATATATACTGCCTATATATAGGGCTACTGTAATAAAGATATGTGTTCAAGAAATGTATTAAAAACAGAAAGACACTATCATTAAATCCTTATACTCAAATGCCGCGGAAACAGCCAAGTGAGTTTGTTATGCACGTCAATCCATTCCTGACGTTCTTTGTTTGCTTGTTATTTATTAAAATATACAGGCATTTGGCTGATGAAACACTGATTTAAATTAAAATACAATTTATACAAAATGAAATTCACTTTAAAGAAATGCTTTCTACAAAACAAAACTTCATGAAGTGGTCAAAATCATGTCTGACCCACTAAATTTCGTCTGACATATTGCGCATCTTATAATGTGGCCATGTTGTTCACTTTTCATAATCAACATAGTAGCCTATAATATTATTTTTTCTTATTTAATCTATTTAAACATAAATATAAACTAAATAGGCTACGTTATCTTTAACCCTCTGGCCGACGGACATGCCGGCGCGTTCTGATGGATTTTTTTCTTTATGACAGCGGAAACAACTCTGTATTTTGGCCATACAGATAAGTACAAGACATAATTATAAACTATAAAAAATATTTATATTTTTTATAATATAAATATTTATTTTTATTTGTGTACACTCACAATAACAACAAAACGTTGTGCTTTTGTAAAATGAATAAAAACGGTGTGCTTTCAGCTGTCTCTGCGAGAATCTTTCTGAAACATTTCTCAAAGATGAACTGAAACTCAGCGAATACTTATCACACAAACATGAAATATACGTCTAAAGAACGCTTAAAATCGCTATAGAATTTATAACCCTATTTATAATCCCTGAAAACTATTGACAAAACAGACAACATATATTCTTATTTTTGGTAAATTAATTAGTTAATGACTGTGAAAAAACAAGTTAACCCCTTGCCTGTCACCCCCCACCCCCCCATTTTGGCAAGTGGGGCATTTTGACATACCCCAAATAAAAGGGCTGCTGCTTGCAAGTCTTTCTGAATGTACACATAAGTAAAATATCTAGAAAGCAAATGCTTAAGAGTTTACAAATCAAAACTCAGAATTACTCAGACTGTTTTTAATATGGAGATATATAGGCTCAAACATTAAAACAAAAATATTAATAATATATTTTTAAATGTATAAAAATATCATGTGAAGGTGGTATAACAACTTATAACCACAACTAAAGTGAATGCACAAATGTGGTCATACTTCATTTAAAATCTGAGGATGAAATCTCTAAAATTATGCATTTTATGAAGCATATTGTATGGCATGTCTGTGAGTTTTTAGCGAACGCTAAGATAAGATGTTAGCATTATGCTATTGGCCTGCAAAAAAACATACTTGCAGTCTTCTAACTAGTCTTTCAACTGCTTAATTCATACTCTATTGTTTTAATTCAATTAGCTTTTCACACGTCTGTCATGAAGGACTTAAATCCTTTTATAGTAATTCTTTTGTTTTGGAATTGAGCCATTATAACCTATTCAGGCATTCTGCATTGGCCATCAAACCCACATTCATCCCACTTTACATTAAAACTTACTATCTGAAGTCTTTTTAGCAAACAGACAAACAAAAACAAACATTGGTACCCTTATGTGAAATAAAACTTGACAGGTGCATTAGAGCTACAGTTAGCATCAAGCTACATAACACAATATAAAAGATTAATATTACACTTTAACTCCAAACTGCCTTTAAACAGCCAGCAAGTGTTTGTATTTACTTCCGATCGCGATATGATGTGGGTTTCAGTGATGTTCAATTATGTTCAAATTTTATATTTAGCATTTTATATGGAGCTAATCGCTACACCTGCTTAGCATGTTACTGGAAACATTCTTTTTTCATATGAAAATACACCAAATCGCATGCAAAACACACACAAACCATTTGCCATCGTAATCGTGCGTTTATTAGCTTCTTGGTTCACATGTTGGAAGTGCACTAAACAGCGTGACCAGAAGGGGCCGGATTATGGTCACGTTGAGTCAAGTAAGATGATTGACAGCTGTACAGTGAATGAGAGATCTCTGAGATCATAAGTGACGTGTAGCAGGAAGAATCAGACAGAGATTGCTCTGAATGTCATTCAGCTCTCCAAATCAGCATAGTTAAGTGAGAAATTAATAGAAATGTTATTCTGTATGACAAAATATTTTTCAAACGTGATCATAAATGTATATTTGTCCAAATATGCACACTTTTTGACTAAGAGCCTGAACGGATGCGGTTTAGTGCATGTATGTGACCACAAATAAAACGGAGAAGACATGACTGGCTTTTTATTCTTGATGGCACTTCATTCAAAATATTGTTCATTACAGATAAATTATTTTGCCCTCCTGACATAAATTAAGAAATTAATGTCACTGCAACCCAGTTTTATCATAAACAGTGGTCAAATAACAAAGCTGGAGGCTTTAATCTTTATAATTATACCAAGTTTTTCCAGATGAAGTTAGAGTGTGATGTTTTAACTACACTGCAAAAAATGCTTCTCTTACTTAGTATTTTTTTCTTGTTTTCAGTCCAAATATCTAAAAAATCTTACATTAAGAAGCATTTACTAGACAAGCAAAAGTTTTTGTCTTGTTTTGGGTGAAAATAACTCAAAATTAAGGGAGTTTTTGCTTAAAATAAGCAAAATAATCTGCCATTGGGGTAAGAAAAATAATCTTGTTTTCGGTTTGAATTAAGATTATTTTGCTTACCCCATTGGCAGATTATTTTGCTTATTTTAAGCAAAAACCTTAATTTTGAGTTAATTTAGTAAGAAAAGCATTTTTTGCAGTGAATGTTGAACAGTAATCTGGGGCTGCCGGCGATCTTTGACACTTAAGGGGTTAAAATCCTATTCATTTTATTGGATTTCAGACAGTACATCAAATAATGACCACTGGTAATTACAGGGTTCATTGGGTGAGAGGGTTTGACTGACACTTCTCAAGCAGGATTTGCAATGCCCGCACATGCATTCAAAGCAAAGCGATAATTTTACATTCTGTGAGTGAGATCCCTCCCCTGTGGGCGGGTTGAAAACATGCGGAACTAGCTCCTGTAGTCTCTAGCCTCTGGCCAAAAATCTTTTTCCAGAAATAAACTGCATAATTCTCTCGTCTCAGGGGGAAAAGTACCATAATTCGAATATACTATCGGGTTTCTACTGATACAAAGCTTAATGCTAAATCAATGAAGTTACACTTTAAGTAAAATAAAGAAAAATTAGACGAGAGTAGTTAGATGGCTTGAATTAAATTGTTTTTTTCTCAGATCTTTGTCTGCAGTGTTTCTGACTCTGTCTTCTGATTGTTCGTGTTCTGAGATTTTAAACTCAAATGTCTGCCCATCCTCCTGGATGAGTTCTGACCAATTAGGTATCATCTTTGGTTTGGAGTTGATGGTTTCTCCTCCTCTCACCATAAATGACACGTTATCTGTGGTCTCTTCACTTTCTGCTCTAAGCAGAGAGTACAGAGACAACAGTTTACACATGATTTCTATTAACAAGAATGTGATACATCTCATACAGATTTCAATCAAGCCATCTTCGGAATTATGAACAGATACATACAATGGTACCAAGGAAGGCACCCTTTCAATCAACCATTCAATAGTTATAACAATTACAAGAATTATGAGCGATCTATGCATAATGGTCACATGTAGTGGGTGTAGCACATGATATAGAATTATGCATAATTTGATACAGTTTATATGTAAAAACAGTCTCTGTGGGTTTTCTTATGGATTTCAACGCTGTGTTACTCAGATCTTCTTCTCAATGACCTTTGAATGAACTCTGTTTTGTATCTATGTTTTGGGGATGAAACAACCTCCGCCATTATCTTGGTGTGGCTCAAACTGTGCCCTCTCCAAACCAATCCGTCTTTTACAAACTGCCTTCGATTGACATCTTTTAGCTAGGCTCATCTTTACAAACTTGCAAGGCCATAAAGTAATTAGCTGGGGGTTTCGTTAGTTAACTCAGACTGGATGGTGCCCACTTAAGGTCTAAGAAATTTGATTCGGGGTCTGGAGTGTTGAGTTGGGTTTTTGTGTGGAATTATGTTTGAACGAATCATCTGGAAGATTCATTTGTGTCTGGTGCATGGCTGAACGATACATCGAATTTTCATCGTCATCGCGATATGAACTTGCGCGATGAACACATCGCAACCGACAGCCTGACACGATGAATAAGGGAAAACAGTTTATTACATGCGCCAATCTGAGTAACGTATTCTGAATACTTGGATTACTTCCACATTGAATTGCATTTTATAAGTCTAGGAATGCGGCCATCAAATCCTGCTTACTAAACATATATTATAAAATATTTAGCTGCCGTCAACGGGGCCAACGGCGCTTGGGCTAGTAAATCAGCGGAGAATGTAAAGTTGCACGTCAACTAAGCAGGGAGCACCGGCGGTGGTCGGCCAAAACACCTTTTTTTGTTTGTGAATGCTGTTTTACGTGAATATTAATGACACGAGTGAAGCAAAAGCTTCATTTACAAAATAAATAATAGGTTTGCAATTAAATGTTACATCGCAGCCATGGAAACATAAGGATTCATGCCGAACGAGAGAGAAAGCTTTGTGTGGTGAGACAAATTTAAGATTGCTTGCGTTTTGCTATCTGGTCACACGATTTTCCTCAAATTTAACAATAGGCTTAGGCTTACTCCATTTTATTCTCCTGGACATGGAATCTCTTATTTGTTTCCCCACATCCTCATTTACGTCTCTCACAGGGGATTAAACGTGCCTTCCTTGTTTGATTAATTTAGGAGTAGCCTAGGCTATATTCGCATCATTTATTGTGGTAAAGTAGAAAACGGAGTAGGACAGATACATTTTACTTCAAACTTTACTCTATTTAACACAGTTTGTGCTTGCTATTAGACTTGGTCAAGTTTATGCAGGGGCGCCGCTAGCAATTTTGGGCCCTATGAAAGAATAGGATGTTGGGCCCCCTACCGCACCAACCTAGCTATCCAAAATCTTTGTCTGCAATTTAATAATACTGACCAATTAAGCTCCGCTCGCTAAACCCAGAATGCCCCAATTGGCTGATGAAACATTGATTAAAATTAAGATAAAATTTATACAAAACTAAATTTACTTTAAAGAAAGACTTTCTACAAAACAAATCTTAATGAAGTGCTCATGTCTGACCCACTCCGTGTCTCCTGGCATTGCGCATCTTATGTGTCCTCTCACTCATGCTGTTCACTTTTCACAATCAACATAGATTGACAGATTGACAACATATATAGACATAAAAAAATAACATGATATTTAAACATAAATATAAAAGTAAATATCTTTTCTTAATGGCTACAAGAAGTATATTAGCCTACAGTACAGAGAAATTTCATGTCGGAGTGGGATTTGAGCAAATGACGTTTTACCTGTGAGCGTGAGCGGTTGCTAGATTTTGCCAGAAATGCAGAAATAAGCCATAATTTTGTTATATTTGTAACTCTTTGGTAGATTATACATTTATAATTTCTATTATATTACTACTAGTACTATTACTACTAATAAAACCAATCTCTGGGGGCCCCAAAAGTGCGTGGGCCCTTAGAATCATCCTAACTCCCCCCCCCCCTTAGCGGCGCCCCTGAGTTCATGTGTATAGCGTATTTCATACACGCCGGAGATTTTTAGTTTCGCTTTCTCTCAAAGCGCATAATCAAACAAAGCCTCTGTTCTTGACCCTGCGGAAGATAATTTCGTTCTTCACATTTTACTACAAGTAGCCTATCAGTTTTGGAACATCAGGAGAAAACATTAAGATATCAGAAAACGATGCTTCTTTCCTGCTCGTGTCTTCCCTTTCAGCGCAAAGAGGCATGACGCACGACGCACGTCTGTGAGGAAATATAAACAAATTTTTTCTTTAACTAATATTTAACTTATACTATTTATATTTCGATTATTTACAGATATTTATTTAAATGTTTTACAGACTGTAGTTTGTTGTTTCACCTACGGAAGTAGGCCTACTAAAATAAACACGCATGTTTGAGCCTTATATATAGGCCTATATGTATATTTTTTTTCAAAATGTAGGCTATTTAATTGAGGTAGCCTATGTATGTATATATATATATATATATATATATATATATATATATATATATATATATATATATATATATATATATATATATATATATATATATATATATATATATACATACACGTCAATCTCAATTAAATAGCCTACATTTTGAAAATAAAAAATATAAACGAATAATATATTTAACGAATATATAATGAATTTATATATATAATATAGGCTATATAAAAAAAAAATATAGGCGTGCGTGCGTGTATAGCCGCCACCCCAATCTCCGCTGCACAGTTGCACTGCCGTGTTATATTGTGTTCTCCCTTCTCTTTCTTTAATATGAAATGCTGTTTGAATTTCCAAGATAGAAATGATTTCTTGCCCTGGCTCTGTTGTTCTGGCTCCATCTCTACCTCTAGCTCCCGCTGCTCCTCTCCGACTCCATTGTGACTGATCACGCAAACTTTGCATTTTTTCGTTTTCATATTGGGGCGTTCTGAGAAATGCATTGAGTTGCCTTAATTTATTTAGAGAGTAAATAAACTCATGAAACAGAGAAGTATGGTTAATGTTATCCATTGATTTCAACAATGTAACTGTATTCTAAATATCAACTATTTAAATTGTAACTGTAACGAAATACAGTTACTCATAATATGTTTTCTGAATATGTGATGCCGGTAGCCTACATGTAGGTACATGTATTCCGTTACTGCCCAACACTGAACACGACCTATTAAAGCACTGAGACATGGGAACAGTATAGCTAACATTCACATTTGAATATTTATCGCAAGTCATATCGTCATCGCAATATTAAACAATGTTATCGCACATCGCAGCTTTTCCTCATATCGTGCAGCCCTAATGGACATATTATATGCCTTTCTACAGTGTGAAGACGAGGGTTTTCTAATGTTAGGGTTTTCTTTAAGTGTGAAACTCTTCCCATACTGAAGGTATTTGTTACACTCTAAGAGAAATCGAAGAACAAAATGTGATATATATATATATATATATATATATATTTAGGGCTGTCACTTTTTATTCGATATTCGAATATGCATTCGAACATGATATGAAATATCCATAATCGAACTAGAAATAAACTATCCGGTTTTTAAAGTGCCATGCAGGGTACCCACGAATATTGCTGAAACGGGTGAAAAACATCCTAACGGTGTCGGATACGGGTGCGGGTCGGCTAAGGGAGAACACGGGTCTAAACACGGGTTTTAAACAGTCACGTGCAAACGAATATATATATATACATACCGGTATTGACGATAACCGTGATATTCAAAGCACAAAATATCGACATTGTGTTAATTTTGGGTGTGGCAATATAGGGTAGACCGAGTACAGTTGGTACACTTTTTGCTTTTTCAGTTACCACACCAAAACTGAGGACTGAAAATAAGTAATTTTTTCATATGACATTTCCTTTACTTGTCTACTAAAATATTAATAATCATTAACATCCATAAATATGTCATATTTGCCACAATTAGCTCATAAACACAACAAGCTTTTTCGTTCCAACTGTACCCATGTCGGGTACAGTTGGAACAGTACCCGAGTACAGTTGAGACACCCATCCGTAATGCTGTAAAGCTGCCTAACCAATTCAATGAATTTGTAAAATACCTTTAAAAATGAGAATTCAACTGTTTTTATTTCCATTCAGTATTTTATTTGTTTATTTAAAAGTAGTTCATTAGTAAAACATTGAACATTAATGGTGAACAACGATACAACATTTAATTTCATTTTATAATTTTAATAGTAGGCTTAGGCTAACAGTTTGGTTGAGTGACAGTAAAACACAATGAACAATTACAAACAATCAAATGCAAATAATAACATATTAAACATAATAACAATAACCATAATACATAAAACATAATAAAGATAGCCTAATAAACAAAAAACAAAACAAAACAAAGGTCTTTCAGTTACCTATAGGCTATGCAATCACTCAAGTCACCTGTCACTTACAGTGGTGGCAAATGTAATTTTGGCCATCATCAATGCATTCAACATGCGACCACATGCCACAGATGGAGCAAGAGATCCATTGTTCCCCCGGTCGGGATTTGGAAAACCATTCCCCACAGACAAGACATTGAGTGTCCTCTGTATTTTGCTTTTTCCCAGACTCTTTTTGTTGCAATACAATTTTTCTTTTGACTGCTTGGGAACACTTTTTTTTTTCCTCTTCAAGGAGATTCTTTATGGGTGTGTCAGTGAGTATGTCACTGGCCCTTGTCCTCCGCCGTTGGCCACTGGCCTTTCGGGGACCAGCTTTGGGGTATGGCCTTACAGTCTCAGGCAAGAATTCTGGAACTTGCTCCTGCTGAACATCAAACAGACACACATGTAGAAATATTTGATTCTCTAAATTTGATGGGCATAAACTAGAAGTGAAATAAATTAATGTATCTTACTTCAGTGGTGATTTCCTCCTCTTGTAAAGAAACAGGAACTAAAGTGAGAGTAAATTCCTCAAAACCCTCTGAGTTAAGGGTCACTATAGGCATGGGAATATCCAGGGATGGGACATGATACAGTGCAGCAGCGGATGGCCCAGGGAGAGATGGAGATGCAGCAGCGGATGGCCCAGGGAGAGATGGAGGTGCAGCAGTGGATGACTCGCAGAGAGATGGAGGTGTAGCAGTGGATGACCCGCAAAGAGATGGAGGTGCAGCAGCGTATGACCCACAGAGAGATGGAGGTGCAGCAGCGGATGACCCGCAGAGAGATGGAGGTGCAGCAGCGTATGACCCACAGAGAGATGGAGGTGCAGCAGCGGATGACCCGCAGAGAGATGGAGGTGCAGCAGCGTATGACCCACAGAGAGATGGAGGTGCAGCAGCGGATGACCCGCAGAGAGATGGAGGTGCAGCAGCGTATGACCCACAGAGAGATGGAGGTGCAGCAGCGGATGACCCGCAGAGAGATGGAGGTGCAGCAGCGGAAAACCCAGGGAGAGATGGAACCGGAGGGGGCCTGTCAGTCACTGACGCTGGGAGAAAGTTGACTTTACTGAAGATGTCCTTGTTGTACGGCCAGATCCCAGTGCACTGAAATCCTTTCTTGACATTCTGAGGTGATGCTGCCAAGAGCAAGATTTTGTTGACCGGCCAGATCCCAGTGCACTGAAATCCTTTCTTGACATTCTGAGGTGATGCTGCCAAGAGCAAGATTTTGTTGACCGGCCAGATCCCAGTGCACTGAAATCCTTTCTTGACATTCTGAGGTGATGCTGCCAAGAGCAAGATTTTGTTGACCGGCCAGATCCCAGTGCACTGAAATCCTTTCTTGACATTCTGAGGTGATGCTGCCAAGAGCAAGATTTTGTTGACCATCTCTGGCAGGTCATAGATGGTGACCGTTGTTCCAGGATGCCTCCGGTGCCACTTGTCCATTTCACTGTTTAGGTGTTTCTTTAGTGGCCCATATCCAGTGGTTGCAGTTGGTGTGTGCAGTGTGGGGGGAAAGACAATAGAACCACGCCATTCGCCCGACAAAAGTTGACAGCTGCAATTGATACGTGAGAAGAGTGGTTGTCCAATAGGAGCAAGACTTTGTTGTCTTCTGTTGCCCTGGTATACTGAACAAAATGCTGGAGGAAGACAACAAAGTCCTCCTCCTGCATCCAGCCACTACCATTGGCTGTGCCAATTGAGCCCTCTGGACCACCTCTGATGAAATGAGGGAGATACTTTTTTTCTTGGAAATACGAAATGGGGCGGAGTAATGTTACCCAGGGCATTTCCTGCCAAGGCCATTGTAACAAGGACCCCCCTCTCTGCAGATGTTACACTCCCAACTCTTCTCTCTCCCTTAGTTGCAAAAATGCGTCCAGGATTCTGGACTGTTGTTAGGCCGGTTTCGTCCATATTCCACATATCTTTTGCTGTGAACCCATCCCTAGACAGGACTGTGGCTACCTTAGTGAAGAATGTTGCCACATTTGTTGGATTAAAACTGGTGGCCCTGCTTAAACTTGTGGCCTGAGGCCTTCTTATTGAAAGGTGCTGGTGCCTTCTCATGAAATTTGAGAACCAGCTCTCACTCGCCATGCCATTTGCAGCCCATTTTTCTGGAAAAGTCAACCCATAAAAACTGGCTAATTCATAGGCCAATTTGCGTATCTGAAACAATAAAAAATAAATTAATAATGCAGTTGCACTTGTATATTTGAAGTTTTTTGTTTCATTTTATGATTTAATAATTTCAAATTTGACCAAGAAGTTTAAGGCTACACAATGCATTTAAAGAACACAATTTCTCTTTGTGTCTTTGTATGTGTATGTTCTATGTGTCTTTGCTGTCTTATTTGAGTATTAACATTGTGCTTAACCTGAACTGTTCCTATTTATGCTTTAACTTTTACTCTTCTGTGTATTCCTACCTCTTTTGGGGGGAGCCCAAAGTATAAAGCTGCTGCTTTCCTCACGTATGAAACCAGCTTGATCTCTTGTTCTGCTGTAAAAACTGCATTGCAGCCCTTAAAGCCTACTGAGGGCATCAATCTTGAGCCCTGCTCAATAAGGTCTCTTCTTTTCTTCACATATCGGGCCAGGGAAGCAACAGGAATGTTTAACTCCTGTGCTGCACTCCTAATTGACCTCCCTTCCTCGACACTTTTTAAGGCCCTCTCTAAAAGATCTGCAGCAACTCCCCTATTCGTACTCCTAACTCTGAAGCGGGGCATCCTGCAACAGGCACACACACATAAACAAAAGTCTACAGGATATGCTACAGTTATATTTTGTCTTGTTTCTAGTTCAAACATCTAACAATTCTTACATCAAGAAAAATTTACTAGACAAGTACAAATTATTGTCTTGTTTCTATTTCAATTTAGATTTTGCTTAGGCCTATCCCATTGGCAGATTATTTTTCTTATTTTAAGCAAAAACTAGTTAAAAAAAAATTCCCAAAACAAGACAATAATTTTTACTTAAAAAAATTATTACTTTTTTTTATTAGAAAATGTACTGTTTGAACTTGAAACAAGACAAATATACTAAATAAGACAAAAAAAAAATTGTAGTGTATCAACTGTACCCATTTACCACCTTGCATATTTTACAACATGCCCTAATATCCTAATGTCTTTCATGTTAGAAAATATGTCAATTAGGACTGCACAATTCAAATATCACAAACATCAAATGCTGTTTTAATTTGCTTTGTACATTGTCTGAATGTGACTATTAACTTGCGATCTCACATCGTGCAACTAAACTGCATGTGCTGCAATAGGATTCTAGTGCGGGTACAATTGATAAACTGCGTCTCAACTGTACCCCGCTGACCACCCCGCGCATTTCTCCAGATTTTACGATGGCCTTGCATGACACACAGTCATGCAATATGCCAGTTTTTAGAGCACAGATTAAGGTTTACGAAAATGTAAGTTAACTTTAACAGTCATGTAAGGATGAGAAGCTATTCAATGTGGAAGAGATGTGGTGAAATGAAAAACTTACCTTAGAAAAAAAACTTTCTCTGATATCTTCGGACTGGAGAAGCGCACATACGTCAAATTTCCCACGGTCGAAGAGGGCGCTAATACGCATGTGCGAAGCAAATATCACAGATCAGACTTGTTACGCACGCAAGTTATTTGAGGTGTCTCAAATGTACCCCTGACCAACTGTAGGCCTACTCGGTCTACCCTACCGGTATTGGCGATAACCACAATATTTAAAATGAACAGGACTGGTATGATAACATGATGCGTAAGTACTCCGGTGTCCCGAGTCTGACTGTAGCCGTGTTTTTTCCTCCCTCTCTATTACACACTGTTGCAGCCATAAAAATGGTTCAGCTTTGTTTGTAATGTCAAATTTGTTATATTTCGTTTCGTTTCTTTATTAAGTTAATTTAGAAAAAATGTTTGGGGAAATTTTCGTTAGTTAAATTAAAGTTTTAGTTTTTTTCCTAAAGACCAAGCGGCCAGCGGCCGACAGTGAGTTAACCGCATGTTTGATCAATGTATCCTTTCAAATCAACACTTGACTTGTCTTGCCTATAATAAAATCCATATAGCCTATATAAAACACTTCAAGCATATCACAATGTAAGTTTATATGTTTACTATCACCACCACAGTAAAAACGCATTTTTGACAAGCTGAGGCAGGCTCGCACGCAACGGCGCCTGCAAACGAAACGGGCTACACAATCTAAACTATAAAAATAAAAACATGCATTGTCTTACCTTATACCTCTCCGCAAAATGAATATAAATCCAATCTTCAATTTCCACTCTATTGACTATGCAAATTCAGTTCACGACAACGAAAGCAACAGATATGAGTTGTAGGCTATTTTATTTATCGGCTTATTTCAAGATCAAAGGCCGTAATAGGAGAACGAGCGACCTAAGCACTGGTAAGAGCATTTAGTCTCATTCGTTTTAATGGAGATTATTGTGTTTTTGAGCATCTGATTCTGAGCCTTGGGCTACTTTCAGTTACACTGGCGGCCGTTTGCGTCTTTTCTTGCATTTTCTTTTAGTCCCTTCAGCACTCGTGGGAGCAGTGGGTCTGAGTGATCGGATTTAAATCCGCCTTGAAAGAATTTCGGAAGACATTTACTCCTGATCTCTTCACAATATGATAGATATATGATCAGAGAAAACGAATGAAGTGAGCAGGTGTAAAAAGGCCATAACTCTTGCAGCTGTGCTGAAGGAACGCGACGGTCAGAGTCACCAGTCAGAGCCAGTCGACGGTTGCGGTCTCATTAGTTTCTTTTAATTAATGAATAATGTCTATTCTTGTATTTGTATTTGCAATCTAGTCATGGCCAATAACATTTATGTTAATATTTATTCATCATCATACTGTTGAACTTGACAGTATTTTCTCTCTTGTTATTTCATAGGGAGCTTCAAAGACAATTTATCAGTAACAGAGTATTAACCTGTGTTTATCATTATCAAATTATGTTTGTTGGGTAAAAAATAAAACTAAATAAACAAAGTAAAAATTAATTGGTAACACTTTACAATAAGGTTCCTTAATTAACATTAGTTACATTAGTTAACATGAACTAATAATGAACTGCACTTATTAATCTTTGTTAATGTTTAATTTACATTTACTAATGCATTATTAAAATCTTGCTAAAATACACTGTGAACTAACATGAACAAACCATGAACAGCTCTATATTAACTAACATTAACAAAGAAGATTAACTAATGCTGAACAGCTGTTGTTCATGGTTAGTTCATTAAAGGGTTAGTTCACCCAAAAATGAAAATTCTGTCATTAATTACTTACCCTCATGTCGTTCGACACCCCTCGGCGACAATAGTTTTTGTGCGCAAAAAAACCCTAAATAACGACTTACATAGTGATGACGATTTCAAAACAAAGCATCATGAAGCTTCGAAGCGTTATGAATCAGCGAGCCGAATGATGATTCGGATCGCGTGTCAAACCGCCAAACTGCTGAAATTTGGCAATTCAAACCGCTGAATCGACTCTCTGATTCATAACGCTTCGAAGCTTCATGATGCCGTGTTTTGAAATCTTCATCACTATGTAAGTTGTTTTTGGGGTTTTTTTGCGCACAAACTATTGTCGCCGATTCATAAAGGTATTTTAGAACCACTGTAGTGAGATGGACTTTGTAACAACGTCTTTAGTACCTTTTAAGGGTCTTGAGAGTGAACCGTGCCATTGTGCCAATGGAGGCCTTTCAGAGCCATCAGATTACAACTAAAATATCTTCATTTCTGTTCCGAAGATGAACGAAGGTCTGACGGGTGTCGACCGACATGAGGGTAAGTAATTAATGACAGAATTTTCATTTTTGGGTGAACTAACCCTTTAACTAATGTCAACTAATACAACCTTATTGTAAAGTGTTACCAATTCATTTAACTTTCTCCCCCAAGGGTCTATAGATATCGTGATATATCGATATCGTGATTTTTTTTGGCCACAATAACCGTGGTGTGAAAAATCTGATATCGTGACAGCCCTATTGTAGATGTACAAAATCATCTACAATACATATGCCTTGCCTGTATTTCAAGATGATTAAATAATTTAAAATCCATTCGTTTATTTGTGCCCGCGCACCCTCCCAGGAGAAATCACAACCGCGCACGCGATCTGCCTGCACTGCAGTCGTCAAGATGGATCCTGAGGAGTTGAAGAAAAGATAGCCGCAAATGTGGAAGTTCATCCCTGAGGAAGCACGCAGATAACCGTGGTAGCAAACCAAGCACAAGCAGTTCTATCAAACAGTATTATTGTTATGTTTCCTGAGTTTGGTCTCTTAATAACACTGTCTTAGTACATTAAGCCACGTTAAGCGTTTTCTTATAGCCTAATGGTTTTCTATGAGAGAAAAACGCTTAACGTGGAATTAACCTGTTGCGTTCATATTCTGGGCTCATCTGATTTTTTGTACATAGTATACGTTATTAGTATTATGTTTACTGAGTTTGGTCTCTTAATAACAGTGTCTTAGTACATTAAGCGTTTTAGAATGTCCTGGCTGAAGTTTTCCTTGTGTTAATGGTCGTGTAATAACTTCTGTATGCTGGCAATAAACATTTTTGTAAGTGTGTCTGTAATGTGATATGCTAAACTGATTTTATTGCGGGGGTTTTTTTTGGGGGGGGGGGGGGGGCGCTCGTAGATATTCGAATATATTTGAATACAATGCTTGATATTTGATATCCGCTCGAATTAGATTTTTCTCAAAAATGACAGCCCTAATATATAATAATAATAATTTCACACAAAATCAGGCTAAAATGAGGTTTGTTTGGAGTTTGAAACAGCTTCCCAGAGCAAACTTTCTTGAAAAGTTCTGATGGGTAAACACTGGCGGATCAAACTACTATTTGTCCGTGGTTATCAAGTAATAGATGGGTGTGCCCTGGGGCTCCACCTTCTTTAACGATGCCTGCTTTACAGTAGAAATTGAAGTTGTTATTCTAATTGAAAGTGACACTAACTGTTTTTTTTTTATGCTTTCACAACTGCTTTTTTGATGCTTTGCAGTTTTCTCACCGCATTTATTTGGTTACTGAAAGGAAAATGCACAGCACAAATTGGCATATTCATTGAAATTCCACACTGGATGTTCACAAAGTCCAGTGCCCCTAAGCAAAGACCAGAAAAGAACTTTGATTGAGGGCTGGTGAAAGGCCTTTCTATAACGTAAAAAAGGCCTCAAGATTTGCTTTGTTTCTGCAAGTCTTTCCAGAGATGGCACATGAAAGGCTTCCCTCCGGTATGAGTTATTACATGAGCCCAAGGTTTTTCTGTCTGAAACTCATTCCACACTGATGACATAAAACTGTTCTCTCATAAGTGAATGCTCATGTGCCTGTTAAGACAACCTTTTTGGTTGAATCTTTTTCCACATTGTTGGCAGGTGAACGGCTTCTCTCCAGTGTGAATCCTTATGTGGTCTTTCAAGTGTCCTTTTTGAATGAAACTCTTTCCACACTGAGGGCATGTGTAGGCTTTCTCTCCAGAATGAATTCTCATGTGAACTTTAAGGTTTTCATGTTGTTCAAAACTCTTTCCACACCATCTACAGGTATAAGGATTCTCTACAGTGTGAATTCTCACGTGGCAATTAAGACTTCCTTTTAGGTTGAAACTTTTTCCACACTGAGGGCATGTGTAAGGCTTCTCTCCAGTGTGAACTCTCATGTGCCTGTTAAAGTTTCCTTTTCGGTTGAAACTTATTCCACACTGTTGGCAGGTGTAAGGCTTTTCTCCAGTGTGAGTTCTCACGTGGCAATTAAGACTTTCTTTTAGGTTGAAACTCTTTCCACACTGAGGGCATGTGTAAGGCTTCTCTCCAGTGTGAACTATCATGTGCCTGTTAAGGTTTCCTTTCAGACTGAAACTTATTCCACACTGTTGGCAGGCATAAGGGCATGTGTAAGGCTTCTCTCCGGTGTGAATTTTCATATGGACCTTAAGGTATCCTTTTTTTTTAAAACTCTTTCCACACTGTTCACATATGAAATTACTTATAGTTTCTGTCTTTAGAGGGTTTTTTTGTGACAAAGTCTTTTCGGTCTGTGAGCAACTAAAAGGTTTTTCTTCAGTTAGGAAATCATGGTGTTTCTCTCTCATGTCATTCAGATCTTGACTCTCCTCTTTCAGTGCCATCAGGTCTAAGGCAAAAAAGACAATTAAAAGTTAACCCCAGTTTAATAGCACAAAGCAACAGACATTAAAACATTTATACATGTAAAGCATTAAAACCAACATACAACTTGATCTTAGACCCACTTAGCTGAAATGGTTTTAAATGTGTAGTGACTGAGACCGATCAGACACAATTATTTACTTTATTTAATAAATAATCCACAATACCCCTCACCCAACTATGAGGAAACTATGAGTTAGAGTTTTTCAGATCCATAATCCCCAAACCAGGTACTGGTTACAATCAGGGGCGGACTTAACCCTTAGGCAAAGGTAGGCGACTGCCTGGGGCCCCCGAAAGCCAAGTGCCCCCTAAAATGCTTTTTATATACGAGATGCGAGTTCAGCGCGGATGCACAAGTGGTTGCTGTGGTGTTCATTACCACGACAACCGCCTGCGCATCCGCATTGAACGTGCTTCTTGTAGAAAGTGTAGCGCCCAAATGATTTCCGTGATTCAGAAGACGCGTACAGGATCACAGAATCCATTCATAAAAACTCAGACGCACAGTTTACTACTGAAGCATGCGCAACGCTCAATTAATTCACACAGAGACACGAAACATGCAGGATTCATATTTAAATAGTATTTTTGCCGTTTAATATTCACATACACTAGTCCATATCGCGATTTGATTGAAGTGTACTGACTTGCATTGGATTTATTAATCCAAAATTTGACAAATTCCGTGACATTCCGCGTTAAATATTAAATTAAATTTTTATGACTGGATTCCGCTATTCCGTTCACATTTTCTGCATCGTGGAAATCATATGCCACGAGCATTGAACCGTTTCATTTGAGAGAAGCTATCATCATAACATACACAGAAAAAGGTCTAAGGCAACCCGTCAAAATAAAAGTTTGGACAGTATAGTATGTCTTAATGTAACAATTTTAACAGTAGGCCCTCTGTTGTGTAGCACTTTGAATGTACAAAAATGAAAGGGTTTGTTTAAATTTCATTGGAATAAAAGATAAATGTTGTATGCCTTCATTTGATTACCAGAAAAATGTAAATAGCTACATAAAACAAATAAATATATATTTTGTTAAACTTTTAATAAATTGCTGTTAAATTATTCAAGTTTAAATTAATTAGACATGGTTTTTGGTTAATAAAATTGTATATAACCATCCAGAAAAAAATCTGGATTTTCATAGGAACAGATTTCATAAGGCTCTACAAATGAAAATATCATGCATCTGAAGTTATAATTAAATACGGAGCAACAGTGCGTATAATATATTTATAGTTTTAAATGGCGTTCACTCAAGGACCCGAGTAGATGACACATGCGCAGTTACTTTACATTTACATTTATGCATTTAGCAGACGCTTTTATCCAAAGCGACTTACAACTTGGGGGTACAATAAGCGATTGGTCGTGAAGAGTCGAGTGAGTGCAACAAGTGCCTGAAATACTTAGTCCGTGTACATTTCTCAGTGTAGCACAGGCTAGAGACTTTCCAGACAGGTACACACATTTTTGGTTGAAAATTCTCATTCGTGTAATAATTTATTTCGGTTTGATAATATAAAAAATATTTTAAATTTTAGGATTAGACAGCATTGTGTTGTGTAAACAATTGTGCAGTGAAAATTTCCACAAATGACCACCTAGTGTCCAACCTACTCTAATACTGTTATAGCCCGTTTACACGTGAACAAGGGATCTACAACATGACAAAAGCAATTATTTATAACGTGTACAATGTTATAAAATAAAATAAAAATTGTCCACAACTATGGGATAAGGTCAGCAATCATCACAACATAGGGCCATTCCTGTATTTTGCTTGGGGCCCCCAAATCACTAAATCCGCCCCTGGTTACCATGGCAGCAAAAACACATCAGTAAGTTAAGACTGTTTTATGACCTAAAGAAATTTTAGAGAGTTGCACTCCCACTTCACTTCAATTTGAAACAGACAAAAACACTTGAGAAATTGATAAACGTATGCAAGTTACCCATCTCTAGATTTTCCTTTTGGATTGTTTTTGCCTATGGATTAATTCACACTCTTCTGATATAATGTTTTAGAAATGTTAAATGTAGTTAACAAAGATCACATGTATAGCAGTGCTTTAAGTGGGCCGGTACTCAGTAGCGCCACTTCCAAATATAGCTCTTGAGCGTACCTCCACCTCTCCGTGCGCCCAGAACGTGCTTTTAGCGTACCGGTACGCTCATTTGCGAGCAGAGACTACATTACCCATACACCCTTGAGTTTTACAAGTGAAAAGCGCATGCGTCGCTTTTGCCGCTGTCAGTGTCAACAACTCAAAGTGGTCCGGAGAAGGTGTGTGAAACGCGCAACCATAGCTGCTCGTTTACAATCTATGGTTAAAATACAAAGCACTTGTGCCGCGGACGAGGACGAGAGTGGCACCACTTCTACCGATGACAACAGCCGCATGTTGTAGCTGGGTCGTTCCTGTTATACAGTGACTTTTCTGTCTTTATGATTTACTTTCCTTTTTTTGGAAAATATGAGTGTCACATAAGAAATGGCTTAAATTATAAATGTAGGTCTTCTTTATCACTTAAACAGATATAATAGGTATTAAAAATACTATTTTGTATTTTACACACCTTTTATTGATATATGCATTCAATTTTATCATGTCCTCAGTGCAAAGTAATCAACTTCCACAAGAACTATAAACCATGAAATGATAAAAATCTCAAATTATTTTTAGATTATGTTATAGAATAGGCTAAACTACCTCTAGTTATACATATAAATCATGAAACTATAGTTATTTTTTTTTTTTACAATTGTCTTCATTTACTGTGTCCCTGAAGTCATCTTCCACCCTGTTAGTATGTATTTCTCGACTTCCAAAAAAGACCACAATTTCATTGAGACAATTTTCTGTTCAAAATTACATTTTCCTGCTGGTATTCAACTGTACAAAATTAAGTAAGCTTCAACTCTCACCTCTACCTTTTTTTGTAGTTTTTGAAATGTTATCCTGCTTGTCCCACTCTTAAAGTTCCACCCTGTTAGGCTCTGTTATGAAGAATGTTTGTCCGGTCAAAAAAATGTTAAAACATATCTGACATAGTTATAAAAGTTCTGTTTATCTGTAGAAGGTTAGTTAGCTAAACGTTGATCCCTCAAAGAGCTACGGCTAACTTCTCTTAAAAAATTCCACCCTGTTAGATTCTATAAACCTAACAGGGTGGAAATTCTAATAGAATAAATCGTATTTTGTGTATATTGCAAATTCTATAAACACATATATGCATAAATTAATATTATATATAAAACCATGTTATATAGGTGCAGTGCCACACATTACTGATGGCAAATCATGCAGGACAATGACGGAAAACTCATCCACTGTTAATTATGGTCTTCCACCCTGTTAGGCGAGTCATTTTTAAATAATAATTTGACAGCAACGTTAAATGTTTTACATTATGTTTTATTTTGGAAGGTGAGGATCATTAACAGCATATACAATATATGTTTTTGAACATATTTTTTTTTATTATTTACCATCCTGTTGGCAAAAATGGGTACAAAAAGTACCTGTTCTTAATAATCAAGACATTCTATTCATCAATAATAGTTTTGTTATTGTTTCAAGAATGAAAAAAAAAAACCATGATGGCATAAGGGACATCCAAGAAAAACTTGTTATTGTTTAAAGGGGTGGTAAACCACGATTTCACTATTCCAACTTTAGCTAGCGTGTAATGTTGCTGCTTGAGCATAAACAACATCTGCAAAGTTACAACGTTCAAAGTTTAAAGCAAAGGGAGATATTTGCTTTTAAAGAAATCCATTTCTAAGAACTACAGCAAACGGCCAGCAGGCGACTACAGACATTCCTCCAGGGTTGGTGACATCACCAGGCTCAATATTTACATAAACCCCTCCTCCGAGAATATTAAATAAGGGGGGTGAGGCCATTTTGTATCGCGGCCCTGTTGTGGTATAGTTAGGCTGGAGTGTTGTTGCCGCGATGCCGAGGAAACGCTGTTATATTCATCCGGATTGCAGGTCTGGGGTACTTGCTTTCCAGCAGCACATCTCACGGAGGAAAACGTCCACCATCTTCGCGAGTTCAATGCCGGATTTGCACAACGTCAGCTGCATGAGACAAACGCGGCCAGTGTGTGAATGCACGACGCGCGCGGGGCTCCCTCCCGCAGCACATTTCACGGAGGAAAACTTCCACAATGTTCGCAAGTTCAATGCAGGATGTGCACAACGGCCTGAAAGCTGGATTTACAAACAGAAGCTATTTACGGGCCACAACCTGTAAGTCTGATTTATTTTTCATCGATGTGTTTTCCTGTAATAGGTTGTAGCAAGGAAGTAAACAGATGACAACACTGTTCTGCAAACCAGTCTGTTAAATGCTCATTCATACTTAACGTTATCCGACGAACACCTATCGTTACAAACACCTAACGTTAAAATCTCAACAGCGAACTTGGCATTAGTGTAAATGATTCTTTGATTAGAGCTTTTATGTATTATTTATCTGCAGGCTTGCTAAACATGGTTCTGTGTGTGATTTGGCTAACTTACTAGTAAAGCCAGTGTTTAGTGTTCGTTTTGGGTTAATAGTTCTTGCGACAGATATTTGGCTATAATCATTCTAAAAATACAATAGTAACAGTGCCATTCAGTAGCGATCACTATAGATAGATTGGAAAAACCAATCCTCACTGTTGGGGAACATTGTCAGAGCAGAAGGAAGCAAGTCTTCTTTTAGGACCACCTTGTACATGGCTTGATTCATGTATCCTTCACAAAGACAAATCTGCCCGATTCCAGCCTTGCTGAAGCACCCCCAGATCATCACCGATCCTCCACCAAATTTCACAGTGGGTGCGAGACACTGTGGCTTGTAGGCCTCTCCAGGTCTCCGTCTAACCATTAGACGACCAGGTGTTGGACAAAGCTGAACAATTGGACTCAGAGAAGATGACCTTACTCCAGTCCTCTACAGTCCAATCCTTATGGTCTCTTGCAAATCTCAGCCTGGCTCTTCTTTGCTTCTCATTGATGAAGGGCTTTTTTCTAGGGCTAGCCCCTAGGAGCCTGTTTCGAACCGTCCTCGCCGTACACTTCACCCCAGCTGCCGTTTGCCATTCTTTTTGTAGGTCACTTGATGTTATCCTACGGTTGTTGAGTGACATTCGAATGAGTTGGCGGTCATTCTGTTCAATGGAGAGTCGTTTTCGCCCTCTGCCGGTCTGTAGCTTTGTTGTCCCCAATGTCTGCTGCTTGACCTTGTTCTTATGAACCGCCGTCTTTGAAATTTTAAGGATGTAAGCAACCCGACGCTCACTGTATCCCTCTGCCAGTAAAGCCAGAATTGAACCCTTCTTTTCCTCACTCAAAACTTTCCTTTTCAACTCTTTTGGCATGGTCAATAATTATTTTTCGATTCCAATTACTTTTGAGGTACTATTAGCACTGTTCTTTGCCATCCAGCTGGTTCTATTGCAAGAGGATAGTAATGACCACAGCAGTGTTTTTTTTATACTTTTCGCCATTAAATAAGATTTGGTCCAGGAGATCACCTAATCAGCACCTCATTCAGTAGAATGAGGTGTGCCTGTGTTGGAATTCAACAGACACTGGAATGGAATGGCTGCCGTACATGTAGAGATGCTGATTTAAGAAAAAATTGCGGTGGTCTCTTAATTTTTTCCAGAGCTGTATATGTATATGTGTATATATGTATATATATATATACACACACACACACACCTGCAAATATTTCTTAAATATATACACACATGAATTTAAATATATTTGTTCTTGGCAGCAAAATGTCCTGCAGGTCAAGGGGGTTGAATAATTTTGATTGCAACTGTATTATCTAACACAAACGTTTATTTTGGATGTGATTGATTGCTCAGCACTAATAAATATACATTAAGTCTCCCCTACCTCTTTTCACTAAGGTGTTAGAACGAAGAAACTGTCATTTTCTGTCTGTTGGTTTGCTGAATATCAAATACTGTCATAACTTCATGATTTTATCCTTTACCCTGCTTCAGTTAATAAAGTCTTTGTTAGTATCAAACTTTAGGTTGTTTAATGTTTTGCAGCTAAATGGTGTCCCTAATCATGCTGATCACAGCTACATGCTCGTAAAAATGTTGGATAAGTATTAGGATTTTATTGACCATGGCCAAGTAATACTCTACTATACTATACTATACTATACTATACTATACTATACTATACTATACTATACTATACTATACTATACTATACTATACTATACTATACTATACTATACTATACTATACGTCTATTGACGTTCTCACTAAACTAAACTGAACGAGTGTTGGCGGGAGGTTTAAGCCAGTTCCATCAGGAGTCCCTCAAATCATTTACTTGATCCAAATATTTTTACTAGGACTGTCAATTGATAAAAATGTTTAAATCACAATTAATCACACCCTTTTATTAATCAATCGCATGCCTATCATCAAATTAATTTAGGAATTGTGGACGCATTAGACACAAATGAATCTTCCAGATGATTAGTTTGAATATAAAATTCCACACAAAACCCAACTCAACATTCCAGACCCTCAAAAATTTTCACTACTGGATGCAGCAAGCAGATTTTGGCAAATTCCACTGGAGAGTAAGAGTGCTAAACTCACAACGTTCATAACGCCGTTTGGGAGGTATTTCTTCCATCGACTTCCTTTTGTAATTTCCAGTGCACCAGAGATATTCCAAAGAGAGATGAATACCATATTAAGAGACCATGAAGGTACAGCAGCGTACATGGACAACATAATTGTCTATGGAGAGACGCCAGAGGTTCATGAGTGTCCTCTAAGTAGTGTTGTTTTTGGCGGCCTGTTTTAATTTTAGTTTTAGTCTAGTCTTTGTGTCAAGCTGTCATTTAGTTTTTATTAGTTTTAGTCATAGTCATACTCTTTTTAGTGTAGTCAAGTTTTAGTCGACTAAAAGTTTGAGCATTTTAGTCTTATTTTAGTCAGAATTATCTATGACCATTTTCGTCTAGTTTTAGTTGACGAAAACTGATGACATTTTAGTCAAGTTTTAGTCAATGAAAATTGTATTTTAGTCTCTTTTTAGTAATGCAATTTTATTTAACCCAGTCAATATAGTATAAGTACGTATTATAGACAAAACCAAAATCTTCCTTTAGCCAAACCCGTTTCAAACAATATTCTTATTATATTATTGTTACCTTATAAACTCAAGAATACATCCATTCCAGACACGGAAGATGCTCTGATTTGAAGTTACAACATATTTATTTTACCAACTAAACATGTTAGAAGTACACACACATACATTTAAATAAAATAAATAAAAACATTGAGATGTCTCTTAAGGTTTGTGGTGTTTTCTCCTGTGATTTTTGTGGCCACATTTCTCCCCATCTATTTCCACAACACCCGTTTTATTTTCCACGTCAATGTAATAAAAGTTTTTTCCAAATGTCTTAATAAGAATAAATGCAGATTTAATTTAATAATAGGAAAATAATAAGAATAAATGCATATTTAATTGAATAATAGGAAAATATCCAAATTATTATTTCATTATTTAAATATGTTTAAAAATAGACCCACATTATAGTCAAAATGTTTTTCTGTCTTGTATTTTAACTCAAAATAAAGGATATAATTTTATTCCACATGGAAATGAGTGAAAATAAGTGAATATAGCCTCTTATTCGCTTATGAGGTATTCATAATGCTGCGGTTATTTTAACATATATAATTGCTGCCGTTATAACGGCACATTTCAAATGTTTACGTGCTTTTCTTTCTTTCTTTTTTTGAGCGGTGATGAAATATCTTGCTCTTGTAAATACTTGCCAATATTTCAGTAATACAAGTCTAGATCTTTAAAATGCATCCAAATAACAGCGATGCACAACCGCACGGTGCTCTGCAGTGGCCAAAAAGGATATAAACCGTGAATTCTGAAGTGATTGAAAACTCAGAGATGTGGATTCAGACGGCACCACACGACCTTGGTGTTTGTCAAACAGTAATTCAGTTAGGTAATTCGGCCGGAGATTTTTACACAGGTGGTGGGAGAAAAACACTGATATTCTGGATTAAGACGACAATAAAATCACTGACTAGCCCCTGTAAATGATGAAAACACCTTACGACCGCAGGACAAACAATTACCGTCCGAACAGGGCTTACGAACCTCGACTGGCCGGCCATCGGACCCGTTCACTCACCGGAGACGCCGCGCAAGTGGGGCTTGAAGAGAGTGATGTCACCTGCGTCTGCGCAGTGAGACCTGATGCAGCCCCTGAATGAGACACAAATACTGAAAAATAAAAACACGACTTTTCGTCTCGTCTCATTTTCGTCAACGAAAATGAAGAGACATTTTAGCATAGTTTTTATTTTGTGAACCACATTTAGTCTCGTTTTTATTCGTCATCGTCACATGACCAGCATTTACGTTGTGTCTTGTCTCGTTTTCGTCACGTTATAAAGGTTCGTTGACCAAGATATTTAGTCATACTTTTCGTTGACGAAAATAACACTACCTCTAAGGAGAGTTTTGAGCAGGGCTTAAAAACGGAAAAAAATATCAATCGGTTCACTCCGAGCAGAATCGATATTTTAACGTTCCGTTTTTGCGTTCCTCATTAAACATTACTGTTCCGAAAACGGTTTGATTTGAAAAAATAACGGTTAATAACGTTATTTTAATTTAGCCTATACTTTAAACAAATATGTATAAATAAATATACTTATTATCTTTTCTTATTTTCTTATTGACTTATTTTCACTCAATAATAATATAACGCATGATAATTAAACTTGAATATTTATTTCATAACATTTTTAAAACCACAACAGAAATACATGCATTAATAACAAAGCATAAACAGCGGGACAAATATTGACCTGTTTTAATGGAGCGGAAAGTGGCCCTCTATATGCCTATTCTTTTCAGAAGAGTGATGACATTCTTTGTACATAACTTTTTTTTCAACACGACTTGTTTTAAAAATTGCATGAATAAAGAATAAATAAACTGGCTCTTTTAATGCACTGTCAACTGGTAATTTCAAAGCAAACACTGCGCAACACGTCCTTGCATCGCATAATCAAATTCAGTCAGCTAATAAAGCTTGATCATTTAATGCAATATAACATACCATTTAATACGAAGCATCAACCGTCTATATAGAAAACATTGACCTGTCCTGTATTGGCAATCTGAAAGACTATAGGAAAAATGTTTGATAGATGCTAGTAACCTACTTGGATAGGCTTAAACGAAATCCACAAACTAGCCTAAATAAGACTATTTGAGCTTAAAGTCCGTACTACTTATTTAAACGTACGAAAAGAATGTCCTCCAATACCTACGCTTTCATTGTAGACCTCAGCGGGGAAAGAAATGTACTTGAGGCATGTAAATGCGCGCTCTAC
Organism: Gobio gobio; assembly: GCF_949357685.1. Classification (NCBI taxonomy): domain Eukaryota; kingdom Metazoa; phylum Chordata; class Actinopteri; order Cypriniformes; family Gobionidae; genus Gobio; species Gobio gobio. The sequence continues at coordinate 43,777,120 of NC_137101.1, read as the reverse complement.
ACTGACTTGCGCTACCGGTAGATTCATAGATGACTGGTGCGCGGGCATTTCACTCACGCTTGATCCGTCAACGTCACATGCTGTACTACTCTATTCATTATTGGTCACTGCCAAATTAAAATATTAAAGAGAACGATAAAATAACGTTATTAACCGGTTAATGGTCATTTCAAATTAACGTTTCTGTCCAGAACGATTCAAATTGATTTTGATTTCGTTTTTGTTCCTCTTAAAATTTCGTTCGTTTCCGGTTTTCGTTCCTTGAACCGGTTCAGAGCCCTGGTTTTGAGCACACTTTCCGATGCGGGATTGAAACTCAATCAGGATAAATGCCTGTTGAGACAAACACAAATACGGTTTCTAGGTCATATCATTGATGCTGGTGGAGTCAGACCAGATGAGAAGGTCGAGGCCATAATGAACATTAAACCTCCACAAAATGTGACAAAAGTGAAGAGGATCTTGGGAATGGTTCATTACCTAGGTCGATACTTACCTGGATTAGCTGAAACTACCCATCCTCTTAATTAGATTAGATTTAGATTAGATTCAAGTTTATTGTCATTACACATGTACAAGTACAATGCAACGAAATGTGTTTGGAGCAAGCCTCCGAGCCGCAGCTATTTAAAGCGCCGCCACACGCTCTCCAGAAAAAACTGTATGATGCGAGTAAGAGTCAGAAGAGTCTTGTGTTGTGTGAATGTTAGCCATAACTTAAGATGTTTTTGAGTTCAGTTCTGTGACTTGTCCTTGAAGGGAGATCTGGCAGTGCACAGGGAATGATAGCAAGATAGCAGGACCCAGCTGTCAAGCTGACCTCCCAACCGAGAGAGATAGGGACAGGGTGGACGGTGAGGTGAGGGAAGGAGGGGGTCAATATCTTAATCCATTTAGCTGATCTTCGGTAATTTTTCCTGACCATAATCAATCAATCCTTTCTGATCCTCAGCGTCAGTGGCGAGCGTCCGTTTCATGAATTTACTTGGACATTTCATCCAATTTCTTGGTCACACCAGACATACTGCGTAGCAGTTCACTAGCTTGACCCCCGATGGAGCCCACTCTTCCCTGCGTCTCCACAGTCCGGGCTGAGATGTTATGGTACAGTTCCTCGATCTGTGTCACTCTTTGATCTAATACCTTCAGTCGGTCACACACATCCCCGAAGCAGTCTTTAATTTCCACAGACAGCGGCTGGGTGAATTTGCTGGCAGCTGTCTTACAAATCTTCCGATAGGTCAGGGCAATCCCAAGGCCGAGAAATAGGAACCCAAAATGCCAATTATGAATAAATCTTCCACATCCACCACGGACAGGACTTCCAGGCACAGGACTTGCCAGCTGTTCCAGGCGTCCCGCGTGTAGCCCGCAGCGAAGGTCCCATGTGAAATATTTTCCAAATACTTGTATGGACTGGACAGTTTTCTAATTCACAGAGATCATAAACCGTTGATTCCGCTCATCAATAGCAAGGAAATTGACATGGTTCCTCTGAGATGTCAGCGACTTTTGATGTGGCGGATGATGTTCAATGCTAAAGAAGAGTATGTGCTGCGGAAATCACTGATTGTGGCTGATACCTTTTCAAGACATCCATCTGGATTCAGTAGAGCTTGCAGATGACATAACGGCCCTGGAGAAGTCCACGAGAGCTGCCTGGCCGATGACATGCTCACGGATTAATGAGATCATTGAAGCTACAAAGATTGATCCTGAGTTGCAGATGGTGGTGAACTATGTCAGACAAGGATGGCCAAGATATCTGTCACAAGTGCCGGAGCACATTAAGCCTTATTATGTTGTGAAAGATGTGTTATCAGTGTGTGATGATCTTCTGATCTACAGTGACAGGATTGTTATTCTAAGTCTCATGAGAGCTGAGATCAAGAAGAAACTACATGACGGTCACATGGGGATTGTCAAGTGTAGAGAGCGTGCAAAACAAAGTGTTTGGTGGCCTTGGATTAGTAAAGAGATCCAAGTAGTCACAGAGAACTGTGTTTTCTGTCAAACAAACAAAACAACACAACATCGAGAGCCCTTAATAACTACCCCAATACCAGACACACTGTGGTCGAGAATTGCTCTGACATTTGTGAAGTCAATAAGAACAGTTACCTTGTAGTGGTTGACTATTTTTCTAGCTTCATCGACATTGCCCATCTTCCAGATATGACAGGAAAGACGGTGACATTGAGATTGAGCAACATGTTTGCCAGATGGGGTTATCCTGCTACCCTTGTTACTGACAATGGTCCACAATTTGATAGTCAACAATTTCAAGACTTCGCAAAAATGTATGGGTTTCACCACATTACTACGAGCCCATATTTTCCGCAGTCAAATGGTGAGGCCGAAAGAGCAGTGAGAACCGCAAAGCACATCCTCAGGCAGGAAGATCCTTTTCTAGCTCTTCTAGCTTACAGAGTTACACCCATCAAAGCCACAGGATACAGCCCAGCGCAGTTGATGCTTGGTCGGCAGTTGAGAACACCTGTTACTGTCCTGGAGAAAAAAACTGAAGCCAGAGTAGCCTGATTTCTCAAAGGTGAGAGTAACAGAAAGTACAATTTACATTATGACAGAAGTCATGGTTGTCGACCGCCTCCGTAACTCAAACCTGGAGATCCCATTACAGTCAAAACGGACAATGAGAAGGGATGGACTGCTATGGTTGTTAGTAAACACACAACACCGAGATCTTACATAGTCCGCACAGAGAATGGAGACTTGAGAAGAAACAGAAAGCATCTTCGCATCTTCAAACTGTCTTCAGACCAATGTAAGTTTGAAGAAAAGAGATGTGGATGAAGAACAGACACAAGCTGAATAACATCCAAGTGATCAAGATCAGAACAAAAAGCAAGAAGTTCCTGAACAACCTAACCATGTTGTAACATCCAGATGAAGAGTTATCAAACAGCCTGGATACTTGAAAGACTTCATAGTTAGTACATAGATTGCTACATGAGGCAGAATAATCCTCAGCATCTGTGTGGTCATTCATCATCTTTAAGATTTGATTTTTCTATACTATTGTTGAAAAATGTTTAAGACATAAGAAAGAGAAAAAAAAGAGATATTGAAAGTTTTGTTTTTTTCTTAATAGTTGTTTATTGGAATTTTTGTGCAATGTTTACATGTTAAGACTAATCTTTGAAAAAGGGGAACGTGTAGTGATAGTTGAGATCCAGGGTATATACGGTAACTTATACTTGGTTATGTTATGTGTAGCTAATAGGGTATATACAGCACAAGGAGCACGAGACAGCACTGAACGAACACAGGCTTCTTCATGTTACGCAGTTGTTAAAATAAAGAACCAAAACTGAGTAACGCGTATATTGTTTTCTTCATGAACATGAGATCCTAACATTAAAATATATTGTCTCTTTCATTTTTTTTTTTGAAGAGACACTGCCCCTCTTGCCAGCCCACATTTCGAATAATAGCTTTAATTAATGATGAAAAAGGTTTAAAAAATCGTGATTGTTTTTTCCTGCCGTCGAGCCACAGGCAATCACTGAATGACCCATATGACCCGTGAGCCTAGAGGTTCCCGACCGCTGTTGTAAGCAGACAGTTTGGTCACAATTATGAATATGGGATTACAGATAAAAACGTATTGTATTTTACAATGAGCAGAATAATTACAACAAAAAGAAAAAAAGATAGAGGAGGCAGATACGTAAAAGATAAATGGGAATTTTCCAACATTTGAGCTCTTTGTTACTGTTTTGTACGCGTTGTTATATTAATTATAATTATAATTCTGTTTTATTGGCAACAGCATTATTGATGATTGTTGAGAGGGGCACTTTTGATTAATTTTTAAAAAGGGCAGGCTCAACTCAAGCCCCCAAAGTCCTCCCTTCTGCATGGTGTGCATATGAGTCCTGTCACAAAATGAGGCGAAAACTCCTACACAACGTTAATAGTGTGATTAAGGTGTGTACATGTCTGTAATGCTCTCCGATAATGCGACTAAAATAGGCATACTCTTAATTAAATTTGCGTTTACTTCGAGTATGACTTTAACCGGATTAAGGTAATTGGAAATCGCTGTCTACATGGTAGTTTCTTAATCAGAGTATTGTCTTAATCTGGTTAATCATGCAAAATTTGATTAACCAGATCGAACATCAACATTTGCTGCTGTTTTTTATGCTTTATCCGGATTGTTTCGCCTTTGGCTCTCTTTGACAAGATTTAACCCTATTCAACCACACCGAATGGAATACTCAGACGAAGAACTGGACTTCCTATTTGGGTTCCTCTTCAGCAGCTCATCGGAGAACTCAAAGAATCTACTCGATGCCTTCTACAAGCACAACTTTGTCAATGACTTCTTGACAAATGAGGACATCAAAATTCCTCTGTTCCCGACGACCCCACCACGCCATAAGGTACGACTTTGATGGCCTTGTCATCCAGATCAGGCATCTTTCTTCCTTAAAACTACCTCTACACTACCTCTTTGTGAGTAACGTTGTGGGTCCAAACCTACAGCACCATTGGCCGATTTTGAAAAAGCACCTTGAGCTGAAGAAATGCAATGCAGCAGGATTATCTGCCCTGACCAAGACATATGGCACTGTGTTGTCCTACGTTGATGGGGGACATTTACTCAACTTGAGCATCATTTCCACTAATTACAGCCATCCAAACCCACTTTTGCTGTCAGACAATGCTGCTAGGGCCAACGCTGTAAGTGTAATCAACACAGTATTTGAAGTTTTCGTCGAGAAAATCAAAAACCTTCCATCAGAACAGAAACAACGACAAACAATCATGAAAAACAACTCCAACAATCTTGGGCGAATGCACATCTTGAAGGCAGATTAAGCCTTCATCCTGTACTTGCTAATGGAGGCAATTGATCAAGTTAATACCAGTCCAGATCAATCTATCATTCTGTACATTACAAAATTTGGACAAAAAGACAACGATCCCATAGACCTAGAGGCAGTTTCTGTCCATATAGCCTGCACCATGACGCCAAAAGATCGCATGGAAATTTACATTTATTTACATTTACATTTATGCATTTGACAGACGCTTTTATCCAAAGCGACTTACATTGCATTCAAGGTACACATTTAACATTTTTTGTCAATTCTTGCTTTCCCTGGGAATCAAACCCATGACCTTGGCGTTGCTAGCGCCATGCTCTACTGTTTGAGCTACAGGAAGCTACAGGAAAGACATAATGTGGCCTCCAACAAATAGACTCCAACAAATGGTTGGACACAGGGGGTCCTTGTTTATTGACCAATTTCCAATTACACTTGGAAATCAACTCCTAATGGTGTTCGTGGCATGGGACCAAATAAAGATTTGAACTTCATCCAACTGTACAGCACAACACCTCACTCGCATAGAACACATGCAAGACCTGACTGGAAAAACAAAGTGCAGAGTGCATGCAAGGATGGAGGCAGTCTTTCTATTGAAAGCCAACATACCAGACAAACTGGAAGCATGTGACTTCCTTGATGAGGAGGACATTTACAGCTTGCTTCAAGAATTCCCCATGATGGTAGTCTTTAGAGACAATCATCAGAAATTGGGACTGAGACATATAATCAACCCTGTCGCTGAATGTCTGACACTAAAAGAAGAGGGTTTCTGGGGTTAACTCCAGCCGGAAGTGCAAGCGTGGGAGAATCTCCACTAGCACATGGTTTAGTGAACCCATTCAGAAGATGCAAGTGTTGAGAATATTCCCACTCACTGATTCACTCCAGGCACAACCGTCCATCATTAGAGAAACCTTGGAGCAAATCATCCTAAATGACTTGCATGGATGAAATGATCTTTTGTCACCCTTTGTGTCACCCCCCTTATATCTCCGCCCCCTTGGGTCCTAGAGGGCGGAGACTTAATATTTAAACTAATTGAGCCCCGCTCAGTCGATTGGGCATGGCCCCATCTCTCTAGCCCCTCCCCTTTTCGAGTTATGGACTTTTCCGGATTTTCAGTTTGGTTCAAATCAAAATTACAGGTGTGAAACCTCCCCCGTACCACGGTCCGGACCAAACAGACGAAATTTGGTCAGACGAAAAGAGGTAGTCTCGGTCCGGATCAAACTGAACAAAGATTTGGTTCATTTCTAGTGTGAAAGCATTTTCTGTATGGTTCGTACTTTCAGACCATTTGCAGGAAGTTCCTGTTTATGTTTAAACATTTAATGTTATTTTTAAATTGCATCTAGGCTACGTTGATTATGAAAAGTGAAAAGATGCCCAATTTGTCAGAAGACAGAAGGTCACAAATGATTTTGAAAGAAATTTTGTATGATTTTGCCTAGAAAGCCTTTCTTTAATGTGAATTTCGTTTTGTATAAATTGTATCTTAATTTTAATCAACGTTTAATCAGATAATTGCCTGGATTTAATAAATAAGAAGCAAATAGTCTATAGCAGACAATAATGGCGGGAGCTATCACATGCTTTGCACATGAACAGGAGCGCGTCTCAAATAAACCGAAACTCAGCAGGCTACTTGTCTAACAAACATGAGAAATATGTGTATATAAAGCTTGAAATGTCCACTTTTAAACGTAACAAATAAAAAATAGCCAAGCAATGCGCACTGTTCACTAGTGGCAACGATATGCGTCCGTTCATTCATTCTTGTCAAAGACGCTGACGTCAGACACACGTCCGTTTACAAACCAATCAGTGTCCAGATGCCGCTTACATAGATGATGACGAGTGGACGCAAGTGCGTAGTGTAAAGTTCTTTAGTGCGCTCACATAATTGCAATGTGAAACCAAACCAAAACTAACCCAATGTATAAAATGTATCAAAACATGAACTTCGGTTCGGACTTTCAGGTGTGAAAACGCCCTTAGTAATTTGTAAGTGGGACTAAAGGAGTGTTCGACATCGGCTGCGGCCGGATGCAACTGATCTGTGAATCTGGCCAATCGTGGAACAGCTGTGTCGTCGTCAGAGTCCATGCAGCCTTGTGCAGCCGCTCTGGAGAAACTGCACCGGCTGTATTAACCGACTGCTCTCGAAGCACTTTGTTGACATACGTCACTGTCACGTGGCGTCAGCGCTGCCTCAAGTTGGACAAAATTTCTAACTGGCACGCACTGCTTCAAGTCAGCCGCCGATCGGTCTGCGCATCGCTGTATCAAGTCGAACAAGCCTTTAGTGTTTGTGTGGGTGGGACTTAGTCATTTAATATATTAAAACAAAAAAAAGTGTTATTTTAAGTTGCAATAGTATTACACTCTTTAATGTATTTATCAAATAAATGCAGCCTTGATGAGCAGAAAGGACTTCTTTCAAAAGCATTTTAAAAATCTTACTGCCCCCAAACTTTTGAATGATAATATGTTGTATATTAGGGCTGCAACGACGCGTCGACATGCGTGAAATGCGTCGACACGTATCATTATTTACGTTCTAGAATAGAATAGATCTAGAATAATGGCGGCTTCTGCTCCCGGGCATAGTGAAAATGATCATTCATCATATAAAGCCAGACCGCGACATTCAAAAGTGTGGGAGTACTTTAAACAGAAGCCTAATAAAACTGTGCTTTGTTCGCTCTGTAACGCCGTTTTCACACTGCACGCGGTGGCAGAGCAGAAGCTGTGTGCGTGTGGAGAGCGCGCGCCTGTTGTGCTTTCACACTGCCAGTGTTCGTCTCGCGCAGCTTAACCGTGGCGTATGTATTGCAAATCCAGACAAATATTGTCCTTTCGGTCACATTTTGCGGTGTTCTTCTCTGACCCGTGTACGTCTCGTGCTTTTATTTATTATGGGCAGCATACATCTGTTGCAAATGCGACCGGGTTCACATATGCATATAACATGCTGTATATAGGTAGTTTACATGATTAAAGTACCATTAAAGTTAAGACATGCCTCTAGTTTCAATCATTTAAATGTGTCTTTGAAGTTTGGGCAAAAACTTCTGGCAGCTTTAGTCGTTGTTTATGCACATGTATATCTTCAAAATAGACGACTAGTTATACATGAACACTTTGCTGAAAACTCCTGTTTGTGAACTGTTTGCCGATAAACAGAAGTGCATTTTCGTTTACTATTGACACAAATCAATAAGTAAATCATACTCAACTATTATAGTAAACAACATTTCCTAATTAGGCCTACTCTGTATACATTTTATGATGAATAGTATCATTAGTTATACATTATGTTTCTACAGAAAAAAGAATCGTTAGTTGCAGCTCTATTGTATATTTACATTTTTTACATGACTGTGAATAAATTAAATTATTTGAAAAATGATTTATAATTTATGATTGGATTTATTAACTTCTACTTTCAACAAGTGAATTTATGGTGTATGTATTGTGGCAAATGCAAAGTAAAACCAAACCAATCTTGTTGTTTGTTATAGATACAGGTCTATTCTGACACATCTGTGCATTGCCCACAGTATGCCCACACTTTTTCCAGTGTACCCACAGAATACCCACACTTTGCCCAAAGTGTGGGCTTGCTGTGGGCCCACAAATGGCATAAACTGGGGCCCACTCTGCTTAGTGTGGGCCAGCTCACAGTCAGCCCACACTTTGGGCTGACCCACTATGGCCCCACACGTGCCCCGCATTTCACGCCGGTATCTGGGCCCACAGTGGGCAACCCACAATGGGCCCATACGGGCCCCAAAGGAGCATGTTTGCTGGGGCATTTTCCATAACTGTTTATTTCACACCAACATAATGAAATGTTCTGCATCTGTGAGAGTCTGGGCGAGCTTTTGATATCGCGGCTCTACTTCCTGCTCTCTACTGCGCAGACTCCGGTAGCTTCACTTTTCTTCAGCAGAATGAACATCCATATCTTTTTACAGCCTATGAATTGGACATTTGTATAAGGATCAAATGACTAAAACAAGAATTAGAATAAAACCAACCTGATTGTTCCTCAGTTTCTTCATGTTTCACTCTGATTGTTTCCTCAATCTTTATGTCTTCACTCTCCTCTTTAATAAAAGCCATCTTTGTACACATGGATTTCTGTCACTTCACCAGGAGTTTTTCTGTGTGTTTGAGTCATGTTCAAGATGAGAATAATTAACAGAAAGAAAAATAAATATACACAATCTCTGTGTGTCTCAAACAGCTCTAGTTCAGTTAGTGGTCCTAAAAGACCAGAGGCCGGTTGCATAAACCATTAAGACTAGTCTTACAAGTTAGACATACATTTTTTTCTTTAAGACTGTTCATAATTTTTTAAAATCCGTTACATAAAAACATAAACTGGCCTAATTTGATACGAAAAGTAACACTGAATGCCACTTGCCTAACTGCTAGTGGCTCGTACTAGATCTTAAGACACTGTCTTAACATAATGGCTTAGTTTATGCAACTGGCCCCTGATTAGACAAACACAATCAAAACTAACACAACAAAATTACTAAAATAATGCATATTATACAGACCATTGATTTATTAGGCAGTTTAACTTAGCTATTTAATGATTTGTTGAAATCTAAATAAAGATAGAAATAGAAATCCAGCGCTTCGAATCACTGAATCATTTGTTGCGAATCAATTGACTACCTGTGATAAAGCGAGAGGCAGGAAAGGCTCGATTACCGCGATCACGTTGACGAACGTGGTTTTCCCGGAGTACTGCAGGCCGACCAGCGTCAGCTCCATCTCCTCCTTCCAGAAGAGGGCCTTGAACCAGTCCAGCAGCTTGTTGACTGTTTAAACTAATTCACGATAAAGAGCGACATGAGACGCACCTTTAATGTTACTCATCATGAGTTTTCATTACGTTACTTTGCTCTCATAACGTTGTTAGATAAATATACATGTTAAAATAATTCTGCGTCGCTTTAAACACTTCAAACACAAACCTTCCTCCAGCCGAATCACAACAGTTGCGGGAGCGCGGTGCAGCCTAATGACGTCACACTTAGATACCAAAATAAAAGTCCCATTCACAAACTGCTGAGTCTAAAATCCCAAAAGTACATGGAAATTTACGTAGAAAAATCTATTGAAAAAGATGACAACATTCAGAGCTGAATGTGTTATTTTAATACATTTAATAACACAATGGTCAGTTAATAATACTGTTCACAATGATAGTTAAAACATTAAAGCAATAACACAATGCAGTAACTTAACTGTTTTGTGTCCTAATTAATTACTTCTTATTACTTATTTTCCATGTAGACTCACATCTACAATCACAGTAGTTGTGTTCATTGTCCCATCATCCAGACGGTTCAGCCTGTCCCTGAGATTTATCCACTCCAGTGTCTCTCCGGTTCACCCACTGTCCCAGAGTCATCCATTAGTTCTGCTGTTTCTTTAATCTGCCATAGATTAGATTAGATTAGATTCAACTTTATTGTCATTACACAAGTACAAGTACAAGGCAACGAAATGCAGTTTAGGTCTAACCAGAAGTGCAATAGCAGCAAGTGCAGGATATACAACATTGCATAAGTGCAGGACATGGATATGTACTGAATATATATATATATCTATAAATAGAGAGATGGTTATTACTATAAACAGAATTTACAGGTGAATATGTACAGTGAATAATATACAGATGGTTATTACTATAAACAGAATTTACAGGTGGATATGTACTATGAATATAATATAATATACAGATGGCTATTACTATAAACAGAATTTTACAGATAGAGGTATACAATGATATGTTAGGCTAAAATGAGGAATATGGCAGTGGATTAAGGTAGTGCAATAAATTATGGACAGAAGCTATCCGAAAAAAAAGTGTAAAAGTGCAGTGGAAAGTGACTGCATATTAGTTAGAAGTACGGTGCAAAATACAAATGTAAACAGTTGGTACTGTAAATAACAGTCGGCAGTGCAAATGAGCATAATCCAGTTACGGTGTGGTAGTGCAAAATGCATAAGTAAACAGTTGTTACTGTAATTAACAGTTGGTAGTGCAAATAACACAGTGAAGGCAGATGTGACGTAGGAGAGTTATCAGTATATGAGGGGAGTGGATCAACGGGGGTTTGAGTTCAGTAAAGAGACAGCTCTGGGGAAAAAACTGTTCTTTAGTCTGCTGGTCCTGGTCCGGTGGATCCTGAAACGCCTGCCGGAGGGCAGGAGAGAAAACAGTCTGTGGGCTGGGTGAGAGGAGTCCTTGAGGATGCTGCGAGCTCGATGCAGACAGCGTTTCCTCTGGATGTGCTCGATGGCAGGCAGTGGAGTCCCTGTGATGCGCTGGGCAGTTTTCACCACCCGCTGCAGTGCCTTGCGCTCCGCAACAGAGCAGCTCCCATACCACACTGCCACACAGTTGGCCAGGATGCTTTCTATTGCGCAGCGATAGAAGTTCACCAGGATAGCCGAGGAGAGCTGATTCTTCCTCAGTGTCCTCAGGAAGAAGAGGCGCTGGTGAGCCTTCTTGACCAGGCTGGAGGTGTTGGTCGTCCACGACATGTCCGCCGAGATGTGGATCCCCAGGAACTTGAAACTGGAGACACATTCAACAGCCATTCCATTGATGTGGATGGTGTCGTGTGTGCCTCTTGACTCCTTCCTGAAGTCCACGATGAGCTCCTTCGTTTTGGTGGTGTTGAGGAGCAGGTTATTTTCGGTGCACCATGTGGCCAGGTGCTGGATCTCCTCCCTATAGGCAGTCTCATCGTTGTTGCTGATGAGACCAATCACCGTTGTGTCGTCCGCAAACTTGACGATAGAATTAGATCCATACACAGGCTTGCAGTCGGCGGTGAAGAGGGAGTAGAGAAACGGGCTTAGCACACAGCCCTGTGGTACACCAGTGTTAAGAGTGATGGATGTGGAGCAGGTGAGTCCTGAACGAACATTCTGGGGTCTGTCAGTTAGGAAGTCCAAAATCCAGTTACACATTGAAGTGTTGATGCCCAGGTCTCCAAGTTTGGCTATTAACTTGGTTGGGATGACAGTGTTGAATGCTGAGCTGAAGTCAACAAACAGCATACGTGCGTAAGTGTTTTTATTGTCCAGGTGAGTGAGCACAGAGTGCAGTGCCATGGAAACGGCATCCTCTGTGCTCCTATTGCTGCGGTAGGCAAACTGGTGTGAGTCCAATATGGATGGTAGAGAGTCTTTTAGGTGTTCCAGGACCAGCCGCTCAAAGCACTTCATGACGATGGGTGTGAGTGCTACAGGGCGGTGTTCATTAGGGCACCTCGGGTTAGAGTGTTTTGGCACTGGCACAATGGAAGTGCGTTTAAAGCATGAAGGTACAGCTGCTTGGACAAGAGACAGGTTGAAAATGTCTGTAAAAACCTCAGCGAGCTGCTCCGCACATGCCCTGAGAACACGACCAGGGATGTTGTCTGGTCCAGCAGCCTTGTGCGCGCTGATCCGGCTCAGAGCATTGCAGACATCTGTGGAGGAGAGTGTGATTGGTGGGTCAGCTGAGGGTTTGAGCTTGGGGGCAGTTTCTCTGTTGTCTCTTTCAAAGCGAGCATAAAAGTGATTTAGCTCGTTCAGGAAGTTGACATCAGTGGCTGCGGGGGTGGAGTGGGGGGGTTTGTAGTCACTGATGGCCTGAATGCCCTGCCACATGCGTCGAGGGTCAGAGTTGGAAAAGTGACCCTCTATCTTTAGCTTGTAGCAGTGCTTGGCCTTTTTGATCCCCCTCTTCAGGTTTGCTCTGGATGTACTGTAGGCTTGTGCATCTCCTGATCTGAAGGCAGTATTGCGTGACTTCAGCAGGAGTCGCACTTCCCTGTTCATCCATGGCTTCTGATTTGGGTATGTGGTGATCTTTTTCTGGGTTGTAACACTGTCAATGGTGGTATTGATATGATCCAATACAGAGGAGGTGTAGGAGTCAATGTCCGTGTGAGCGCCACTGGTGGCTTGAGAAGCAAACACACTCCAGTCTGTGTGTAGAAACCTTTCCTGGAGTGAGGAATCAACCCCCGCAGGCCACACCTTGATGGTCTTCACTGATGGCTTCACACGGTTGATGAGGGGTGCATATTTCGGGATGAGGAACAAAGAAAGGTGATCTGACTGTCCCAGGTGGGGAGGGGTGTCGCAACGTAAGCGTCAGCCATGTTTGTGTAAACATGGTCTAAGGTTTTGTTTCCTCTGGTGTGGCAGGAAACATGCTGGTGAAACTTGGGTAGCACTGACTTTAAGTTTGAATGATTAAAGTCACCTGCAACAATAAACGCAGCTTCCGGGTGATCAGTCTGTTGTTTACTGATGGCTGCATGAAGTTCTTTCATAGCAAGCTTGGCATCAGCATCCGGGGGAATATAGGCTGCAGTTATAATGGTGGAAGTGAACTCCCGCGGTAGATAAAACGGTCTACATTTAACCATGAGAAACTCGAGGTTAGCTGAACAATGACTCCCAACAATAGCAGAGTTTGTGCACCAGGCTTTGTTAATGTAAATGCACAATCCACCACCTCTGGTCTTACCGGAGCCATCTAATGTTCTATCCGCCCGGAGCGTGTGGCATCCCGCTAGCTCAATAGCGGTGTCCGGTATTCCGCTGTTTAACCAGGTTTCCGTGAAGATTAGGACTTTACAGTTCAAAAGTTTCTTGCTGTGTGTGACGCTGAGTCAAATCTCCTCCATTTTGTTCACTAGCGACCGTACATTGGCAAGGAAAATACTGGGTAAAGAGAGCCGATGTGGGGTTAGCCTTAGCTTTAGCCTTAGCTTAGCTCTCAGTACTCCGCGTTTCCCCCGCCTTTGTTTACGATCTCGACGCCGCCTGCGAGCACTTCCGCCCGGCCGGGTAGAGTGCATAGCCTCGGGTGTCCTAGCGATCTCAGGAAGGAGTCGAAGATTGTCCATAAAACTGTCGGAAATTTGCAAACCAATATCCAAAATCTCACCACGGGTGTACGATGTTAAGGCACAACTATTCTGAACGAACAGACCCGAGATGAGCAGGAAAAATACCGCAAAATTGCAGAATCTGGAGAGACCCAGAGCCTCGCGAACTACTCGCGCCGCCATCTTGGGTGTATATAGATCAGCATTAAAGGGATAGTTCACCAACAGATGAACATCCTCTCATCATTTACTCTCACCCTCATGACACACACACTGTTAAAATCAAGGGGGTAGCCCAGCCCCCGGAAAGCGTACCACCCATAGGCGCGGCCATTGCTAACCAAGCTATCACCTGTTGTTAGCATGCCATTGACTCCCATTCATTTTGGCCTCACTTTGACACTGAATATCTTTACATCTGAGGCGTTTAAAGACTCCATTCGTCCATTGTTTATTTCTAAACAAACACGATAATGTATAAAAGGCTCCATTACCTTGTATCTTACACTATCGCGCCGTTGAAGCTGTTTTTGTAAAATATAGGCTAACGATTGCGTCATAACCACGTGACTGTGTCGCACTGTTGAGCAAATTACCGTATAGACCCGAGGAGAAGCTCGTAGGCAATCTATTACTGTCTATGAGGCAATCGGGGGGACGTGGAGGCATAAACGCAGATAGAGATGTTGCAGATCCTGCTTCATTCATCAAAAGTTGCTCCTGCTCATCCTCTCTGTCTCTGCAAGATTCGGTGATTCAGATTTTATGTTGCACAACTACTAGAAGACTTGCCACTGTCGGACGGGTTGCTCACGTCACATCTACGTCGTCAAGCTCAGTCTGAGGGTGCGCAGTACACTCAGCCATCAGGAAGTGAGTGCTTCTATCTGACTTTAATTCTCCCCGTTGAAGTCTATGGAGTCGCTCTGTCCATTTCTTTTACTGTCTATGGTTAAAATAGCCCCTTTTCACAGACTGTGATGACGTTTTAACGCGTTTTAACGGTCATCAATATCGTAAATCCTGAAATGTTTTTTGTATTTTCATTTAAAAAAAAAAAAAAAAAAAAAAAAATATATATATATATATATATATAACCCTAATACTTTGTATTTTATTACTTTTGCATCAAATTAAAAAAGACAAGTTCCCACTGCTGTGAGGGTGTTTCTAATAAAGCGTCTATGGGAGTGATGGTGAAAATTAACATATTTCTCTCTTTTGACTGCCGTTTTCAATCTAACACAATTTTTTCCCTCTTTTTGAAAATTGTGAAATCACTATTGTGGCGTTTTTCTTTTGCTATTTGAGCAAATGGGCACACACAAAAAAAAATTAATCTATTTTCTCATTCACAGCTATAATATTTAACCCAACTATGACGACTTGTGCTCTGAGAAACCTGCAAATGTGAAAAGGGTCTATAGTGTACAATTACAGTAAAAACTCTCCAATAGAAACAGAGTATAATAATCCAAACTAGTATATCACAATAATACATATGTTAAATTACCATAAATCAAGACACAGTACACAACTTTTTATTTTTACTGTTTGTATATATGCATATAAAATTTAGAAAACACACATAATATATATATATATATATATATATATATATATATATATATATATATATATATATATATATATATATATATATATATATATATATATATATATATATATATAAAACCCATGAAAGATTTACGTTATTTAAAAGAAATCCACATCGTTTATATATATTTTGGACAAAGGGGTGCGCCATTTTGTGTGCAGTCGATGACGTCAAACGGTTGTACTATTTTTTTTACCACAACACAACTTAGACGATGCAACATTGTGCGGCTTTTGGCTGTAATTTTCAGTCAAAAGGCAACATGAGAAGTGATGTAAGCCTCTGTTTTGCTTACACTGCGGCATGTTTACATCCTGTCAGGATGGCATCTAGCGCTTCATGTCTCTACCGTTTCACAGCACGGATTTCACTCGATATCCGGGGGTGTAGGAGACAGGGGCCGACAGTGTGTAGAAGAAACAATGAAAGTGTAAGATGCACAAATGAACAAAACTTACTGGTGCAATCACGTCCAGATCTTTCAGTCCCCTCAGATGTAAAATAGTCAACACTGTATAACGTAGTTGCAAAACATAAAAATATAGACACAAGACACATACATATTTAAAATTTCAATATGTATGAAACTTACAGGTTAAGTCACATTCTCCTCATCAGCATCCACTTGGAGATCATCTAGATCTTCAGTCCCTTCAGACGCAATCTCATTTACCTTATGTGAAATGTACATTAACGGAAAACAGATTTGTTTTAAAATGAAGGCCTCAAAACACACAATAGATATGTGTCCACAAGACTTTTGACTAATGTGAAAACTGATCTTAACTGATCTGAGAATCATTGAGCCTACTCAACCACATAAAACAATATATTAATTTACATTTTGTAAGACATTTTTCTTTACAAAGCCAGTATGCAAGGAGGCATGAACAAACCATGAATAATGCTGGGTATCACACCCAGGCACGGATTTAGAAAGCAGAGGCCCCTGGGCACAAAATAGGAGGCCCCCCAGAACTCGTGGCCCAAACTCAAACAGCTTAAAAAAAAATTTGTCCTAAACATGACACAAGCTTATATTAAGGGCTTCAAAATAACTGGTAACACAGTTAACAAGTTTTAAGCAGTTTGCCCTGTGTAAAAGATTTGTGCTGTTTAATGCGTTTAAGATTTTTTTTTGTTGATTTTCTGTAGCATAAAGCCTCAAAATTACATTCAAATATAGGCTACATTTGTTTGATTTCATTAAATAAAAAAAGTAAAAAACAAACAAAAAAAAATAATTAGGCTATAGGCCTATATATATATAATAATAATTTTATATATACATTTTTTTTAATATAACCGTAGAAAGAAAAGTAGCTACACAGAATAATAGGCCTATAGCCTAAGTTACTTTTTTTTGTAATTGCGATTACATTTTATTGAACGATAACATAATTGTGGCCTCCGTAATTGTAATCACGATTACAAATTCGATCAATTGTGCAGCCCTGTCAGGAGAGGACGAGCTTTCTGCAAGTGAATCTCCGCTAAACTTCAAGCTTCCGTGAATGAGCGCGCACAATTGAATAAATCAAACGAAGCACAATAGAATATAGTGCAATCATTCTGACTAAAACAGGCAATTCTAGGATTTTCATTTTATGGGGGCTCAGCCCCCAGTGAGGGTATAAAAAAAATGGTAACACTTTAGTTTAGGGTCCAATTCTTACTATTAACTGCATATTAGGATATTGGCTTGCTCCCCCGAGAAAATTTAGATTTCTATGATCTACCTAATGTGCATTTTAAGTTGTTCTGAACGCCAAAAAATTAGATATAGCAATACCTTGAAAACCATGTCAGTGGGTAGATATGAATGATAAAGTTTTTCCATTTTTGTCAGTGAAGACAGTAAAACATATGTTTTACTGATATTTATATGTTTTATGAATCATTTTCATAGACATGTTAATTTACTGAAGGCTACTAGGAAATGTATGAAATTAATTCACAATATGCACACAATCATTATTAACCTGCCCAATGTGAAAAAAGCTGAACTTTTTCATTTACTGAATGCTACAAATGGAATTATTAATTTACAATATGCACACATTCATTACTATTAATCTTATGCCTAATCGGATGAAAACGGCTTTGTTAATATTTCTTATTTGTTAATTAGCTATATTTTAAATGACATTACATTGGCCAATTCAATTGAAAATGTCGAAATTAGACAAAAGTTTATTCATTTGAGTGAACATTTCTGACTTAGAGAAGCAGCTGTCAAATATGAAATGTTTAGTTTAGCTTCATATCTCGCACTTGACGTCGAGTCGTGCTGCCAAAATTCGCGCTCAGCCTCAGCAGCTTCTGTGCGTTCATAAAGCCTGCCTACTCTGATTTGATTGGTTTTCTCAAATATTTTGACATTGATATTTATTTCCGTTTTTAATTATTTTGTTAAATCAAGTTAAACTAAATGGAAATGACAAATGACTAGCTGAAATAAAAATATATTTTATTTTACTTGAGTTAACATGTTTTCATGTTCTTAGTTTTAGTTTGAGTCAACTTAGTTACTTATAACCCCAATAATAGCCCTGCAAGTTAGATTATATGATTATTAGTAGCTACTTGAGCAAATAGTTTATGTAAAATGCATTAAAAAAGCGCTTTTTAATCACATAAAATAGTGATTTAATCAGCCTAACGATTAAATATTAGCTTAAAGATTAAAAACAACAAAGCGATACTTCTGCAGTGATCTGACGGGAAAGACGAAAGATATAATTATAGAATTATAGAAAGAAAAAAATATGTGAAATATTACGTGAATGTAGGCTACCCTCAACTAGAGAATGAGTCCTACATATTAGGCTTTGCATTGATAAGCCTCGAAAGCGTATCTTGTCATACAAATGAACAGTCAACATTAATACAACAACGTTACATGATTTAAAAAGCAACATATCGTACGGGGACAGATGGGTGGTGAAATCTTATGAAAAGTTTAGTTTATAAAAGGTGCTGGGCTTGCCTCTAGCTCGCTCTAGCTAAATCAGAAAAAAATATTTATTTAGGAGGTGGGTCGGTGGACACAGATTCGGAAGGCTTCTGCGCCGATCCGGGCATTTAATCAGGGTTTTTAATAAGGGGGAAAAGTAATAGATGCCTACGGTAATGTAGCCTACGTTAACCTACCAGTCACCGCCGGTGCGCCGTGCAGGCTCTTTATCTGCGTCGAGCCGACTTTTGAAAAAAGTGGAGATGGTTGGAATAATGCTAATTAAATCCTCTCTGGTATCCTTCTCCCTTTTTACTTTCCGTTTTACGGCTCCACCGTTTTTTTTAATCCATGTCGGGTTTTTTTTCGATGTCCTCAACTCTCTTTTTTTCACACTTCTTCTACCACCTGTCTTGCAGCTATCAACAGTTTCCGCAGTAAGCTCATCAGACACAGCCGATACTGGTCATGATACTTTTTTTTGTGTGCAAATAAATTATTGTTAACACGCATACACACAAACACACACTCATTCATTAATTTTATTTTAATTTTAAATAAAAAAAAAGGGATGAAGCCACACAGTTAGTGGGGTCTTGGAGGCCCCTAGAGGTCGGAGGCTCCCGGGCACCGGCCCAATCGGCCCGGTGGTAAATCCGGCCCTGATCACACCTGAGAGAACAAAAGAATGCATAATGAGCTGCATAATGAATGAGCTTCAGGTATGTGACTGAGAGAGCAACAGAACAAAGGAAATATATTTGTTTGTAGTTTATTTAGAATCTAGTAAACAAAGGCCTATTATATTTTAAATGATCAAAAGATTTGACTACACTGCAAAAAATGCTCTTCTTATTTAGTATTTTATCTTGTTTCCAGTCCAACTATTTAAAGTTCTTAAATCAAGATTAATTTACTAGACAAGCAAAATTTCTGGGGGGGAAAAAATCAAAATTAAGTGAGTTTTTGCTTAAAACCAGCTAAATTATCTGCCACAACAATTTATGATTTATTAAAGGTGCTCTAAGCGATGTCACACGTTTTTTTGGACCAACAAACTGGTGCAGGCTGCACCATGAAGCACAACAACCGAGGAGATGTTTGCTGTATGTGACAAAAAATGTTTTGGCCTAAAAAACGCGTGACATCGCTTAGAGCACCTTTAAACCATAATTTATGATTTATTAAACCAATTTATTAAAACACAACAATTTATGAGATTAAAACCATGTTTTTACTCCAAACTTACTTTATATCACAAGTCAAATGTTTTAAATAACCTTCTGTGATCTCATCTGGCTTCGGATCAAAAAATCAGACAGAAAATATATCATTTGACAATATTATGCATAATGATAAAAGCTATGTCGAATAGCATTGCATTATAAATATAATCTATTATGAAAACACCCAACATGGTATAAAAAACACAGATAAGCGATTGTGTGTTTATTGTCTTCAAACGTGTCTATCTGCATGTTATAGCGATCTCAGGAAGCTTTGTTTATGTCAGGGAGTTTATGGAATCTCACATGGTATATATCTTCTTCGTCTATGCCATATATGGACTACATGTGCACGGAGCTCCCTCCGGCTGCCAGTATGAACTGAAAACACATCACATCAGAGTATCCAGCGCTCATAATGATTACATCTGCGCATTTTGGGTAAAGATTGAATAAATAATACTTCTCTGTATAGAAATTTGACACTAAATACTAAATATGACACAGACATATGAAAATCTATCAATATCTATCATAGAGGAGTTTTTTATGAATGAGAGCAGCTGACACTCATATTACAATCAAAAGGTACCGGCGCCGGTTTTCATATTCATAACTCCTGGCACATATTAACAAATTACGGTCACTATAAGACTTTGAGAATAAAACCGAGGTAAAAAATGGAAGCTTGAGTCTTATCTTTTTGTTGTACTATAGATTTTTTTAATGATGTATAGTTTGTCAAGGTAATTACTTACATCTGACAGCAATTTTGAGCTAATTTAAACAACGAAAGCTTCAGTGCATCCTCACACAGGTTTTTGAGTTTAATATTCACAGATGCTAACAGAATAAACTTAGCCTACCACAATCAGCTGCTGAATGCATTGCTCTGAAAAGAACATGAACAGCTTTCCATGAGAATTACTCCTCAACGCGTATCTCAAAACGATGTAGCTGAAGTGTGGCGCTTCACTTGAAGTGTTTGTTTGAGTTGATGTGTGGGCATTGACGCATGGATCGTCAGTATTTGAATCTCAATAGAATGCGCACTCCGTGGGTGTGGTCGCATTAGCAGATAATGAAGTGGCTCGCGAACGACTGACATCTCTCTATTAAGGGGTTAAGAGCAATCAATCCAGAATCTTTTCCCATATAGAAACTAAATATAGACTTTTTCCCATATAGAACAAATATTTGAATAAATAGCCTACACAATTATACATATACTGAAAATTATATCTAACTCCATTATCAATTCAAAGAAATTTCAATACAAGAAATTACCATTAGCCTACAATATGAATACTAAGTCACATGATTGGACATTTAAATACATAACGGTTACATGGTTTTTATTGTATGTCTCCCTCATGGTGTAAATCGATAAATGGATATTGTAAACAATCAGCATTTATAAGAAATAATTGAGAATTAATTCTTCATTCATGCCCAAAGGATATACATCACTTATGACTTAAATTAATTTACACTCCCTCCGTAAAAATATTTGCTCTTTGCGTGACTGTGTTATATGCTCTATGACTACAACATTTAAGGCCCCACTTTATATTAGGTGGCCTTAAGTACTATATACTTAGATAAAAAAAATAAGTACAATGTACTTACTGTGTTCAAATTGTATTGCAAAACACTTTTGCTGATATTGCGGTGGGATACGGGTAGGGTTAGGGACAGGTGTGGTGGTATGGGTAAGTTTAAGGGTAGGGTTAGGTGTAAGGGAAGTGTCAACTGTGTAATTACAAATGTAACTACAGAAATTAATTACAGATGTAATTACATGCAGGTATTTTTTAAAATGTAAGTACAATGTAAAAACATGTATGTACACAATAAGTACATTATATCAAATGATTAATTAAAATGTTAGTACATAGTAGTTAAGGCCACCTAATATAAAGTGGGTCCAAATTTAATTCCAAGATCAAATGAGACCGACTCTGATCCTGATTTTATTTTAGGAAGAAAGACTCACAAAATGAATGTTCACCCCCAACGACGACAATATTACAACACCCATGGTAGAAGGGGAGGAAGTAGGCATTTGACCCATGCCATGAGAAGAGAAAAGAATGTACAAGGCCAAAGGCTAGTGTTTAGCAGTGACTATAATGATTGAAGTAGGCCGTTCAGTCAAGACAAAAGTCTAGCTGAAGAAGAGGTATGATTGTTGTTTGATAATTGTCAGAAAGGGAACAACATAGGTGATATCAGTAGATTCACCCGGGAAACAATATCTTGAATATTTGTCGTTCACAAAGGCCGCCAATGGAAGGGGAAAGCTCAGAAGAGACTGGCTTGCTTACAACAAAATCACAATTGCTTTATACTGTATTCCTTGCTTGCTTTTCTCAAATAAACTGAAAAGAGGTTCCAGTGAACATTTGTGAACTTGTGTGGTTGGAACGACAGCTCTTGACTTGTGGTTAGAAGCATAGTTCCTTGTTAGTTTGAGGTCTCGACGTCACTGATTTCTGAGTTCTGAATCCAACTTCCCCTCAACAGTCCTTTATGAAAATGCAGAACTAAAAAGAGTTTTAAAAACAACTTCTGCTTAAGACACAAGTTCTGTGGAGGAACAAGAAACATCTGCGTCATTATTCAAGGTAAGTGAATACTACTTCATAAAATACTGATAGATATAGATTTAAAAGTGTCATGGATCCATTCACAATGATCTAGATTCAACAAACATTAGTTATGAAAGGTAGATGATTTTGAAGTTGAAAAAGTTGATGGTTGTGTTCTCGTAAATAGAACATTGGCCAATTATCTTGGTTGAGTTCTGGATAATAATTTAAGTGGTGTAAATATGGCCTTTAAGGTTTTGGAAAAAATGAATGCTAGAATTAAATTTATAGCTAGATATGCTAGTTTTTTTACGGTACTTGCTACAGGCCTAGTACAAAGTCATCTTGAGTATGCGTGTAGTTCATGGATGACCGATTTATCCAGTATGTGGATGGCAAAGTTAAAAAAGTAAAAAAATTAATGGTTGAAATAGTTTTATGATAACATTTTTTAAATCATGTGGATAATAGGCACTATTTTATTTTTTCTCGGGTTAATGTAAGACATGGGCATTATACTAGACAGAGTATTATGGATCGTAATCTAGGTAAGACTTTGTATGATCAAAGGTTGTTTGATTATACAGGTGCACAGGAGTAGAATAATTATTCATTGGACATTAAGGTTTTAAAGGATAGTTTTCGTTTTAGTACAAGAGTGAAGAAAGACAAGAAAAGTTTTTAGAAAGACAAGAGTTGTGTGAATTGGTTTGTGCTTTAGTGAGGGATACATGCCAACAAACTTCATCATGAGAATGACTAAAATCAAGAATCCCAATGGAAATAAGTTAACACACAGTTGTATTGCTATGTTTCTATGTCAGTACTGAAACTCAAAAAACATTGACACATTTTAATAACTTGTTTTATTGCTAACAAAACTCAATTATTATCAAAGCAATTATCTGCTTTGCGGATTTTAACAACACAGCTTTTTGATGCCTGATATGTCTCTCAGCTCAGATTGTACTCTGTTCTCTGTTCATAAATAGCCACATTCATCTCACAACCTTTATTTCAACTCATTTAGATTAGCGTAGTCATAATATCAGATTTTTCACTACACAATTATATTTATAATTCAGTCTGTCCACAGCAACATACTCGGTGTCAAACCTTGACTTGCATTTACATTTACATTTGACAGACGCTTTTATCCAAAGCGACTTACATTGCATTCAAGGTACACATTTTACATTTTGTCAATTCTTCCCTGGGAATCGAACCCATGACCTTGGCGTTGCTAGCGCCATGCTCTACTGTTTAACATATAGGAAAGCTTGCACATCTGACTACCTCACTTTGAGCTTGTTGACATTTGTGTGTCAGTGTTTGTGTGTGACTCTTGTGTGACGAATCGCTGACTGTTTAAAGGGGTTGACTATATAAAGTTGACTTTATAAACTTGGACTTACAAACAAACGTCCAAATCACTTGTACTGTGCATTGCTGGCAAAACTGATTTTGTTATAGTTTTCAACTCTTTATAGTTTGTTTTCTTTAAGTTTGTCACTAGTTTTCTGAAAAGAACAAAATGCCAGAACAATCAATAATTCATGAGATAATTACCTTTTATTTTCACAAATCCTCCACAAACCTTGAAGTTAAACTTCCTGTTTCACACTCTGTATGGCCGGTGACATGAGTGTTACCGCTCTGGGGTCTGAGGGGGTTTGGGGCCCTGGAGAAGTTTTGACATGCCCTGACACTTTTTACAGTTGCTTATTTACATATTAATGGCTAATAGTGTTTATGCGCGGTTATTGAAATCACTAAGTCACTGAAATAAGGTCACAAAAAGTGTCCCCAACAAAACTTTATATACACACATGAATATGAATAGAATGAATGAATATGAATACGAAATGAAATGAATATGAATACAAACCAAAACCAATCACCTCCGCTTTGCAGCACGGAAGAACCTAATCATGAATGAACACAGGGCTCAACATTAATCTTTATCCGGGACAAGTGACCGGACAAGTATCTTAAAAGTTAATAAAATAATCCGAAACGCGAGAATGATTCTGATTGTATTACATTTCAATGTACAGTGATTGATAAGACAATAAAACAAATGAACATAACAGCACTATAAACTCACGGAAGAAACATACTGGGGTAAAAAGTTTGAGTTTTATTTAGAACTTATGATATTGCTAATAACACGAGTCGACTAAGGGAGCTGTTTTGCTGAATATCGTCACACAACTGCAAATGTTACTTTGAATTTTGTGGTTCAATAAACAAGTAGCCTAGTTAATATTAAGTTACTTACATTTTAAACCAAAAACAACATTGTCGTTTTTGTTCACTGACGAAAATGGCTCCAAAGGAAAGCAACACTCAGTGCAGTGTTTTATTACTGAATAATTCAGCGTTTGAATGAATCGTTTGAATGAACGACTCAATGACTCACTCATTAAGACGGTCACCTGCTGCCACCTATTGGCAGTATAGTTTCATGTTTTAAATATCATTGCATGTTCTTATTTGTATATTCAAACGTTTAAAACGTGTAATTTTTCAGTGTAAATTATTTCATTTGATTGGTAACAGCCCTATAGTGTCTTATTATTATAACTGAATGTATTGATCAAATGTAAGAATTTGACATGAAAGATGAATATATCTACACCCCCCCCCTACACACACACACACACACACACACACACACACACACACACACACACACACACACACACACACACACACACACACACACACACACACACATTGTACAGTACATACAATTTGCTATGTACTGTACCTAACTGGCCCCATGTTAATCAATATCAAAACAAATTGTGAAATTTGTGTCATTGCCCAGCACTATAGTATACATGTTTTATTTATTTGGAAGCAAATGTTGTCTTTTCACTTTACTTTCTTGTCAAAGTGCATCAGAATGCTTTGTTTACATGTTAAAACCACAAAAAAAATGTAACTGGAGGGCAATACCCCAGACCCCCCTAGAAGTATTTAATTCGGAAACATGTCACCTTTTTCACCACTTGTGAGTTTGCAGGTCTGTGAGCTATCCAAAATCTTTGTCTAAAATTGCTTAATACTGACCTATTACGCTCCGCTCACTCATTCCGCTCAGCGCCGCTCGTCCCACCCAGAATGTGTTGTGACATGCTGGTTTGAAAATATGTGAAATAAGTTGGGCTCTCCTTGACTACATTTTTTTCAACTGGACTAGTAGTTGTTCATTTAAGCCATCAAGTCGACTAAGCACTTTTAAAAATGTAATTACATAAATATATATACTGGAGAGAATTCTAAACCATAATGACACTTTTGCGTAATAATTTAACCTATTCCACACTCATGCGCATGAATAAAGCTTGCCACAAAGAACCGGCAAAAGTAATGATTATGAATGTGTCAAAAATAGCAAGGAGACAATTTAATAATGTTATTAATGTTTTTCAGGACAAGGACCCCTTAGGCGATAGAGACATGGAGCAGGGACCCCCGATACAAAATGTGTCAAACAGCGCTACATATTAAGCATATCGCCTTCAATATTAATAGAAACTAACTATATTATGATTAAGAATAAGATATATTATGTCTAAGACAGTAGATTAGAACTATGCACATTACTGTTGCACATGCATCACTGTCTGTATATTACGTGCCACTGTAAATTGAGATTCATGCATCATAAAAAAACAACATGCTGCGATAAAAATCACAATTCATTAGTTGTTTACAGTTGTTGTAAATTATTTTAATTGATTTACAGAGTCATATATTTATTTTACTAATCACATGGACAGCTAAACATTTACCTGATCCTTAGCGACAAGTTCATAAAAAAAAAAAATCACATTTAAATTTTACTGTCAGATGGACAATTAAACATTTGCTTAATTGTTTACTAAAACAACATTTTAATTTTACTGTGAGATGGACAATTAAGAATCAAATCACTAGGCTATAATATTTATTTAGAAAAAAATATTTGTATTCAAATGATATATATATATATATATATAAATGTGAATATTTTTTAATCTATGATTCTGCATTTACATCTCATATATATGTTGACATGCCATATTTTTGTCCCGTGCTAGTTATCACTGTCAATTGCAATTTTGAGAGTGAACCACACATTTATATGTAGACGTCACTTCCAAAACTTTGCAGCGTGTAATTGGCTGTCGTTCCTCTTAGCAGCATGAAAAACAATATTTTTATTCTATTGATTATAGCATATGTAGCCTCGAAAGCACGAAAGACCATTCACTTTAATTAATTAAGCTGTCACTCATTTCAGTTTGCAATCTCACAGTGTTCCATCAAAATCTTTTTAAAGGTCTCATGGCATGGCATTTTTCTATTATTTTATAATGTTTCCCGAGGTGTACTTATATTGTTAGTATGATTATGATTTTACATCATAAAATGTCATAATTTAGAAATAAAAGGCATTTTTTCTATACTGCTGTTTGCCCTGTGGCTGAAGGCCCTGTTTCAAGAGGCGTGCCTGCTGTGAGACTTCAGTAAAAACGCCCACTGTTGTGATTGGCTGACATCTTTGCATTTGAAACGAGCGGAGGGGGCGTGGTTTAACGAGGTCTACGAGACACGAGCAGGCACGAGCTGCTGCCAGAGAGACGGATGGACCTGAGTTCACTTCACATCAGTTCTCAGCACATCTCAGTTCAGTGAACTGTTGTAGTTACTAGAATATACTTCAGGTTATTAGTTTATTTCTAGTCGGACGGGCTGTCACTCATGTCAGAAAGTTAGTAACTTTAGTAAATTATAGATCAGCGCTGACTCGAGACGCGAACCGTTTAGAACGATTCAGTCCGATTTGGTGAACTGGTTCGGTTCACTAAAAAGAACCGATTCAAAATATGATTCGTTCACGAACCGGACATCACGGAGACGGAGCGATTACTAACAAAGTTATTTATAGTAACAGAGTTGTGAGAGCGCTGTCAGTCAGCGCGAGTTTATTGTGTTTGTATCTGAGAGTTCTGAATAAACACGAGGCCCAGTAACGCCGAGTCCGTCTTCATCATTATTCTACCAACTTTGTAACACATGCAATGTTCCATTACAGCGAGATGAACGAGTTAGTAAGTGTTGATTATAGCATTATTTTTAGATATGTTCCAATCATATGAAAAGCGTCAGTGACGCGCATTGAGTAACTTACACAGCGCAAACAAAGACACAACAGCAGTAATCGAATGTAATCCAGTATACTGTGGGGAAAGCTGGCTAGCCTGGAGACCCTCACGCTTACCCCCCTTCTGCTTAATCTCGTGCCGCGTTTGGTGCCTCCGCTGTGGGTCAGATGCAGTACTGGGGGTCGGGATGTTGAAGGCCACCGGCCAGTGCAGCCCGAGCCTCGGCGTGTGTAAGGTTTATCTCTAAAGAGATGTGAGTCTGCCGATGTTGAGCAGAAACTCATGACTGTATGCACATTCTAGAACAGATAGACGCGACGAGGACGTACAAAAACACTGACTCACAAGATAGAAAACACGAAAACACCGTTCTGTCAGGAGAGAGAGAAGCCGCAGTGTGTGCACGAATAATAAATAATTAGCTACACATAAGAAATCACTGATCACAGATCAGAAGGAACTGAAAAAAGACTTCTGTTTTCATTTGTACATCCAAACACTGAGAAACTGCCAGCATTCACTCGTTCACAAGCAATGATCGAGGACAAATATAGCGCTTGCATGGGTGTGCCAGATTCTCTGGGTGGAGGAACGGGAGGTAACCGTTCCTGTGTGGACATCAAACCAGGAGACTTCAGGATTGGCTAGTCTGGCCTGTCATTTTCTCAAAGGCAGAGAAAGACAGCCAGAACTCGGGTTTACACCGATCAACATTTCTATCCACTTGGGGACAATATTCAGGCTAGGGGAACTCATATTAATGTTGAAATACCTCATAAAATGAAATTTTCATGCCATGGGACCTTTAAATTGCTGCGACCCATATATAGGCCTACAACCATTTATATTCAAACAAGACAAGCATAAAAATACTTATACAATGGGCAATTTGAATGTATTATCCAGTAGATGGCACAAAAATTCAGCTCAAAACTTTTCTTAACAACCGCCTTTGATATTTTACGCGTTTGCAACGCAAAGTTGATTCTGCACTAATTTTATCTAGCTATACATGAAAGCTTAACTGGTTAACTAAAACTGACTATTTTATTTTTATATTTTCGGTTGACTATTTTATTTTGATAATGAACAGGCTGCAATGTCAAGTTTGCAATGCTGGTATATGTTATGTTTGTGCGTGAGACGCCAGCGTGATCGAACAGAGGAAACATAAAATAGGCTACTCCATCATTTTGGTCATACAGATAATAAGAGTAGGACATCGTTCAAAATTGCACGTGTTTACTTACATGTTGCTATTGTAAAATAAACAAAACAAGATGTGCTTTCTGTCGTCTGGATTTCCTTTTCATTAACTTGTTTGAGGATCGCCACGCCTCACAAAAATGAACCAAACTCAGCAGCAACTGTCGCACAGTTCTTTCTTAATTTTTGTTAATCTGTTAATTATTTAAGTCAAATATACTTTGCGTGTTTATTACTTCTATATAGGAATATAGACTGATTTTCTGATAACAATTTTTTTTTGTCTTTTCTGACAAAAAAACCCCTGGTTTATATCACAGTTTGACTAGAGGCTTTCAGCTCGGTAAAGCCGCAGTATCCTCTTAATCTCTAACTGTTTCTCATCATAATCTCCTCCATCTCGCTTTGAAATGCAGCATTCTGTGCAGAATTCAAATGGGTCCGATATGCAGGCCTGGTTACAGAATCAAATCACTGAGGGTGCTTCTGAAATTACTGAGGGTGCTATTGGGATCACTTTTACCAATAACTGGAATAGATATATAATCCTGAGAACCAGAAAAAAAGGTTTTCATTTATTTGAAAAGTCAATTATTTTAAGTCATTACATTGTGTAGAGCATAAGTAACAAGTGAAATAAAGCTATATAAAAACTATATATATATATATATATATATATATATATATATATATATATATATATATATATATATATATGAAGAGCTCTTTTCCAAAACGCGATAAACGCCATTTAAAAAAAAAGAGTTTATCATGTCATTTTGCTGTGTACTGAACCTATTCACTGTTCCATCAACATTTCATGCCAAATCGCTATATTTTCTTGTTTAAAATGTACTGCAAGATGCAGTTTCTTTCCAAAGCGCGATAAACGCCGAACCTATTTTTAGCCTAAACACGATATATCCTCTCGACGAATCAGAATTCGATGAGCGTACTACGTAATCCAACAGGGCAGATTATCCAATCTGAACAGCTGTTTTTTTTACGTTCATTCATTCATAAAAATGAGTGCTTTAAACTCTGATAACACTTTTGATGGCCTTGATGAGCAAGTGAGACCTACACCTGGGGGTAGAAAACGTCGACTGGACAAAGAAAATCACAAAAAACGACAAAAAAAGAAGTTTCATCTCTCAGGTAGCGCGTTGATAACAACAGTGGGATGTCAACACAAAGCTGCTGCCAAAGGTTTCTGTCAGGCCGAGAGGCTGTCGCCGGATGATCTGAGGATAAATTTCAATTATTTTGATGAAAAACCAAACAAGGTTGACCAGGATCACGCCATACTTCATCTCATGGACATCACGCAAGTGAAAATGAAGCGTCCGAAAGTCCAGGACGTAAACAAACAAACAAACCGGAAAGTATCTGTTAAGTACAGTCTTTTGTGCAACAGTCATCCGGAGAAAGTACCCGTTTGCAAGGCGACCTTCATAAAGGTGTTTGGTGAGTACAACTTTCGTTTCAGAATTGGCTAGTTTAATACCGGTTTGTAGGTTTCTCCCTCGCGATAAAGATATTTTCCTGTAAAGAAGCCTGACGTGACATGAAAAGTACTGAATAGTTCTACTAGCCTACTGATAGATAGACTGGCATTTGATATTGACCATGATAAGGTGCTATGGTAGATTGTGTATGGTAAAGTACAGAGAGAGAGAGAGAGAGAGAGAGAGAGAGAGAGAGAGAGAGAGAGAGATTAATTAATTTATTTGTTCATTTAAATTTAAGTTATGTTATATTTTACTATTTGTATGTCTTTATAGTTATTCTATGTCCAAGCTTTGGCAATATTGTATTATTTACAGTCATGCCAATAAAGCAATTTTTAATTGAATTGAATAGAGAGAGAGAGAGAGAGAGAGAGAGAGAGAGGGGTGATATGTTAAAGGATTAGTTAAAGGGTTAGTTCACCCAAAAATGAAAATTCTGTCATTAATTACTCACCCTCACGTCGTTCGACACCCGTAAGACCTCCGTTCATATTCGGAACACAAATGAAGATATTTTTGTTGAAAGCTGATGGCTGAGAAAGGCCTCCATTGGCATTCAGTACACTTATACTCCCAAGACGGATAAAAGGCACTCAAAACATCGTTACAAAGTCCATCTCACCACAGTGACTCTACAATAATCTTACGATGCGACGACAATAGTTTTTGTGCGCAAAAAAAATCAAAATAACACCTTTTTCCAACTTGTTACTGCCTTCCGTGTGTGCCTCCACGACACATGCGCGAGAATATGACGCAGATCTGGCGTTCGGACAGATGACCCAGAAGTGATTTGTTTACAATCAGAGGAAGACGCGCGTATCTCAGCTGTTGGATTCTACATTGATTGTGCTTTAGGTCTCGGCGTAGTGCTCAAAATGGGGTTAGAGTGTGCATTTCATGGAATCCCGAGCCCCGGCGCTACGTCATATTCTCGCGCATGCGTCGTGGAGGCACACGCGGAAGGCAATAACAAGCTGGATAAAGGTGTTATTTTGATTTTTTTTTGCGCACAAAAACTATTGTCGTCGCATCGTAAGATTATTGTAGAGTCACTGTGGTGAGATGGACTTTGTAATGACATTTTAAGTGCCTTTTATCGGTCTTGGGAGTATAAGTGTACTGAATGCCAATGGAGGCCTATCTGAAGCCTTTCTCAGCCATCAGCTTTCAACAAAAATATCTTCATTTGTGTTCCGAATATGAACGGAGGTCTTACGGGTCTCGAACGACATAAGGGTGAGTAATTAATGACAGAATTTTCATTTTTGGGTGAACTAACCCTTTAACCCCAAAATGAAAATTTCCTGCTAATTTACTCACCCCAATGCCATCCAAGATGTTCATGTCTTTGTTCAGTGGAAAATAAATTAAGTTTTTTGAGGAAAACATTTAATAGGATTTTCTCCACAATGGTAACCAGAATGTTGAAGTCCAAATCAATGCAGTTTCAAAGGACTTTAAAGTGCTTCAAATGTCTCTCCTCGATCCCAGCTGAGGAATAGAGCCTAATCTAGCGAATTCCTAGTTCATAAAAAAAAAAAAAGAATAATAATAATATGTATATACTTTTTAACCACAATTGTGGTCATGAGCTGCACTGGAACGCGCCGGGCATGACATCATCACGTTGGAAAGGTCACAGGTGACAGGATACGCACACGAAAGACCATTTTAAACAATAAACTGACACAAAGACATAAATATGTCATTCAACATACAATAAAATGTGAACGATTCTCCTCCACGCTAGTAAACAATGGGGCGGTACTTACACCTGATGTGTATTTTTTTTTAAACATTATAAATGTTTTTTTGTTTGTTTTTTTATGACTGATGGATTCGCTAGATAAGGCCCTATTCATCAGCTGTGATCAAGGAGAGACATTTGAAGCACTTTAAAGTCCTTTGAAACTGCATTGATTTGGACTTCAACATTCTGGTTGAGATTGAAGTCCATTGTTGGGGAGAAAATCTTTTTTTTTCCACTGAAGAAAGAAAGACATGAACATCTTGGATGGCATTGGGGTGAGTAATTTATCAGGAAATTTTAATTTTGGGGTGAACTAATCCTTTAAGCAAAAGAGGTTCCTAACCTCTGCTAAGGATAAAGATTTAATGGGGGAGGGAGTAATAGCAAGTTAGTTGTGTGTAATTCTGTTTATTTCATACTGGCTCCAATGTATAAGACAATCTAAATAATTGACTTTCACAGGCATCAGCAAAGACCGTGTGTCCCGGGTGGCTCAATATTACGCTGAGACTGCTGAGCCTCGCCCAGAGAGAAGAGGTGGTGCACGACACAGTGAGGAGCATGCAGGGAGAAGGCAACTCATTGTTGAGCACATACAGTCTTTCACCTGCAGGGCCAGCCATTATGGCCGGAGAGGAGCACCAGGCCGCAAGTATCTCCCCAGTGACCTCAATGTGCACAAGATGCATGAGCTCTTTGAGGCTCAGAGCCATGCTCAAACCAGCTATTCCCTCTATTTTTCTGTGTTTTCCAAGGAATTCAATCTTGGCTTCGGTCACCCAGCTACAGATGCATGCGCTGATTGTGCCAAGTACAAGATCAGGATTACAGACCCAAACCTTACTGACACAGAGAAGAGGATGGAATCGGCATCATTCATCTTGCATCGTCGCAGAGTGCGCGCTTTTTATGACATGTTAGGCAGGGTTGCTGAAGATCATGTGACCCTCTGTTTTGATATGATGCAAAACCTGGTCCTTCCAAAAACCGCGATAGGACAGGCCTATTACTCACGCCAGATGTATCTGTACCTGTTTGGTGTGGTTGTGCATCATGGGGAGAATAGTTGCCAGGCAAAAGATGATGTCCATCTGTATGTGTGGCAGGAGAATGAGGGTAGCAAAGACAGCAATACGATTGCTTCTGCGCTGAATGACTGCCTCAAGGTTCAACTTTAGGACAAAGTCAGCAGATCCAGGGGGCTTCGGCTGTCAGCGACTCTTGTTTTGGGCAAAACAAGAACATGAGCATGGTGTCCTTGCTGATGGAACTTCGGCAGCTTTTCCCCAACCTTAGCATAGAGCAAACCTTTCCTGTACAGGGCCACAGTTATCTCCCTGCAGACCGTGTCTTTGGCAGAATTGAACAGAAAATCAGAAAAATGGACACAATTCTGCTACCACAGGAATACCACGCCATCCTGCAGCAATTCGGTAACGTTCATGTTTATGGCACAGACTGGGAGGTGTATGATTACAGGGCAGCCTCAAAACACTGTGTTAAGGCTCAAAAAAGCTTTAAAATCAGTGAAGCACGAATGCTTGACTTAAAGGGTTAGTTCACCCAAAAATGAAAATTCTGTCATTAATTACTTACCCTCATGTCGTTCGACACCCGTCAGACCTCCGTTCATCTTCGGAACAGAAATGAAGATATTTTAGTTGTAATCTGATGGCTCTGAAAGGCCTCCATTGGCACAATGGCACGGTTCACTCTCAAGACCCTTAAAAGGTACTAAAGATGTCGTTACAAAGTCCATCTCACTACAGTGGTTCTAAAATAACTTTATGAATCGGCAATAAAAGTTTTTGTGGGCAAAAAAACCCTAAATAACGACTTACATAGTGATGACGATTTCAAAACAAGGCATCATGAAGCTTCGAAGCGTTATGAATCAGCGAGTCGAATCAGCGGTTTGAATCGCCAAATTTCAGCAGTTTGGCGGTTTGACACGCGATCCGAATCATCATTCGGCTCATTGATTCATAACGCTTCGAAGCTTCATGATGCCGTGTTTTGAAATCGTCATCACTATGTAAGTCGTTATTTAGGTTTTTTTTGCGCACAAAAACTATTGTCGCCAATTCATAAAGTTATTTTAGAACCACTGTAGTGATATGGACTTTGTAACGACGTCTTTAGTACCTTTTAAGGGTCTTGAGAGTGAACCGTGCCATTGTGCCAATAGAGGCCTTTCAGAGCCATCAGATTTCAACTAAAATATCTTCATTTCTGTTCCGAAGATGAACGGAGGTCTTACGGGTGTCGAACAACATGAGGGTAAGTAATTAATGACAGAATTTTCATTTTTGGGTGAACTAACCCTTTAAGTACCAACAAGGTGGGTGTAAAGACAACTTACAATGGGGAGTTTTGCTTCCATAGCGTGTTAAAGCGGGGCAATCGGTGGGCTGACCTGAAACCTGAGGTACTTCCAATGCAGTCCTTTGTTAAGGCTGCAAAAAAGAGAGATGTGCTGGCACTATTAGGAGCAATATGTGTGTCTGATGCTGTGAGAGCTTTTTATGATGATGCACCTTATCAGGTGACTGACAATGCAGGCCTGGGTGATGAAGAGTGATCCATGCTAGTGATGAAGATCTCTCTCTCTCTCTCTCTCTCTCTCTCTCTCTCTCACACACACACACACACACACACACACACACACACACACACACACACACACACACACACACACACACACACACACACACACACACACACACACACACACCCTCACTCTCTGTCCTCTCACACACTCAAAGCACATCTCATACACACACACACTATGTGATTTAAAAAAATGTATAGCAGACAATGGTCCTACTGTTTTACAGGTTAGACACTTTACTGTATGCACTATTAAATGCATTGTTGAATATTGAATATAATAATTAGTTTTTTTTTTCATGCATATGTAGTGGACAAGTTGGTCCTATTTGTTACAGGTTTTACACTATACTAAAATGACTGTATTTTTATGTGTATTATATGTTTTATATTTAGATGTATATTATATGTTTTCTATTTATATTGAATATGTATTACTAAATAACTTATTGAATATTGTTATCATTATTATCAATAATTTATATTAATTTATGAGTCCCTGATTATATGTTGCATGTTCTCTTGTTGTTGTTTTTAAAAAAAAGACAAACCATAAATAAATAAATAAAAAAATTGATGGATTTATAGCGTTTTGAAAAAAAAATTAATTAACTTTGAATTTATCATCAACAATATTGTTGTTTGATTTAATAATCATTGTTCAACATGTTCAGACTGAGCCAAAAAAACATTTTAACAGGATAAATTGAATATTCACAAAATGTGTGGGTCTAGGTAAAAAAAAAATATTTTCCTGAAAACTATTGAAATGGACTTAAAGCTTTTTGGAAAAGAGCTCCTCATATATATATATATATATAATATGGGATGCCACAATTCTCAATATAATATTGCTATAACATATATAACAATATAACATAGCTGTCAGGGGGAACATTCTGTAGCCAGAACCCCCATGCAGTCTGTGTGAGTGTCTTTGAGACACTCACACACACTGCATGTATTGTGCCAGACATGATGACTCTTTGAAATTATTTTCATATTACTTTGCGATTGTGTTTGTTTTTACGCTGATCAGTTGTGTACCATGGATTCTTGCTTAATTATTTTCTTGTCTGGCCAAAATAAATGTTAATCTTGATTTATTCTGTATCTTTCTGAATTCATTATTTTAGTAGTGTCGCATGCGGAGTAAGTAGGAGCTACCGCAAATCTCTCTGTTGAGACAGATCAAACTGAGGTCTCCATAGCGGGAGCATCGAGCCAAGCATGAGAGAAAATCAGATTTCTGACTGTCGCTGTTATTATAAGTTGCAGCTTTTCATGGCTATTAATCGAATTACACTTTTTGTTATGAGTAAACATGTGGGACTCCCTTAAAGTTAAAATAGTTCACTCTGCAATCCTCTGTAATATCAGAACTGACTAATTTGTGTCGTGAGAGCTAGTGAATCGCGACACTAGCCTCTGTGCGGCTCCATGGTGGAATGAATATTTGAAAATAAGTGATCAATGATCTAAATTAAATCACAACTAATCTTAAAATCAGCTGATAAACTCGAAACGTAACACACTTTATGGAGTCACGTAAAATTGGAGTCAGATAAAATTATTCATGGAATCAGATTTGAAATGAGATATCAATAAATTAAGAGAACTTCACCGAAATGCTGAAAAGTCTTACACGCAGAATTCCTTTTGACCAAGCCGTTAGAATCCGGTTTTTGGGCTAATGGATGGAAGTCTACACAAGTATAGCCTATTGAAAACAAAACGTTTGACTGGTACTATATTTTAGCATTTGAGCAGAAATTTGCGAACAAAAGCTTTATTGATGTGACACTAGGCTATTTTACAATAAACACTTCATAATCTGTCCAAAACAAGCCAAGAAATCTCGTCTTAGCAGTCTTACGTGACATTTTACATGACATTTTATGTTGCAGCAGGATTCATATTTACAGTCTTTTTGCGGTTTAATATTCACAGACACTAACAGAGTAAACTTAACTCACAATCAGCGGCTGAATCCGTTGCTCTTAGAAATAAACAGCTTTTCTCCTGAGGTAAATTATTCCAGGATTATTCCTCATCTTGATGTGTTTATTTGAGTTGAGTGGGCGTTGACTCTGTTCGCATGGATCGTGCCAGTATTTGCATTTCAAAAGAATGTGCGCTCCATGGGCGTGGCTTGCGAACGACTGACATCGCTCTCTTTTCAAACAGATTACATAAACGCAGAATATTTGTTTTCGATTTGATTTGCATTATTTAAAACCCGACATTTCAAAATTGATTTAGATATATACCTCATGTTTGTGTGACAAGTATTCACTAAGTTACAGTTCATTTTCTGAAGACTATCTGAATGAACATCATTGAGAGAGAGAGAGAGAGAGAGAGAGAGAGAGAGAGGCTGCAGATCGCGCATCATGTTTGTTTTCTTTATTTTGCAAAAAGCACAACATTTTGTTTTTATTGTGACTGTACACAAAAAAATTTAAACTTAACAGATTTATTGAGTTAACAGATTTGTAGAGTTTATAGAGTTATTGAGTCTCTTTGGAACTGATAAGAAAAAAAACGGAGGCCTTCACGCTGGTGTGATCTTCAAGCTCTATGGGTTAAACACCTCTGATTGGCCAGGCCATCGCACAGAGCCGGCCCAAGGCATAAGCGAACTAAGCGGCTGCTTAGGGCCCCCTTGGCCACCAGAGGGCCCCCAAGAGCAAATGAAATTACTCTCCGGCAAAGTTATTTTATGATGATTGAAATCGCGAAATGGCCTTAAACAATTATTGCAATAAATTGCAAAAAGTTTTCTAATATATGCACGGATTGATTCTGACAGCAATGCACAAGCTTGCGGCGCCATCGGCCGGACACTATTCACTTGTTAGCCAGGGTTCAAAGTCCAAAGTGCGGAAAAGTTGCCGGTAAAACGTACTTGTCAGTTGCCCGGTAACCTTTTTATGAATGGAGGGATTTGAGAATGCGTAAAATGGTTTAGTGCAAATGTATTGTCTGACGTGCTGCATGTTTTGAACAGAGTAGACAGCATAGCTTCCAGTATCTCCCTTGAAATTATAAGTTGTGTAGCCTACATTTTGGAAGTTTTTATTTAGAAAATAAAAAGGTTCTTTCTACATAGTCGAATGGAATGCAAAAAATAACATTTTATTTCCGCCAAAATAAAAGCTTTTATAAAAGTTTAATGTTTGAAAGAAATCAACATTTCTTGTTTTTAAAATAAGTCTCTTATGCTCATCAAGGCTGCATTTATTTGATTAAAAATACAGTAAAAACAGAAATATTGTGAAATAATATTATAATGTAAAATAGCTGTTTTCTATGTGAATATATAGTAAAGTGCAATTTATTCCTGTGATCAAAGCTGAATTTATCATCATTACTCCAGTCTTCAGTGTCAATGATCCTTCACAAATCATTCTATGATGATTCGATGCTCAACAAACATCTATGATTATCGGTGTTGAAAACAGTTGTGTACAATGTTTTTAGGATTTTTTTGAAAGCTTTCTATTTCAGAGAACTGCTGTTTTTTTAACCTTCTATTCATCAAAGAATCCTGGGGAAAAGCTAGCATATTCAGCATAA
The DNA here is from genome assembly GCF_949357685.1 of Gobio gobio. Classification (NCBI taxonomy): domain Eukaryota; kingdom Metazoa; phylum Chordata; class Actinopteri; order Cypriniformes; family Gobionidae; genus Gobio; species Gobio gobio. The sequence continues at coordinate 43,739,128 of NC_137101.1, read as the reverse complement.
GAGACTACTTAAAAAAAGTACATATCCCAGTGTGAACTGTAGTACTGTAAGGCTTTGAATAATAACACCTGACCACTCTTGTGGGTTTGCTACTGGTACAATTAAAAACCGTATAAGGGTAAAAACATGACAGGCAGACATGATGTAAGCAACACAGCTACAACTAATACAATTTATACTGGGTGTGCGAATTATCAAGAATTGACAATAGTCAATCGTATTGGTGGCACAGAGGGGCCCCCAAATAAAATTCTGCTTAGGGCCCCATAAGGGCTTGGGTCGGCCCTGCCATCGCATTTAAGAGACTCTAATTCAGATATTTTTCTTTTTTTTCCTGCAGCTGTGAATCTTTGAAGGGTGATGGCGTCTGTTAAAGATCTGCTTGAGAAATCACTGAATGAACTGCTAGAAGACGAACTGAAGAAGTTTCAGTGGTGCTTAGGAAATTATCATGAGTGTATATCAAAGTCTGAAATGGAGAATGCAGATAGGTTAAAAACTGTGGATAAGATGGTAGCACGTTTTAGACCAGAAGGAGCTGTGAAGGTCACGGTGGAGATCCTGAGGAAGATGAACCAGAATAATCTGGCTGAGCATCTAGAGAACAATTACAAGCAAGGTAACGTTTAATTCACAGTGACTGTAATGTGATTGACTGTTTACCAATGTGGTTTGACTTAAACTTTGCTATGCTGATGTGTTTGTTTGATTCATGTTTCCCAGTGAGTGATCCTCTCTTTCTCACACGCAGGTCAGGCTGAAGGAAATATAAAGATATCTGTTGCTGTTGGAGCTCATTCAAAAGAGATAAGGGGTAAATAACAATCACTGCATGTACATGGAAACAAGAAAATACAACAGCAAGCAACAATTACAGAGCCAAGAAGAACAGCGGCAGATCTTATACAAGTACATTTAATAGAACAGAATGCCTAGTGTAATGATTTTACAAGGGTCTTAGACCCTGCCACCTCACACCTTTGGTATGCTAGATCTCAGCGGTTTGATCAAAAAGCTTTTAATAATTTTGGACAGCAATAAGTCCAATAGTGACAATCCATTAAATGCTCTGGAAGGAATTAGAAAAAGAAAGTTATTATTGCATTTGAGTCAGCATTAGTAAAGGCAGTTCCATCACCGTATGTTAACAACTTCAGCTTAATCAGTGTAAGATATGCATGTAAACACTATTGCAGTAAGAGTGTGATTAATATGAATATAGTAGAAGCATGAATTTATGAAAAAACAATTACTTAATCTTTGCTTTCTTTTCCCTCTTTTTTAAAGGCTCAACTGCAGACGACAGTCAAGCTACTCTTTGTTATTACACAGAGATCAGCCTTAGACTGAAGAACAAATTAAAACTGGACTACGAGCAGATATTGGTTGGTGATTCACAGAGGGGTCATCGGAAATACCTGAATGATATCTACACTGATTTATATGTGGTGGAGAATGAGACTGGAGGAAGAGTGAACGACCATGAGGTAATACAGATCGAATCAAATCACAACCGATCGACTGCCAAGAGGAAGCCAATCAAGTGTAATGACATATTTAAAGTCCAGTGTGTCACGGGTCGACGAAACAGAAAAGTGCTGACAATGGGGATCGCAGGAGTAGGAAAAACTGTCTCTGTCAATAAATTCATCTTTGACTGGGCTGAAGGAACAAAAAATCAGGATATAGTCTTCATATTCCCACTTCCATTCCGTAGATTGAATATGATTAAAGAAGAGTACAGTCTCATGGGACTGCTTAACAAATACTTCTTTAGTAATCCTGAAGAATTGCCCTCTCTTCCTAAAGGTGATGGTAAAGTTATGTTCATCTTTGATGGGCTGGATGAATGTCGCTTTCCTTTAAACTTTAAAGAAGATGACATATTTACAAATGCAAATGAAAAAACAACAGTGAGTAAGATAATAATAAACCTTTTCAAAAGACAACTGGTTCCCTCTGCTCTCATCTGGATCACATCCAGACCAGCAGCAGCCAGTCTGATACCCCGTGACTGCATTGATCAAGTGACAGAGGTGCAAGGATTTAATGATGAGCAGAAAGAGCAATACTTCAAAAATAACAGCAGTCCTGAGGTTTCTGAAAACATTATCTGTCACATAAGGAAATTCAGGAGCCTGAACATCATGTGCCATATCCCTCTCTTCTGCTGGATCTCTCTCACTGTTCTTCAGCCTCTGCTGGCTCGAGAGAGCAATGAAAAAACTCCCACAACTCTCACAGGGATGTACACAAACTTCTTAATTTCTCAGCAGCAACAGATGGAAGAAAAATACTGTGATGTCCCTGAACCTAAAGCCAATGCAAGGTCTTTTAATGAGATTATTCTGAAGCTTGGAAAACTGGCCTTTCAACAGCTGGAGAAAGGAAACCTGGTTTTCTACAAAGAAGATCTTGAGGAATGTGGACTAGATATCAGCGAAGGGTCGGTGTACTCTGGGTTATGCACTCGAATGTTTCAGGAGGAAAAGGCAAGAAACGTTTACAGCTTTGTACATCTTAGCGTACAGGAATTCCTTGCAGCTCTTTATGTGTTTTTGACAGGCAAAGATGAGAAAGCCGACCTATTTCATCAATCCTGGCGAGACAAACTGACATGGAAACTGTCCAAAAAGCCACTGTTTCAGCTTCATAAGGCTGCAGTCAACAAGGCTTTACAAAGTGAGAATGGACACCTGGACCTTTTCCTTCGTTTCCTTCTGGGTCTCTCACTGGAGTCTAATCAGAGTGACCTGAAGGAACTATTGCCAGGACTGGAACTCAAAACAGAAAATGTTAAAGACACTGCTGACTATATCAAAAAGAAAATAGAGAAGGAGAAATCAGTAGAGAGGACCATCAATCTCTTCCATTGTCTGAGTGAACTGAAAGATGACTTTGTGGAGGAAATCCAGAAGAATCTGAGCTCAGGAAATCTTTCAGCGCAGAATCTCTCCTCTGTTCAGTGGTCTGGTCTGGTGTTTGTGCTCCTCATGTCAGAAGAGACTCAAAAAGAGTTTGAACTGCAGAAATACAGAAGATCTAATGAAGCAGTGATGAGACTGTTGCCAGTGATAAAAAACACCAGAAGAGCACTGTAAGAGTCTCCTTTACATTCATTTTTTTACACTGTTAGTCTTTTGTAATTAGACCTTTATTTTACATGGGTGACTTATTGGCCTAGACTGTTCAGAAAAAAATATTTTTTATTACTGTTTGCATTACTGTTGCTGTTTGTTTTGTCCTCTACACAGGCTACAGTGCTGTAATCTCACTGCTCAGTCCTGTGAACATTTGTCTTCAGTCTTACAATCTTCAAACTCTGTCCTGAGAGAGATGGACATGAGTAACAATGACCTTCAAGATTCTGGAGTGAAGCTTCTTTCTGATGGACTGAAGAGTCCATACTGTCAGCTGGAGATACTGAGGTTTGGAGTTCAAATACTTAATTTTTTTGCAATAAGTTATTTATTAAAAATTGCACTGCTAATAGTGTCTTTCTTCTTCAGATTTCTTACATGTAATCTCACTGCTCAGTGTTGTGAAAGTTTGTCTTTATCTCTACAATCCTCAAATTCTTCACTGAGAGAGCTGGACCTGAGTAACAATGACCTGCAGGATTCTGGAGTGAAGCTTCTTTTTGATGGACTGAAGAGTTCAAACTGTCAGCTGGAGATAATGAGGTGAATGGTTTTAAAATAATTAACTATGCTATAATCAGAAGCGGACTTAAAGGTGCAATAAGTGATCTGGGAAATGCTAACTTTAGCCAGCTAGCATTGAAAGCATACAATCCCACCCTCCTTGCAGATCACCGTCCAAAATCATGCCTCATGAACACATGAACTTGCACAGACCAAAAGCAAGATGACCAGAGACAATTCAGGATATCAGGATATGAGGAGACTTTCAACCAGAATAACAAAAACATTTCTGTAGAAAATCACCTATTGCACCTTTAACCAATAAGCGGTGTAAGTGGCTTCTTAGGGCCCCAGGGAATTAGTCTCTGGGTTCAGACCAAACAGGCCAAATGCATTTGAAATACTTGCAATTCATAATTTATTTCTATGACTTGTTAATGTGTATTGTCTAAATGTAAATTATATATATTTCAATTCCAAAAATAAAATAAAAAAAAGTACAGTAATCACTTACTGCCAGTTATTTTAGGTTATTTTGCCAGTAAGTTTTTAAAACCGTTAAACGTAAACATCTAATGAAAGGTTGAAATAGGTATGAATGTTCAAATAACGATTTCTATAACACAAATAAGTATAAATGTGTCTGACGACCTAACTACATTTAGAAAAGTAATACTTTTACTCTGGCACACTTCCACAAACATTTTTGTTACTTTTGTGACTGAACCTACAAAAAATAACAGCTACAAATTGAAACTGCACAGGTCAATATGTCTGATTGCCAAACTAATGTCATGTGGGCTGTTGCTGTATGTATTTGTAGATTGTCTGGCTGTATGGTGACATGCAAAGGTTGTGGATATGTGTCTTCATCTCTGAGTTCAAACCCCTCACACCTGAGAGAGCTGGATCTGAGCTACAATCACCCAGGAGATTCAGGAGTCAAGCTACTCACTAATAAACTCAAGCATCCAAACTACAGACTGGATAAACTCAAGTATGTTGAGCAGGAAGAATTCTGGAATACGCCAAAACAATTGGGCCTACAATCTTCACTTATTACAAACCAGTTACACTATTTATTTCATACATTTACAGAAGTTCTTATTGAAAATTTACAGATTAGTAGTTATACTACAGGGCTGTTGAATTCTTCATTCTGATGAAGGTTGTTGAACGCTCTAAGGCAGGGGGCTCCAAACACGGTCCTGGAGGGCCACTGTCCTGCAGAGTTTAGCTCCATCCCCAAATAAACACACCTGAATGAGCTAATCAGTGTCTTACAAGGCCCTAGTTAGACACTGATTAGCTGGTTCAGGTGTGTTTAATTGGGGTTGGAACTAAACTCAGCAGGACAGCAAAAAATTGGCAGATGTGCTTCTTCGTTACCAGGTGGTTCTTTTATTTACACTGGGATTAGTTACCCCACATGATTATGTTTCTTGTGTCTGCGCTACTCAAAACAAACAAACCATTGCACATTTATTGGTTGCTTAGTGACGGTGTGTCAAAGTAAGCCAGAAATGCACAAATGCTGCACAATTCGACTATATTTATTATTCATATTGACTCATGAGTCTTGAGTATGTTCGCTGAATCTGCTCAGATTACATAATTTAGTTAGCAAATTTCTGAAACATAAGAAATTTATTGTTTTTAAATTAATGGGTGTGTTCATTTTAAACCCTGACATTATGAAAATACACAGAACATCTTTTGTGTGTAAAAGCAAACTGTTTAATTACGCTGTGGTTATGACAGTATAGTACAGTAGAGCTCCACTAAAGTTGCATTATTAAAAGATGTATTTGGAATAAAAAGCTAACGATAGATTCAGTGACAATAACACTAACAATGTTATATCAAAACAAGTCAACCATGTTCACTCTGTGACTCTTCAGTAGCGGTTTTCGCATTCGCACGTGTAAAGCAAGGAGGGGATTTTTTGATTTTTTAAGGAGGGGAACTCTGAAGGCATGATTCTCAGGATTTAATTCACCGTGACCCCTTTTCAAAAACTCTATTTAGACGAATCACAATGAGCTTTTTTAAAATTCAAAACGGTGAATTGCCGAAAGGTGACAAGTTTGCATTCCTGATAATTACAATAAACATTAAATAAGATTATCAGAAACCAAATGAAACCTATCTCTCCTATTCAGTTACAATGCTAAAAGAAAAAAAAAATATATAAATGAGAACTATGTTGGCTCTTGACATCACAACAAAGGGGAAAGCACTCATTTCAATCAGGCAGCCACATCAGATGTAAATGAACAATTTTGAGTGAATTTTATTTCACAATACATACTTTTAACAGTATAATTTTCATACCTGTTACACTTGGCAGATCTTGACTTGGGAATATTTTCCCACTCATTGTCATGCTGAAAGGTGAAAGTTCAGTTCATTTTCAGCTTTCTAGTAGACGTCAGAAGGTTCTGTGCCAAAATCGCCTGGCACTGTAGTTGGAGCTATTCATTATTCCTTCTACTTTCACTAACTCCCCAGTCCCAGCTGAAGAAAAGCCGCCCAAAGCGTGATGCTGCACAACCAGGCTTCACCATGGGTTTGGTGCTCTTCTGTCGATGTACTGTTGTTTTTGTGCCCAACATTCCTTTTACAATTTGGGCTAAAAAGTTCAATCTTGGTCTTCTCGGACCATAACACATATTTCCACATGCTTTTGGGAGACTGAATTTATGTTTTTGCAAATCTTAGCCAAGCGTGGATGTTTTTTGTCAGAAAAGGTTTGCGCCTCAAAGCACAGACAGTGACTCAAACTCCCAGCACTTGCAGAGATGCAGCAGCATTTACTGAAGCGATCGAGCCGCTCTGATCACACTGTGAAGCTCCTTACTATGAAACGTTGTTTCACAAGTTCACACTTACAAATAAGTAAGATAGAATAAATAATATGCGTATTTGGCGTGCTGTCGGAGGAGAGGGCTCCAAGCCCGGTTTTTGGCCCGAAACCAGAGTACTGGTTTATAAGCAAATAAATGTGGGACAGAAGCCAGAAAATTATGTTGGTAGCCCCCAAAACTTGTAGAGCACAAAGCTGAATGTGTGCCAATCATAGAGATAACACTGCTGCGGCAGTGAAGTCTGGGTTATACAGAGAAACTGAGCTCCTGTGGGAGTGGAGGATGTAGCACTATGGTGGCAGTAGATGTATGTTGGATCCAGTGGATAAGTTTGGATAAGTCTGGATGGAGTAACGTGGCGGCAGTGGAGAAATTTCCCATATTAAATGAGCCCCTGGAGGAGCGTAGAAGGAACATCACTACTACAGCAATGAAAACATTTTCATCTCCTGCTGGAGTGTAAGGGAACATCACTGCTGTGGCAGTGGAGAAATTTTGTCAGAGAAACTGAGCTCCTGCGAGAGAGTGAAGGAACATCACTGCTGCAGCAGTGGGCAAATTTCGTCATAGAAACTGAGCTCCTGCGGGAGAGAAGGAAACATCACTGCTGCGGCAGTGGAGAAATTTGTTAGGTTTCGCTTAGAAGCCTTTCACCTTCAAGTTCTTACAAAACAAGCCAATGGCAATGAAATGCCATGGGTCTGCGGAATTTGCTTAGCGTAGCTCCGCCCCACCTTGTGGAAGGAAGGATGCTGGCTTACCTGCTGAGGAGCCAAGACTGAACTCCCGGCCGTTACAGCAGTATAGCATAAGTGGCAAGTGGATGTAACGTCTCCGTTCCCTCCTCATGGAACGAGGGTTGCATACCCAACCGAGACGTCCCCTTTCGCTCAGTCACTACGAGTTATGTCAGTGACTGACGAATGGGTGTCCAATCTAATCATGCCACTCTGCGGTCTTCCAGTGCCCTGCGCATGTGTGAGCTCCTTGTCATGAAACTAACATGGACGAAGGACTCCACTTAACACAGGAATACCAAGGTACACTGTGAAGCATATCCCAAGTGGAGAAATGCAACCGCAAATGCAAATGCCCTTATGGGCTGCATAAAGGAGCACGTTGGAGTATCCAACCGCAGGTGGACTCTTTCAACCCCAGGAGTGGCAAGGGTCTTGCCAAGGGAAGACACGTGCTCGGGGAAACTTACCGTGGAATACACATTTGTGGGTTGCCCAACGGGGGAACCATGCACATGGAGGCACCTAGCCTAACACGAGGGCTGACCAAGCGGGCATGCGCTCTGGTGTTGGCATCAACAGTGCCGCAGGGCCTACTTTGTTGTTGCAGAAAATCTTGGACATAGATGGAGCTGGACAGCCTCGTGAATTGATTTACATTGATGAGGCTGGTTTCAACCACAGCAAAAGTAGACAAGGGGGTTGTAATATAATTGGCCAAAGGGCAATTGTGCACATCACGGGGCAGCGTGGGGGAAACCTCACAATGTGTGCCGCCATAAGCCTTCAATAGCTACTACACCATCATGCCAAACTAGGTCCCTACAATACACAACACATACTCACGTTTCTCAATGCACTTCATGATGCAGTTATACAGGACAGATCAGAGCAGCCCAGGTTTGTTGTTGTCTGGGATAATGTTAGTTTCCACCGGGCTGCTCTGGTCCGGGACTGGTTCACCAACCTTGATCAATTTGAAGTTGTATACTTGCCCCCTTACTCGCCATTTCTAAACCCTATTGAAGAATTTTTGTTATTTTGATATTAATTTTATGTGTGTGTGTGTGTGTGTGTGTGTGTGTGTGTGTGTACTTATTAACTGTGACACTGTGTGTGTTTTCTAGTGTGGATCATGGAGGAGAGATCAGGATTACAGCAGGACTACAAAAATGTATGTCTACACACCAACACACCCTCTCTCACAGACAGACACTCACAACACTCTCTCAAACACACACACACACACACACACACACACACACACACACACACACACACACACACACACACACACACACACACACACACACACACACACACACACACACACACACACAATCTTTCTTATATACACACACACACACACAATCTTTCTTATATACACACACACACAAACACACACTCACACACACATACATGCGCACACACACTTACACATAAGCTCTCTCTCACACACAATCATTCTCATACACACACACACACACACACACACACACCCTCTCTCCCTCTCACACACACAATCATTCTCATAGACACACATACACACAAACACTCTCTCTCTCACACACTTACACATAAGCTCTCTCTCACACACACACAATCTCTCTCTCACACACACACACACACACACACACACACACACACACACACACACACACACACACACACACACACACACCCTCTCTCCCTCTCACACACACAATCATTCTCATAGACACACACACATACACACAAACAGTCTCTCTCTCTCACACACACACACACACACACAATCACTCACAAACACACACACACACACACACACACACACACACGTCTGTTGGTAACCATGGCGATTTCAATTAGCTTTATTTATTACAAAATGAATCACAGAATGACATGTGAAGTTATTAAACATAATTTCGTACGCCCATCTAATCTTCCAATTAATACCAAGGTATAAAACCAGCAGCTTACCTCTTCCCATTTTTAGTTCCTGCAGCATCCCTCCTCCTCCCCTGCTCCTCCTTTTGTACAATTTTGCCTGTTATAGGGGGGCAATTGGAGCTCGGGTAGAATATCCTCTCCGAGCCCCTCTATAGCAGACAGCAAGCCAAATCTGTTTACCACTTTCACTAAGATTATATGGGCACACAAACTCGTGAATTCATAAGTGCTTTATTATCATTGGTTGCTTGGCAACAGACCTGAGAGTTGACTACCGAACTCAAGATTTCCTCACCACAGATAAAATTAGATTTTGAAAGACAGGAAAAGAATCATAAATCCAGTTAAGATTCGCTGCTGTACATTTACAGTTATTCATTTAGCAGACGATTTTATCCAAAGTGACTTACAACTGAGGAATACAGGAAGCAATCTGTCATGAAGAGGCAAAAGGGAGGGTCATCTTTTTTTTAAGATGAGGTGTGCTCGCGGAGGAGATGAGTTTTCAGCTGTCTTTTGAATGTTGTCAGTGATTCTGCATTCCGGATGGAGGTGGGATGATCGTTCCACCAGCCGGGAACGGTGAATGAAAATGTTCTGGAAAGGGATTTCATGCCTCTCTGTGATGGTACCATGAGCCGTCACGTCTTTGCTGAGTGAAGGCTTCTGGTGGGGATGTAGACTCGAGCGTGTCGAAGTATGCGGGTGCTGAGCTTGTGGTGGATCTGTAAGCAAGCGCCAGCGCCTTGAACTTGATGTGAGCAGCGAATGGGAGCCAGTGCAGAGAGATGAAGAGAGGTGTGACATGGGCTCTTTTGGGCTCATTGAAGACAAGATGTGCCGCTACGTTCTGGATCATTTGAAGCATTGTGATCGCACAAGATGGAAGTCCAGCCAGAAGCGCATTGCAGTAGTCAAGTCTATAATTGACCAGGGCCTGGACGAGAAGCTGTGTTGCATGCTGTAATATGAATTTGTTAAAATCCTAAATCAACTTGTCAGAACTCAAGACTTATGACAGAAAGTTTCTGTAAAAATCAGTTTTACAGTGTACATTAAAAGATCGGACAGATTATATAATTCCTGATTCTGATATGTTTTCTCTTCCCAGATTCCCATCAGTTAACTCTGGCTCTGAACACAGCACATAAACATCTCCGTCTGACTGAGAGGAACAGAGTGATTACTAGCACTGACACACTCCAGCCGTATCCTGATCATCCAGACAGATTTGATGATTATCTTCAGGTGTTGTGTAGAGAGAGTGTGTGTGGACGCAGTTACTGGGAGATTGAGTGGAGTGGGTGTGCGTTAATATCAGTGTCATATAAGAGCATCAGCAGGAAGGGACGGGGTAAAGAGTGTGTGTTTGGACGTAATGATCAGTCCTGGAGTTTGATCTGCACTTCCTCCAGTTATTCATTCAGACACAATAACATAGAGACTGTTCTCCCTGTAGAGTCCATCAGCCGTAGAATAGGAGTGTATGTGGATCACAGTGCAGGAACTCTGTCCTTCTACAGCATCTCTGACACAATGAGCCTCATCCACACAGTCCAGACCATATTCACTCAACCACTCTATCCCGGCTTTGGGGTTTATAAACTCTTGATCGGTGAAAGTATGAGCACAATTATTCTTATCTAATCCAGTTGACTTTAAATAAAGCTCCTTCTGAACAGAACTGAATGCACAGACCTGATGATCTGATTCGGAGATGAGATAAAAACAACAAGGATTGAGTCAAATCATCATCAGTTCAATCTAGATAACTCGAAATAACTAGAAATATATGTGGTATGAAAGAAGGAAAACTGAGCTGAACTCTAAAATCAGTTCAGATGAATCACATGATCACTGGAAATGTCCAGAATTGTTGGCGTTTCTTTGTTCAGTGGTTCATGCTGGTTGTCCTGATCTAGAAAGTCCTGACATGGGCGTCAGAAGAAAAAAATTTTTTTAGTGTGTTCTCCCCTAGAAAAATTTACTGGAGTAGATTACATTTACATGAAGTACAAATATCCCTCCCGAGGTTCGAATTCGCCTTTTGCCGAACTCACTCTACATCACATATCAGATCGGAAAGGCATTTATTTTCAATAAAAATTATGAAAATATTAGAAAAGTGGAAATAAAGCTTCTAACACGTGTTTAATAATGTGTTTATCGGTTAGGGGTAGGCAAACAGACATGCGCTTAATTAGAGACGGTAAAAGTGAGTGGGTCCAATACCATTGGTCTTAAAAGGTGGATGGGTCTTGTCCCACATGCAATGGTTCCGACACCCATGTATCCTGACATGTAGTGTTTTGTGTGTGTTGTGGTGAATTATGTCAGTGTTTTCTTTCTATATGTGTCATGCGATCGTCCTGCTGCTGCTCTCAGGGCTGTAATGAACACAAATAATTCACTATATTAATGAACTTCACATTCATCAGAGCAAAGAGAGTAAATGATGAAGTGTAATGTTTTAATAGAGGATGTCAAACACTCTCATTCGCTTCTTCTGCATCTAGCAGCACGTTCAGAGATGAGCAACCCATGTGATCTATACGATGACCTTTGACCTTCCTGAAAGATGAGCACACTGTCGGTATTTCTACATATAAAACAAAAAACTACTGTACTTGAACAACAATTACATTTCTGTATTTGTCCTGTTTTGTGTAATTTCTTTCTTTGTTCTTTATTTTAATAACAGTAAATATGTTAACAAAAATAACTGCATTGTGATATATCGTTATTGTATTGTTATCATTATTAAATTAAATTGTCTTATATATTAAATTGTCTTAAAATCTTGCAATAAAATATTGGTCTTATCACCCACCCCAAAATGACACACAATATGAACTCTGCTTTATCAATTCATACATGCATGTTTTTACATGCATTTTTATCTTGTAATCCACATTTGTAGCTATTTGCATATTAATACTGTTATATCTGGTATAAATGGTTTCTGCACCCAAACATTACAGTTTTGCCCATTGGACAGAATCCCACACTTTTTCATTAGTTGTTCTTAACATGTTCCTAATATGAAATAAATTTGTATGAAGTACAATTTGTACGTTTGTGATTTTACACACAGCACCGTGTGAACAGGACTTTTATTTTGGTGTGTCGATATGAGGTCATAAGGCTGCCATTAGGCTTGTTTGAGATTAGCTAAATCTGCGCAGAACCGATCACCGGTGATCAGCGCGAGATGCATTCCGGTTAGAAAAGTGTCCGAGGGCGCTCCGCCTTGCTCTGATGTCATGCTGACGTATGTCAAAAAACTCTCGCGAGCCAAAGGCGGATGTGTCGGATTCTGCAGTCGAGCGCATTTGCTCTCCACCGACTGCGCAGATCAAAAGCAAGATGGGAAACGACTTGCTGACGACACAGCTTAATGCTCATTGGTTGCGAATGTCAGCTGATATCCCCCCCCCCCCTTTAATTCTAAGAAGTCCATTACCTATAGCCTAATACTATTTACTTTTTCTATAGTACTTTATTAGAAATTAGGACATGTGCTTTATTTACCCGTTTATTTTTATTTTCTTGGTTTGAACTGAAGTCCTGTATGTTTTAATTTTCTCTTTATTGAGATGTGTATTCTCTTTTTACATTGACATTTTTGTACAACATTATTCCATTAAAAACTCCAACTCAAATTGTCAGAATTTTTCTTCTTTTATACTGGAAGTTGATTTATAAACACAATTTTCCCCCTCACAACTCACCAATTTGGAACAACAGGTATATTTTTATTTAGGAACAAGTAACTCTTTATAAGAGATTTGTGGGAGAGAGGCATCTGGTCTGTTGTTCATTTTCTTGATGAGGAAGGTCATTTTATGAATCACAGGACTTTTTGTGAAAAGTATAATTTTCAATGTGATCACAAGCAATATGATAAGGTATTGAATTGTATTCCAAAGGCTTTTGGTATGTTGGTTAGAAATACAGTGCCCTATGTAAATGAAGCTCTTCATCTACCAGCTTTAAAAATAAATGGGCAGGACTTTATTATGAATACTTTACCAAACAAATTAATCAGAACTTTATTAACCCAAGAAAAATTTCCAAATCAAATTTGTTGAATTAATGTGAGTCAATTTTTTCCTAAGAACTCAATTATAACATTAAAAACTATGCATCTTTCCTTTCCTATACCTCCCAAAGCCATGGAAATATATTTTAAAGTTTTTAATGATATTTACCCATCCTTAGAGCTTCTTAGATATAGATTTAATATTGATCACAATAGTTGTACTTTCTGTGATCCGAAATTTAAACAACAGCACATTTGTTTTTTGACTGCTTGAATAGTAGAGTCTTTTGGGAGGAAATGTACTGTTGGCTTAAAATTACAATTCATTTGATTCCTTCATTTTCTAAAAAAGACATCACTTTTGGTATAAAAATGGAGGATGTACACATTAAATTTTTACTGAAAAATATTTTCATTTTGGGGAAATTTTATATTCACAAGTGCAAATGCCTTAAAACAAAGCCTTTGTTTTGTGTTTTTCAGAAAGAATTTTGGATTTTCTGTAAATCTTTAAGAATGTTAAAACTAAAAAAGTGGTAGAAGACTACTTGATTTATTGAAGAAATATAAACTATTGGAAGACCTAGGTTAATTTTTATTTATTTAATTATTTAAAAAAAAAATTGCTTCATTTATATCTTTGTGCTCTGTTATTTAGAGTTTGCTTCTGATTTTGAATTTGCTTATTGTAATTCTGTTTCTTGGAATAAAAAAATTCCATTAAATAAATTAGTCAATCCATCAATATGTATATATCCATCAATATAATCTAGTGTGACTGTTTTACAATTAGGCCTCATGTTTGTGTTTTTATCTGAGATCTTTATTTGGATATGTCTGATTCCAGGAGTGCAGTAAACAAAACCCACACATGCATGCTCATTTCTTAATTTCATTTTATTTTTTAATAATAATTTGCAGCACACACTTTTCCTAAACATGAATTCAAACTTACATTAAGGTGACAAACAATTGTGTAATATATTTATTTGGAATATTTTTAATCTAAAAAAGGGATAGTTCACCCAAATATTTTTTGTCTTTGGGTAAACTATCCCTTAAGTAGGATACACATCATTAGGTTAATCAGATGTGCCATATCCCACTCTGAAATGTTTAACCCATAATTAGGGATAACAATGTAAATTTAGTGCAGCATCTGTTTGCTCATCATTTCTCATTATGGCTTTGATTATAAAAGGCATCCACAAAGTTAACAATTGTAGCAAGATGGAGAATGTGTTATTAACACTATCAGACTCCCAGGGAGCAATAACATTAACAGTAAGCAAAGAAATAGCTGAGAATGGTGAGTAAAAAAAAAAAGATTGGTTGCTTGATGATGATGGAATGAATTTTATTTTAATTGATTGAAATTCGTTTTTACAGATAAAAAATATGTAGCACATATAATGCAACAAGTGAGATCTGCAGCACAGAAACAAGGTAAGGCTTTGTTTTGTTTTTTGTTTTTTACCATAATAACATTTAAAATGATTATGGGGAATTTTTATTTTTTTATTGTGTTCTCTTTGGCAGATACTACCCACTGTCCAGCATCTCTATCCCAGTGTCCCCCTCCACCTCCAGTATCTCTATCCCAGTGTCCCCCTCCATGTCCAGCATCTTTATCCCAGTGTCCCCCTGCACGTCCAGCATCTCTATCCCAGTGTCCCCCTCCATGTCCAGCATCTTTATCCCAGTGTCCCCCTCCATGTCCAGCATCTCTATCCCAGTGTCCCCCTCCATGTCCAGCATCTCTATCCCAGTGTCCCCCTCATGTTACTCTGTCTCAGTGTCCCACTCCAGTGATTACTCATCCAGCATCCCTTGTCGAGTGCCCTGTTGAAACAAGGAAAATAAATCTTACACAACAATCCTCACAAACACACAATCTTCAATCCCCTTCCATGCAGTCAGAATGTCAAGAAACCCAACAAGGTATGCACAAAACAACAAAATATCCAATATGTAAAGTTTATCTCTCACAATTATAAACTGTTGTTTTCATAGAATTCACACACAGGACCACACTGCTGCTTCTTGACCTCACACAAATGTATCTGCATCTGTACTATCGAAATAAAATTGTATTCTACAAAAAGCTTGAGCAAGCTTTCAAAGACAAAGGTTACAACATCAGCAATGAAAAACTGCGAAAGAAACTTGGAAACATGATAACGACGTACAAAAGGGCTAAAGATCGGTGTCGGTCAACAGGAGAGGGAAAAGTTACATGGGAGTATTACAAGGTTGGTGTGCTTTTTGTATCGAAATTACTGCAGAATTTACATTTAATTTCTAAAGCATCTCTATTTACATTGTTTCACATGTTTTCTCAAAGCAAATGGAAGACTTATTTGGGAAATGTGGTGTTGGGAGTGCACCATCAGGCACAATATGCTCAACTCCTCTGTTCAACACTACCTCATCCCAGACTACAGTGCTGAAGTCCTCATTTGCACAGGCCTCAAGCTCCCAAGAACAGCCTCTCCAAGAAGAGCAACCAGGTCCCTCCACTGCTATGCCCTCCACAGAGACACACAGAAGGATCCACATTCTGTGAAGTTTTTGAAGCGCATTCAGAGAGGAGAACAGCTGCTCTAGAGTCACTTGTGCGGCCTGACTTAGAGCATCGAAGAAGGCTTAAAGAGAGGCGGAGAAGGGCGTTTGAAATCTCTTACCTGCCTTGGAGAAATAGTAGAACAGCTAAAAAAAATCAGTAAATCCCAAGAAATGATAATTGATATATTAAAAAATAAAGTTTAACTATGTAGTCCATTCCCATGTGTATCACATCATTTTTATTGCTCATCACATCATTATTATAGATATAACAACACAAAACATTCCTCCCTATGACAGTGGGTGACTGGCAGAATACTGTCAATCATTTGATATTAAGTGCTTAATATCATCCAGTACAATCCCATCCACTAGCTCACAAAACAGTCAAATAAAATAAAAATTGTTCTTAAGATAAGTTTAAGCAAGTGTTGAAGGTAGAACAAGTCAATGTGATGTTTACAGGCGGCCACAGATTGCATCTCTATAATGTGATGCATTATTGTGAATGTGGGCTTCTGGTGGGTATGGGTCATCCTCCATATCATCTGCCTGCTGATCCTCCTCAATGTGGTCATTGGATTCCAGGCAGATGTTATGAAGAATGCAACAGGCTGTGACTGTAGAAGAAATGTTCTTCACTTTTTTCATGTGCAGACACCTGAGTCTCCTGAATTTTGATTTTAAAATTCCAAATGCATGCTCAATGACTACACGAGCGGAATTCAGTTTCCTATTGAACCATCTCTGCCTGACAGTCAAGTGGCCATTGTCTCTGTATGGTTTCATTAGCTGAAGCAAAAGAGGGTATGCAGAATCTCCAATTATATGCATGCCCTCAGGAACCAGGGAATGTGGATCTTCCTCAAGAAGTCGGCCTACCTCTGACAAACGAAATGCCCTTGAATCATGCCAGTTACCGGGGTGACCCACATTGACATGACAGAACCGCCGCTGACTGTCACAGAATCCTGTAAGTATAACAGAATAGAACTGTTTCCTATTGATGTAGGCCACAGGATTCTCACAGTGTGGTTTTACCATGGGAATGTGGCATCCATCAACTGCACAGACAGTTTTAGGAAACCCAGCTGTTTCAAATTCTAACTGGGATATATGCAGGGCTTGTCCTCTGGGCCAGGAGATGTAATGTGACAAATGCATTATTACAAGAGAACAGAAATCATGCAGGTGTGTTGAAACTGTAGATTTGGTTATGTTAAATCTGTCTTGGTTGGAAAGAGTCCATAGAGAGGCAAGTATACTGTTTGTCAGCGGCACCTTAGTCTGCTGTGTATTCATGTAGAAAGGACCAAGTGTGTTTATAAGATCCTGCATTAGGAAGAGAAAAAATAGTTATCATATAATAAAAACATGGGGGGGGGGGGGGGGGGGGTTTACACTGTACAGCATATTCCTAACAGGATGTGTATTGCTTGCTTCTGACACCATGTAGGCCTACACACCTCCACATTGGGACAGCCTTCGTAGTGCCACTGTGACGCAATCACACTTCAAATGCTGCCTTCAGAGGGTGCAGTCTTCACATTGGGACAGCCTTCGAAACTGCTCACCAGGAGTTGCTGTGTTTGAACACACCAGCGAAGCGCACTCCAGTGTGATGTTCTTTTCAGCCTCCTGGGCTTTGGCAGGATTTCCAAAAGCCCCATTTTTGAACCTTGGGTCCAGCAGTGTAGCAAGTACCATGGCTCTGAAGGACTCATACTCTGAAGGAGTGCTGACCTTCTTGCAGGTGTGAGCCTGTTCAAAACAGGAGCAAACCATATGAATTATATTAATGACAACTATATGACATTTATGGCCAATTATATGGGTAGAATGGTCATTGTGGCCTACCTAATTGTACAGTTAATTCCTGTGTTGCGTGTCCTTTTTTCTATGCAAGCTTGCAACATCCTGTACAGTGGTATAAGTTTTGAAGCTGACACCCTCTGTTCCTCTGACAACTCTGTTATTGCTAGTATAAACGGTTGCAGTAGTGATAATGATTCTTGAATAATGTCATACTTAAAACTTGCGTAGCAATATCACTCTTTAAATTGGAAAGTGCAGCGCCCACTGGCTCTCGTTGCTCATACAAGCATTAAATCATGTCGAAAGTCCTGATCCATCTCGTCTCAACCTCCTGTATCAGTTTCAGAGTTGGTCTGGCCATCAAGCCCTGCATCTCCACAAGCTTGTCCTTTGCGTTGCAGCTGGATCTAAACAACCCCACAATCTTTCTGGCTTTCTACCGTATTTAATTGATGACTGTGGTTTGATCTAGGGGCCTTCTTCACAATCAAATTCAAAGTATTTGGCACTTAGCATCATGTTGGTTGCATTGTCAGTCACCATACACTGAACTTTGGATGTTATTCCCCACTCAGCCATTAGCAAGGATTTAGCCTCCATGAGATGCTGGGCTGTGTGGGTTTGGTAAAACCTCCTTACACCCAGTACAACAGTTGTCAGCTTTGCCTCTGGTGTTATGTAGTGGGAAGTTACACCAAGGTATCCGTCCATATTAATGGAGGACCACATGTCAGAAGTAAGGCTAACAAATTCTGCCTTTTTTAGGTCCTCCGTCGTCTTCTCCAATGTGTTGTTGTACCTTTCGGTGACCCTCGTTTTAAGCGCCTTCCGGGATGGGAGAACATAGCTTGGATCAGGCTTGTTCACAAAGGCCATGAAACCCTCATCCTGTTTCTGTGTCTGGCGCTCAGTGGGACTTTTATGTTGTAGTTATTTGTGCCTAGTTTCTGTGTTCTTTTCTGTGGTATTTTGTAGTCTTTCATGTTGATTAGTCTCCCCAGGTGTTTCCAATTTACCACATCCCTTGTTATAGTCCTTGGGCTGTGTTCGAAATCGCCCCTCATTCACTATTCCCTACATTGGTCCACTGATATAGTCCACTTGAGCGAGTGAATGAAAACGAGTGAGTGGTCTTGGACCGGAAAGGCCAAGTGCGCCGGAAAGGCTGCCGTTTTTGCAGTTTGTGCTTGCTGTTTATTTGAAACGTAGCAAACCGGCAGCTCCACCCACATGAAAAAATACTATAGTATATTATAGTAAAATTCAGACATCCCAAGTCTCCCGGAAGTTCCGGGAGTCTCCCGCATATTTATAGCGGCTCCCTGATGCCCGCAAATTAGTTAAATTCTCCCGCAATCTAGAGCGAGCGAGCAAGAACAAACTGTGCACGCACGCACGGCAGAGAGCGAGAGAGAGCGAGAGACTTTGCTAGTGTGCACCTAATGAAGCGCATGTAAGACGGAGAGCATCCTGATTGGCTTGTTTCGGTAAGTCAACCAATCAATTGTCAGTGCGGGCGGGCTTTTATCTCTTCTCCCGAACCGAATGAATCAGTTCAGTGTATTTAGAAACTGGAGCGCCATGGCAGAGGGAGAGTGCCCCAAAAAACTTAAGTATAAATATAATGACAATCTTGCACGCTGTACAGTTTTTTAACTGACATGTTATGGTTGAGTTAAACAAGTTTCATTTCATGTGCATATTTTTTCAGGTCGGCTAGTTGCCAAGGCTACATGAAAACAACAAACTCCTTAGACCTGTTTAAAGTTGCAATGAAATATTAATAAAAGCAGTTTACATAAATAGTATAAGCAGCTTATGTAAATAGTAAAAGTGATCTACATAATTTTACATAATTTAACAAATAACAAATAATTGCATAGACCTATAGAAATGATATATTAATTATATATTATATTATACTATACAAGTAAAGTAATGTTCTGTGGTGAAATTCGGGATACCTTTCCTCCTTTCATGTTTTTTTTTTTTGTGTGTGTGTGTGTGTGTGTGTTGGGGGGGGGGGGGGGGGGGGGGGGGGGGGGGGGGGGGGGGGGTTGGGGGGGGGGGGGGGGGGGGTTGGAGAGATACCTCCCTGAAATGACTTTTTTCAGGTTGGGATGTCTGAAAATTACAGTAAAATTACTCTAGTAAATACAATAGTGTTTTTGAACCATACTATAGTAAAGATACTACAGTAAATTGTAGTATACTGTAGTATATTATAGTATTTACTACACTTTGTTAATTTACTGTAGTATATTAACTATAGTACGGTTAAAAAACACTATAGTATTTACAAGAGTAATTTTACTATAATATACTATAGTATTTTTTCATGTGGGCATCTTGAACTCTGCTGCTAAAATTAGCATGTAAACAATATAATAATTGTAAGAAATTTAATTCCCTGTGTCTTTGTGTGTCTCAGTCTCTGCTCAGCAATCAGTAAACAGCTTCAGGATCCTGGGAGAGTGCAAGTCAACGAACCACACGAATGAAGTCAATATGGTTTATTCAGAATGCAGCTCTCAGAGATACAGCAAAAAGACAGTGATATTTATACCATTAATCCACGCCCTTACAGTTAGGTGTGTGCGTCCGTTATAAGAACAGAAGAGTAACACCATACATAGAGATAAGTTCAACAGTTGAACGTCCTTGGTAGTAACAAAAAACAGGAACAGACTGGTCGCATAGAAATGATAACAGCTAGGTTTGTGCGTTTCTGTACACACGGCCTGAGAATGGAATGTGCTTGCGCACACACCAAGAGCTGAAAAAACAGGAGACACCTGTTGCCTCTCTCATGCTCAGAAAATGAAGTTTGCAGAAAACGTATACTCAGAATATATACACATATAATCTTTCAATCCCCTCTTTTAAGCTGAAAGCTTAACGTTTAGCAATTGGTTCATAACGATGTGATGGTGTCAAGCTAGAGACAGTAGCGTACACTCGATTCATCAAACATTGCAGTAAGCATGGCCCAAAAATACAGACAGCCAGTAGAATCAGCAATATTGGCATTAACATAGTTACAAATGGCGTGACCCAACCAAATACGGAATGCATAAAACCCCAACCCCAATCCTTTTCTCTAGTTTCATCCTCATATAACTTCTTCGCTGTTTTTCTCATCTCTTCCACAGCATGGCCCACAGCTCCTTCAGCTTCATCCTCAGCTGGGACAAAGGTGCAGCACTGATCCCCCACCATGGCACAGACGCCCCCTTTATCAGCCAGGAGCATGTCCAATGCCAGGCGGTTTTGCATGGTCATCAGGCGCAGGGCACCTAGTTCTTTTCTCACTCCGGTCATACCATCAGTGGTGTCATTGACAAACTTTGCCAGTCGATAGTGAAGGACCTCGATGTGAACCCATTGATCTGCAGTTCCCTTTTGGGGGAACATAGAGGTCCACCAACGAGTCCAGTGGGAGGTCAGGCGGTGGTCTTTAGGGACTTCATCCATGGATACGTCCCTTCTCAGTCGACGATGCGTGGGCCTAGGCTGGTTAGTTTGCTGGAATATCTGGATTGGGTAAGATAACTGAAGTGGGGCACACAGACCGGACCAGTTTTCCGGTATATCTTTGAATAGGTCTCCTGGGCCACAATACCACCACCAATCAATGTGTAATCTGAAAGTAATATTACCATATGACTCAAATACCTTTAATAATGTCTTTTTCGCCGTGTTGACGTGTACGGTGGTGGCATTGAAAGAGGTCCAGAGTGGTTGTTCACTGATCACCTCTTTACCCATCTCTCGCCTAATCCGACCCCTGGGGTCGGATGGATTGGTGCTAGTGCCTTGATAACATTTAGTAAATATAAAATTCTTTGGAAAGACGGGCCTGATGTTGATATGCTCAGGTAGGAAGGGGTGTTGGGGCCGGGAGCCATTCTGAGAGTGGTCCATGCATCGGGCTCGAGGGAGCCATGCATAATCTCTTCCTCCAGGCCATACGTACACATATGTGCATGAATGATCGTATAAAGATTGGTCTAGCACGGGCATAGAGATACCAATTACAGATGACATTATTTGTTGACATACGTAACATGATTCATCGGTGACGTCTCGAGCGACAGAACTAGCATATTGCCAAAACAAATTATCCGTTGGCTTTACAGCCAAGGTACATGTCATACAGAGAACAATTACATACACATAATACGGCTGCATTCTGAGAGTATGCTTAATATCAATACAACAATAATAACAATACGGAAAATAATGATGATGATGATGCTAAAATGGTACCAGAGCAAAAAATAAAATCAGAAAGGATATTGGTGCTGATGAGTGTTATTTCATGAGCAGCGCTGCGTGTTCAGCTCCTCTGCTATGCGATAACAGACAGTCAGCCAGCAAAGAATCGTGGTCAGTCCCAGTCAGTCCAGGTCACGCACAGCCCCAGCCTCTCCGCCCTTTGACGCAGTAGTGGTTTCTTCAAACCCTACCCAAGTGGCCCCTTGTTCAGGTATTGGACAGCTCTAGTAAACCTAGACAGACATGGTTATTCCCTACAATTATTGCTATTGCATTTCCATTAATGCACACGTCCTGGGACACCTGTAACACACAAAATTAGTTAGCAGTTTGTCCAGGGATTTTCTTCAACCTTGTAGCATGGATCCACTGTGGAAAAGATTCAGTTAGTGCTGCAGTTCGAGTTACCGCCACAATTTTTGTCGGGGAGCTATACTTTGTAGTTTCAAAAGAATCCCCCATCTTTAAGAATTGTTTGACCATCACTTCGTCCCCAATTTTGAATGGGTGTGTTGGGTCTAATGGTAGTGGTGCAGAACTCGAATGCAGCTTCCTCCAGTTTTCATGGAGTACCTCACATAATAATCTAGCATATTCCCCCAGGGGCACATCACATCCAACACCTCCAAGAATCCCACCTCCTTTCCAGGGGGCGGGGAATGGACGACCCATCACCATTTCATATGGGGATAGCCCTTTTAGACCCTTATGGGGTGCCATTCTCATTTCGGCTAGGACAACAGGTAACAATTTTGGCCAGTCATTATGACCAGCTGTGTGCATTGCTTTTCTCAATTTGTCTTTGATGGTGCGGTTGGCCCGTTCCACAATTCCTGATGACTGTGGGTGATAAGGAATGTGGTGTTGCCACGTGATCTGTAATTGTTTGGTCATGTTCATTAACAATTTTGCGATGAAAGCAGGGCCTTTGTCTGAGTCTATGGCGAGTGGTATGCCATATCTAGGTATAATTTCCTTCATTAAATGTGTTACAACTGTTTTTGCATCCTCCTTAGCACACGGGGAAGCCTCAA
The DNA here is from genome assembly GCF_949357685.1 of Gobio gobio. NCBI lineage: Eukaryota > Metazoa > Chordata > Actinopteri > Cypriniformes > Gobionidae > Gobio > Gobio gobio. The sequence continues at coordinate 43,716,217 of NC_137101.1, read as the reverse complement.
TCCACCTTGAAAATTTATCAATGAATACCAATAGGTATTTGTACGGACCTTTCTTAGGTAAATGCGTAAAGTCCACCTGCCACTGTTGTAATGGACTATCTGGTAGTGGCAAAGTTTGATGTTTCGCTACTGGTTTCGTAGTATTATTCATTGCACATGTCACACATCTCCCTAATGTGTCCTGTATTCTTGCTGCCAAATCTTGGATACATAAAAATTTAGACATATCCTCGTATACCCCTCTTTGGCCGCGGTGTGTGACACCATGAAACTCCCAAATGAGGAAGTAAGCACATGAGGCTGGCACACAAACGCGGCCATGACCATCAATGATAATACCCAATGAATTTTCAACCCCACCCATGTGGTTCCAGTAGGCCCTGTCAGAGTCAGATGCCGAGGCCTGCATTGCTCTTAAGTCTGTATTTGGTATCATACCACAGGTAAGGACCTGTGGGTCAGCTGATACTGCGGTTATATTTAACCATGGAGGCATTTTACCTGATAAAGCCCCCTCTTTTGCCATTTTGTCAGCTAAAGAGTTGCCTTTAGCTTCCCTCGTGTTGTCATATGAATGACCTTTGGTTTTAATTATGGCCAAACGTCGAGGTAGTCTACATGCCTGTATTAGATCCATTACTAACGATCCATGGGCTATAGGCTTACCATCAGCAGCAACGTAGCCTCTAGTAGCCCAGATCTGGCCAAAATCGTGTGCCACACCAAAAGCGTACCTGCTGTCAGTATAAATGTTGACATCCTCATCCTCAGCCAACGTACAGGCTCTGGTCAGTGCAATCAGTTCAGCAGCCTGTGCTTATGAAAAAGGCAGAGAATAAGATTCTAATGTCTTGTCTGTCAACTCACAAACGGCATATCCACACAAATATACCCCATCTTGTGGTTTGGAACAAGAGCCATCCACAAATAGCGATCTGGCGCCCTCTATTGGAGTGGACAGCATGTCAGGCCTGATAGAACAATCAGTAGTTATTGTCATCATACAATCATGTTCGTCAGCTTCGCAATCATCCTGTGCATGGATCAGTCGTTGTAAAGCATGTGCTACTGTGTCATGTGATGAAGTAGGCTTGACCACCAGGTTTTCAGTATTCAACAACATACCCTCGTATCCACTCCGTCGTTGGACTGACAAGTGTTGGGTGGATAAATGCCTAAGCATGTACTGAATCTGATGAGCACAATGTAATGTCAAGTGATGACCTTGTACAATCTTTTGACAGTCACCAACCATTACTGCAGCCGCAGCAATCGCCTTCAAGCAGGCTGGTAGCCCTTTTGCCACATTACCCCTATACTGGCCCTGTCCCTGATTTTGAGGTTGAACTGCGACGCAGGCTACATTTTTCTTCGTGCCCTGGATCATAAATAACCCATCTGATTCTAGCATCCGAATTTTAGCTGCAGCATCTTTTATTTTCAGTGTACTTCTGTCACTTAGATGATGTTTGAGCGTATCCTGATGGGCCGGAGTGCAATTAGCCATAAAGGTTGAGATAAACATAGGGTTTGGTTCGTCAGGTTTTAGCTCCAACCCACCAACATTCATCCAAACATCAGTAAATCGCTTTATGAACTGAGAGGGCGGTTCTGAGTTTATGAACTGAGAGGCCCATAAATTAGGTCGAACGCACTTCGTAGGAATCCAGGGTCGAAAGTCCCTTCCCTGGGATAACTACGCCATTGTGTACCTTCTGTCCAGCCAGCTAAATTATCCAAATATGGATTTGTATAATACCCCCAACTACATCTTTCCATCCATACCTTAGGGGTTTCACTTGGTTCTGGTTTTGGATATGTTTGACCCATTTTCACAAGTTAACTGGCCAGGCACTGACACACACAGTTTACTTAGTCTATAATTGTACGTCTAGAATTTATACAATTTTCCCTTAAGTTTTGAGATACAACCAGAACAGGTAAAAAATTGATTTTATCTCTTACCTGTCTGGATGTATCCCGGACGAGCCCCCAGAACACTGTAAGAAATTTAATTCCCTGTGTCTTTGTGTGTCTCAGTCTCTGCTCAGCAATCAGTAAACAGCTTCAGGATCCTGGGAGAGTGCAAGTCAACGAACCACACGAATGAAGTCAATATGGTTTATTCAGAATGCAGCTCTCAGAGATACAGCAAAAAGACAGTGATATTTATACCATTAATCCACGCCCTTACAGTTAGGTGTGTGCGTCCGTTATAAGAACAGAAGAGTAACACCATACATAGAGATAAGTTCAACAGTTGAACGTCCTTGGTAGTAACAAAAAACAGGAACAGACTGGTCGCATAGAAATGATAACAGCTAGGTTTGTGCGTTTCTGTACACACGGCCTGAGAATGGAATGTGCTTGCGCACACACCAAGAGCTGAAAAAACAGGAGACACCTGTTGCCTCTCTCATGCTCAGAAAATGAAGTTTGCAGAAAACGTATACTCAGAATATATACACATATAATCTTTCAATAATCAATTAAAAATGAATTTATACCTGTATGCATGATATTGCGCTGGACCAGTGCAGTTTGGAAGATGGATGGATGATTGATTCAGCTGTGGGCACTATTTAAGGGAACAGCAATTTAGTGGTTTCCGAAACCATAGTGGACGTTATTAAGTGCACTCATTCAATCCCACAATGCACCGCAATAACGAGTTCACAACCGATGTATGCTCGACGGCTAGAGAATACCATAATGCACTGTGAGAGTCACGCCGTGCATTGAATGAATTCACGCGTTTCGCCTTTTTAAGACCAATGATATTGGACCCACTCACTTTTATCGTCTCTAATTGAGCACATGTCTGTTTACATACTCTGATAAACACTGATTAAACGCGTTAGAAGCTTTATTTCCACTTTTGTAACATTTTCTTCATATTCATTGAAAATAAATGCCTTTCCGATTTGATATGTGATGGGAAAAAGGATCCGCGGGTTGATTTGCATCAAAACATGACACCATGCATCTTACCCCTACATTATTGGTGCTGCGAAAGATTTTGAGTTTTCCCTAGTTTTGTCTGCCTCAACCAGACGTTTAGTAAACAAGCCGATATATTTGTACTTAATGTAAATTGCATCTACTCCAGTAAAAATGTTCTGTGAAAGGACACACCCACATTTTTTTGCTTCTGACGCCCATGCAATACAATATAAATAGTAGCCTATGCTAACTATGCTATATATATTTTATACTATAAAATTTGTGTATCAAAATATTAAGTCTTTATTTTTAAATTAAATGCTAATGAGTTACTTTATTATCCATTACCCTTTCCCAGTAAGTTCAGTGCCACACAAGTAAAGAGCTATAGGGTTAACTTTAAGCTTGTTGGCTCGTTTTTGGAGTAGTGGAGAATGAGGGTACATGGGGCGAATCGGACAGTTGTAAGTTAATTCATTCAGGGCGCGACTCTCACAGTGCGTTGAGAGTACAACGTCTGGTTGAGAGTGAGAGCGATTCAAAAGCATAAGGTGTCGTTTCTCATTTGCTCTCGAAACGCTCTCGCGTGGCTTTGCTGTCATACGCCGATCAGTCTGCGCAGTGCTGGTGCATCGAACAAGCATATTCTCCATCGCGTACATCTACTGTACACTCGTTATTGCGGTGCATTGTGGGATTGAATGAGTGCACTCAAATACGTCCACTATGGTTTCAGACACCACTACAAATGGATGTTCACTCAAATAGTTTGGAATTTTTTATGTGGAGTAAAGCTGTTCCCCGTGTTTTTCTGTTGTTTTTTCTCAGTGTTATTTTGTTCCTGATTTTTGGTCTTTGTTTTTTAATCATTAAAAGTCTCTCTGCATTTGGATCCTGCATCTCTGACTGCCGCCTGTGATTTCCCTTATGTTTCCTGACACATCTTTCATGATGGTGAAGGGCTGCAAATCCTTCACCACCATATTAACAAGAGCCTCATTCAATTCCCTCTCTCTGCCTTTTAAAAGAAGTTGATTTTGTTGTTGATGATGATGGCCCTGATGTTGACATTTGTGGCTCTGAATGAGAATTAAAACAAAAAGTATAAGTTACATAATTATTCAGATGACATATCTCCATAAAGTTAGATGAAGACTGAAACTGCTCACTAGGAGTTGTTGTGTTTGACTGCATCAGTGAAGCGCACTTCAGTCTGAGGTTATTTTCAGACTCAGAAGATAAAGAAGATCAGAAGATAAAGATAAAAGATGAAACCTACTTTCAGCGCAGCACACTCCAGTGTGATGTTCCCTTACGAGAGTACTCTCGTATTCCGTTTTGCTAAAACGCTTATGGGGGAATTCCTTTCCTCGAGATATTGAAGCAAAATTTTTATCCAAAAATACCATGTACACGCAGTGCAGCTGCACAACTCTCAGCAGGAAGCAGCTGCGTGCTGATTGGCTGTGCCGCTGCAACTGCAGCAACCTATGGCGAGACCGCGGGGCGGGACGGACCAATCAGGTCCTTCTAAATTGCCGCCACAAGGGGCAACAGAATTTGCATAGCCAAGGGTATATAAGACCCCGTCTCGCAAGGTTAGTCAGATTAATTCTTCTTCAGCTACTGCTATCGCTGAGCTCCGGATCGAAGCCCGCCGTCGAAACGCTACCAGCGGAATCCCTGCAGCCCTGAGGATGACGGATTCCAACCTGGTCTCCGCCTTCAGCCACCTGCTGTTCCAGCTGTGCCATCCGGCGTCAAAATATCCTTTATACTATGTATATGTGTGTACGTGATGTGTGCGTTGCTCCCAACGCCACTTCTAAGAGCTTAATACCTCTCTTCTCTCATGTCCGCCGCGTGTTTACGCCGCAAACAGAGAACATTGGTCTTCCGCCACTTCAAATAAAGCCGCGGACATACGGAGCGCTCCTCTTCTCTCGTTCCGTCGCGCTGAAATGCGCAGCGGACAGAGAATGTTATATCCCCGCCGCTCTATGGCGCCGCGGACATACGGAGCTCTCCCTTTCTCTTGTTCCGTCGCGCTGAGAAGCGCCGCGGACGGAGAATGTTATATCCCCGCTGCGGACATACGGAGCTCTCCCTTTCTCTCATTCCGTCGCGCTGAAATGCGCCGCGGACAGAGAATGTTATATCCCCGCCGCGCTGATGACGCCGCGGACATACAGAGCTCTTCACTCGCCTTCCTCTCTCCCCTCCGCCGCTCTAAAATGGCAGCGGACAGAGAATGTTATACTGCCGCCACGCGGATAGCGCCGCGGACAGAAGATGTGCACTTCTTCTGCACACGAGTGAACTCAACCTAAGCTCTCCCCACGAATGGTCCAACCTTCCTCTTTATGCTTTTCCCCCAATCTCAATGTTACCTCAGGTCATAGAGAGGATCAGGGAGAGCAAATGGGCTGTGCTTTTAATAGCCCCGCTTTGGAGAAATCAACCTTGGTTCTCACTACTGAGTCAGATGTCAGATACAGATTCGTGGCCGATCCTGCTGAGGAGAGACCTCCTCATGCAGGCAGAAAGGCAGATCTGGCATCCCCGTCCCGATCTATGGGCGCTTCATGTCTGGCCCATCAACGGGTACATGAGAACCTCTCTGAAAATGTATTGAATACTATTACTGAAGCTAGAGCCCCCGCGACCAGGCGGCTCTATTCAGGCAAATGGTCAGTCTTTTCGGACTGGTGTAAAGCGCAAAGTCTGACCCCACATGATTGTGAAGCGTCAGAAGTGCTTACATTTTTACAAGAGCTTCTGGACGCGGGTCGTTCCCCCTCCACGCTCAAATTTATGTGGCTGCTATAGCAGCGTATCACATTCAAGTGAACGGACTGTCACTAGGAAAGAACGATCTCATTGTTCGCTTCCTTAAAGGGGCTAGAAGGCTTCACCCACCTCGCCCCCCTTCAGTCCATGATGCCATGAAGAGCTCTGCATTTGAGCCTCTGCATTCGGTGAGCTTAAAGCTCCTGTCACTAAAGACCACTTTTCTGTTAGCGATCGCGTCAGTTAAGCGAGTGGGTGATCTGCACGCGCTCTCAGTGAACGCCTCTTGTCTGGAATTTGGGCCAAACGACTCCAAGTCGTCCTCAAACCAAGACATGGATATGTACCTAAGTGCTTTCAACTCCGTTCAGAGCACAGGTCATTCTCTCTTCAGCACTTTCATCGTTGTTAGATGAAGAAGATGCTAATTTGCTCTGTCCTGTCAGAGCGCTGAGGATATACATAGAGCGTTCCGCTGCTTAGGCAACTGAACAGCTCTTTGTATGCTTTGGCGGCTGCACCCGAGGGTGCGCGGTTACAAAGCAGACCTTGTCACGATGGATAGTGGATGCTATCTCACTGGCTTATGAGTCTAAAGATCTCAGCTGCCCTTTAGGCATCAAAGCCCATTCTACTAGAGGCATGGCCTCTTCGTGGGCTTGGTCTACTGGTATTTCTCTGAATGATATCTGTGTGGCGGCAGGCTGGGCCTCCCCGTCCACTTTTATCAGATTTTATCATTTAGATGTCCCGGCCTTATAGGCTGGGCTTCTTGCTGTGTACAGATTTAACCCCTTAAGGCTCGAAAAGTCCGGTCTGGGTTAAATATTGTATAAGTCATAGCACATTCCTTATACGGCTCGAATTATCTGGCCATTCATTATTCCTGGCCCGACTATGTCTGGTCTATACATTATATTATTACACGTATATCGTGTTCATTCTCATTAAGGGCCCGACTCATTTTGGGACTTCTTGATATCATATTACGGGCCCGCCTGGGTTTGGTGTCGTCGGCTTTAGAACCGTTAAGCAAGCACGGCGTTTTGCATTGGTCCCCCATAAGCGTTTTAGCAAAACGCAATACGAGAGTACTCTCGTAAGGGAACGCTTCGGTTACTAATGTAACCTCGGTTCCCTAAGATGAGGGAACGAGTATTGCGTTTTGCTTGCCGTGCTTGCTTACTTGCTCAGGAGTCGCTTCAGTCGATTAACCTGACTAACCTTGCGAGACGGGGTCTTATATACCCTTGGCTATGCAAATTCTGTTGCCCCTTGTGGCGGGAATTTAGAAGGACCTGATTGGTCCGTCCCACCCCGCCCCGCGGTCTCGCCATAGGTTGCTGCAGTTGCAGCGGCACAGCCAATCAGCACGCAGCTGCTTCCTGCTGAGAGTTGTGCAGCTGCACTGCGTGTACATGGTATTTTTGGATACAAATTTTGCTTCAATATCTCGAGGAAAGGAATTCCCCCATAAGCGTTTTAGCAAAACGCAATACTCGTTCCCGCATCTTAGGGAACCGAGGTTACGTTAGTAACCGAAGCGTTCTTTTCAGACTCAGAAGATAAAGAACTTCAGAAGATAGAGCTGAAACCTACTTTCAGACAGATACATTGAAAAAAATATAGAAATAGTGCACAGCTATTAAAACTATTAAACTATTAAAGCTATTATGAAGTCCGGGATCGAGAGTCAGTATTCAGGTGATAGCGACCTCTGATGGCCGACGGTGGGTTCTTCACCAGCGGTCGTGACATATATAGTTACAGTTATAATATACACTATTATAAATTCTAAAGCACTATTATAACAAGGTAATGTTTAAATGTTAATTAAATTAAAATACATTTATTATTTATTTTATTGTCATCTCAAACATGGATCTGCAATAAATTAATTAGCATCAAACAAACAATATAATCATTATTCTCTGTGAATAAAGATTACTTATTAAACAAAGATATTGATTTTTTTTTTTTGCACAACCACCACATAGGTGGCAATGTGCACTAAGTAGGTTATGTAAATCACCATTAAACAAAAGAAGAAGAGGAAGGAGAATGGCAGCTATTTCTTGGCGTCTGTTTCCATGGTAAATCATCAATTCGTTGCTATGTTGAGGATGTCTTGTCTGTTCACATTTAACATAATCTGAGTTGTCGGAACTTACTCCCAGACTGGTTTTTGGAACCAGCATACCTCGAGTAAGCAAGGTTTGGGTTAATGACCCGAGATTTCAAGGTACATATGATGGTAGGTTAACCTTGCTTTCTTGAATACCCCCCTGGTTCATTATTTGGAAACCTTTCTAAATAATATAATTTGGTAAAGTTTATGCTCAGACAGAGACAGATCAAACTGAATTTAGAACTACAACAATTAGGAAAACCAAACTGATATCTTCACTGGCTGTCGATCGGTTAATTTTTAGGCCTATAAATGTTTTTCATCTAATACAGTGGCTAAGTTTGTGAAGTGTTATATTTAAATATTCACAGTGAAGCTGTGTTTAACATGATTGTGAGTTGTGATTGGGACATTCGTTTTTAGGGGTGGTTGACCTATTTAAAATTATGGACTTTCTAAACAGTGTCCCAACACTTTGTGATTTTGAGAGAAAGAATTTTCTTGTGGTGCCCCCTGAGCACTTGGTGCCCTACGCGCAGCGTGTGGTGGGAGCGCTGGCACTGCTCTGCACCCTCCAAAATGGCAAGATGAGTGCTCCTCAAATAGCGCATCATGATGTATTGTTGCAGAAGACAAGCTGCCTATCACAATACACACATCTCACTTTATTTGGTGTTTCCAAATGGAAATGCTCCCACACCACAGATGTACGGCATCTCTTACGTGGAGTCTCCATTTTTATCTATTCTATTAATATATCTATCTATATATCACCTATGAATCTATATCTATATGATTATATATCTCTAACTTATGCTGTGCTATCTGTCACTATCTAATTTATCCTATATGAATGTGTCACTACATCTATCCTAACTATCTGTCACTGTCTATACCTATCAGTCAATATATCTAATTTAAATCTAGCCTAAATATAACTAACCAAAGCTCACTATAAATCTCACTTATATCACTGCTATCACAAAATCGTCGGTTGTCGTTGAGCCAACATTTGCCCATTATGACCGGTCAGTAAGCGCTTCACTTACAGGCGTATCTCTCACTCTACTGCCTAAGCACTATTTCTTCATCTACAGAATGCAGATGATATCCACAGAATGCAGATGATATCCACTAAGAACAAATGCTCCCCCCAAAGGTGCGTTGGTCACTTGAAGTTACGGTAAAAAAAACATGAAACTGGATGGAGACATTTTACTCGCTCAGTCACAAATTAAATTGAATACCTCCCTTTCGAAAATTCCAGACATTTTAAGACTTTTTAGGCCTTGAAAATTGAACAATTTATTTAAGAAATTAAGACGTAAGGACCCGCAGGGACCCTGGCATGCTGATTTAAGCCACTAGTGCCAAGAAGAAAAGTATATCACAACAACAAACATTGCAGGAAACAATTCAGACGCATGAGAAACTCCCTCTAGACAGTAACAAAGCAAAACAGATAACAAGGAAAGAGACTGAATTCATTGTGCTGGATGACCAACCTCTTTCTGTTGTTGAGAATATGGGTTTTCGTTGCTTAATGGAGTAGTTCTGGCGCAATATGGCTGCCGTCGCATCATCCAGGTGGATGCTGCACATTGGTGTTGGGTGAGGAGATTCCCCCCTTCTATGTAAAGCGCTTTGAGTGCCTAGAATAAATAAGCGCTATATAAATGTAACAAATTATTATAATTATTATTATCTTAAGATTATCTTAACATCATTAATATTATTGATCATCAGAGAACCCTACAGACACATTGCTCAGCTTTTAATGAAAACAGTGAACTCATTATAAACAAGTTAATTGGAAATAAATCATAAACTGTAAACCAATCAGCCATCAAAATAAATAAATTATACAATTTGTGGTAAATTAGCATATGTGTTTAATAAACATCAATATAGACTATTTATTCAAACCAAGTTTTAAGTATGCCTAATCATTAGGTATTATTTGAAAGCTTAAATTCTCAAAAATCATCCTGTTTTGCAATCGTTGTATAAAATGATCAAAATCACAAATTCATTTTAAAAAAAAATTAAGAACAGGGAAAATGATAAATTATACATTTATTTAAAATATGATTATATATAATATTCTAGATACACTATTTGAATGCACATCGCTTATAAATCCAACAGTTAACAAACATTTACAATACTGTGTGTATGTGTAAGCTGTGTAAAAATAGGGTTTTTTTCTTTTGCATTTGTCTGAATTCGGCAGCAGACTCCCTGAATGAAAAAGCAGAAATATGTTGGTTTCTCTTCTCTAACTACTCTTAAATTTAGTTTAATTTAAGCACTTTCAAAGACCAATGTTTGTTTTCACATACTTTCCAGTCCTTGGAAAATTAAAGAATTCAAGAACCGTGAAGCCTGTTGTTAACTAACAAATGTTACATGTTTTTGTGTAGATCCAAACATTATAATTGCTAAACTAGCACAATACATGAAGAACGTGTTAGCTAACATGACATTAAAAAGTAACCGTAGTTGAAAACCTGTAATATTTACCCAGCTCCTGATCTGCATCTGATACTGATTATGCCTCATTTGTAGTTATTTTTGTAATGCATTCATCTGTTTTATTGCTTGAAAAAGTTGTATTGTTTAAGCACTTTATTTGTTTCTGATGGACCATGTGGTGGGAGGCTTTGGATGAAAAATAATATCCTTCCCAACTAATCTTGTGTCGTTTTTTGCTGAACATAAATCATTAAGTGATCTTAAGATTACAATTATTCTACATAGGCTAGGTTTCAGTTAATAATTAGTTTAATAACATTCTAATCAAAATATCAATCAACCTACCTACCGTAATCAACCTTAAACACTGGTCTATGAATAAGGCTTTATTATGGTAGGCCTACATAGGCAGTCATTTAGGCACAACAATAGTTTTCTGGTTTAATATTTAGCTCAAGTCTAGAAGGCTCTACAAGTCATGATGCCGAACATGAATCAGAATAAGTTCAGGTATTGCACATCTTTAGCAGACCACCCCAAAATCCACTAGAATGCAGGAAATCACATCTACTTAATTCAAAATTTCCTGGGGGTGGACCTTCCGCTATGTCTGTTTCAAAGAATGTAACCAATATTGTCCATCTCCAGTAGGCTGCCCATATCAACGGCTTTGGGCCTCCCCACAAACCACCAGAATGCAGGGTATACATGGGTACAACATCAAATTAATTACAATTCTTTGATATCTGAGCCACCAACTTGTGTGGCTGCGTGCGTGGCATAATTTTGATCTCCCCTGACAAAATCTCACTCCAAGGTTTTTTGATAAGTTGGCAGGTATGAAGAAGGTCCACATGGCTTGGTGTGTGTGTGGCTGACCGGCCGGCGCAGTAGCCATATTTCCATATGATTCAGTCGCATAGATATAATGTGGCTCCATGCTCAAATTATTGAATATTTATTTATCAAGGGATATTAAATATTAGTGGTGTCAACAATAATCGATTCAGCGATGCATCGCAATGCGGGGCATGCACGATTCAGCATCGATGCAGCAAAGTGCCATAATCGATTATGTCACCGTTTATTTTCTGGCCTTGAGTTGGACAATGAAGTTGTGAAGTTTCAATTACTTCCAGGGTCATAACAACAACAATCAAGATGGCTGAGGCGGAGGAAGATGACCGCGATAGACGGGTAATTAAAAACGCACCCAAAGCTTGGAAAGCGGACATCTGGGCACATTTCGGATTCTGACGCCGGCTTCACACCGCACGCGTTAGCAGGGCAGGAGCAGTGGGTATGGAGAGCGGGAGCCCGCGCCCCCATTGTGGATTCACACTGGCAGCGTTTGTCTCGCGCAGATATTGCAAATACAGACAAATATTGTACAGTCACATTTTCCGGTCTTCTCCTCCGAGCCCCGTCTGTCTCGTGCTTTGATTTATGATGGGCAGCATATGCTGTGATTGTGAAACACACGGGGCACTTCATTACATGATTTCATGGTGAAATTTGTTATTTTCCATGTTAATCTGGTCAGTTTTGATCAAGAACAATCCACTGTGGCTTAAAATCAGCGTGAGCAGCGCGGCAAAAATAGACTCGGCGCAGAAACGATCGCGGCACTGCTGCTCTGCTCCGGCGATGCGATGAGCTGCCGTGCCGCCTCTGCGTGCGATGTGAATGCTCTAATCTGTTAACATGGGCGGCGAAAAAAATATGCGCTGCTTACGCCCTGCTAACGCGCCTGCCACACTAAAATCAAGCACGAGAATTGACGAGTCCCTAGTGTCAACGTTACTGTGTGTGTTGCACTGAATATTTTTATTGCTGGGTGCCTGGGTGGTGGTTGTTGTTACAATAGTGTGACTGTAATTACGGATTAATATTTGCACAGGAGTTCATGAATTGCCCTGTCTTAGAGCTTTTTACTGTGTGTAAAAAAACCTCACTTATGTTCACTGCTGGAAAAAGTTGGCTTAGTTGGTTATTATTGCTCTATATTATTTCAAATGGTTCTAAAGCAGAGAGAAGAGAAACATTTCTCATTCAAAGCACTGAAAGCAGTGATTTATGTTTTCTTTTTCAGGTTTGAAAATGCCATATCCAATACCCTGTACCATTCAATTTTATTTTATTTAGTGAAGTTTTAGTAACTAATTTCGGGAGGAGCACGTCCAGATAATTAAACCTATCTAAACAATGGAGCATGCCAGATAATGTAACCTAATCAAACCCAAGTGGAGCACCCTAAGATAATTAAACCTAATTAAACACATGTGGAGCACATCAAGCCAATAGATTTAATCAACGATAAGAGGTGTGTATATATATACAGCATATTCACCTTCTTTCGTTGACCGTTTTTATTTTTAACATGGACTGCTAGCAAGGTCGCCCTACCCGCCCACGCTGTATAGCCTAAAATAGCTCAAACAGCTCGAAGCAATTCTACAATGCTAAAATCTTTTCCTTACAGATTTCTAAACCATTTCGGCCGCTTCCATCAGCATTCACGGTAAAATAAATTCAGCTTTTCCCGGATGTAACTGTTAATTGTGTTTGCCACAAATCACAATTGAGATTATGACTTCTAAATTCTAATCGTTGTTCTAAATGCATGTTAATGGCGTGTTGTTTTAGAAAAATGAAGACAGCGTCAACCACGAAAGTGCTCGGACAGTGTAAAGAGTGTACTCCGCAGACTTGCAACAGGGGAAACTACAACAAGCCTTTCTTGCGATCTTGCAGCCTCTGTGTAGCCCATACAGACATCATTTTCACACGCGAGAAGTAGCCTACGTTCATCATGGACACGCACGCGGTAATGAACTATAAATATACTTGCTGGTAAAGAAATCACTAAAATGATGACAGTACAAAACGGCATATTATGCCAACGATCAGCCACTTGTTGGAACCAGCTGATAATCACTGCTTTGATTCAACACTTCTCAACTTGACGCTCGCTCACATAAGCTCGGTCACACAGGGCTCGACAGTGCGACCATATATAGCTACTCACATTTGCGACAAAAAATAGAACTGCGAAAATCGAAAAATAGTGTGCGAACTAGTACACTGTATCTTGGAGCACCCATTTCCTTAAATGTAGCATCAATACCTTACAGTACACTATATTGTATACCATGCTATTAACGATTATTTTATGGCATCTTATATTTTGGGGATAGAAAAACATATCAGGTTACTGCAAACTTCAAAGGCTATTTCAATAAATACATGTGAAACTCACGTTTTAGATTCCGAGCGTTGTACGGGCTTGCACAACTAGGCTTCAGTTCAGAGCAGTTCACAATCAATGAATGGCGCACATCTAACATTATGCCAAGCGAATATTTATGAACAATGACAATGCTTTCTTTATTGTGATTTAATATTGTTTGTTGTATACATGCATAGCTCTTCACACAGAGAGGCCGGAGAGCTGGCCTGAATGGTCGTTGCCAAGTGTAAGCAATCTCACATATCTGACATTCCATGGAGTTTATTATCCGCGTCGATCCCACGCACACATGGGGCAGTTCGCATACACTCCTGACTGACAAATGCGTTACTGAACAGAAAAAATAAATGGCAAGAACAACAGAATTTAGAACGCATGCAACGTTCACAGCTCGCGCTCCATCTACGGACTGCCCACTCATCAGCGAGTGAGTGAGAGAATGTGTTCCGCCTTAAAGGAGCAGTATTCAGCGAGGTAAAGTATCCGCCTAGGCTGCTTTAGGGACCGTCTGCAAATTCACCACACAGTGCAAAGCGAATCTCAACAAACCATTCAAATTAATTTTTACAGGGCCATGGTAAATGCCTAGCGAGCGAAATTATTTGGCTTTCATGATCCAAAGGTTGTGAATTCCTACTGGCCAGACTGACCAACAGGTGAAATTAACTGGAGTAAGCTCCATGACTATGGATATTCGATATCCGCGGTTTTAGGGACTGTCTCTAAAGTTACACATGTTTCTGACTTCAATGTCATTTGAGGAGAATGGCTTTGTCATAGAACCAACTGTGAAGTATTCATCTAGGTGTCAGGTTGATGCACACATTTTAGATTTTTATTTTTAGATTTAATAGAATAAACAAATTACATGAAGATATGGACAATTGTTTCACTGGGCTACTGTATGGGCTCATGCATAAAATATACTAGATTTAAAAGTCATAGCTGTTTCCCTAATATGAATGTGGTTCTCCATTGTCCGTCTAACCTTTTCTCCAGTGCAGCAGTGGTGCTTCTCCCTCTGATCCCGCAGGAGCTGAGTTTCTCTGGCTAATATCTCCACTGCCACAGCAGTGCTTCTCCCTCTGATCCCGCAGGAGCTGAGTTTCTCTGGCTAATTTCTCCACTGCCATAGCAGTGCTTCTCCCTCTGATCCCGCAGGAGCTGAGTTTCTCTGGCTAATTTCTCCACTGCCATAGCCGTGCTTCTCCCTCTGATCCCGCAGGAGCTGAGTTTCTCTGGCTAATTTCTCCACTGCCACAGCAGTGCTTCTCCCTCTGATCCCGCAGGAGCTGAGTTTCTCTGGCTAATTTCTCCACTGCCATAGCAGTGCTTCTCCCTCTGATCCCGCAGGAGCTGAGTTTCTCTGGCTAATTTCTCCACTGCCATAGCCGTGCTTCTCCCTCTGATCCCGCAGGAGCTGAGTTTCTCTGGCTAATTTCTCCACTGCCACAGCAGTGCTTCTCCCTCTGATCCCGCAGGAGCTGAGTTTCTCTGGCTAATTTCTCCACTGCCATAGCAGTGCTTCTCCCTCTGATCCCGCAGGAGCTGAGTTTCTCTGGCTAATTTCTCCACTGCCATAGCCGTGCTTCTCCCTCTGATCCCGCAGGAGCTGAGTTTCTCTGGCTAATTTCTCCACTGCCACAGCAGTGCTTCTCCCTCTGATCCCGCAGGAGCTGAGTTTCTCTGGCTAATTTCTCCACTGCCACAGCAGTGCTTCTCCCTCTGATCCCGCAGGAGCTGAGTTTCTCTGGCTAATTTCTCCACTGCCACAGCCGTGCTTCTCCCTCTGATCCAGCAGGAGCTGAGTTTCTCTGGCTAATTTCTCCACTGCCATAGCAGTGCTTCTCCCTCTTCTCCCGCAGGAGCTGAGTTTCTCTGGCTAATTTCTCCACTGCCACAGCAGTGCTTCTCCCTCTGCTCCCGCAGGAGCTGAGTTTCTCTGGCTAATTTCTCCACTTCTGCAGCAGTGCTGTTCTCTCCCAGAACCTTCCAATTCTATGTGACCGCTTGGAGATGTTTAAAGCATTCCACTTCTCTTATAACATGCATACCCTCAAATTTTCTCTCCTTCAATCAACTCGTTTTCCTATCTTAATACCGTTAAGGGCCTCCAAGTATTGCACCTTAATAATTATTTAATCAACATCATCCTCAATAAACCCGTCTCCAGCATGTTGCCCCCGGTCCCTTGAATATTCCGATCTATTATGACCTCTGAACTGTAAAGCTGCCAGAATAATAATAATAATACGCTGTTTGTTAATTGGCCAGAGGAGAACTGGCACCCCGACTGAGCCTGGTTTCTCCCAAGGTTTATTTTTCTCCATTAGGTCACCTAATGGGGTTTTGGTTTCCTTGCCACTGTTGCCTCTGGCTTGGCGTGCTCAGTTGGGGACACTAAATTTTTCAACTAAACATCGAAATAAATCTAATTAATAAACTAAATTAACCATTTAAACTAAATTACTGATCGAATTATTGATCTAAAGCCCACACTGTCACTGTATGATAATTGAAATGAACCGATTACATCAGCGTTTTTTCCAGAATGGCTATACAGCTGAATAAAATTATGCTGCTTTATTTTCCTGTTTAAAAACTGTAAAGCTGCTTTGAAACAATCTACATTGTTAAAAGTGCTATATAAATAAAGTTGACTTGACTTGACTTTCGGATGCTGCTAGAGCTCTCCTGGTCAAATGCTTATCTTTCCTCTTTTTCTGTCCAGCGAGGGCTCTCCTGGACAAACCTCTACGTTTTCCTTCCACCCGTCTGCCAGCGAGGCTTACCCATCCGATTGCAGTGAGTCTCGATCTCCCGTTGGATGCTGTGAGAGCTCTCCTGCCGGGTGTTTCACATCTCTTTCACTGTACCATTGACCGATGGGACCCACTCACCTGATGCCAGTAAGCCGCTCCAGACAGAGGCTGGGTGGGCCCCCTCGGTCAGTCTTCCTCTTTAATTAAGACGCTCCGTTTATCGGTCGGTAGGGCTCACCCATCTGACGCCGAGAGTCTAATCTCCCGCCGGATGTGGCTTGGACCCTCCCGATTGGCCGTTTCAAAAAATTACGCGCACATTAAATCTCGTTGCTCCGTCTTTTCCGGCCGGTAGGGTTCTTTCTCATCTGTTGCAGTGAGCCAGGCCCCCCTCAGACGCCGCAAGAGCTTTCCCAATCGGTAATTTGAGGATGCTCCTCATTTATCAGCCGGTAGGATTGTTTCTCATCTGTTGCAGTGAGCCTGGCCCCCCTCAGACGTTGCAAGGACCTTCCCGATCGGTCATTCTAATTCAAGGCTGCTCCTCATTCATCGGCCGGTAGGGCTCGTTTCTCGTCTGTTGCAGTGAGCCTGACCCCCCTCAGACGCCGCAAGAGCTTTCCCAAATCGGTAATTTGAGGATGCTCCTCATTTATAAGCCGGTAGGATTGTTTCTCGTCTGTTGCAGTGAGCCAGGCCCCCCTCAGATGTTGCAAGGGCCTACCCGATCGGTAATTTTAATTTAAGGCTGCTCCTCGTTTATCGGCCGGTAGGGTTGTTTCGTGGTGGCTGTCCGGTTATTTGCATTTTGGGGGATACTCTGGGTTCGGGCCAAAATTCCGAGCCCGGAGCCCTCCCCCGGACAGCACGCCAAATACGCATAATCTTTTACTCCATTTAATTTGATGTAAGTGTGAACTCGTGAAGTGAAGTTTTAGTAACTAATTTCGGGAGGAGCACGTCCAGATAATTAAACCTATCTAAACAATGGAGCATGCCAGATAATGTAACCTAATCAAACCCAAGTGGAGCACCCTAAGATAATTAAACCTAATTAAACACATGTGGAGCACATCAAGCCAATAGGTTTAATCAACGATAAGAGGTGTGTATATATATATACAGCATATTCACCTTCTTTCGTTGACCGTTTTTATTTTTAACATCCCTCCACCACCCCATCTCCTCACTTTGATTTATTAAACTCATTAGACGTCAACACAATCCATAATAAAATACAGTCTAGTTCTAGACTATCTTTATCATGGGGGGGATACTCTGGGTTCGGGCCAAAATTCCGAGCCCGGAGCCCTCCCCCGGACAGCACGCCACATACGCATAATCTTTTACTCCATTTAATTTGATGTAAGTGTGAACTCGTGAAATGACATTTATGTCAAAGATACAGGAGAGTGATAATACACACATAGCAGCCAATACAATCTGTTGTTCAATATCTGACTGCTTGTATTGCCTCATGTCTGATTAAAAATTTGCCTTGTTGTGTGCAGTAGAATTTTGATGCATCGCAATGCATCGTAGAAACAAATTGAATCGAATCGTTACCTGGTGAATCGTAATCGAATCGAATTGTGAGGGCAGTCCCAATGCACACCCCTATTAAATATCATCAACCTCTATTAATTTTTTTTTTTTCCTCAGGAAGATACATGGCATAAAATTTGAAAGTATAATAACTGAATGTCTTTGAAATTTCAGCCAATAAAACATTTAAAATGTTTAACTAAATGTTGTTGCAGCATGTAGGCCTATGAATAAATGTAACTGCATATTTTTTAATTAAAGAAAACTTAGAGGAATACTTTTGGTGCTTGAGACGTTATTGGTTATTTTGTGTTTCAATAATGAGGTTAAGAATACGCTACAAGTTACTTACAGTTTTTTTGGATTGCTTAAGCTCGATTTTCAAAACAGGGCTCGTGTTTTCAAAACACTACACACAATTAGCACAACCACCCAATTAGCAAAACACTACAGATCCTTTGTATAATTAAACACTCTTGTAAAAACTATACACTTCTGTTTAAAAACCACACTTTGTTACCATATGAAACACACACGTTTCACATTACTATACTCTGTTTGCACGAGTTACACTCTGCTGTGATAAACCTAAAACACTTTTAGCACTTCTACTTCCCTATGATTAGAGTAGGCTACTGTGGGATTACAAATTTAAGAAAGCACATTGCATTTAGCATTTAAGCTAAAAATGATGATATCAGATGAATTAGTCTGCTATGCAAATCTTCCAGGCCAGTTCCTGTTCTCTTCATTGTAAGTAAAATGAGCACCATTTGTCTTTAATGGCTCTTGGAGCCCTTGAGTGATTGGATTAGCATCTATGCATTTGAATTACACTGTTATGCTGATTGAATCTGGACAGGTGACAGTTATGTCAGGTGTGTCCTTTTACCTATACAACATTTGCATTGTATTGTTCAGAGTGTGTCCTCCCCTGCTGTATAATCCCTCCCCCTGAAATGTAGATAAATTACAAGGTACAACTCCTTTAGTGAGACTTGGAACCTCAGCCGAAGAACAGCACGATTCTCAATAAACGAGTAACGTCTGCTTTAAAGATATCCCAACGTCTCCTGGTCTCTTCTTCAAACGAGGAAAAGGAAATTTCACAACAGTTTTGGTGCCGTGACCCGTATAGAGTTCCAGCTTCCTCACCTGAAATCCAGATTGAACTTGAAACTTCAAGCTCAAAGATAAAGATCTGCCTACATTCCAGACTGGAATCCAGAGCGAAACTTCCAGCTGAACAAAGATTTCCAGACCGAATGTTTCTCTCAAGCAAGGGTGAGTGCTGCTCTCTAATCCAAAAGAACCTTAAAGACCAGTACAAATTTGTTTTCCTCTGCGCTGCCAGAGAAGAGTTATCAGACAGCTGTAGGGTTTGGTTAACTAAAATACCCTCTAAAAAAGTTTGTTTTAGAGATGAGTTATCCTCTGTTTTCAAGCAGGGAAGATTAGCATACAGGCTAATTTTTGTGTTGTCCTCTGTTTTTGCAAAGGAATGTTTTGCAAAGCTGTGTTAACAAGTTTTTTGATCAGAGAAATCAGTGTTTGTGTGTTAGTGTGTGGTAACAAAGAAATTCAAAAATGTTTAGAAAGAATGCTAGACTGACCCCCACAACTGAAAAAGGTGGTCTCACAGCTCCTTTGTGGACAGACAGTGATTTCAAATCACAGTTAGGAGTGCATATGGATTTAATTGTCACAGAGAAAGTTAGACAAAAACTAACTCAGAAATATGAGATCCATCCAGACAAGACTTGGTCGATTGATGAATGTAAAAAAGTTTTAGGAGCATGTATTCGCAAGAACAATGTGAAAGGCATTATTTGTTGTCACAGAGAATTTAGTTTAGCGCTAGCTAGACAACAGTCTCAGAACATCTCAGAGCTAGAGAAGCAGAACAAAGAACTCTGTGCAAGAGTAGCATCTTTGACTAAGAAATTGAACCGCAATAAAGCTGCAAAGAAAACTGATGTGAATGAAGTTAGTCAGCCTGATAACGTTTATCCTGACTTGCAAGCTTTCTTTGAAACAGATGTAGCCATTCAATCAGTATCTGATGTGCCTGTTGATTCAGTCAAAGTATGTGGCACTAGGAGAGGGTCAGGAATTAAGGTAATTGAAAGTATTCCTGATAATTCTGTTGTCCAAGTTCAAACTGCCAAATTGCTAGGACCTAAAGATATCGAAAGATTATCCCAGAGCTTGCACTCAGCACGTACATATTTTTCTGAATTTAGAAGAGATGCTGATGTTAAGGCAAAAGTCAGAGTAGCAGCAGCTACGTTTAGCACAAGCAATTCAGACAATAGATTGCCTAAGAAAAAAGGCCAATGCCACTACTGTGGAAAATTAGGACTTTGGGAGAAAGTGTGTAGGAAGAAGTTGCAAGATACAAAAAGAAATGCTATGCATAATTCTGCTCCTTCTCATCCTGCTTACTCATGTGTCACACTGCAAAGTTGTTCCTCCACCTACAGGGATAGGATAGGACACGGACCAGTGAGGAGCCCAGGGAAGAACCGAATGCAATAAGCTTTGGGGGCCAAATTCACAACACTACCATCAACAAAGTACAAATATAATGTAAATCCACCAAACACTACACAAGACCAATGTTGCAGACTGAAGAAACTCATTTATTTCTCAACACGCCCAAAATGTTGACATGGACATTCATAATACTGTAACAAAATGCCACTTTACGTATTGCACTGTAAGTTTACTGTAAAAAACAAAAAAAAACTAGACATTGTCTCTTCGCCTAGCTGGATCTGGCCAGAGATTTTCATCAACATCGCAGGCAATGTTGTCATTAGCAAGACACCTTGAAAAGAAACGTCTTGAATGACGAATCCATCCTTGCATTGCTGCTTCCTCCATCTGGTCACAGGCCTCCTCCATGGCTTGGTGGTACCTCAGCCTGGAGACGGAGATCATATACCTTCCACCGCCATGCTGAGAAAAACTCTTCTATAGGGTTGAGGAATGGGGAGTATGTGGAAGATATAGGACGGTGAAATGTGGATGTTGCTGAAACAAGTTCTGAACCAGAGCAGAGCGGTGGAAAGACACATTGTCCCAGACAACAATGTATTGCATATGATCGATTTGATTTGCTGCTGTTATGTTGTGCAATTGATCCAAGAATGTAAGTATGAGTGCTGTGTTGTAAGGGCCATAGTATACAGTAGTATACTGTTTTATTTTGTTTGCACACTGGGCTTATTCCTGTTGTGAATTAAAAACCTTTGTAGTGTGTAAGGGCATGATTCAACAATAAGTACTGTAGTTTAAAAGTGGTTTTGTGTTTGTTTTGTTAAAGCAATTCACATATAGGGATTTACATGTACCGTCCCTGCCACCCTGCCAAGACCTCTTGCCACTCCTTTGCCCCCCCATGTAAAATTTTCTAGATCCGCCACTACATCCGCCCAAACTATTTTGCCAAATTCAAAATGCAAACAGTTTAAGATATTTGCCATTAGCGCGAGCCACTCGCTGTGAAGTGGGAGCAGCCAGCCGACACCGGCGAAGGATGCTGGGTCTTAAAGCCTTCTGCAAATGGCTATGTTCGCAAATCTATGATTTGTCTCAAAGGAATGGTTAATTCTCAATTTAGAGCGTATGCCTAACTATTTGGGACAAACTGCGTTCTGTATGGCTTTAATACGGAACGCTTCATTGATGCCTTAAATACGGGACGATTCCATATTATACGGATACGGGACGATTCCGTATTATACGGAGCGGTTGGCAACCCTAAACATGATGCACTGCCCAGTACTCCATATAAGCTGGTGAGGCTTGATGTCACCGACCAGAAGCTTTGGCTTAGTCCAAAGGACGTTGACATTGGCATGGGTGCAGCTGCTATTATCAAGGTGTGACATCCAGTATATTCAGTACATTAACCATCAGAGCAATACCCTAATGACTCATGTACAGATGTAAGTCAATGAAACATGAAGTCAAGTCTAAGATGTTAGGCTAATTTAGAAGGTAATTCAGAAAATGTAATATGCACAGCTGAGTTCATGCTAACTTACTACTGATCATCTAGAGAAATTCTGGAGATCTGAAAAATTACTTTTTTTGTCAGGAACTGTCAGGGGCCAAAAGCAGCAGTGTAAGCAAACTTGGTGTCCTGCAGCACACCTGGAAGAGCATTCAAATAAAAGAATGAATGAATGCTGAAGAAGATCTCAAAGTGCTGAAAAGAAAGAAAAGATCTATTGAGGATGTTTACAAGTCTCTTGAAAATGATGCAGATCGAATGGCAGAACAGGCAGAAAATTCTGCAGGCTCGATAATGGCCACAGTCAGTACGTTTACATGGACAACAATACTCCGGACTAAGAAGCTACCATGTAAGCAACGATTTCTAATTACTGATTAAAGTCATACTCGAGGTTAATGCAAATTGAATAAAGACATGAGGAGTATGCCTATTTAAGTCGCATTATCGGAGAGCATTACAGACATGTACACACCTTAATCAAACTATTAACGTTGTGTAGCCACATTTTGTGACAGGACACACACACACACACCAGGCAAGTGCAGAGGGGAGGGCTTTGGGGGCTCGAGCCTGCCCTTTTTAAAAATGTATCAAAAGTGCCCCTCTCAACAATCATCAATAATACTGTGGCCAATAAAACAGAATTTGAGTTATATTATAATTAATATAACAATGCGTACAGAGCGCTCAAATGTCGGAAAATTCCTGTTTATCTTTTACGTATCTGTTAGTCTGAAATGTCGTTGCTATGGTGCGTGTCTTGCTTGACTGCTCATTCTGACACTGCCTCCTCTATATTTTTTTTCTTTGTGTTGTATTAATTCTGCTCATTGTAAAAGTAAAATACAATAAGTTTGTATCTGTAATCCCAGATTCATAATCGTCTAGGCTCGCGAGCCATATGGCCCTTCAGTGAATGCCTGTGGCTCGACGGCAGAAACATTTTTTCATCATTAATCAAAGCTTTTATTCGAAAAGTAGGCTGTCAAGAAGGAGGCAAGATGGGCAGTGTCTCTTCAAAAAAACAACTGAAAGACACAATATATAATATTCCAAAAACAACGTATATATATATATATATATATATATATATATATATATATATATATATATATATATATATATATATATATATATATATATATATATATATATATAGCGTGGCATGGGGATGTAATGACATACCATTAATCGAGCTATGTTCTATAACATGTAAAACGGGAACATGAACGGAATATTCTAAAAGCAACTCATGTAAACACCTTAATCAGATTATTGTTTTATTCAGAATATGGTCAATAATTAGATTACTGCTGTCCATGTAAACAAAGTCATTGAGAAAACGGGCTAAAGAAAAACAAGAAGAATTGATGGGAATAGATGGTGAAATTGAGGACAAACTTCCTAAATTAAAAATACTTTTGAACTGAAAAAGCTTTTTTTATGGCACTTTATTATTTATGTTTACCTTTAACTGCAAACACTGACTGTACCGTAATGTACCTTGTTGTTCACTAAACGTGTGCATTGTTCTTAAAGATAATCAGTAAAACCTACTATCTAAAACAGTTTAAAGTTGTCGCATTTATCTTTTTTGCCACGTGTGTGTGTGTGTGTGTATATATATATATATATGTATATATATATGAAAACAATGCAATATCTCACACTTTAAATAAAGGTGACCAACAAACAAAGAAGACGTGAAAAAGCTATTTTTTTATTATGTATACTTTATTACAGATTATACCATGGGCGCCGCTAGCAATTTTGGGCCCTATGAAAGAAAATGATTTTGGGCCCTCTACCGCACCAACCTAGCTATTCAAAATCTTTGTCTGCTATTTAATAAAACTGACCAATTAAGCTCCGCTCGCTCAACCCAGAATGCCCCAATTGGCTGATGAAACATTGATTAAAATTAAGATAAAATTTATACAAAATGAAATTAACTTTAAAGAAAGGCTTTCTACTAATCAAAACTTGATGAAGCGGTCAAAATCATGTCTGACCCACTCCGTGTCTCCTGGCATTGCGCATCTTACGATTATGTGTCCTTTCTCACTCATGCTGTTCACTTTTCATAATCAACATAGATTGACAGATTGACAACATAGATAGACATAAAAAAATAACATTATAATATTTAAACATAAATATAAAACGAAATACCTTTTCTTAATGGCTACAACAATATAGTAGCCTACAGTACCGAAAAATTTCATGTCGGAGTGGGATTTGAGCAAATGTTGTTTTACCCGTGAGCGGTTCATGAGAGGAGCGTTTTGCTGGATTTTGCCGGAAATGCAGAAATAAGCCATAATTTTGTTATATTTGTAACTGTTTGGTAGATTATACATTTATAATTTCTATTACTTTACTACTAGTACTGTTACTACTAATAAAACCAATCTCTGGGGGCCCCAAAAGTGCGTGGGCCCTTAGAATCGTCCCAACTTTCCCCCCCTTAGCAGCGCCCCTGGATTATACTGTATTAAGCAATTAGTTGTGAAAAACAATCCATCCAGTTTTATCAATGATAAGGCAACGTTCTTGATTTAACTAAAGTAAGAAAAATCATTAAAGCTACACTGTGTAACTTTTTTTGTCTATTCTTAGCTAAAAACACTTAGTTCTTTCAAAAATATATGTGCTCATTAATGTATATTTACTTCTTTCAAGTAATAAAGTATTCTCGTAAGTTTATAATATGCCATTGAAAATACATAAGGTAATGGGATCTA
This sequence comes from Gobio gobio, assembly GCF_949357685.1. NCBI lineage: Eukaryota > Metazoa > Chordata > Actinopteri > Cypriniformes > Gobionidae > Gobio > Gobio gobio. Next base: position 43,691,556 of record NC_137101.1, on the reverse strand, counting down.
ACGGTGGTCGCCATGTTGCCCCTCCATCTTGAAAGTACATTAGCCAAAGAGGGACATACCCGTAAATTCAAGCTTCGCCTTTCACGTTCAAAATTCCCTCCCTCGCGCATGTGCGCGTCAACTTGTTCAGACTTGTCTGGTGCATGCGCAGAGAGTTTTCATCTCAGCAGCGTCCAGTAACAGAGTTATACAGAGTTTTCCTGGCTTGTTTATTCCTCAAAAGTCTGTTTTTCCTTGTGTGGTATTTCTGTGCGTTAATAACTCCGTAAGTAATAATATTTATTGTCATTGTAGATGTGTTTCAGAGTGTGTCATCGCATAATTCAGTTGATGTCACCTCAGAAGTATTTTTGTGTCAACATACAATAGCGTAATGCTCACCTATTTGAATAATCATTCAGTTATTTTGTTATCAACAATGTTTATTCGTTTATAGAAAATATTTGCTTGTAATGTATGTTGATGGAAATATGTATCAGGTCTGATCGGCATATTAACAATTGTTATACAGAGCGCACTGCAGTGCTAAAGCTGCACACACTTTGATAACCCGACACCGCTTGTTAGCAGCAGCAGCGGCAGCTCCGCTCCTTTTAATGCAGCTGCATTTAGCGCCTATATATGGTACAATAAGCTCTGGTTTACGGTTACATTATACAAATGTAACTTATAAGTATAGTTATACAGTTCTTAACTGTGTATCTTCTGTCATGTCATTATCATGTATATTTACCATCCTTATTTGTTATCTCACAGAAACCACATTTATGTACATATCCAAGCAAACCTGTTAATGCCTGAATAAACATTACTATCATCAAAGTTCACTCTGGATTAGCTGCAGTTCTTTCTAGCCGAATAATTAGGCCAGTTGAGTTCCAACCATCCCACTGCTCACAGAATATCCCACAGGCACTGTGTCGAATGTGGACGAGGTCGAACTGGAAGCCATGTTAATCTTGGACTAAATCGGCCACCGTAGGAGTTGAAACGAAATCGGAATTGAGAGGAACAGAAACTAAAAGTCACTGGATGGTCATATACCTTTTCACCACTAGATGGGGGAAAATATCACACAGTGTAGCTTTAAATAGCATCTAGTCTTGAATAGTTGTTCTCTTACGAGAGGTTCTCTCGTATTGCGTAAGTTCCTTACGCTACGGGAAAGTATTCTTTCTTCGAGATTTCTGAAAAACCCAAAATTATCCTTAATTTTGTAACATTGTCAACGCAGTGCGGCAGCCTGGCAGACCATAGCAGGCTAATCCAGCGTGCTATTGGCTGCTCTGCTGGCAACTGCAGCAGCCTATCGGTGAGCCCGCGTGACGTGGCGACCAATGAGGGCACTTCGCACCCACCTGGCCTCATTTGCCTACAGGTGGGGCGTGGCCACGTGTATATAAGCAGGGCTCACGGGCTGCATATTCGATTTTCTTTTCTTCAGCGAAGCCCTTCGCATCGCTGGATCTGGAACCCGCCGCCATGATCATGCAGACGAGCAAGCAGAGGACAGCGCCTGAAGAAGCCGGCAGCATCGCGCCCCTTTAGCCATCCGTGCCTACTCTGTTATCCGGCAGCATTATATCCTTTCATTGCACGTGTTCTCGCCGTTGCGTCACACGTTTCATAAAAGAGCACGAGCGTTTTTATCAAAACGCCTCGTTCCACCTGCGGCTCGTGCCACGTGCAGCTCAGCACCAGAGACCGCCATGTGTCTGCGCTCTCTGTCTGGGCCGTGACCACGCCGCCGCCGCACTCCTCGCGGGCGAATGCCCCGAGTGCGAGGAACTCTCTATGTCGACCCTGCGGGCTCGACTCGAGCAGTTTTATGACGACATCACTCCGCTGTTCCCCCCTCTGTTCAAGCCGCGCCACCGCGCCGCTTACGAGGGATGGTTGAAATGAACGGTCTCGGAGCGAGCCTCCTCCCCCTCTGTTCAAGCCACGCCGCTTACAAGGGATGGTAGGAATGAACGGTCTCGGAGCGAGCCTCCTCCCCCTCTATTCAAGCCGCGCCACCGCGCCGCTTACAAGGGATGGTAGGAATGAACGGTCTCGAAGCGAGCCTCCTTCCCCCTCTGTTCATGCTTACATACAAGGGATGGCAGAAACGGACGGTCCTGCAGCTCTCTTTACGTTACAAGAGAGCTGTTCCACCCTCGCGCACATTTCTCAGTCCCCTCATGAGTTCAGGCGACTGGAATTGTTCATATTGCTGTACACGAGCCTGTTAAGACACGCACGCCAGCAAACAAACGCCGTCATGAGACATGACGCTGACATATGCTCTCGAACGAACCTGCACTTCCCCCTGTTGGACCGCGCAGATTGCGCCGTTCACAAGGACTGAGAGTGCGCACGGTCACGAGCACGTTCAGCGCGCGTGCGCGCCGCACTCACCGGGAAATTAACAGAGGGTGTTTTCGTCCCGCTGTGGCCGGATGAACTGCCATTTTCTAGCATTTCTCAGCCCCCTCTCCAGTTCAGGCGGCTGGAAATATTACTATTGCAGTAACGAGCCTGTCTTTTATGCACGCACGACAGCCAACAAGCACGAGGACGTACTGCCGTATGCTCGCGCTAACTGAACACTAATGTGTCCCTCCCGGTAGCACAGTGGCAAAATCAGCGGCTGAAACGCCGGAGACCCGAGTTCGAGCCCAGCTCTCGCGGCAGATAAAAATGTTTTACTGTCCGCTTCCCCGGGCTCGCGGCCAGCTTTTCTTACATACAGAAAGCTAACTCGCACCACGTGGTGCTCGAGTATTTTTGGGCGTCTATACATAAGGAGAGAAAAGACGGTTAAGTCCCGCTGCGGCCGGACCACCGTTAAAACTCTGTTTTCCTGTCAGTCCCCACTCCTGTGGCTACTGCAGATGTTTTCCACGCAGCCTACGAGCTGGCGAACTCGCCCTCTCGCCTGTTTCCAACTGAAGCCCCTCCAAAGTCCTCCTAGCAGAGGGGGGAAGCGACGGTTAAGTCCCGCCGTGAAAACTCTGTTTTCCTGTCAGCCCCCACTCCTGTGGCTGCTGCAGATGGCTCTCACGCAGCCAACGAGCCGGCAAAACTGCCCTCTCGCCTGTCTACAACCGCCGTTTTTACGACGAACCAGAGAAATCACGAAGTTGCTTTATTTCTGGTTGCACGGCTCACGCCGTATGTGTTTTCAAATGCAGTAAACGTGCCCACTTTTGTGTTCACCCCTGCACCCAAGCACCACAAATCCCGTGTCTCTCACTCACATAAAGCGGCGGCCACCGGCCGCTCGAGTGCTAGAGTTAGGTCACGTGTCCGCTTGTTTGCGTCCACGCCTAACCACCACACGCGCTGTCACACAGCCACTCTTAACCGGTCATGTTCCACGCGTAAGAGTTGTGCCCGCTCAAACGCGTTCACACATTTTCGCGAACATTATGCCTCAGGCGCTACGCGCCGCGCCATTTGTTCTCCGCCCAGGGTGGCCGGAGCGATGAGTGTAGGGCCACACACAAGCCACTCCCCGCTCGAAGCGGCAGAGATACAGTGTGTAAGGCGGCCAGCCATCGCGAGCGATCGGCTGGCCCACAGCACAGAGAGCGCGCGCACTGCGCCCGCGCCTCCTATACAGGCCGTCAAACCCGCGAAGCGCGGCGTTTCGAGCCCGGAGGCCGTTCTATCCCGTGTGGCACACGCGAGAGCGTGGGAAGCCATTCCAGGTGAATCAGAATGGGTGCTGAAAACAGTGAAGCACGGCTACACTCTGCAGTTCGCTCGCCGCCCTCCGCGCTTCTGTGCGCGTACAGAGACGAGAGTGAGCGAGGAAGTAGCACATCTACTTCGAGCGGAGATAGCCACGCTGCTGTGCAAAGGGGCTATAGAACCAGTTCCCCATTCTATGAGCGAGTCAGGCTTTTACAGCCGGTATTTTCTCGTTCCAAAAAGGGATGGGTCGCTCAGACCGATTCTGGATCTGAGGCGTCTGAACAAAGCTCTTATGAGAACATCGTTCAAGATGCTCACGACCAAGCAGATCCTCGCGCATATTCGCCCGAGAGACTGGCTAATCTCCCTAGATTTGAAGATGCATACTTTCAAATCAAGATAACGCCGCGTCACAGGCCATTCTTACGATTCGCCTTCGACGGCCAGGCTCATCAATACACCGTCCTTCCGTTCGGCCTGTCGCTAGCACCCCGTACATTTACGAAGTGCATGGACGCGGCCCTCGCTCCCCTGAGAAATCGAGGGATGCGAGTATGGAACTATCTGGACGATTGGCTCATCCTGGCGCAGTCAGAGGCCGAGCTCCTCGCCCACAGGGCAATGCTGCTCAGCCATCTGGACAGCCTGGGGCTCACGGTCAATTGGACCAAGAGCTCATTAGTGCCCACGCAATCAACCTCATTTCTGGGTTTGAATCTGGACACTGTGGCAATGTCAGCCCGCCTGTCACCCCAACGCGCGCGCCAAGTTCGGCGCATGGCTGCGTACTTCCGGCCGGGCAAGATCGCACCTCTCAAGCTTTTTCAGAGGATGCTGGGACGTATGGCCTCAGCTGCAGCTGTGCTCCAGCTGGGCTTAATGCGCATGCGCCCGCTGCAATGCTGGTTAAACGCCCGAGTGCCTCACAGAGCCTGGGCGTCCGGAGGCTTCAGGATCAGAGTGACTCAGGGCTGCGTTTCAGCCCTAGAGCCCTGGTTAGTAGCCGACTGGTACCAGCAGGGAGTGACAATGGGAGCCATCTCACACCGCAAGGTCATCTCGAACGACGCCTCCACCTCGGGTTGGGGCGCCGTTTTCGAGGGCAGATCGGCCTCGGGCCTCTGGTCGAGCGGAGAAAAACTCCTACACGTAAACTGTTTGGAGATGATAGCGGTAGAGAACGCGCTCAAGCAGTTTCTCCCGCTTATACGAGGACACCACGTGTTGGTCCGGTCGGACAATACCACGGTGGTGTCCTACGTGAACCGGCAGGGCGGTGTCAGGTCCAGGTGTCTGGGCAATCTGACAGAACGCCTGCTCGTGTGGGCACACAGCTCGCTGCGCTCGCTGAGAGCTGCGCACGTACCGGGCCACCTCAATGTGGGCCCGGACAAGCTGTCCAGGGGCCGCATTCTCCCAGGCGAATGGTCCCTGCACCCTCAGACAGTCCAGCTGGTATGGCGCCTATTCGGCAGAGCGGAGCTCGACCTCTTTGCAAAAAAAGAGAACGCCCGCTGCCCGACGTTTCTGTCCAAAAGCGAGGATGCGCTGTCCCAACCTTGGCCCAGCCTCCCGCTGTATGCTTTCCCGCCGATTTCCCTATTGCCCCAGGTCATAGCGAAAATCAGGGAGACGCGCCGCCTGGTGCTCCTTATAGCGCCGCGCTGGGAGAACCAGATTTGGTACCCAGAGCTGGTGAAGCTGTCGCACTCACCCCCCTGGCCAGTTCCGCTGAGAGCAGACCTCCTCTCTCAAGCAGGAGGGTCAGTTTGGCATCCCCATCCAGAGCGATGGTCTCTGCATGTATGGGTGACCAACGGATACCCGTTGACCTGCCCGAAGGGGTTATGAACACGATTTCACACTCTAGAGCCCCCTCGACGAGGCGGTTATATAGTTCTAAGTGGTCGGTGTTCACTGAGTGGCGTGTTTCCAAGGGATTGGACCCACAGCAATGTGGGGTCCAGCGGGTGCTCTCCTTCTTCCAAGAGCTTTTGGAACTGGGCAGGTCCCCTTCCACGCTCAAAGTGTATGTGGCGGCTATAGCAGCGTTCGCTCAGACGACGCTAGGTAGCACGCTAGGAAGGAACGAGCTCATCATCCGTTTCCTCAGAGGAGCCAGACGGATGAATCCCCCGCGGCCCCCGTCGGTTCCTATATGGGATCTGGCCTTGGTCCTAGAGGCCCTGAAGGCTCATCCCTTTGAACCGCTCGAGACTGTGGAACCAAGGTTCCTTTCGCTAAAAAACGCGTTCCTGATAGCTCTGGCTTCAGTGAAACGCGTGGGGGATCTACACGCGCTCTCAGTGAGCCCGACGTGTATGGATTTCGGTCCTAATGACTCTAAGGTCATTCGCAGACCGTGGCATGGTTATGTCCCCAAAGCGATCTGCACTCCCTTCAGGGCGCAGATTATCTCCCTCTCGGCTCTGCCAGCATCCGACGAGGGGGACGGTGGCAATATCCTCTGCCCTGTCAGGGCATTGAGGGTTTATGTCACACGCTCCGCCGCCTTCAGGCGTTCTGAGCAGCTATTTGTTTCGTTTGGTGGGCGCACTAGAGGTCTCGCCTCCTTGAAACAGACCCTGTCCAGGTGGATAGTGGACGCGATTGCAACTGCATACGCTTCCAAACACCTGCAGTGCCCGCTAGGTGTCAGAGCACACTCCACTAGAGGCATGGCCTCTTCGTGGGCTTGGGCCAGAGGGATTTCCATCCACGATATCTGTATGGCGGCAGGCTGGGCCTCCCCGTCTATGTTCGTGAGATTTTACAATCTGGAAGTTCCTGCCTTACAGGCGAAAGTGTTATCAGTTCAATAGGGCTGTTGGTTCTGCCCAGTGATTCTGCGCAGACATAGCTCACATACTGGTAGTAAGTTCAGTACTAGGCTCAGGTGAATTTGAAGGAGACCGGCGGTGCCGTTCCCTCATTTACGAGACGAGCTGTTGTGAGTTTGAAGGTGACCGGCGGTGCCGTTACCTCACTCATATAACAAGATATTGTGAATTTGAAGGCGACCGGCGTTGCCGTTCCCTCATTCATGAGACAAGGTGTGGTGAATTTGAAGGAGACCGGCAGGTGCCGTTCCCTCATTCAGGGGACAGGGTGTTGTAACCACCCGTCGTAAACCACCCGTCAGTTCGAATGAAGTGTCTGTATATGTGGTGGCCCGTTTTCCTTACCGGCCACCTTGCCCGAGCAGTGTTATGGTCCCCGGTTCCCTGGGATACATATGCTGTACGCGAGGCGCGCACGGCGTTGACAATATGTTCCCGTAGCGTAAGGAACTTACGCAATACGAGAGAACCTCTCGTAAGAGAACGATACTCGGTTACTTAACGTAACCTCGGTTCTCTCTAGAAGAGGGAACGAGTATTGCGTTCCTTGCCGTGCGCACCGCGGGCTTTTGCGCTTCAGAACTACGAAAACCGAATATGCAGCCCGTGAGCCCTGCTTATATACACGTGGCCACGCCCCACCTGTAGGCAAATGAGGCCAGGTGGGCGCGAAGCGCCCTCATTGGTCGCCACGTCACGCGGGCTCACCGATAGGCTGCTGCAGTTGCCAGCAGAGCAGCCAATAGCACGCTGGATTAGCCTGCTATGGTCTGCCAGGCTGCCGCACTGCGTTGACAATGTTACAAAATTAAGGATAATTTTGGGTTTTTCAGAAATCTCGAAGAAAGAATACTTTCCCGTAGCGTAAGGAACTTACGCAATACTCGTTCCCTCTTCTAGAGAGAACCGAGGTTACGTTAAGTAACGAAGTATCGTTTTCATGTTACAAAAAAATCTGCAACTATTATCTGATCAAGTGATTTTTCCTTTGCTGTCATGTTTACTTTTAAGCCCTCCTGGGGAAAAATGTGGGCGAAGTCATAATCTTTTTTTTTTATACTTTCCTTAATCTGAGCGGTACAGGACTTGGCTACTAAGTTTGTCACCTGAACACACAAAAAAAATTGTCTCGATTCTACAGTGTTAAGTGCTTGAAAAAAAACCCCCTCCTTAATCCTGCCTTTGTGGACAAAAATGGGCACCCATAGGAATGAATGGGTGAAAACTGTAATTCAGAGCATATTTTTTTTTATTTGTCCAATAAAAATCCATAAATCCAATACAATGCAGATCCTACATACACACAAACACACACACACACACACACACACACACACACACACACACACACACACTCACGCACGCACACACATGCACGCACGCACGGACACACACACATCCACAAAAGCATTGTTTTGAAAGCCATTGAATGAGCCTATAACAGAGTGACTTTTATTTTTTTATTTTTGTCAAATAAAAAAGTCACTCTCACATACACAAACAAAGGAATTAAAAGAGCCAATAACTGGGCTTTTTTTATGTATTTGGTTGAAATTTGTTGTTTTTTTCTTAGAAATAAATGATTGCTTTGTCTTTTCCTTATAGCATGGTCATATTTGTCTGTAAGCATATTTTGGCATCTTTGTATAGTCTCACCCAACACAAAGGGTTCTACAAAAACATTCTACAATTGTAACTTGTGATAAAATCTAAAACTTAAGAGGTTAAGGTTGTTAAAACGTTGGTTTACAGAGTTCAGCCTATATGCAGTCATTGAGTTATATTGCCATCTAGTGGCTATTGATATTTTAGCTTTTTAAATATTTTTATTTCATCATATGTCACCAGAGGTCACCAAAGTCACATTTTTAGGTTTTGCTCTCTGGATTTACTGGAATTATTTTAATTTTTTTACTGAAGTTAAAGAAATATTAAATATAACATAAAAATAAGCATATTTTACATTAAAAATATGGTACTTTTAGAGGTGAATAAATTCATTAATACCCCAAAGTATCATCGAAGATGGTGATGTAACATTTGTTTTTTTTAAAATTGGTGATCACACCTGAGACCTTCATGCCCAAATTTGTCCACGAAGGCGGGATTAAGGGCTGTTATGCGAGGGGAGCTTGGGGGTTAAACAAACGGACATTAGAGATAATGGACAGGAAATCAATGGGAAACCCATGTGTCCCACCTCAACTCTGTCGACTCTTGTTGTAATATCCATATTTAATTAAATTCACTGTATTGTGGAGGATTTTCTGCAGAATGGTGATGCATTAAAGGGTTGCTGACCACAGATATCTGCAAGAAAAAAGCTATATGATCAGTTTCCTTTGATAATATTAAACAATGAATTCACCCATTACTTAGTACTTTACACCAGAGGTCTTCAACCCTGCTCCTGGGGAGTTCTGCAAAGTGGGGAGTCACTGTCCTGCAAAGTTTATTTCCAACTTGCTTCCGCTCACCTGTCTGTGTTTTTTCAACAAGTGATCCTAAAGAGCATGATTAGCTTCAGCTGTCTTTGATTAAGGTTGGAGCTAAACTCTGCTGGACAGTGAGTCCCCAGGAGGAGGGTTGAAGACCTCTGCTTTACACACTTACAGTTCATATATATTGACATTAAATTAAATACATTGTTTTGTGGATTTTAGTACCATTATACTGAAAGTTCAATTAAACTGGGATTACAAGCTTCTCTTACCTCTGAGCTGTTAAGATCATGGAAGAGATTGGACCTAAAATCACAGGGCTGTCGAGTTACAACTTGTGGAACATACAGCACCTTTGGATAAATGCATAAAAAGAGTTTTATGTATTCTTAATGTGAAATTCAATATATGCAATGACACTGGCAGACAGTTTCAGTATCACAGGTTTATGTACTTTATGTAAAAAAGCAAAAGACAGAAATTCTTCTGAAATGACCTAAAGTTGAATATCAATAAATGGTAATGTTGCTGTTTTTGAGGCAGTTAATACATACAAACTTAATCTGTATCTGCATATCAATGGCTCAAACCTCCATTTATTGCTCTGAAAGTATGTTTTGGAGGAAGCGATGTGTAAGAAAGTAGTTCTACAAGTGCTGCAAGTTAAATGTTTGATAATGCAATGTGTCCTAAGTTCACTTTATTTACATTCACATAATTTCCAAAATTTTTGTGGACAGAAGTATAAAGCTTGGTCAATTTACATGGTAAAACCTTGAGGGTTTGAACATTTGAAAGTGAAGAATTAAAAATAAATAAATATTTGTATTGTAACTTAGTAGTATTTTGTTGGGTCTTCTAAAGCAGGGGTGTCAAATCCAAACTCAGTAACACTGCATGAAAGAAGGTGTATCCGGACCAGGATACTCCTGTATACACTGCTGAAATTCGGAAGAATCCAGGGGCCTATTGCACAAAACTAGGATAAGGGATTAAGCCGGGATATCTTGGTGATCCTGGCTCAATTTATCCGTGATCCGGTTGCACTAAAGCTGGATAGGGTGGCAGTTGGAAGTTATGGTATAAATTACCGTGGAGATTTATTCTGTGGAGCTAGCCTGCTCCAGACCAGGCTAAATTCCAGGATCTATTTAATCTCATCCCTTATGTCAGTCAGCAGTCACCACAAACGGAAACCAATAGTTATTCCACTGCCCACTACACATTGTTATCACATATAACTAGACCCACTGTCATTATTTAAACGTTTGTGATCATAATTTCAATAATTTTGGATAAATTATGATTTTTAGATGATGTTGCTATCATTAGATAATTTACTGTTTCCCATAGACTATAAGGCTATATATAAAAATGATAGAATATTAGGGCCACAGAGGAAAAAAAAGAAAAGTCACAGACTTCGAAAAATTAAGTCATAATATTGTAACCCGTTGTTTTAGAGGAAGACGGTTGTTAAAATGACAGCTGTGGGGCATTTCGTGGAATTCTTCTTCAGTATGGTTTCACAAACAAGGACATACTTAATCTTTTGGCACATCAGCGTCACATTGTCATAAGTATCAGGACTGTAAAAAGAATATGCATCTTTTCCGCAGAAAGAACCAGCCTCATAAATGTATGACTTTTTCCTTCTTCCTCAGTGTGGCCCTAATACTCGGTCGTATAAAATACACATTCCATATAAATATAAAAACACAAAGTGTAACATTAGGTTCCTTTATTGAATAAGGATAAAACAAAGCAGGTAAACCATCAGCTCCTTTCGAAACTGAAGTCACACAGTGACTCAACAATACAACAAAAGGATAAATACACATTCAAAGATAGAGATTATATATACAGTATATATATATATATATATATATATATAAATATATAAAACACACCCCGCTTGTCTGCACACTGCGGTAAATGCAGGACAAATCCATACACATCAACTGAACAGACAAATGAATGGAAGCAGTAGCCTCCCTGCAAGCTTGTATTACACACAGTATACAGCACAAACATCATAAGAGGCCAAAAAAAAAAAAAAAAAATCGGTGGACAGCATAAGAAGCAGAGTACAACGGCTAAGATTAAACTGTACTACTGAGCGTAGTAATTATGTAAGCCTTTGATAATAATTTATCAAAGCCTTATACAGTGTGATGGGGTTACTTTACACAATTTCACTCATATCTGTTGTCCATTTCAATTAAAAGTTAAACTGTTTCATAATCAGTGTACAACTGCATTTTTGGAGATGTGAATTAACTATTTGGATTGTAATTGTGATGTTTCAGCAGAGCGGTGAGTGTGTAATTGTGCACTACTTACGCATTCAGGAGGTCTGCAATACTTTTTCTCTTTGCTTTATCACTGTGGCGGTGTTGCCTTTCTTCTTAATTATGTCTTTTACCTCCTCGTATGCCTCCATGAGGATTTATGCCTCCAACGGGGAAAAGTACGCTGCTCTAGTTGCCATGGTGAATCAGTGAATCTGTGATCGGTGGCGGGTCTATTTGAGTGAGCCGTGAGCGCGCACCTATCCAAGATTGGTTTAACCTGGCTTGATGAATCCGTGTCTGCTCATCCTGGCTTGGTCTTTGTGCAACCAATTAAGCCTGGATGCACTTGTTTTGGCTTCATTGAGCTCAGCTCAGTCATTTATCCTGGATGTCTTAATTCTACTTTTGTGCAACGGGCCTCAGGAGTATACTGGCCGGATAGGTCAAATTCCATGGATCCGTATATGTCCGTATACATCTGAAATGGTACCAAATCGGATGTATGTTGTGGCCGTATACTCCCATGCTACAGCCATTTGTTGCCATGGCAAATAATCCCATCAAGTTTTTCCCAGGAGACATTTTCACACCTCTAAACAGCTTTGCCTTCCACCCCCTATTGGTCCTTCATCTCAAACTGGATTGGTTGTTTTTTTTAAAACCACTCCCAAAACCCAGACTGCTATTGGATGACAGGACGCATTGAAAACCCAGTCAAGTGACTTTATTGGTTACTTCTAAAGCTAAGGGTGGGCTAGGTTTTGTAGCATAGGGACTTGATTGGTTATAGGCCAGCTATGCAGATTTTGCTCATTAATATATAATATATATATATAAAAAATAATCCCCTCTCCCTCCCAAAAGAAAAATACACACAAAACAATTTGAGAAAGTCTGAAATATTTATTAAAAAGGTATAAAAAATAACATTCTTAACAGCATTATAAACGAACATTAAAACAATGGTGAAACAAAAACAAGTGAACTAAATGTATTTAAAAGGGATGAAAATGTAAAGGAACAAATGTAAAAATATAAACAGCCCAAAGAACATAAATATACGTTAAAATGAATTGGTAAAGAAACAAAAAAAGGAAAAAAAATGAACAAAATGCATTTAAAAGACAGAGATGTAAAGGAATAAAATACACAGTGAACATAAAAAGGAAAAGAATAAATATACAAATTAAACAATATAAAATGAGAACAATACATTTATAAGACAAAAAAAGTGTATATAAAATATATTAAAATACATATAAATATTCCAAGTAAACAATATAACCAAATAAAAAGAACAAAGAGCATTATAAACATACATTAAAATGAATGGGGGAAAAGATAAGTGAACAAAATGTTTCTAAAGGAAGGCGACGTAAGAGGAACAACAATACAAGACGTGGAGATCAAAAGCAACATGGACATCTAAAAAGGAACAAACATACAAAGTATACAATATAAAACGAGACAAAGAAATCTATAAATTAAAAAGTGTATATAAAGTATATGTAAATGTTCTATATATGGGAACCAATAAAAGTATAAGTATATAAACATAGGAATAAAGAAAATATAAAATGGAACAATTGAATATTAAAATTATAATTATAAAATAATTGTGACCAACTCTAACACAATGTTGTTTGAGTTTTGAACATTTTTTCAAACTGGCATGATGGGCTGGTGATGTGATGCGTAGCGTGGGTCAGCCTAGTCTGGTTTGTAGTAGCTAGCCTAACCATCCACACTGGCCTTCCATCAACAACAGCATCATCATCATCTTCATCAGGTCTATAGTTGCGGTCTTCCACAGGTTCTGTGTTGGTTTGTGCAACCCTGGACCTGGTCTCCAGCAACTGCAAAACATGACAGTAAATTAACCACTAAAACTCAGAGAGGAGTATAGTAACATTCTGGAGGGAAAAAGCTTAACCGGTTTCTTAACTTACCCGTCTCTTTCTCTGACGGTTCTGTGTGATGTTCTTCATAGTGTTTCTTTTCTGGGCCTTTTCAGACTGAGCCAAAGAATACTTCCTCAGCAAAGTCTCACAAAATAAAATACATCTTGCGACCTGCCAAATAATACATTAATAATATATAGTTAATGCCAATAAAAGTAAGTAAAACAATTCAATTAAAATGTATTTGTATAGCGCTTTTCACAATACATATTCAGGGTTTTTCCTGGGTCAAAAATGGTCTTCGGTGGTGGCTGACAGACATGGTCATCCATACACACACACGGTAAAAAAAAAAAACCCTACCCACTTGATCTGCAAGCGCAATACTGACAATAAATTTGAAATAAATTCAAAGAAAGTTTGTAACTTTTGCTTATCTTATTTTGATACCTTGATGTTTGTTTTTGTTCCTCATTTTTACACTATTTACTGATAATTGTTTTGGTAATCATATCAATATTAAAAAAATAGTATTAAAAAAATGAACAAATAGCCTAATTTTCTGCCATTTACAATTTTCTGCCATATACAATCAGCTAGCTAACAACAAATTTGTTCTGGGTTCACCTCACTCCAGTCTAAACTAAATGATTTTAGGCTATTTATTTTACTACACATTGTCCACATAAATAAGCTGAAAGACTGTTGATAATTAAAAATAATTCTTACTATCCACTCTTGCTAAAGTGGGTAAGCACACTTGTGTTCTCATTTCAGATGTTGTTCTGAGTAAATTATTAAACTAATTTGTGAGTTCAGTGTTGGACAGATCAATTCTAACCAGTCGTTAAAATGATTTGGTTCAAAGGAGTCATTAGGTCGCGAATCGGACATTAGCAGACGCGTTGTGTGCGAATCCCGTCTTTAGAAAATCGCGAAAGATTTGTCAAGACACAGAAAACACTTCATAACCGGATAGGATTTGTTTCCTGTTTATTTAAAGTATGCTTTATGTCAGCTGGTCAGAGAATCAGTCAATGTTTTTTGAGCGCATTTCACACCCAGCGGTAATTAAAGGAAGACGTCTGATAGCGCCACGTGCAACATGGATTCGGTCTTCCGACCTTTTGATTTTGATTAACGTAAAATGTGAAACAGTAGAAAGCTAAGAATGCTTATTTTGAAGACAGAGAGAGTGCGAGCGGGGAGGAGCTCACTGGTCGTTCTCTCTGTCACTCAGTTAACTCAAGTGCAGCAGTCATCTACTACATCAATCATAAATCACAATAACTCAACAAATAAGGCTTTGGCGGGACAAAAATTTGTTTTGGCGGCCGGCAAAAAATTTTCAATGTAGGAAAAACCCTGATATTGTTTCAAAGCAACTTCACAGAAAATGCATGCGTCTACATTACAGAAAAAAACAGAGAACATTAAAATAATGACAACATTTTTAAGATTACCTTTTACACATTCAGGGTCAACGTCTGTAAAAGTTCTTCAGGATCATGGATCCAAAACTTCTGGATCATGAGGGGGGAAGAAACATGCACACACACAAATGAATATTAATTTGTTTGATAAAACATTAATATTAATTATCAACTTACGGACATGGACTTGCAAAACATACTCACCAGGCCCATACAAAAACTTTACAGTAGATCCAAAATCCTGGTTTGCCTATAATTCTTCAGTGTCCAAGTATGGTGGTTTCCTGTCCTCTCTGTTGAACAAGTGTACATGACAGTGTTCTCAGATTACTCATTCCAAAACTCCTTTACATTTTATGACAAGCTTGATCTTAAAACTAGCTGACAGTAGGGATGGGCATTATGACCATATAATTATACATACATGAGAAATTTTATTTTACAATAACAATATCACAATATATTTATTTTGATGGATATTTTATTAAAATGCTACAGAATAATACTGCTTTAAAAGTCTTCACTGTATGATATTCAATTAATTAATATCACTTGATTCTTAAAGAAGCAGAAAGTCTTCTCTATTCTTTTGTTTTATTAAAATTATGACAAAGCTGCAGCCCCTTTAAAGGGTAACTAAACCCTAAACCAACTTTTTTTAGTTAATGATCTGTAATACTGGGGCTTTATTAATGCTGTTCATTGATTCGAGTAAATGTTTTGAAATTTGAGTATAAAGTGTTTTAATTCTATAAAATATGGTGTAAAACCGCCAAAGTGCTGCCCTCTTAAGGTTGAACGCAGGCTACTGCAGTTGAATTTTCCTATTGGACGTTGCGGTACATCGTGACGTAGGATGGTACCTCCAACGGCTCACTATCCGCGCCCCTAGCATGAGCTCACCACGCCCTCAGAAATGTTTCCCCCAATCACATGATGAGAACGGCTTCACTCCAGTATGAACTGTCATGTTACATGAAGTAGAAATATTATGAATGAAATTGACTTGACACTTGCTTTAACATTTTATTGAAGAAAATACGGTTAAATAATGCAGTTGTCAGTACACGTCAGGCTTTTCTTGCGATATTATTGTCGCCCGTCATGTGTACAGATAAGTTTCATACATGAGACGCGCTTTCAAACCCTGACACGCAAGTGGTTGCCGCGGACGCAGATAGAATAGGTCAGTTCTCTTGCGCGGCTGCTTCACTGGCATCGTCGGCATCGGGAGTTAACGCAGTTTGAGCAGCGGCTCGCATTGATAAGGCTCCGGGTTTGTGTCTGTTACAGACAATTCACCCTCCTCCACTTCAGGTGAAGGTAGGAGAAATGACCGCTCTGTTGCAAAGCTGGCGTCACTCCAGTCATTCTCCATCTTTGCGACTCGCGAGTCAGACAGCTGTCAATCAACCCGTTACTGCGGGTCTCAGGTGCACACCCTCCGCTCAGCCCCGCCCTCGGTTCGTCCCCTCTGTGTCCGCCGGGCTCTGCCCACTTTTCCAGCATTTTTTAAAATTTGCCAGTGAGTGGAGTTAAGCTCTGAGCAGGGGTTTAGTTACCCTTTAAGAATGGATGCACAGAATGACACGCATCCGGGTTTCCCCACGTTAACTTGAACTGTTTAACTTACTTAAGACATAACTGACTGTTTAAATCAAGTGAATACCTCACTGATTGAGATAATTGTGTGCATTTTACAGAAAGATAATTGATTTCGGGATCGCATGCTGTCTGAGAGAGGCTTATTTTAACACATGCATGTCCCGTTCATTATTCTACATTCATGCATGTTTCCTTGTCAAAATGTCAAAAACTTTTAGTACAGTCAGTGCTGCGTTATATACGCTATATTCCCATTCCGCGATATAAAAAGGTAATGTTAACGTTTACAGCAAAATCGCTAACAATAGTCAGTATCATCAGATCGCCATAACACCCAGCCCTATCTTAACAATATTACAACAAAACACAGAAACAGAATATGTAAGTTAATCACGATTAGCATATGACTTTAATGCACTAACGTTATATCTTGATAAGCAGTAGAAAAAATATAAAGGGATTTACTTTACCTTCTGCCGTCTGCTGTCCGCCATTGGAAACTTAGTCTGTTCTCTCAGTCGACATCCCACAATCAAAATTCGTCCAAAATAAGATTTTAACAGGTTTAAAATGATCCATGCAATGCCATTAATGGACAGAAGAAGCCGTCCTGTTGAAGATTAGAAGCCGCGATCGCGTCGCGTCCCCGCGAGCCACGAGCAACTCCAACGGCAACGGGTGTATAATTCAAACTGAAGGCGCGCACTGTCATTGGCCAGATTTCTGGATGACGTTCAGATTGACCAATCACGCTCAAAAGAACACGGAAAGACAGCAAATAGCCTTGCAAATATAGAAAAAAACTTGTTTTAAACAACAGTTAGAAAATGTGTATATTTATTTTTATTTGCTGTTATATTTAATTAATTGGTCAAATGGTGTTTTGTGGTGTGGGCAGATGCCTGGAAGTTTCAACCTGGAGAGCAGTGCAGATTTGTACTCTTTAAAAACAATTATTGTTTGATATTTAGTTTGCTATATATTTTGTTATATTTGTATCCAGAATTGAATGTAAAACCAGTTTGAATGTAAAAATACACCTTCACTGTAAAACAGAAAATTAAAGTAAAATATCTTAATTTAAATAAGGAAAAATCTGTAAACGAATAGTTTTCTCTAAAACGTTTAATGTAAATTTCTGTGAAGTTTTTTAACTTTATTTGACTTAAGATATTTGAATTATTTTACGTTTTTTGTTTTGCAGCTGTAGCTGCTGTTTTTTTTAGGTTTTTATTTTTACAGTGTAAATATAAAACTAATAAGATTTACTTTAAAATGACAAAGAATAATGTTAAATTGTTAGTATGGACACAAACATAAACCTTTAATATAATGAGCTAAATATTGTATTACAGTTGTTAATTTACAGATATTGTTTGTAATTTTGCATGAATTTGTTATTTATGAAAACAGAAAAATAATACAGTGATGTTCCTGTATAAAAAAATGAGAATTACTGTAATTTGTCATTAATGATATAATCCTTAAAATAACAGTCAAGTTGTTTATTTAGATATTGTTTGTAATTTTACATCGTTTTAAACATAATTCAAAATTACAAGAAAATACTGTAAAAAACTGAAAACTGTTTTTTTCTGTAAAATTAGGATTATTTTTATCGGTTGCCTTATTTTTATTGGTAACCTTATTGGTTGCACCTACATTTATTGTGAGTGGTGGATTTCAAACCTTAAAACGCCCCTCTTTTGCAGCGTGTTAAAGTTAAGAATCTTAGAGTGACACTTTTTGTGAACAGTTGCAGAGCTGAAAGATCTGCTTGTGTTTCTGTGTTTCTTGAGCAAGTGAATCCCTGCTCTTTTTTATTCCATATTTTTATTTTGAGATATCAGTTTTTGGTGTTTTTTAAACAAACTTTTTCATTTTCCACATTTCATCTCCTTTTTATTTAATTCTATTATTGCCTACAATTTGTAAAACTTTGCAAAAATTGTTTGGGGATAGTCTAAAATGTTTGGTTAATTATCCTTTGTTAATTCCATTACATTTCTTTGTTTATTTCATTACATATTCAGATTTTTTTGTGAACGTATATGTTCAGACAGGGTTTTTATTTTGTACTGTTTTTATAAAAAATATTTGATTAAGAGACTCTTTTCATGCAGTGGTTTTAAGGCCCTGACACACCATTCTGATGGTTTGGCCCAGACCCAGGCAACATGAACCAACCCCACAGTCAGCTTTAGTCATTGCTAGTTCAGTTTAGTGTTTCAGGGCCTTAAGAATTCTTTTTTCTGTGTAAAAAGCTTGTTTGCTGTAGCCTACAGTAGACCAGAGATAATTCTCAATCCTGAAGTGCTCCCCTGCCCCCCTCCTTCTGAGAACAGCCAGCACAAGTGTCAGTCATTAACATATGAAAGGTCTTCTTCACACCTAACAGTCTTCAGTCCAAGCACACCCAGCAGTGTTTCAGCTGTATATGTCCGTGAAATTTCACGGATTCCTGTATACGTCCGCATACGTGAGGTTTCCGGGTTTTTCTGGAAATATACTGTTCCGTGTTACTCTGATCCGCTTTTTCCCACATACATCCGGTAAACATCAAATTACACAGGAGTATACCATGCCCGGATAGTGCCGGATTTCAGTGTTTTCATGCAGTGTAAGGGAGAATAAAATCAGGGGCTGGACATATATTTAAAGGATTTTTCATTTATTGAAGAAATATCTATTAGTAACTGTATAAAACCCCACAATTCATTAAACCACATTTATCAAAAATAACAAGGTTTTAATTTCACTTTTGAGTCGTAACACATTTGGAAACAATTGTAAAACAAGAAATAAAGGACTCTGACCAGCATAACTGCATAAAACAGTAGTTTAAATCAGTAGCATAAAACTACTTTAAAAACCATCTATTTCAATTTCAGAAAAACTGTTTGATAACAAATAGATATCAAATAGTATCTGAAATTGTTTGGCTTATTTTAGTAGGTCTTTCTTTAGTAGGACAACTTCAACTTGAAAGGACACATTCTTGAACCTAAACCTAAGCAAATTAGGCTTCTTCTTTTTTTTAAACTCTTACCAGACACTCTGCATATTTTTTTTAAAAACGATCTTGTCTATTCTAGGATTAATGTCCTTTGCCATGGCCACTTTCATTACCGAGACCAGATTCTGGTCCATGAGGAGAGATCTGTGGGATGTCTTGGTCAGCTTCATTATGGAGAACATCTGCTCGCATGAGTAGGTGCTTCTGAGCATAAGCTGCTTTTCCACCGAAATTACCCGGAACAATTTGTACCAGGAACTTTTTTTACAGGAACTTTTTTCCCCCCAGATCTGCTACTGTCTGCATTTCCACTGCGGTCTAAAGTACCGGGAAGATTAGGCAAATTAGTACGGTGATGTAGGACTGCGCGCGGCTGCTCCTCCCAGTCAGCGACGGACAGTAATCACTTTTGCGCGATACTGTCTGCAACAATTACAAGCAGCGCTCATTTTGGAAGTTATGTATTGGTTTAATAAAGAGGTCATTAACAAAACAGCGGAAAAGAGACGAGCACTGATACTAAAGCGTATTCTGAAAGCTTGTAAAGCTAGATTTAAAATAAGACAATGTATGTTATTATCAGCTATTATGGACATTGACCGTGAGATGGCTGAGACGAACGCGCGCCATCAGACAGAAAGAGCAAGACTGATATTTAATGAACGCAGAACGAACAAACCTCGCAAAAGACTTTTAAAACTGCTGGTTGAAATAAAATGCGGCGTGAGTTCAACCAATCAGCATGTTCAGCACCCAAGTCCCACCCCCGAAAGTTCCCGGAAAAAAAAAGTACTACCACGGGAGCAGGGCCGTTTGGAGGGGGAAATATTTACCCGGAACTTCATTTAGACCCTGGTTCCTGCAGTTGAAACACACCGAGTACCACCCCTAAGTTCCTAGTTCCTGGGGAAAGTTCCTGCGGTGGAAACGTGGCTATAGACATAATTCGTGCAGCGTGAAGACGAAGCTGTGGCATTGTCTCAGGGAGTAGAGGTGCAAACTCAGCTGCCCCAACTGACTCGTACCGGGTCTTTAGATGAGTATTACAGTGCAAGTCGACGAGTTCCAACTGCAAGTGCTCAGGCGCAGTGTCAACATCAACTCCAAATGGATTTGAGAACAGGTCCAAGTTTAATTTCTGTTTCAAAATCAGCAAATCTCCTGCTGAATTCCACTTTCAGTGTGTTCAATTTGTTGGCATACACTTCAGTCGGGAACGGGATGGTGACTGGGTGTCACTGACTGATTGACAAATAGGAAAGTGAGACAGGTTGCCTTGGCGCATCTGGCCCTCCCACAGACGCAGTTTCATTTGAAACGCTGTGGCGGAGGGGGCGTGGTTCCACGAAGTCTGTAGCGGGAGAGAGAGAGCGGAGCCGAGCGGTCGGTAAGTAGGTCAAGTGCAAATGCCTGTCTCTGATTGCAGTAATTGGCGTGGAGAGACAGCATATAAGCTGCTGCCGGGAGAGAGAGGGGAGAGAGAGCTTGAAGACTGGGACGTCGCCACTGCCTGCTGATGTGAGAGAGGAGAAACCAGAGTGAAAGCCAAGTGATTAAGCTGAACCAGTTCTGAGTTTATTGTGCCTGTTGACGCGCCCACGAGCGCTTGTTTTGTTCTGTATAAAAAGTTTTGAGTATTAAAGCGACCAGTCCCTGTCACGCCGACCCCGCCTTCTTCCTTCTCCACCCACACTGACACTGTCAATACATGAACCGTATCACACTGGTGCCGAAACCCGGGAAGGAAGAAGGACGCCGCCGCCATGGAGAAAACGCCAGGAACGCCACTTGTGGAACTCGTAACATCACTCACCGGTCTTCATCAGGAAACACACCAAGATCTGCGGGCCGTCAGGGAAGAGCAGCATAAGAGGTTCGAGGCGCTCCTCCAGGCCAGGCACGAAGACCGCACGTTGTTCCGGAGCTGGGTAGACCGGGAGATTCGGGCCGTCCCCTCCCCCGCCAGCGACCCGGCAGCCTCCATCCCGCTCCAGAAGATGGGTTCTCACGACGACCCGGAGGCGTTCGTGGATCTCTTTGAAAGGTCCGCCGAGGTCCGGGGATGGCCCCAGATGGACTGGCCAATGCGGCTACTTCCGTTGCTGTCCGGAGAGGCACAAGTAGCCGCCCTCCAACTGCCAGTCCAGAATCTCCTGGTCTACGAGGACCTGAAGCAAGCCATCCTCCAGCGGGTCCTTCGTCTTCGCTCAACAGCTCCGGGACTCGTGCCGCAAGTGGCTAATGGCCGACGGAAGCGACGTCAAGGGAGTCATCGATAGCGTGGTGCTGGAACAGTTCGTGGCGCGGCTTCCGAAGAAGACCGCGCAGTGGGTCCAGTGCCACCGCCCGACGCCATCCAGTTGGCGGAGGACCAGATGGTGGCGTGCCTCTGCGTCGGCGAGGCTTTACCATCAGCGTCTCTCTCTCTCTCTCTCTCTCTCTCTCTTCCCCTTCCCCTCCTCCCTCTAAACTTGTTCCCCTTCCCAGGTCCCGAGGTGGGTTGCTGCCCAAGCCAGCGCCGAGGTGGAGAATGGGTGCTCCGCCCGAGGGGCCGCCAGCTCCCAGACCGGCGCCCAGGGGAGGGGGAGTGACCACGGACCCTTTCCCCTCCTCGTCCCCGACGTCTCTCTCTCCACGTCAATGGGCTGACCCACTTCCAGCCACTAGGGCGGCGGGGAAGCCTGGGCCGGCTTGCTGGCGCTGTGGGAACCCGGGACACTTCATCGATCGGTGTCCGGTGATGGAGGTGGGGACACTGATCCGGGTCCCCGACGCGGCGCAAGCTGCCCCCGATCAAGCTGGCCTGTACCAGATACCCGTGAGTAGCGAGGGGGGTACTTATCAGGCTTTGGTTGATTCAGATTGTAACCAGACCTCCATCCATCAAAGCCTGATTCAGCCTAAGGCGTTGGATAATCGCCGCATGGTTAAGGTGAGGTGTGTGCATGGGGAAGTGGTGAACTATCCGTTGTTGCCCATGGGTATTCAGTTTCGGGGACAAACGCATAGTGTTGAGGTGGCAGTTAACCCGCACCCGGCATCTGATAATTCTGGGGACCAATTGGCCAGCCTTTAATAAATTATTGGGACAGTTATGTGCGGATGCCTCTTGGGGAAAAAGGTTGAAGCGGAAGGTGACGGTTGCTCACTTGGGGGAAGTGGATTCGGGACCTCTGGGTACGGTTCCGGGGGAACAGAGCGCTCCGGGAATTCCCATTTTCCCGGACCGTGATGATTTTCCACTGGAACAGTCCCAGGACGACACGCTCCAAACACGCGTTTAATCAGGTCCGTTCCATCGACGGCCGTCTCCTCCACCCTGACCAGCCGCTCTCCCTTCCCTATTTTTCAATGATCAAAGATAGGTTGTATCGGGTGACCCAGGACGCCCAGTCAAAGCAAGAGACAACCCAGTTATAAGTACCTAAAAGCCTCACTCTAATCCCATGTCCGGACATTTAGGAAAAACGGCTACACTAAACCGTCTCATGGCCCAGTTCTTCTGGCCGGGCATTCACAAGAATGTGCGCAGGTGGTGTGCGTCTTGTCGTGAATGTCAATTGGTGAATCCACTGGCCACCCCAAAAGCACCATTGTGCCCCCTTCCGTTGATGCAGGTCCCCTTCGAACGAATTGGTATGGACCTCATCGGGCCATTATTGTTGGGCATTAAATCAATTCGCACCAGCGTCTATCACCCACAAACCGACGGTCTGGTGGAACATTTTAATCGCACATTGAAAGCCATGATTCGTAAGTTCGTTTACGAGGACGCCAAAAATTGGGATAAATGGCTGGAGCCTCTGTTGTTTGCTGTCCGCGAGGTCCCCCAAGCCTCCACAGGGTTTTCCCCCTTCGAGCTTCCCAATGGACGCCAGCCTCGCGGGGTGCTGGATGTCCTTAGAGAGACTTGGGAGGACGGACCTTCCGCGAGTAAGAATGAAATTCACTATGTCCTGGACCTGAGAACAAAACTCCACACTTTGGGGCGGCTATCAATGGAGAATTTGTTACAGGCTCAGGACAAACAGAGACAGCTGTACAACAGATGCGCTAGGCTGCGTCAATTCACCCCGGGAGATAAAGTCCTTGTATTACTCCCCACGTCGAGCTCGAAATTACTTTGGCCCTTTGAGGTCACACGGCGAGTTGGTGATCTCAACTATGAAGTGGTTCGATCAGATAGGGACAGGGCACGTCAAATTTACCACCTCAACCTGCTAAAAAAGTGGTCAGAGGTGGAGTCAGTGATGCTCGCGACGGTGGTGAGCGGAGAGGAGGATCTCGGACCAGAGGCGTCCAAAAGCCTCAATCTCTCGCTCTGGCCCCAGGGGGAGACCACCTCTTACCCTCGCAGCTCGCTGACGTAAAACATTTGCAAGCAGAGTTTGCTGACATGTTCTCGCCCCTACCTGGTCGCACCAATCTCATTCAGCACCACGTTGAGACCGAGCCGGGAGTAGTGATTTGTAGCCGGCCGTACCTCTTACCTGAACACAAAAAAGGTGGTTCAGGATGAATTAGAGGCTATGCTCGACATGGGGGTGATAGAAGAGTCCAGCAGTGACTGTGCGAGCCCGATAGTTTTAGTACCTAAACCTGACGGCTCGGTCCGGTTCTGTGTGGACTATCGTAAAGTGAACGCGTTGTCGAAGTTTGATGCTTATCCAATGCCGAGGGTTGACGAATTGCTTGATTGGCTAGGGATCGCTCGTTTTTATTCGACACTGGACTTAACAAAGGGATATTGGCAGATCCCCTTGTCTCCGATGTCCAAAGAAAAAAACGCTTTCACCACGCTGTTTGGATTACACCAATTTGTCACCCTTCCTTTCGCCTTTTCGGGGCTCCTGCGACCTTCCAGCGTCTGATGGACAGAATTCTCCGGCCGCATATGCCGTTGCCTATCTGGATGATATCATCATCTACAGTGCAGACTGGCAGCGTCATATGCAGCACTTGCAAGCTGTCCTGAAGTCGCTGAGAAGGGCGGGGCTCACCGCCAACCCGAAGAAGTGTGCAGTTGGGCGGGTGGAAGTAAAGTATCTGGGCTTCCACTTGGGTCATGGTCAGGTGCGTCCCCAAATTGACAAGACCACGGCTGTTGCGACCTGTCCAAGACACAAGACCAAAAAGGAGGTTAGACAGTTCCTGGGGCTAGCGGGATATTACAGGAGGTTTGTGCCTAATTATTCGGACCTCGTTAGCCCGCTGACTGATCTGACTAAAAAGGAGGTACCAGATACGGTTCAGTGGACGGAGCAGTGCTAGCAGGATTTTGGGCGGATGGCTTGCCTTTACAGCTCCCTCACTTTCAGAAGCTGCAATTCCATGTCCATGCTTCCATATTTATCATGTTTCGTTTCGAAATGTTGCTAAGATTGTACTCTTTGAAAACCGCGAGTGACTCTTGACATATGAGGCACATTGGCTTTTCTTTGTATTCACAAAATAAATATTTTGTTTCCCATCTTGGTTGGAATTGACGATACTCGCTGTCTACTTTTCTTTTTTTAGCCATTGTGCTAGCCACATTTAAAGTCAGATAGCATTTACGTTGTTTACAGTTATTGCCGTATTCTCTGATCAAATTTGACAGTTGACAGTTGAGTGAAGCACTACAGCGCTGTAGCGCTTCACTCAAATGTCAACGGTCAAATTTCATAGACATGTATACATAGATGCCTCATTCGACCACTCCAGGCACGTCGACGCGCCGCCATTTTAGAACGGTCAACACTTAAGATGCTGTCAATCATCACTCGCATAAAAAAAAATGTATCCTCTGTAACTCAATATTACAGGTTTTTAACAATGGTTAGCCTACTTTTTAATGTCACGTTCTTCATGTTCTGTGTTAGTTTAGCAATTATAATGTTTGGATCTACACAAAAACACGTAACATTTGTTAGTTAATAACAGGCTTCACGGTTCCTATTCAAGAACTGGAAAATGTATGTGAAAACAAACATTGGTCTTTGAAAGTGCTTAAATTAAACTAAATTTAAGAGTAGTTAAAAAAAGAAAAACCAACATATTTCTGCTGTTCCATACGCATGCCTTTCTGTCAGAGAGTGAAAGTGCATTTTCATTCAGAGAGTCTGCTGCCGTTGATGTTCAACGACCCAGATTTTTACACGCCGTGTTGTAAATGCTAACTGTTGGATCGATAAGCTACAGTAGATGCATTCAAATAATGTAGAATAATAATGTATCTAGAATATTTTATATAACGTTAATCATATTTTAAATAATTTATAATTTTCCCTGTTCTTAAAAATGGTTTAAATTCAGTTGTGGTATTGATAATTGTATAAAGCTTTTTTTATAAAACGATTGCAAAACAATTTAAGCTTTCAGATAATACCTATGATGATTACTTAAAACCTGAGTTGAATAAATGGGCTATATTGATGTTTATTAAACACATTACTAGCTAATTTGAGATGGTGGTCCAGTGGGTTAAACCATGGATAATACCTATGATGATTACTTAAAACCTGAGTTGAATAAATGGGCTATATTGATGTATATTAAACACATTACTAGCTAATTTGAGATGGTGGTCCAGTGGGTTAAACCATGGAACTGATAAGCAAAAGGTTGCTGGTTCGATCCTAGCGGTCACCACCAGTGTGTCCTTAAACAAGGCACTTTACTCCATGTTGCTCCAGGGGGATTGTCCCTGTAATAAGGGCACTGTAAGTCGCTTTGGATAAAAGCGTCTGCCAAATGCATAAATATAAATATAATTTATTATTATTTTTATATTTTTTTATTTTGATGGCTGATTGGTTGATGGTTTATGATTTCTTTCAAATTAACTCGTTTATAATGAGTTCACTGCTTTCATTAAAAGTTGATGCGTCTGTATGGGTTCTCTGACGATCAATAATATTAATGATATAAGAACATGTTAAGATCAGGCAGGGCGTTATGGGTGGAGGTTTCCATTACAGATTTGCGCAAAACTTTTTCCATTAACCGATGTTATGCGACTAAACATATTTTTTTCCTCTCCCAATAAGTAATTCCAAAAATTATGCCATGGATGTTGGTAGGTTTATGTATATCCATAATACATAATTTGTATTATCCAATTAAACATTAATGGCAAGGAAAGCGTCTTATAGCCTACTTGAGCTTGTATGAGGTGTTTGTGGCTATCTTCTTCAAGGTCATTGTGGCATTTCTTTGTTTAGAATCCAGTATTCCTGTAATTATGTTGTCTTTTATGAGTTTAATAAAGAACATGTCTTCTTCTGTCCGCGTCAGAATGATCGATGGTAGGCTACGGTGACGCATATCTGCCACATCTATATAATTTCTTTTCACTCAATTTTGTTGTAATAACGAGATGTTATGTCGTTAACATAGACTGTGAAGTTTGGAGATTTACCTTAGGTCTATAGTGTAACAACTTAAAATAGCATACTCCGTCATTTATGATATTGTAGCTTGTCTATGTGCAACGTGTTGTAGAATATTTTAGTTTATTTATTATAAGTTGTGTATTTGTTTATTATTATTATTATTATTATTATTATTACTAGACTGTGCATATTTATTTAGAACATTTAATTACCATACCCCTGTCAGGTTCCAGTCACCGCGTAGGGAGAGAAAGGCGAAATGTTTGAATTTGCATGGTGGTAGGCTAACTCAAAGTTGTTGTTGTTTTTTACCACTTTGTTACTACAAGTTATGGCTCAGAATTTTGTTTGTTTGAAATACAAAATTAATTTAGAAATGCTTTTTAAATTAAAAACTTTGCATTTAATAAACAAAATATATATATAAAAAAAAATGAAGATAGTGTTTGGAGTGGAGTGCATGCAAAATAATCTGTTCCCTGAATCCACTGCCTTTGTTGTTATTGTAAGTGTACACAAATAAAAGTAGACAGTTTATAGTGAATAATTATGCCTTGAACTTACTGTATGGCTAAAAATGACGGGGTATTGTGAGTTATTTCCGCTGTCATAAAGGAGAAAATGCGCCGGTGCTTTCGTTGGACAGAGGGTTAAAGAAACGTAGCCTATTTAGTTTCATAGTTAGGCTATGTTTAAATATTAGCCTATAACATTATTTTTTAATTAAATGTCTGTATATTTAATAAATAAGAAGCAAACCAAGATCGTCGGGAATGGATTGACGTGCGTAAAGTTTTCTTGTTTCCTTAACACAATTAAACAGAATTGTCAAATATTAAGGCTCATGTTATAGGAGCAGAACTAAAGTTTGTTTTGGGGAAATATTAGATTCCTGACCACTTTTACAGTCTATAGGCCTTATAGAGAGATGCGCTAAAACAGCCTGGTGCTTCCATGGAGATTCCAAAGAGCTCTTCTTTGGTCAGAATCACGGACAAAGAACAGGTCTGTCCTATGCACCGAAAATTTTTACAATGCAACAAAATATTTAAAAAGCATCAAGCTATTAAAATCTCTATCATGTAAGCACAGACAATGTAACGGTATATTAGGCAGTCATTTTAATTAGGTTAGACAGTGATTTGATAACGTTTTTAATCTGAGGCCCAACCACAGATATTCATTTCATACATGCATGCATATAACTACGGTTGCAGAGGCACAGGCAACATTTTAAATGTTCACAAAGCAAGTTCAAGACCAGCTTTGACCATTCGAAAATGGCGGACGGCTAACGTATAGCGGCCTATAGAAACAGTCGCTAATAAGGCATCTACATATACATATCTATGGCACCACCTCAATGTTGTAATTTTCACAGACGTATATTTAAATACGCACATTAAATTGATTACCCGAATTTGTTGGCGCGCCTGATTAAAAGTTGTGACGGGCCGTGTTTGGCCCGCGGGCCTTGTAATTGACACATGTTCTAAAGTGTGAACACATTTAAAATAAATAATTTCCATTCTAAATGCATATCTGAGGGGGTTCCGCTGACAAAAAAAACATTTGGTAACCCCTGACCCACATCACTCACCTGTGGATCACAGCAGGAAGTGGCTTTACAGACAAATGCTGACAGAAAGATGGAGATGATAAACTCAAGGATGGTGAATACCAGTGATACACAATTGATTCCCCAGAAGAGAGTCTGAGAGAGAATTCAGTATTAGCACAAATAATAATGAGACCATAATTAGCACTCACACTGGTACACTGGCTGCTCAGCAGTTCAGAATCTACCCTCATTGAGGTTCATATAGCAATACAACATATCTATAGGTCAAACTGGACTTTACATACTGGACTAAACTGGAGTTTACAATTAATGTATAATGTTAATGCTTTCTTGCATTGTAAAGATCAGTAAAAGTAAGAGATATATAAACTACTTCTGAAAAGACTGGACAGATGAGCGCAGATTGACTTTTGAGTGTACTGACTACACAGTGATCTTATTGCAATTACTAAATATATGTGAATATAAAAGTTGGTGACATACCTTATACTTCCCCTCAATATAATAACAATCATACTTGTTGCAGTAAGTGTTCAATGGCCCTATAGCCAAAGCCAGTGAAATTACGACAAAGGAAGTGCCTGCAGTTATAGCACTGGAAATGTTCATTCCAAGTGAACCTTTCACCTATAGGTAGAAAAAAAATAGATTAATAAATAACAAGAACTGTTGCTTCTTAATGTGTATAGAATGTGATACAAATACACTTAGTGACATCAATAAATAACTGGAAATCCTCCCTTTTATTGTTAGTCCAAAACAAGATATGCAATCAAAAAATATATGGGGTGTTTGTGGACTTGTGTTAAACATTGAAATTTAGATGAATTGCATGTCATAGGTCAATTTCAAGTGATTATGGAGTTATCATTTGTGGCTCAATATAGTCTGTGTCCAGAAGTATTTATCTTAAGGTCCTTTTTATTATTTATTATATAATATATATAACAACAAGAGAAACAGGAACTGAACAGAGAGACAAACATAAAAGTCTATACAAAACACAAGGCACGCCACCAGGATCATCACATTGACAAGTTATATTTCTTTATCTATTTTGGTTACTAATACCCATATAAGGAAGAATAAGGAAAAAATAAGGAAGGAGAAGAAATCAATACAAACACAATAGGCTTCAGGCACCTCCAGTGCTAAATATAACAAGTGTTGTGTACATACCAAACACAAACTGGAGGGTGAATTCAGTTTGTTTTCTGCAGCAATGGAGAGTGAGCCAGTGATAATGTACTGAGAGCAGAGAGAAAGACACAAATCACAGCTTCTGTTAGAATATGTAACTTGTGTTATAAAAGACTCAACACTTAATTGTATAATAGTTTCTTACGATGAGAGATCCCCAGTAAGGAATACCACTAAAGACAAAGATGGAATCAACATGAACTGTAGACACGATTCCCAACAGGAGAATCAACAGACCAATCATTATCTGGACAGTCTGTGAGGGACAAGAGAGGCTTTTATAGAGCAAGAAAAACAGTATTACATTTTGGTGAACAGTATAACATGAACAATATTTGCTGTCTTCCAGCATTGCCACCAAGATATTGTCATCATTTTTTTTATTTTTTAGAATTTATTCTTGTACTTTCCTTACCTCACACTGACATACACACATAAGAATATACAATTATTTGGGTTCATGCACAATTTCTCACCCCGAGGGCTTTTGGTTGGCCTTTCAGAAATGGCTGAAGAAGTTCATGAAGAGGTGAAACTCCTGCTGACTGTTGTACATAAACAGGCTCTGGAACATCTGTCCCAGTTCCACCTGCCTTTGCTTGTGTTGGTGGTTGAAACTGGATGACAAGTGTCGAAGCGTTCACAGGTATGACAGTGTGAGACATTCTTGTTTATGAATCTGAAATCGACCTGTAAAAAGTTATAGTAAATCAAGACATGTAAAGGGTATGATTATAATATAGATTTTTTTTTTATGTAAATTAAAGTTTTATTAAAGTAGCTTATATATATATATATATATATATATATATATATATATATATATATATATATATATATATATATATATATATATATATATATATATTGTGACGAGTCTCTCTGGGCATATCAGCGTCGCCCTGGCAACCAACGCACGGCACCTGCACGACCTCATCACGGGCTGATCGGTCACAGCTGCACCCGATCAGCGAGAGGGTGTAAAAGCCGCTGCCGCTCTCACTTGAGCAGACACCCGTCTCATGCTGAACGTGCTGGAACTAACCCTTTCTCTCTTACCTCACAGAAGGCAGCGAGTGACCGACAGCCCGACTGAGCACGCTTGGACACCCACCTTCACGAGCACGAGGACTTCACAGGGACACCAGCCACGACGACAGCACGCACCTTTGTTTCACCGTTTGCACCTATTCCCCAAAGTGTTCACATTAAATCCACCCTCCGGGGTTCACTTTCACGAGCTACCTTGTTGTGTGATTTCTCACCCGTGACATCTGGTGGAGAATACGGGCAACTGCATGAGAAATCACACACAAGTGTTAGCAGTTTTCACCGCACTCAACTATATTTTTTGTTCTCTTTCTGTTCACCACCCCAGCACTGATCGGCGCTCTCTCTTCCGTTGGAGATGGAGGAGATACTGAAGCGCCTCACCGAAGTCAGCATCCGCCAGCAGCAGATCGTGGAACATCTGGCCACTCGGCAGGGCAGAGCTGAAGAGGATATCGCCGCCCTTCATGCCCAGGCGGCCCAGCCAGTTCCACTACCTGACCCCCGCATACGAGCGACTCGGCTGCTGCCTAAAATGACGGATCACGACGATGTTGAAGCATATTTCCAAATTTTTGAAACAACGGCCAATCGGGAAGGATGGCCGGTCGAAGACTGGGCTTCCGCGCTGGCTCCTCTCCTAACCGGTGAAGCCCAGCGAGCCTATTTTTCCCTTCCTCCCGCAATCACGAACGACTACAGGGAAGTGAAACGAGAGGTCCTCGCCCGGTTGGGGCTTTCTCCCGTCTGCGCAGCGCAACAGTTCCATGAGTGGGAGTTTAAGGGTCGGATGCCAGCGCGGGCCCAGGCCGCTGATCTCGTCCGGTTGGCTCAACACTGGCTACTCGACGGGGAGCCCACAGCAGGTCAGGTAGTGGAACGAGTGGTCATCGATTGCCTCCTCCGCACCCTGCCTCGGTCCCATCGTCAGGCGGTGGGTATGAGGAACCCCGCCACTGTCCTCGATCTGGTGGAGGCGATCGAGCTGGCGGATGCGGTCCACCAGCGGGAGGCCGGAGAGAGAGCGCCGCCATTTCCCCGGAGGGTGGTCCAGGAGCGACGCACGCCGGAGGGCACCTCCCGCGCAGTTGGCAGACCGGCAGTTCCGTTTCCGGTGGACGAGCCCATGCCCACCGCAGAACCAGCGACGGCCCCGCGGGCTTGGCTGGCGGGCTGCATCGTACATCAGCACGTCCCACCTGCGGCTCCAACGGCGGACGTCCAGCTGAACGGGCAGCCCATCCGGGCGCTTCTGGACTCGGGCAGCGCAGTCACCCTCATCCAGGCTCGTCTGTGTCCGCCTCACCCTGGCCAAAAGAGTTACCTCCCGATCACGTGTGTGCATGGAGACACCCAACAAGTACCCGCTCGCCGTGTGAACATCGCTGCCGCCCATGGCACCTGGCCCGTCGAAGCCGGACTGGTAAAGAACCTACCGGTCCCACTGTTGCTTGGAAGAGATTGGCCAGGGTTTGACCGCCTGCTCGCCGCCGTTGCTCAGCCCGCCAGCCCGGAACGGAACTGCCGCCGTCGTCGCCGGCCACAAAGATGTCGTCACCGGCCGGCGCTGCTAGCTTCGGACAGCGGGAGAGATGGTGAGTCCCCCTCGTCAAATTCTAACCTGTTCTATGATGTGTTCCAGCAGGCCAGCGAGGGGGGCTCTTTTGCCAGGGAACAACGGGAGGACGATCGCCTAAAACACTGCTGGAGTCAAGTTCGGACTGTGGACGGAAAAGACGTCCTCCCACGGCCCCATCCTCTCCCGCATTTCGTGGTCCGAAGCGGTCTGCTGTACTGCGTGGCTCAGCGTAGGGGGGAGGAGAAGGAGCTTCTGGTTGTCCCGCGGACGAAGACGGAAACCATCCTCGAACTGGCCCATTCCCATCCGATGGCAGGTCACCTAGGAGCCGCTAACACCATCCAGCGGATCCGGGATCGCTTTCACTGGCCGGGTCTGGACGCGGATGTGAAGGGGTTCTGTAAGGCCTGTCCGACCTGCCAACGAACGGCGCCCAGGACTCCTCCCCCCAGCCCGCTGATTCCCTTACCCATCATCGAGGTGCCCTTCGAGCGCATCGGAATGGATCTGGTGGGGCCGTTGCCTAAGTCTGCCCGAGGGTATGAACACATCCTCGTCATCGTGGACTACGCCACCCGGTATCCGGAAGCAGTCCCCCTGCGGAAAGCCACAGCGAAAGCCATCGCCCAGGAGCTGTTTCTGCTGGCCAGCCGGGTCGGCCTCCCGACCGAGATACTGTCTGACCAGGGAACACCATTCATGTCCCGGCTAATGGCAGACCTCTGCAGGCTGCTGGGGGTGAAACAGTTGAGGACCACTGTGTACCACCCGCAAACCGACGGACTCGTGGAACGCTTCAATCAGACTCTCAAACAGATGCTTCGAAGGGTAGCGGCGGAGGACAAGTGGGACTGGGACCTGATGATCCCCTACGTCCTCTTCGGCATCCGTGAGGTCCCACAAGCCTCAACTGGTTTCACCCCCTTCGAGCTCCTGTTCGGCCGCCAGCCTCGGGGCCTGCTGGATGTCGCTCGGGAGGCCTGGGAACAGCAGCCTGCCCCTCATCGCACGGTCATCGAACACGTCACCCAGATGAGGGAGAGGATCGACCGTGTCATGCCATTAGTCCGGGAGCATCTCAGCAAGGCACAACAGGCCCAACAACGCCATTACAACCGGGCAGCCCAACCACGGGAGTTCCAGCCGGGAGACAGAGTAATGGTCTTGGTCCCTACGTCCGCCTGCAAGTTCCTGGCGTCGTGGCAAGGGCCGTACACCGTGGTGGAGAAGGTTGGTCCCGTGACGTACCGGGTACGCCAACCAGGAAGAAGGCGAACGGAGCAGTTATACCACGTCAACCTACTGAAGAAGTGGCAAGGGACCCGAGACCAGCTCGCCGCCCTGAGTCTCACCGATCCCGTGGTTGTGGACATGGACCCCCACCTGTCGGCTGCCCAGAAGACCGAGCTGCAGAACCTGGTCAGACAGTTCACGGATGTGTTCTCCTCTAGGCCCGGGCAGACCAACGTCATCCACCATGACATCAGGACCGCCCCTGGAGTCATCGTCAGGCAACGGCCCTACCGAGTCCCAGAAGCTCGTCGGCAGGCTATTGAGGAGGAAATCCAGGAAATGCTGAAGTTGGGGGTGATAGAACCATCTCGCAGCCCATGGTCCAGCCCCATTGTGATGGTACCCAAGCCGGATGGCACCCTCCGCTTCTGCAATGACTTCCGCCGGCTCAACGAAGTCTCCGAGTTCGACGGCTATCCCATGCCTCGGGTTGACGAGCTGCTAGACCGCCTGGGGAGGGCCCGGTACATCACGACCCTGGACCTCACCAAGGGATACTGGCAGGTACCACTCACTCCCTCCGCTAAATCAAAGACTGCTTTTTCTACCCCTAGTGGACACTGGCAGTACCGGACCCTCCCCTTCGGCCTGCACGGGGCCCCTGCGACGTTCCAACGAATGATGGACATCATCCTACGGCCCCACCAAGCGTACGCGGCCGCGTATTTGGATGACGTCGTGGTGCACTCCGAGGCATGGGAGGAACACCTGGAACGTCTGCGGAGGGTGCTCTCGGAGCTCCGGCGGGCTGGACTGACCGCCAACCCCCGCAAATGCCACCTCGCGCTCTCGGAGGCGAAGTACCTGGGGTTCCAGGTTGGCCGGGGCCTCATCAGGCCCCAGGAGAAGAAGGTCGAAGCCATCCGCAACGCACCCAAACCCCAAACAAAATCCCAGGTACGCGCCTTCTTGGGGTTGGCGGGGTACTATCGCTGTTTCATCCCCAACTTCTCCTCTATAGCCGCCCCCCTGACAGACCTGACCAGGAAGGGGCAGCCCGAGAAGACCTGTTGGACGTCGGCCGCCGAAGAGGCCTTCGCCCAACTCAAGACGGCCCTGACAGCGTCTCCGGTACTCCGCGCCCCTGACTTCGGCTGCCCCTTCCTGCTGCAAACGGATGCTTCCGACACCGGACTGGGAGCCGTCCTATCCCAAGTCCAGGAGGGTGAGGAACATCCCATACTGTACATCAGCAGAAAGCTGTCCCCGGCAGAGAAGAACTACGCCGCCGTCGA
This sequence comes from Gobio gobio, assembly GCF_949357685.1. Classification (NCBI taxonomy): domain Eukaryota; kingdom Metazoa; phylum Chordata; class Actinopteri; order Cypriniformes; family Gobionidae; genus Gobio; species Gobio gobio. The sequence goes on along the minus strand of NC_137101.1, from coordinate 43,657,033 downwards.
GAAGGAGGCCCTGGCCATCAAGTGGGCAGTCCTGGAGCTGCGGTACTACCTCCTCGGCCGTAAGTTCACCCTGCTGACCGACCATGCTCCTCTCCAGTGGATGGCCCGGGCGAAGGATACCAACGCCAGGGTGACCCGCTGGTTCCTCGCGCTCCAGGACTTCCACTTCGAAGTACGACATCGGGCCGGGGCCGCCAACGCCAACGCTGATGGACTCTCACGGATGTGGGCAGCTTTTTCAGGTCTGTCAGGGGTCATTCCCCACCCACCCCTTGTTTCACCCCTACTGTCTCCTCTCGTTCCCAGGGCCAGAACGACGCTTAGGGGGGGGGAATGTGACGAGTCTCTCTGGGCATATCAGCGTCGCCCTGGCAACCAACGCACGGCACCTGCACGACCTCATCACGGGCTGATCGGTCACAGCTGCACCCGATCAGCGAGAGGGTGTAAAAGCCGCTGCCGCTCTCACTTGAGCAGACACCCGTCTCATGCTGAACGTGCTGGAACTAACCCTTTCTCTCTTACCTCACAGAAGGCAGTGAGTGACCGACAGCCCGACTGAGCACGCTTGGACACCCACCTTCACAAGCACAAGGACTTCACAGGGACACCAGCCACGACGACAGCACGCACCTTTGTTTCACCGTTTGCACCTATTCCCCAAAGTGTTCACATTAAATCCACCCTCCGGGGTTCACTTTCACGAGCTACCTTGTTGTGTGATTTCTCACCCGTGACAATATATATATATATATATATATATATATTCATTCATTATTATAACGTGGTCTTCACAGGTTGAAAACCCTATGAATGCAGTCACGTTAATAGTAGTTATTAAAATGGATTAAATTATTGTCATCAACTAGAATAACTCTATTAGACGTTGAAAACAGAGAATATGCTATATAACAAACTGATCCTACTATTAACGTTAACGTACTATTAACCCCTAACGTACTATTAACGTTACAAACACAGCAGCGGAACCCTTTGTCTGGGTGGCCCGGCCGCGGAGACGCCGCCGGAGAAGGGGCTGTAGAGCTGGCGTACTCGTCAGAGTAAGACGCCGCGCAAACCGACCCCCGCTTCCCAGTATTTTACTGGCAAATGTTCAGTCTCTGGACAATAAACTCTGCGAGCTGAGAGCGCGGATCTCTTTCCAACGAGACACGAGGGACTGCTGCATTATCTGCCTTACAGAAACTTGGATGTCCGCTGAGATTCCAGACTCAGCCATCGAAACCACGGGGTTCTCCGTGCATCGGATGGACAGAGAAAAAGATCTCTCCGGGAAAAGCAAAGGCGGGGGTGTGTGTTTTATGATCAACCGATCCTGGTGTGACCAGAGGAACGTACACTCTATCAAGTCTTTCGGCTCTCCTGATCTGGAATTTCTCATGGTTCTGTGCCGACCATTCTGGCTACCGAGGGAATTCACCGCGGTCATCATCACAGCGGTGTATATTCCCCCACAAGCCGACACAGACCGGGCACTAAAGGAACTGTATAGGTCAGTGAGTGAGCAGGAAACCGCGCATCCTGAGGCTGCGTTTATTGTGACCGGGGACTTTAACAAAGCCAACTTCAAGCGCATCGCACCCAAATACCACCAACATGTTAGCATCAACACGCGAGGGAACCGTGTTTTAGACCACTGCTACTCCCCCTTCAAGGAGGGTTACAAGTCCCTCCCTCGCCCACCATTCGGCAAATCAGATCACGCGTCCATTCTACTTTTGCCCGCTTACAGGCAGAGACCAATCGGACTCTATGCTACAGGACTGTTTTGATCACGCGGACTGGGAGATGTTCCGGTCGGCCTCTGATGACGACATCGAGGTCTACGCTGATAGCGTAACGTGTTTCATCAGGAAGTGCGTAGATGACGTTGTTCCGACCAAAACAATTCGGCTGTACCCAAACCAGAAGCCGTGGATAAATGGGGATGTTCGCGCGGCACTCAATGCGCGGTCCCTCACCTTTAACTCCGGTAATGCGGAGGAGCATAAACAAGCAAGTTATGCCCTCCGGAAAACAATCAAAGCAGCAAAACGCCAGTACAGGGACAAGATTGAAGGACAGTTCAACACCACCGACTCCAGAAGCATGTGGAGGGGAATTAACATCATCACAGACTATAAAGGGAACTCAAACTCCACCGTGAACACCGCTGCCTCTCTCCCGGACGAGCTCAACACCTTTTATGCTCGCTTTGAGGGAACTAACACCGCCCTCGCGGAGAGAGAGTTCGCGGCTGAAGATACAGAGGTTAGTGCACTCTCCGTATCTGAAGCGGATGTAACCCGATCCTTCCGGCGGGTGAACGTCCGTAAAGCTGCGGGTCCAGACGGGATTCCCGGCCGCGTCATCAGAGCGTGCGCGCGCCAACTGGCTGGAGTTTTCACGGACATTTTTAACCTGTCCCTCTCCCTGTCTGTGGTCCCCACATGCTTCAAAACGTCCACCATTGTTCCTGTACCTAAGCAGTCAAAAACACTCTGCTTAAACGACTGGCGTCCTGTTGCTCTGACCCCCATCATCAGCAAATGCTTTGAGAGACTAGTCAGAGACCACATCTGCTCTGTTCTCCCCCCCTCACTGGACCCACTGCAGTTTGCATACCGCACAAACCGCTCCACTGATGATGCCATTTCATCAACAATTCACACTGCTCTCTCCCACCTGGAAAAGAGGAACACATATGTGAGAATGCTGTTTGTAGACTACAGCTCAGCATTCAACACCATTGTGCCCTCCATACTTGACATTAAACTCCGGGCTCTCGGCTTAAACAGCCTGTTATGCAGCTGGATCCTGGACTTCCTGTCAAACAGACGCCAGGTGGTCAGAATGGGCAGTAACATCTCCTCACCACTGACTCTCAACACTGGAGCCCCTCAGGGCTGTGTTCTCAGCCCACTCCTGTACTCCTTGTACACACATGACTGTGTGGCAACCCACAGCTCCAACACCATCATCAAGTTTGCTGACGATACGACGGTGGTAGGTCTCATCACTGACAATGATGAAACGGCCTACAGAGAGGAGGTGCACACTCTGACACGGTGGTGTCAGGAGCACAACCTCTCCCTCAACGTCAGCAAGACCAAGGAGCTGGTGGTCGACTTCAGGAGGAATGAGAGAGAACACCGCCCCATCACCATCGATGGAGCACCGGTGGAGAGAGTCAGCAGCTTCAAGTTCCTCGGTGTCCACATCACAGAGGAACTCTCATGGTCCGTCCACTCCGAGGCCGTTGTGAAGAAGGCTCATCAACGCCTTTTCTTTCTGCGACGGCTGAGGAGGTTTGGAATGAGCCGCCACATCCTCACACGGTTCTACAGCAGCACTATAGAGAGCCTGCTGACTGGCTGCATCACCACCTGGTACGGCAACAGTACCGCCCGCAGCCGCAAAGCCCTGCAAAGGGTAGTGCGCACGGCCAGCTGCATCATCGGAGGTGAGCTTCCCTCCCTCCAGGACATTTACGCCAGGCGGTGTGTGAAAAGAGCTCAAAGGATCATCAGAGACTCTAGCCACCCGAGCCATGGGCTGCTCTCACTGCTGCCATCAGGCAGACGGTACCGCAGCATCAGAACACGCACCAGCCGACTCCAGAACAGCTTCTTCCCACAAACAATCAGACTCCTTAACTCTTGACCCATCAGGATCATAACACACACTGGACAGAATATCACTCAGCACAACCCACTGTAGATACACACACATTATATACACATTTATTATAATTTATTATTTATCATTCATCATATAGCACCTATTGTACATTGGATCTCTACTGTGAATAATAATGGATACTGTACATTGTATATTATTATTATTATAGCTTAATGTATACTGTTTAATGTATGTTTAGTGTATATTGTTTAAAGTATATGTATATTGTAAGTATGTGTATATTGGTTAAAGCTGTGAGAACTACACTCACATTGTGTAAATTATTTATTGTAGTGTTTACTGTGCTGTGAGTAATTGTGGGCGCATCAGATGTGTAATCTGATGCTGCTTTAAATGTTGTACATGTCATGACTGCTATGTTGCTCGGAACTGCACCAAGAATTTCACCTGCTGTTGCACTTGTGTACATGGCTGTGTGACAATAAAGTGATTTGATTTTGATTTGATTTGATCCACATCATTCACTTTAAGGCATTTAGCAGATGTTCTTTTCCAAAGACACTTACAAAAGTGCCCTACCAACCAATATAGAGGAAATTCATTCATTAATACAATTAATAAATACATTAATAAAATGCAGACATAACACAAAGATAGGCATCTGTATAAAGGTAGTCAGTGTAAGTATATAATTTGTTGTTTTACTGGTAAAAAATGTTTTTTATATTTTCTTCAGTTGGTTTACCTCACTTTTCTCTGTAGATCAGTTCACTCTCCCGATGCTCAGCTGATACTGTTTCCCAGAATGAAGGAAAAGCAGGAAGCAGCTGGAGCTCAGGTAGTTAGGAAGGGTGGTAAAGCTGCCCTTTCATAAGATAATAAAACCACAAAAGATAATCATTAACTGAGTTTATGTTGTACTCATAGCAAGTAACAGATACCAAGAAATAGCTTGCCATACTACTTCCTTGTTTGTTTGATGCTAATTAATTGAATGCAGGGGGGTATTCCAGAAAGCAGGTTATGTGACATACATTTGGCATAGGAACCTTTAACATAAACGTATGTTTAAGAGTAAGTAAGCAAATAACCTCAACTTTCGGTTCCATAAACTGTGTAACAAGTGTAACCTGCTCTGTTACCCGAAAAGGTAGCAAAATATGCTTTATTTTAGTCTTTTGTGATTGTTATTCTAATATCAAGAGAGTTTTATATTATAGCGACAGGTAGAGATCCATCCATGTTAGATATAGATCCGGGTTACTAAAGACCAGGGCTGCATTTCCCGATAACGTTGTCTCTTAGCGCACTACGAAGACTCTAAAGGTATAACTTAACTAAAAGTATACCATTTCTAGACGTGTTCCCTGAACTATACCGTAGGAGGTTGCTTAAGGTATACCTTCTAAAGTGCGACGTTAGCAGGTGCTGTCCGTGGTGGCGGTGCTGAATTGGCTTATATCGATAGCTCAAGAATCAATTATTCACTCTATGCAGGGTCTGTTTCACTGCGTTATGCGGAAAAAATATGTTCTTTATAAAAGAAGCACTTCAGAAATAGTTGAACTTGCATTTATCCTCCAAAATGGCAAACTAAATTTTATATAATTTTGAAATGAGAGCACGAACTAGCAATCTCATGCTCAACCGCATCATGCGTCAACCCGCTACACTAACTGGCAGTATGCCTTCACTTGCCTTTGAAAAAGTCATTTATATTATTACAATATATTTTCCATAGTGTCTTGATTTACTCCACAACCAGGGATGATTGCCCAGCAGCTGCATCACATTGTTGTGTAAATAACTAATTTCTGTTATTGGATGGCAGGGCTCGTATAATTTCAAAATGCCTGGTAGCCCTTCGGGCAGGCACTCTTGAGATTTTGGTAGCCCGAAAATAATTAGCCCAAATAAAAAAAGAGCATTTTTATGTAGAAAATTGGACTGGAGTCGAAATATCAAATCAAAAACACAAACAAAAACACATGTATTTGGTTCTAACTGAACTGAAATTTATATGAATTTCTATATTGACCTATCTTTTTTGGATCAGCAGAACTGAAATACCGGTGTAAATCCATGCGCCTCTTAACGTTCACACAAACAAACACACACACACACACACACACACACACACACACACACACACACACACACACACACACACACACACACACCGAGTTTCACAATTTTCTCCACTGCGCATGCAATCTCTTTCATTCAGCAACAAAAAATACATGTAAAGTTGTAAGTTCTTTGGCAAAATTACATTTCCTTAATAGTCTAAACATACTCTTCAATTGTCACTGTTTCCGTCAGTGCAGCTTCCCGAACACACAACACTAAATACACTCACCTAAAGGATTATTAGGAACACTTGTTCAATTTCTCATTAATGCAATTATCTGATCAACCAATCACATGGCAGTTGCTTCAATGTATTTAGGGGTGAGGTCCTGGTCAAGACAATCTCCTGAACTCCAAACTGAATGTCAGAATGGGAAAGAAAGGTGATTTAAGCAATTTTGAGCGTGGCATGGTTGTTGGTGCCAGACGGGCCGGTCTGAGCATTTCACAATCTGCTCAGTTACTGGGATTTTCACGCACAACCATTTCTAGGGTTTACAAAGAATGGTGTGAAAAGGGAAAAACATCCAGTATGCGGCAGTCCTGTGGGCGAAAATGTCTTGTTGATGCTAGAGGTCAGAGGAGAATGGGCCGACTGATTCAAGCTGATAGAAGAGCAACTTTGACTGAAATAACCTTAAGGCGGATGGGCTACAACAGCAGAAGACCCCACCGGGTACCACTCATCTCCACTACAAATAGGAAAAAGAGGCTACAATTTGCACGAGCTCACCAAAATTGGACAGTTGAAGACTGGAAAAATGTTGCCTGGTCTGATGAGTCTCGATTTCTGTTGAGACATTCAGATGGTAGAGTCAGAATTTGGCGTAAACAGAATGAGAACATGGATCCATCATGCCTTGTTACCACTGTGCAGGCTGGTGGTGGTGGTACAATGGTGTGGGGGATGTTTTCTAGTACTTGGCCCGCCCCATCGGTGGATATAGAATCGCACATTACTAACATACACACACACACACACACACACACACACACACACGCCCGCACGCTTATTTTTTTCCGGCGCCCATGTTAAAGGATTAGAGCATGTACACCGCACGCAGAGACGTTTAAATGATTAAAACTAGAGGCATATCTTAACTTTAAGGTTCATTTATAAACTACATATATACAGCGTGTTTGGGACAGAGGGGAACACGGTCTATTCTCAGCAGATATATGCTGCCCATCATAAATCAATCAGGATGAAATAACAATAAATATATGTGCTACTTACCAGATTGTGTTTTATTAACGCCTACACCTACCCCAACACTAAACAATAATGCAAATACAGTAATTAAATGACGCAATATTGATGTGTGCATGCCCAGTGGCCGTAGCTGGATCCGTGTGGACGAAACACTGATACGATACAATTTCTTTGACGTATACAGCAAAACGCGTCTACGTGTGGACGGGGCCTTAGTGCTCTGTATTGTTACGTTTTTCTAGGTGAGTTTTTGCTGCTGCTTCATACACCATGCAGCCATAATCCAAAGTAGCTCTCAAAGCGCCTTATATGTATAATTATGCTTCTTTGTCAGCTCCCCATTCAGTTCCGACCACACACCTCATTAAATTTAGCACCTTTTTACAGTTGGTCTCAATGTTTTCAATATGATTCTTCCATGTGTATTTTTAATCAATCCATAGACCAAGATAAACACTCTAACTCTTCCCATGGGCTTACTTTATAGTGTTAACCCCTGCTCATTACCTATTTTCTTTTTAGTGACCAGCATATAACATGATTATGCTACTGAAATTTTGAATCCCCAATCATAAGACCATCTCTCTACACTGACTAATGCTTTCTGTACACTTTTCAACATGTGTACAATTTTTCTCCTTTTCCAAATTGCTCCATCGTTTGCGTACAAGGCTGACTGTATACCTATCCATGTATTTTCAAAGATATCATTAATCATGGTTATATTAATATAATTACATTTGTTATATAATTACAGTTATATAATATACAATATTATATATTATTTCTAAAACACTATTATAACAATGTTTAAATGTTAATTAAATTCAAATATATTTTATTATTTTATTTAATTAGCATCAAACAAATAATATAATCCTTATTCTCAGAGATTAAATATTACTTATTAAACGAAAAGTTTGAAAAAATTATTGCACAAACACCAAATAGGTGGCGATGTGCACTAAGTAGGTTATGTTACTCGCCATTACACAAAAGGAGGAGGAAGTAGAATGGCATGCTTTTTCTTAGCATCTGTTTCCATGGTGAATCATCGTTGCTCTGTTGAGAACAGGGCCGGCCCGTGGCATAGGCGGAATAGGCAAATGCTAGGGGCGCCACTCATCCATAGGGGCGCCAAAATGTATAACTGATACTATTTTATTAATATTAATTTCGAAATATTACCAAGTAAAACGCAAAAAAACTTAACTAAGTCCCCCGCCTCTTCCCGGTCCGCCTCATCAATCTCCCCCCACCGATCTACTTGAAGTGCGTCAGAAATACAACGCACGGTCAGTTTATCGTTAGGGGAATTTGTTGTGTCGCGTCGCCTCTCGCCGCATCCAACGCAGAAAGGATTGCTTTCATTTTTTAAGGTGCTTGGCCGCCAGGTGTTGACACGGTGTAAGTTGCCTGAATATTTATGACGGATGGCCGAATTGAAGTGTCTAAAAAGACAGAAGCCCTCTGATGCAGGAAAGATAAGGGATACACTGCTCTTCTTACTTAGTATTTGTGTTTTGTTTATCTAAAAATTCTTAAATCAAGGTGCATTTACTAGATGAGTAAAATGACAGAAGATATTTTTCTTGTTTACTTGAAAATAAAATCAAAATGAAGTGAGTTTTTGCTTAAAACAAGCAAAATGATCTGCCAATGGAGTGAGAAAAATAATCTTGTTCCTTATTGAAATCTTGTTCCTGTCCCAAACAGAAATAAGATTATTTTTCTCACCCCATTGGCAGATAATTTAGCTTGTTTTAAGCAAAAACTCACTTCATTTTGATTTTATTTTCAAGTAAACTAGAAAAATGTCTTATGTCATTTTACTTATCTAGTAAATGCACCTTGATTTAAGAATTTTTTGATATTTGGACTGGAAACATGAAAAATATTCTTGTTTAAATAAGAAGAGCATTTTTTTTGCAGTGTAAAGACAGAAGTAAAGTGATGTAGGTAAATTAATGAACAGTTTATTTAATTGCATAGTAGTAAAATACTAATGTTTGCTAATTAATTCCAGTTATTTTTACCTTAAACTTTATGCAAGCAGCTGTTCTGGGTTCTCCAGAGGCCACAGCCATTGTGATTTTGTAAAAAAATAATAATATAAAAATATTAAACGCATGTAATATCACTTTTTTAATAGCCTAATGTTTTAACTCTGCAGTTGTGCAGTTTTAAGGGGGTGTATATCAATTTTAAAATGTATTTGCCCAAATTAGTAATTATATTTATATACAGGTTTATTTAAAATAGCAACATTTTATGTAAAATTCACATTAAATATCTAAATTTCGGTTTAATTCCTGGTGAAAACATGAATGCTCATAGTTTAGTGGAATATTGCTGCCATCTACTGGAAAACAAATACTTTTGCTAGTTCTCAATAAATAGTTTGTACATGAATGTTAGATGCACTCTTGCTCTTTGTGTTTAGGCTGTAATGTGGCATAGGTGCAATTTTTGTATAGTTTGACTATCATCAGCCTTTAAAAAAAAAAAAAAAAAATAATAATATCATGAACATAATGACGGGGTAGAATGGACTGGACATCATATAAAACAACAACAATAAATATAAAAATAAAACATCAATGCATTACAAAAATACAACAGTACGAGTGTTTCCAAAGACTGATGATAACATGTAGTGCTAAACCTTGACACAAGGGGCACCAAGTAAAATCTTGCCTAGGGCAGCAAATTGGTCAGGGCCGGCCCTGGTTGAGAATGTCTTCTGTGTTAACCGGGAACATATTCTGAGTTGTCTGAACTTATGCCGCCTTCACGTGCTATTGGAAATGTGATTATTCCCACTTCTGAAGTCGTGATCTTTTTAAATGGGAGGGCGTTCATGTCCAATTTTTACCTAGGAAACTCCTATTTACAATTATTCCAATAGCTTGTGAAGGCAGCATTATTCCCGGACTCGTTTTTGGAACCAGCATACCTTGAGTAAGCTAGGTTTGGGTTAATCAACCGGGAGTTCAAGGTATATGTGATGGTAAGTTAACCTTGCTTTCTGGAATACCCTCTGATACTCGCCCAAAATAATGTGCATTGATGTTAGATAAAGCATTACAATTTTGCATTAAATATTTGCATTCCTTTTAGAGTTCATGTTAAAACTATGAAATTACTTGAACGTTTGCTTTGATTTAAACACTTTACATGCTTAAAAACACCAATCTTTCTTCAGCCGAATCATAACAGAAGCGGGAGCTTGCCAAAATAAAAGCCCTGTTCTAAATGACAAGTGCATAGAAATACATATGTGCATTCACATACAAATAATAGAGAGTTAAATTCTTGGTGAAATAGATATTTCAATTAAATTCAAATGTATTTGTATAGCGCTTTTCCCGATAGAAATCTTTTCAAAGCAGCTTTACAGAAAAGGCATCTACATTACAATTTAAATTGATTTGTACATGTTATGCATTTCAGATATGCACATATACAAAGCACACAGATTAGCTAACTATCTATTATTAATCAATATAATAACTATGGCACAGAAATAAGAATACATGTTGTTAATGAATAGTGTATATAGAGATGAGCATGAGTGTGTGTTGATGCAGAGCTGTGTCATCTGAAGTCCTCGCAGGAGTTGAGTCGTCTCTTCACAGGTGATGGTCATCTGAAGTCTTTACGAGAAGCTGGATCCAGACTGGAGCTGACGGACTCTCTAGTTACCTCAGGATGGGCGTCCCGAGATGAAACAGAACAGAAAAAGAATTAGTGTAGCTGCTGTTCAAAGCATTAAGCAAAGATGATCATGTGCATTGATATAACAATAGAGTACAAGGTTAGGAGATGCATCATGTGAATGCCTGGCTAAAGAGATGCGTCTTTAATCTAGATTTAAACTGGAGGAGTGAGTCTGGGCCCCGAACATTATTAGGAAGGCTATTCCATAGCTTAGGTGCCAAATATGAAAACCTTCTACCTCCTTTAGTGGACTTAGATATCCTCGGTATTACCAGAAGCCCTCAGTTTAGTGATCTTAAAGATTGTGATGGGTTATAAGGCGATAGAAGATCAGTTAAATACACAGGAGCTAAACCATTTAGGGCCTTATAGGTCATTAGCAATACTTTATGATTGATACGAAACTTAACAGGTAACCAGTATAGAGATGTTAGAATTAGTGTTATGTGATCATATTTTCTTGACCTAGTAAGTACTCTAGCAGCTGCATTTTGGACTAATTGTAGCTTGTTTATTTAGGAGGCAGGACAGCCAGCTAGTAGTGCATTACAGTAATCTAGTCTAGAGGTCATAAATGCATGAACTAACTTTTCTGCATCAGAGACAGATAGCATGTTTCGTAGCTTAGCAATGTTTCTGAGGTGGAAGAAGGCTGTTTTTGTAGTATTTGAAATATTATTTTCAAAAGACAAGTTGCTGTCTAATATAACACCCAGGGCCTGTATTCATTAAGAATCTTAATGCAAAGAGTAGCTACAAGTGACAAAGTTCTAAGAAAATTCTTAGAAATGTGGGCGTTTACTTAAAATTAACTAAAAAAATCACAGTAAAGAAAAAAGTAATTCAGAGAGCATCTTAACCCTTAAAAGAGGTCTTAAGATCAAATTTGTTAGGAGCATGGACGAGGACTTTTAAGAGGCTTAAGAATTTCTTTAGCAGCGGAGAAAATGGCGAAGAGGGAGAAGAAATGTGTTGCAGATAATGGATGACAGTGACTTAATAAGACACTATAGATTAGATCGTGCAGGGATCATGTTTGTTGCATTAAATCCAACTTTCAAACCACCAATTAAATAGACATGCCAGCAATTGGAAATAGTGGAACAATAATTCTAAGACAATCAAATACCTTTTAGGAAATTAACAGCATGGTAAATAATAAAAGGATTTATATACATATATATAATGTGTGTGTGAGTGAGAGAGAATGGTAAAATAGGACAATTTGCGCTTGTAATTTCGAAGTGAAGGCTTAGAATAGACCCTATATACTTAAAAGCGCTCCTTTTTTCCCCTTTTTAGACAACCAACCAATCACAGTCCTCAAAAGACTGTGTCATATGTAGCAACGGGGTTAGCCCCGTCTCTTCACTAAGATAAAAGTTTTTGTATTTTCCTTGCTCAGAGTTGCTCTCAGATCGGTCCCGAATAGCTCTTAAGCGAAGACTCCTACGTAAAAGTTTTTAAGCTAAATTAGGAGTTTTCTGAGAGGACTCTTAGAATCTTTATGAATACGGGCCCATGTCTTTAACTGTAGCAGATGAAGTAACAGTGCATCCTTCTAAATGTAAGTTATAATTTAAGAGATTCTGTGTACCAGTTTTTGATCCAATAAGTAATACCTCCGTCTTATCTGAATTTAGTTGGAGAAAATTACAGGTCATCCAATATTTTATATCTTTAACACACTCTGTTAGCTTGGATAATTTAGAGATTTCATCTGGTCGTGCTGAAATATATAACTGAGTATCATCGGCATAACAGTGGAAACTAATTCCATGTTTTCTTATAATATTACCAAGTGGCAGCATATATATTGAGAATAGCAAAGGGCCTAACACAGATCCTTGCGGCACTCTATAATTTACAGACGTTATCTTAGATTGTTCCCTGTTTAAATAGACAAATTGGTAACGCTCTGATAGATACGACCTAAACCACTTTAATGGCTGTCCCTGAATACCAGTGTAATTTTGTAGACGATCTAAGAGTATTTTATGATCTATGGTGTCGAATTCTGCACTAAGATCAAGTAAAACTAGTATTGAGATACAGCCTTATTTAAATCTATGTTGTTCAATGATGTGCTGAAAATAACTACCAATGAATGGGTTTGAACCACATCTAATAAGTGAAATTCTGTCTGAAAGGCAAAACATTAATGATTTTTTGCAGACACCATTTATGTATTTACCTAGTATCAGGAGTACTATTATTTGACTCAAATATAGCTAGCTTAATAAAAAAAAATTCTGAAAGAACCATTATAATCAGTCACCTTGTGTGTGCATGATGTTGAAGTGGATTATTCTCAGGCTTATAGTGTTTCAGTCTGTAGCTGTTGCGTTTAAATATATCTATTAAAAAAACTAAAATAAATACAAAATCTTTTATAAAGAAAGAAAGAAAGAACATTCATGTTATTATTTGAGTGTTTCTGACAGGAAAGTGTATTTTATGAAGTAATTTATAAAAATTATTTCAAATTACAGTCATGTTTTTTTTTATTTAAGTTATAAAGAAATGACGCAATAATAAAATAAATTCTGACAGGATTTGGTCTGAGAGCAAAGTGTATTTTCTGCCGTATTTTGTATTTATTACTTATGTCAAATCACATCCGTGACTTTTAAAACATTATGAAGAAAATTACAACATGATAGTTTACATTATTGTGTGAAATGTAACTAACATTTCTGTGCTTTCTTCTCGCCCAGCAAGACTGACTTGCAAATGCATTGAGACTAGAATAAGCAATAGCAAGTTTGTAACCAAGCAGATTGTAACCATTGACTACCATAGTATTTTTTTCCCCTACTATGGTAGTCAATGGTTGCTCGGTCTGCTTGGTTACAAACTTTCTTCAAAATATCTTATTTTGTGTTCAGCAGAACAAGGAAACTTTTTAGGTGAACTATTCCCTTTAAGTTAATGGTTGTGCCTTTCGCCCCAACGGCAGGGGCACTTTTCACCCCAAATACCACACATTTACATATTCTTCCGTTATTGAAAAACTGTTGCTTTAATTACCTTGAACAAAACTGATTAACATTAAGACCTCAAAATAATAATTATTCACTTCAGTGAGGTTCATGTACCCGCGGGCTAAAATCAGCCACGGAACTTCATTTTCAGGGAGAAGGAACTCATCAGCCCTAAAAACGACTTCTTTTTGGGTTCTTGAGCTGCGCTTTCCTCAGTATCACCCTCTTTGGATCTGAAGGGATTCTTCATCTGCAAACAAATGACACTCATGATTAAAACAGAATTAATTTCAATAAGTAAGTATAATTATTAGGTTGAACATTAAACATTTATACAGAGGAGAAATTACCTTTATATGGATGTGCGACTTCATCATCTTTAACTTGTCTATGAAGGTCAGATTTGGTAGATCCTCCTGTACCGACACCGCCTGACTGTGCATTTCAATCGGTGTTAACCGTTCAGTCGGTGGAAATTCCTTTGCCAGTAAGTCAAAAACTTGACTGACCACCAACTCTGTCAGATGATCCACTACTGTCAGATCGAAATCTTCGTTGATGGTGAAGGGCATCACTGGAGATTTTTCAGGGAGGTTCGCAGGTTGTGGGAATCTGGAGGACACAAAAAGACGCTGCACGAGTTCCTCCACAAAATAATGGAGAAAATCTTTAGCTGTCATTCTGACCTCCTCCGACACTCTTTCTGCCTGCGGCATCTCGCATCTCAGGACACAGTTCATTAAATCTGTCAGCCTTTGATGCAGACGTTCAGAAGCTGCGTAACTGATGTCCTTCCCGCTGAAGTGACCGTTGCACTGCGACATATAAAGAGCGGTCATCAGTGAGTCAAATAAGGTGGTGGTCTTTGGCCGGTCACTGCCTGAGGGTTGATCTGACTCCAGCAGGACGAGTGACAGTCGTCCCTTATATGATTCAAAAGTCGGCCGCAGAACTGGGACAGGCCCACATGTTCTGGACGCTGCAGTAGGATTCTTTGACCCTGCCCGAAGGACATCTTCCACAATGTATTCGATTACCTTTCTTGTGGCCTCAACCGTGCGGCTCTTTCTGAGAAGGCACGGGAGTTCGCCCTGTATTGCCGCAAGGACCGTGCCGATGGCTGTCGTGGCCTCTGTGCGGGTGATGTGGCAATCCAAAACACTCAGCTTTTGGATGACCTCACTAATCAGTAATTCCCCAATATTAGTGCAGGAATCATCCGGACAGAAGTAAATGAAGTATGGTGACGAGGCTGCGTTGATCTTCAGAATGGTGTTGTGCATCACCACATTCACCCGATCACAAACTTCCTCCACCACAATGCCAGCGAGTTCAGAGGAACGGCAATCACCCAGAGAGTCACTGAAATCACATTCACCGCTGCTGAGGAGACCATCCACCGTGATCCCAAAAAGGGTTTCAAGTGGATTCACAAATGGAAGCTTTTTTGTCTTCAGGATCACTGGTCTTTCTGATGGGTCCTGCTCAATATCCTCAGTGGATGTGGATGGCCTGTTTGAGTTCACAATTGAAGATGGATCCATGCCCACTATCCTAGATAGTTTTGCCATAAAATCAGTTGCAGTTGCGGCGGCGGATGTTGCAATGGAAGTCAGCATTTGATAGATTTGCTGTCTGGAGAACTTTGTGGGGGAAAAAAGCTAAATTAGTTTGTGCTAATGATGTGAGCTGTTTTTTGTGTGAACAGATCGTTTGCTTTATTCCAAAACATGTGCTGCATCCCAATTCGCATACTATCCGTACTAAATAGTATTCGAAAAAAGAATTAGTATGTCCCAAATCTTAGTATGTTGAAAAAAGTATTCCAAAGATTCCCGGATGGTTTACTATTTCCGGTCAGAATCTGAAGTGCAGATCGATGCGCACTCTAACGGCTGATATTGCCCACAACCCATTGCGAGATGGACGAGGATTCGATTAGAACTACAAACGCGGATAAAAAGTGTTTAAAAAACTACAAACATGACGGTTACGCGAGTCTGATGGTTAAGTGGAGAGGATTAGATAAAGTGGTTTGAGTGAGTAATTATCAGTATTTAACCTGACGAAAAGATATTTATTCAATATTATCCACATTATATTTCTCCTTCAGCAGCATTGAGAACTTTTGTAATGATACGTTTGGCCATTAACTTTGCAAACACATGAGAGGAGTCTCTGCATTAAAGACCCACGAAAGGCAGATCAACGAGCGACTACATTTCTCTCCGATACGGTAGGAAATTAAATTGAAAGTGGGGGATTTGAACTGTGACGATGATTGACAGGGCAGTTTAAACGGTGACGGGACGCACGTAACAGAGTCCGTTAAAGATGACGAAGTAGTATGTCCCAAAGCTTGCATACTCTTCTGCTACACACTCAAAAGTATGTACTTTTTCTTCACAAAAAGAGTACATACTTTTAGGACGTAGTATAAGTAGGCGAATTGGGACGCAGCCATGGACTTTTTAAAGTGTATTAATATGCAAAAGTAGACTTACCGGGTAGCTCAATGCCGTCTGTATCGCTTCCAAATTCCTGAAAAACATACAAAACTGTTAATAAAATATAAGAAAAGTAAAGTTTGATGACAAACTTTGATGTTTGCTTGACAAAGCCTTGTCTAATGTGGCGTTCGCACCGGACGCGAATGACGCAAATAAATCGCGCTATTCGTGCGAAGTTGGACGCTTGAAAATTTTGAGTTTACTCGTTTCATTCGCGTGTGACATTCACTGCACAACAGACGCAAATTCGCGTCATGGGAGGCGCTTCTGCCAGCCGGCTCGTCTCGTTGAGAAATGGCTGACATGGGATGTGTTTACACGTCTTTTTTTGTTAAAATCTACTGATTATGTGTGACAAAACGTAGTATTAAGACTTTTTCAGGCGATAATGTAGTTGTTTAAAGCTCAAATCTGTGGTTTATTTATAAAAAGAGCGCCTATTTAAACATTTTATCTGGCGTTTTCGGAGTTGTGAGCTCCTGTGGATCAGCTGCACTCCGCGCTTGTTTACCCCGGCGAGAGCAACCTTTCCTCGGCTAGTCCTTCTGTCTCTTTGGTGTCTCGAGCTATAATTCGTCTTGTGTATATATAACGGGCGATCTTTGGTCTCATGGATCTATAATTTGTTCCCTGGCAAATCGTTTAGGCTGAGGGCAAAGTGAAGTTTCATTACTTTTTTATTTTTAGGCTATACCTGTACGTTACAGTTGTAGCCGACTAGCACTGACTTTGAATGTTTGTCATGAAAAAAGTTATTACAGTCATCATTAAATCGTTTATATTTTACCAACAAATTGGAGTATAAAATAATTATATTATTAAAAAGTTGATATATAAACTAACTTATGTGTAGAAAGATAATTTAAATGTTTGTATAACTGAGTCTTATTTGATTGATTATTTAATATCTGATTAATTAATTTATTATTAAATCAACTTTTGTTTTCCAAAAATTGTAATGATTATTTTTTTTTTTTTGCAAAAATGTTACATATTGCAGCCTAAAATGTGACAGTTGCTGTCATTAAGATCTTCCGCTGCCGAACATGATGCAGATCTGACACGTGTTTTTTCTCGAACTCTTTAAGTTCATTTAAGACATTATTTAACTAATTTAAGTTTAAGACTAAATTAAGACTGCTCTTTTAAGAATACTATGTATATTGACATAATTGTGTGTTATTGTTCGTTCAAGCGTGAAAGAGAATTCGATTCTGTCTGTGTGCACGATACTGGTGCGCATCTTTTCTGTGTCGTGTGTGACAGACAGCGCATTCTTTTGACTTGTCATGCCTGAATGGTTTAAAAGCATTTGCTTGAATAAGAGTGTGATCATATAATGTAATAGAATATATATATATATATATATATATATATATATATATATATATATATATATGTTATAATGTATATTAAAATAAAGTATAAACCAAAAAGTCTAATATTAACACAATTACACAAAAAAACATATTAAAATAAGTTTCATCACTAGAATATAATAGAATTATACAAATAAAAAAATAGACATACTGCTCAGTCAGATTCCACAAGAAGTTGCCGATGATTGGTTGAAAAGTGTCATCCTCCAGCTGTGGTACAGCGAGTTTTGCAGCTAAACGGGCCGCAAATGCCAGTTCTCTGTAATGCTCTGATTGAACTCCAGTATTACAAGCCATCGTAAATATAATCAAACACAAGTACAGTAGAAGAACGCTATAGATTCACTTCACACCAAGACAGCAGAAAGCACTGGACTCCAGGACTCCTGCAGCTTCACTTCTAGTGTTCTGACTGTGACATCACAATAGGCAGATTAGCACTGCTGAACATTCTAATGGAATGCTGGAGGAATGTGGGCTACTGCACTACTGCAAATGCTTAAGAGTTTATGATTGGATCATTATTGCAGTGATTATTATTATGTTTTATATTCTTCTAATGCTAATTGATGGAGTGTGTAGCTTTTCGTTTATTAAACAACCATGTAGGAATACACATCATGGCCATATTCCAGGATGATCATGTCAATATTCATCAGGCTCAAACTGTGAAAGAATGGTTGGGAGGGAGCATGAAGAATCCCTTTCATGCATTAATTGACAGACTTAAAATTCAATGAAAGCCTTCGGGATGTACTCGAGGTGACTTTACAGAGTGCTGGACTTATAAATGCTGTGATGTTATTTCCATCAAGAGGTGTTATATGCTGTGCATCACCGTAATTAAGATGTTTTTGTAAACAACATTACTTCTATACGTCTATATGTATACTCACAAGTGTATTATAAAGCTTAATAGGTATACATGACAGGTATATTAGTAACTGAGTCGACTCTCTAACTATAAAAATATAACTGATATTAGCTTTGTTAGATATCTTCATATTAAAATTATAATCTGTTGCATGGTATTACGTTTATTGTAGGGCTGTCAAAAATAACATGTTATCTTATGCAATTCATTTCAGTTTAACAAGTTATTCGATTCTCTTTTGCACTTGAATGAACAATAACACTAGTATTCTGCTTTAGGCCTACACAATATATAATATTAAAGTTTTCAAGATTTCATCATGTGTACATATTTGATATTTGCAATTTTTTATATACAATTTTGAATATGTACAAATTTGAATCTACAATATTGAAAAATATTATGTAAAAGTAGTGCTTTTACTGATATGAAAGTATTTTTTTAAATAATTGTAAAGAAATTACACTACATATATTTAAGCCAGTACCAATTTAATACAATTTAATATATTAAAATACATTGCAAATACCTTCAAATTGATCTTAAATTCATTAAATCCTTTTCACCTGGTTTAAAATAGTTAATTCATACACGATTAACGCTCTCTCTCTCTCTCTCACGCACGCACACACACACACACACACACACACACACACACACACACACACACACACACACACACACACACACACACACACACACACACACACACACACACACACACACACACACACACACACACACACACACACACACACACACACACACACACACACACACACACACACACACACACACACACACACACCTATCAACTATTTAACTCATTATCACTCTTTTAATTCTAGCAGGTGAATCAAATAAAAAAAATAGCATATAAATAGTACAACTAAATACAACATAAATACAACTAGATGTCATGTCATAGATTTTGTGGCAGAAAAATACTTAAAAAATATCGAAGAAGATAGGTAATTTGCATTGTTATAATGTACTTGCTTTTTTATCATATAATGCAGAAAAATATAATCAAATTATTTTGTTTTAAGCAGTAAATAGTTTTATAAACAATAACTTGACTGTTTTTAACCTTAAACATGTCTTGTTTGACAAAGGACAAGTGTTTTCTTGCCACAAAGATTAATATTATTTTTATTAAACACACATCTTTATCTTTTGATATTGAACCTCAGATAAAAAATTTAATTCTTAAATATACTTATTCAAACTTCACAAGACAAAGCCATCCCAATTTTACACCATGCAAACAGCCCCAAAAACTTTACTAAAGAATTGCATGATTTTTCAAATTGCTGATGTTCAAATGTTAATCTAGTCTTAAATGTATTCCTTTGTTTAATGTATCTCTTCTTTTCTAACAGAAAAAGCAGGCCTCATAAACCAGGCAAATCATTCGGTGCTAAGGCTTTAAAATGTAAAAGGTCTTCCTGGTTTGTCTTATTTTACAGTTCTAAATGACCAAATCCATACAGAAATTCTAGATCCTAGTGACTCAAGGTTTTGCCCAGTTTACAGCCAGACTTTGCTTAAAAAGGTAATACACACTGTAAAAATGATTGTTGGTTTAACTTGGTTATCTGGTTGCCATAATTTAGTTAATGGAGGAAATTGGTTTCATAAATAGAAAATCAAAATATTCCCATTTGAACCACATTATCTATTGATCTGACAAAATATATAAAATTGTGATAACAAATCATAAAAATAACTTTAACCACAGCCTAAACGTCACCTGTATATGCAAAGCAATGTCTTTATGGTTCAATCAAGAGTATGTGAGCGGAGTGGCAGCAATTTCCTCTCCACGCTCTAAGCATTCAATAATCACTCCGCTCTGGGTTCTCCACTCCCCGCTCCACTCCTCGCTCACTGATATCAGAAACACCGCTCCGTCTTCGCTCCGAGGACATTTGCGGTTAAAGTATTTACATAAGCTCTGAAAATATCACAAAAGTTCGGTTTTTAACATGCATTAATTAAAAAAATTAATAAACAATAGGAGATGGTTTCAACATAGTTTATGGTGTTTATTGCGGTGCAAATTTTGTTTGGCAAGATGAAAATAGTACGTTTTCATCAGTTATTTCATCTACATGTCACTACATTACAGATTTCAGACCCACTTTATATTAGGTGGCCTTAAAGGTCCCGTGGCATGAAATTTTCATTTTATGAGGTATTTCAACATTAATATGAGTTCACCTAGCCTGAATATTGTCCCCAAGTGGATAGAAATGTTGATCGGTGTAAAACCGAGTTCTGGCTGTCTCTCTCTGCCTTTGAGAAAATGACAGGCCAGACTAGCCAATCCTGAAGTCTCCTGGTTTGACGTCCAAGCAGGAACGGTTTCCTCCCTTTCCTCTGTCCAGAGAATCTGGCACGCCCATGCAAACACTCGAGAGATCAGTGAATGCTGGCAGTTTCTCAGTGTTTGGATGTACAAATGAAAACAGAAGTCTTTTTTCAGTTCCTTCTGATCTATGATCAGTGATTTCTTATGTGTAGCTAATTATTTATTATTCGTGCACACACTGCGGCTTTTCTCTCTCCCGACAGAACGGTGTTTTCGTGTTTTCTATCTTGTGAGTCAGTGTTTTTGTACGTCCTCGTCGCGTCTATCTGTTCTACAATGTGCATACAGTCGGGAGTTTCTGCTCAACATAGGCAGAGCCACATCTCTTTAGAGATAAACCTCACGCACGCCGAAGCTCGGCCTTCAACATCCCCGACCCCCAGTACTGCATCTGGCCCACAGCGGAGGCGCCAAACGCGGCGTGAGATTAAGCAGAAGGGGGGTAAGCGTGAGGGTATCCGGCTAGGCTAGCCAGCTTTCCCCACAATAAACTGGATTACATTCGATCACTGCTGTTGTGTCTTTGTTTGCGCTGTGTAAGTTACTCAATGCAACTGACGCTTTTCATATGATTGGAACATATCTAGAAAAAATGCTTTAATCAAACTTACTAACTCGTTCATCTCGCTGTAATGGTTCATTGCATGTGTTACAAAGTTGGTAGAATAATGATGGAGACGGACTCTGCGTTACTGGGACTCGTGTTTAATCAGAACTCTCAGATACAAACACAATAAACTCGCGCTGACTGACAGCGCTCTCACAACTCAGTAGTTACTATAAATAACTTTGTTAGCAATCGCTCCGTCTCCGTGATGTCCGGTTCGCGACCGAATCATTCTTTTGAATCGGTTCTTTTTAGTGAACCGAACCAGTTCACCAAATCGGACTGAATCGTTCTAAGCGGTTCTCGTCTCGAGTCAGCGCTGATCCATAATTTACTAAAGTTACTAACTTTCTGACATGAGTGACAGTCCCTCCGACTAGAAATAAACTAATAACCTGAAGTATATGCTGTAACTACAACAGTTCACTGAACTGAGACTGACAGAACCAATGTGAAGTGAACTCCGGTCCATCCATCTCTCTGGCAGCAGCTCGTGCCTGCTCGTGCCTCATAGACCTCGTTAAACCACGCCCCCTCCGCTCATATCAAATGCAAAGATGTCAACCAATCACAACAGTGGGCGTTTTACTGAAGTCTCACAGCAGACACGCCTCTTGTAACAGGGCCTTCAGCCACAGGGCAAACAGCAGTATAGAAAAAATGCCTTTTATTTCTAAATTATGACATTTTATGATGTAAAAATCATACTAACAATATAAGTACACCTCAGGAAACATTATAAAATAATAGAAAAATGCCATGCCATGGGACCTTTAATGTGAATGAATGGTACTCCACATCACATCATCATCACTATTGTACACCCCAATACATGTGACGTGATACGAAATTAAATGCTAATTGTTTCAAAACACGTGCTGTAAAATAATGCAGGTAATTTCTCATCGAAACAGCTATTTAAACTGGATTTCCACCGTACACCAATTGTCAATGATGACTCTGGCTCCTCTTCAGTGCCGAGACGCGCCTCTTTGTGGTGATCTTTATATCTGACCACTTTTTTTCACCTACAATAAACAAAAAAACTCATACTTAACTTGATCACTATTGGTCTATATTAAGCAATAAAACATTACTACATCTGCTGGAGTGCGCTTCTCAACCCCCACACTATTAACAGTACTCATAATTTGGGTCCATATTTTGTTTTTGTGGGTGCCTTTAATCCCACTCTTTAAACTCCCAAATAAAACAAATTTTTTCCCCCCACTTCCCTGGTGATGGTCTCGATCTCCACGTCGGAGAAGTTTCTCTTCTTTGCCGTCTTCTGTGTGTCCATGGCGTAAAATGAGGGCGTGGGGGAGGCAGAGACTTGAATATATAGGGGCGTGTTATTCTAATGACGATCGTTTTCAGCCATGGCATTTATCAAGGGCAGGTATTGCGTACACCTGGATTTCAGAGGTGCGCACAGCTTCATAAATCAGGCGGTGAGAGGAGTGTAAGCATAATCTTACGCCAATATATACGCCCGTTTCTAAGCAAGATTGATAAATGAGGGCCAATGTGTGTAACGTTAATCATTCATGTTTGTAATCAAGACAAACGCACAGAATAAAAAAACGTTGCAAGCAATAAAGTGTTGAACAATAACAGTTGTACTAACGTTAGTTTGTCGCAAAAACCTGATGACCTTTTCTCAATAATTGTTTTCTCAGTAATCCTAAAACGTGTGGAATTTTCAGTTTCAAGCGCGGCGGACATGCGGACGAATCTTATGAATATTCATGTAGGCTCTGCCCAGTGAAACCGAAAATCCCAGAAACCGAAAATCTCGTAACAACGGCCCGTACAAGGACATTCCGCCCTAGCTTACGTCAGATGGATCCATACTCTAAAAAAACTTTCCGAAACTTATGAGAAATCGGAAGGAGTATTTTTGGCACAGAAATGGCTCCATCAAACTTTTTTTTTTAAAACTTTGTCCACGTCTTTGTGTAAAAATCTCAGTACGCATGAAACAGCATTTCACCCACCCCCCACCCCTTTAATCAATCATGAATAGGCCTATAGCCTATATAAAGGTCATACAAATAAGCTTTAAAATCAATAAATAAAGCTATAAAAATGACTACATGTGAGCTTAAATGTTCAATTCTCTCTATATATCAACTAAACTAATTTTACAACTTTTACTTGCATTGACGTATAAGATTTTTTTTAAGTTGTCCTCTTTCATAGACAGCTCTTTTCTTCTTGCTGTGTAAATTTGTTTAAATTCTATATATTTTTTAATCATGTAATATTCCGCAGAAGAGAGAAATTAATCTCACGGCTTTTCTCACGCGAAGTGTATCTAAGTTTCACTGATACACAGCATGTGTTGGCACTACTGATGTCACAGCTAAACTCAGTATCAAAGCCTGAGTTGACAGAGAAAGCTGATGATCAGCATCATGGGACCAACAAAGCCTGAATATATTGGTTTGGTTTTGTCAACTCGAAACTAATCTTGTAACCCTGAGTTTGTTAAACTACCATCATGGTACAGGCCCCAGGAACAATGCTTTTAGTAACACAAAACAAAACTTAATAAAGAAACAAAGCCAAAATACATATAAATAGACAGAGGTAATGACATGATTAAACAAGACACAGCTGTAACCGGTTAAGTAATAATAAACAGAGAATTCTTGGAAATATTTGAACTCTCATTGTGAACTGTATTATTAAAGGGTTAGTTCACCCAAAAATGAAAATTATGTCATTAATTACTCACCCTCATGTCGTTCGACACCCGTAAGACCTCCGTTCATCTTCGGAACACAAATGAAGATATTTTTGTTGAAAGCTGATGGCTGAGAAAGGCCTCAGATAGGCATTCAGTACATTTACACTCACAAGACCCATAAAAGGCACTTAAAACGTCGTTACAAAGTCCATCTCACCACAGTGGCTCTACAATAATTTTACAAAGCGACGACAATAGTTTTTGTGCGCAAAAAAAAACGACTTTATTCAACCTCTTCTTGTCTTCTTGTGTGTGCCTCCACGACGCATGCGCGAGAATATGACGTAGCGCCGGGGTTCGGGAATCCATGAAATGCACACTTTAGCCCCATTTTGAGCACTACGCCGAGACCTAAAGCACGATCAATGTAGAATTCAACAGCTTAGATACGCGCGTCTTCCTCTGATTGTAAACAAATCGCTTCTGGGTCATGTGTCCGAACGCCGGATCTGCGTAATATTCTCGCGCATGCGTCGTGGAGGCACACACGGAAGACAAGAACAAGTTGGATAAAGGTGTTATTTTGATTTTTTTTGCGCACAAAAACTATTGTCGTCGCATCGTAAAATTATTGTAGAGCCACCGTTGTGAGATGGACTCTGTAACAACGTTTTAAGTGCCTTTTATGTGCCAAAATATCTTCATTTGTGTTCCGAAGATGAGGTCTTACGGGTATCGAACGACATGAGGGTGAGTAATTAATGACATCATTTTCATTTTTGGGTGAACTTACCCTTTAAAGGAACACTCCACCGTTTTTAGAAATTGGGCTTATTCAACTTCTTTCCTACATTTAGATATGTGGGCAAATGCATTTTTGTCTCAGTGCATGCATTGTTTTAGTTTGGGAGGGTCGCCGCTAGCTTTGCTTAGCTTAGCATAATGAATGGAATCCTATGTTGCCAGGTAGCATGTCCCGAATAAAAGTGATCCAAAAAAAAAAAACTTTCTATTTCCAAAGCACGCTGGCGTAGCTCCTCTTCTGAAAACTCTGATTCATAGAGGTATGGTTCTGGATCTTGACTGTCTAAGAAGTAACCCTCTTCGTCTCTCACAAAATCAGCCATGTTCATCGCCATTCATGTACTGTATGAAAAATAGCCAGCTACTATTCACGCCGGTATGTTGACGGAAGTTGTGGGATTCATGTGTTGCGTGTATCTCTGCGCCCAAGTAGCAGTGCTTCGCCTGTGCTTCCCCATAATATAGTCCCAAGTCAATATCTGCCTAGGAAATTGCATAGTCTTAATCTGCATCGCTATTTGTACTCGTTGTGAATACGCAGTCCACAAGAAGTCAATTTTTTTTATCACTTTTACTAGGGGACATGCTAGCTGGCAACATAGGATTCCATTCATTATGCTAAGCTAAGCTAGCGGCGACCCTCCCAAACTAATGCTGCGTTCCAGGCAGGTACGTTTTTGAGCCCGTAAGTTACAACTTCAAACCACGACTCGCGACTTTGTAGCGTTCCAGGCAAAGTCACGCCAAACTGCATGAGCGCAAGGAATCGTGTGGTAGCTAGATGTAAACAAAGCATGGCGGACCGTACGAGGCTTACGCTAAATGTACAATCATTTCTATCGCCAAAGGTGCTTACTTCCTTGCTTATTTGAGGGAAACGGAGGGGGAAAACGGCGCATACGGCAAGAGGAGCTGTTATACCTTTTATTTAAAGGTCCCATGGCATGGCATTTTTCTATTATTTTATAATGTTTCCTGAGGTGTACTTATATTGTTAGTATGACTTTTACATCATAAAATGTCATAATTTAGAAATAAAAGGCATTTTTTCTATACTGCTGTTTTTTGCCTGTGGCTGAATGCCCTGCTTCAAGAGGTGTGTCTGCTGTGAGACTTCAGTAAAAACGGCCACTGTTGTGATTGGCTGACATCTTTGCATTTTAAATGAGCGGAGGGGGCGTGGTTTAACGAGGTCTACGAGGCATGAGCAGGCACGAGCTGCTGCCAGAGAGACGGATGGACCTGAGTTCACTTCACATCAGTTCTCAGCATGTCTGAACTGTTGTAGTTACAGCATATACTTCAGGTTATTAGTCTATTTCTAGTCGGAGGGACTGTCACTCATGTCAGAAAGTTAGTAACTTTTGTAAATTATGGATCAGCGCTGACTGGAGACGCGAACCGTTTAGAACGATTCAGTCCGATTTGGTGAACTGATTCGGTTCACTAAAAAGAACCGGTTCAAAAGAAAGATCGTTCGCGAACCGGACATCACTAACGTACCAGAGACGGAGCTCAGCGATCGCTAACAAAGTTATTTATAGTAACTACTGAGTTATGAGAGCGCTGTCAGTCAGCGCGAGTTTATTGTGTTTGTATCTGAGAGTTCTGAATAAACACGAGTCCCAGTCACACCGAGTCCGTCTTCATCATTATTACCAACTTTGTAACACATGCAATGTACCATTACAGCTGTCGAGATGAACGAGTTAAAAGTAAGTGTTGATAATAGCATTGTTTTTAAAATAAAATAAAAGCGTCAGTGATGCGCCTTGAGTACACAGCGCAAACAAAGACACAACAGCAGTAATCGAATGTAATCCAGTTTATTGTGGGGCTAGGCTGGCTAGCCCGGATATGCTCACGCTTACCCCCCTTCTGCTTAATCTCACGCCGCGTTTGGTGCCTCCGCTGTGGGCCAGATGCAGTACTGGGGGTCGGGGATGTTGAAGGCCACCGGCCAGTGCAGCCCGAGCTTCGGCGTGTGTGAGGTTTATCTCTAAAGATGTTACTCTGCTGATGTTGAGCAGAAACGACTGTATGCACATTTTAGAACCGATAGACGCGACGAGGACGTACAAAAACACTGACTCACAAGATAGAAAACACGAAAACACCGTTCTGTCGGGAGAGAGAGAAGCCGCAGTGTGTGCACGAATAATAAATAATTAGCTACACATAAGAAATCACTGATCACAGATCAGAAGGAACTGAAGAAAGACTTCTGTTTTCATTTGTACATCCAAACACTGAGAAACTGCCAGCATTCACTCGTTCACAAGCAATGATCTCTCGAGCGCTTGCATGGGCGTGCCAGATTCTCTGGGCGGAGGAAAGGGAGGTAACCGTTCCTGCTTGGACGTCAAACCAGGAGACTTCAGGATTGGCTCGTCTGGCCTGTCATTTTCTCAAAGACAGAGAAAGACAGCCAGAACTCGGGTTTACACTGATCAACATTTCTATCCACTTGGGGACAATATTCAGGCTAGGGGAACTCCTATTAATGTTGAAAAACCTCATAAAATGAAAATTTCATGCCATGGTACCTTTAATGTTAATTGTATATTTGTTTCATAAACACTGCATCCGTACGGGGCTGTCATTGTTGTTTCGTGAGCTATGTGACGTCAGATCTCGTAACTGGGAGTACATCGATCTAGTACGAGTTCACGGGTGGGAAGTCACGGGTTTGACTGTCATTCCAGTGCACTTTCACTGTTAGAAGGTTGTAAAAACACGGGTTACCGGTTGCCTGGAACGCGGCATAAAACAATGCATGCACTGAGACAAAAATACATTTTCCCACATATCTAAATGTAGGAAAGGAGTTGAATAAGCCCTATTTCTAAAAACGGTGGAGTGTTCCTTAAACTTACAATTGTGTTAATAAATACATTTCAATAATACATTCAAGTAGGCATTTTGTCATATTTTTTATATAATTGTTTTTTCCATGTAAACGTCTGTGCACTGATTTTAGACGCAACAGAGTGTAAATAGGACTTTTATTTTGGTATGGTGATGTGACGTCGTAAGTGCATGTTGTGATTCGGCTGAAGAAAGGTTTGTGTTTTAATCTTTTACATTAGTTTAAAACTAGAAACAGTTTAAAGCAACCCAAAAGGAACGATTCATCATTAAATCTAACATTGTATATCTAGAATTTATCAACATTGTGTGAGTAAATTAACATCATAAACTCATGAGTAACAGATCAGTTAAACATAAATTCAGTCTCTGGCGAATGACGAAACGGAGCTTTTCGACTCTCAAGTCAAATAATTCAGTGATTCGAAGAGCTCAATTGCAATTAATTCATTATATCATTAAATAGCTAAACTGCCAAATATAATAAGGGTCTGTATAATTTGCATTATTTTATTAGTATTTTTTTGTCTAATCGGGTGATTTAAGTCCATTAACTCTCTCTCTCTCTCTCTCTGACTCTCTTACCAGTGACTGAACTTCTGAACTCAAGCTGATTGAGACACTCAGATTCAGTTGTGATGTTTTCCTTTCTGTTAATTATTATCCTCTTAAACAGGACAAACTGACAGAAAAACTACTGGTGAAGCGACTGAGATCCGCGTGGCACTATTACAAAGATGGCGTTTATTAAAGAGAAGAGTGAAGACGTGAAGATTGAAGAAACGTTCGGAGTGAAACATGAAGAAACTGAGGAACAAACAGGTTGGTTTCATTCTCAAAGCTGAACTCAGTCATTTGATCCTTATTAAAATGTACAGCTCTACAGAAATTACGGATATTTTTGAAAAATCAGAATTAAAGCACTTTTATTTGACATGGAGCGGGTCAGACGTGTTGAGATCACATGACCAGACAAATAATGCTGCTTCAACCTGAGAAGATCCTAACAGTAACTTTTTTCCAAATTGAAGGTCAGTCTGAAAGAAATTTGATAAGGATAACACAGGATGGCATATAGGGCAGTGTTTCTCACCCTATTTGACCATAGGACCCACATTTTCCTATGGTCATTTTATTATATGTATATATATATATAAAACAGTGGTCAACCGGTGACAGGGTCATAGGCGGCCAAGGCTCATTGATGCATGTGGAGAGCGAAGGTTGGCCTGTGTGGTCTGATCAAACAGACGAGCTACTGTAGCTCAAATTGCTCAATAAGTTAATGCTGGTTCTGATAGAAAGGTGTCAGAACACACAGTGCATCGCAGTTTGTTGCGTATGGGTCAACTTCATATCTTTTGCGCTTTTTATTTATACTGAAGTGATACACAGGGTACATCACCGCATTTGAAGAGAGCATGCTATGAGCACAGTATAATGGCTGACAGGACAGAAATTTTCATATTTCTGAGGCGTTTTATTTAGTAACAAGTTACGAAAATAATATGAAAATAATGACGCTGACATATTGTCTGATATCTAATCTGACTGCAAATACTGAATCTGGACAAAGCATTTTTCACTTGCTCCTTGCAAAAAAAAAACCTTTTACACCAATAAAAAGTCTGATAGAGTGCAAAAAATAAAAAATAATAAAACATAATAATAATAAATATATATATATATATATATATATATAGTGCAGTCACAAAGTGTCTTTAAAAAAAAATCTTTGATAAGGTAAAATGTTTGTAACAAAGCCGATAGAGCATAGCCTGGTTAAAACCAGACCATTCTCAGTAGTAACTGAGTTATGGTCTGGCAAAGCTTCATAGACAAATCATTTCCAAAGGGGAGTCACCAACGGGCATCGCTCAAATGCCTCTCGGCGCAATTGGATAGACCTAAAACCAATCAGAGCGATGAGGGAGATGACGTATGCAGAGCGACGGAGAAACATCTGACTCTGGCCGTTATGCGTTCTTGTCTGTACCACTGTCTATGGTCTGTGCTTGTGTTCTCAAATAGGAAATGTCCCCGGTTTCCATTTCAGAAATCTGGTCACCTTACCTAAACCCCATATTAATGTTTAATTATTTTTAAAATGTAAACGAAAAGAGGCAGGGTGTTTTATACTTCGTTTTATTATAAATATATAAGATAATGAATGTAGGCCTAACTACGCGTTGCCTGAACCACATGTGTGTGGCTAATATGTTTAAGTTTTTTTTTGTTTTGTTTTTAATGAAATGAGGCAGTGGTGTTTTATGACATATTTTGTACGCGAACTTCTAACTTGCGTCCGTGACTTACCAAGTTTGACTCCGGAGAATGAACTCCCGATGACGGTAATAGTTAATATTAAACATATTATAGCCACACAAATGTAGGGAAGGCAATGCATATTATCTTCAATGCATGTATATAACAAAACGAAATATTTAAAAAACCCGGCCTCTTTTCGTTTACATTAAAAAATAAAAACATGTAATATCATGTGTGCATAATATAGCCTATGATTATCACTGTAATACAATGAGATATGACATAAAACAAAACCCAGTCTCTTTTTGTTAAATGTTAGTTTAATGCGTGATCAATATCCATTATAAAAGTATAAGTAAAAGGTATAAGAAGCTATACAATACATAAAGCAATTCAGTCAAAGAAAGTCAGCGCTAGGAGACTACAACGGTAAAGTTTAATAGCTTACAAATATAAAGTTATGAAACTTCACTTTGCCCTCAGACAAAACGATCTGTCAGGGAACAAATTATAGATTAATGAGAGCAAAGATCAGCCTTTAGATCTACACAAGACGAATCATATCTTCACATCAGAGCCAGCGGCAGGCGGCAGAAGGACTGGCCGAGGAAAGGCGCCTCTCGGTGGGGTTGAGCAATTGAGCGCCGCTGGTTCACTGGAGCTCACAACTCCAAAAACGGCAGATCAAATTTTCAAAAAGGCGCTCTCTTCATAAATAAACCACAGATTTTGGCTTTAAAAACAACTACATTCTCGCCTGAAAGGACTTAAAACTATATTTTGTGAAACATTAACACTACCAGAGGGCTCTCGCTAAGACAAGCAAGCTGGTATATCAGACTTTTGCCGAATCCAGTCGGTAAGACAGCGATAACATCTTTTTTAGATATGAAGGCTTCTTGTGTTGTTCTTTGCTCTGGTTTTAACGGAATGGAAAAGTTTAAATCGCTTAAAACAGCCGCGATAGCTGATAGTGATGTTCCACTGCTGCATCCATCTTTGTAGTCAGTGTACAGAATCTGCTTCACTGTCGCTGCGCTGTCGTCATCGTGTAAAGCCCGCCTCAACGTTTCTGATTGGTGCCTCGATTTCTTTGGCTTAGAAATGGGTTTGAATGGGCTCTTTGCCAGACTACTTGCAGAGCAAATCTAAATTTGCCGGAAGTTGTCTGGGTTTTCCCAGGCTAGATAGAGCAACCATTGAATACCATAGTATTTTTTTCCCTACTATGGTAGTCAATGGTTGCTCTATCTGATTTGTTACGAACATTCTTCAAAATATCATCTTTTGTGTTCAGCAGAACATAGAAACTCATACAGGTCTGGAACAACTTGAGGGTGAGTAAATGATGACAGAATTTTCATTTTTGGGTGAACTATCCCTTTAAAACGGGCATGGTTTTGTTTTGTTACGACTAAATGTGTATTAAAAGTAGTGATGGGCAGACCGAGGCTTCGTGAAGCACTGAAACAGTTGAAGCAAATGTGCCATATTGTTTCGAAGCTTCGAATCAATCCGACACCCGTCTCTACGGCGACATCTAGTGGTCACTTGCATGTGTTGATCTGAAATACCTTGACAATGACCTAGTGATGGCCAAATGAAGCGTTTCGAAGCATTATTGCTTTCTGATAAAATTGTGTCGAAAATGGTTCATTACTCGAAGCTTCATTCAGATAGAAATTGCAGTACCATCTCCTGGTGAAGTAAATGTAATGCAACAAAGCTGACAACCATAAAATGCAAGTAGGCTTATATGTTAACGCCCAGTTTATTACGTGTTTACCGAGGCGATCCAAGCTGAAACAGTGTTAGTGCTGCGAAACTCATTTATGTAGGTGCATTTTACAGATACTGATGAATTTCATGTGTTCACCTTGATAATAAAACATTAAGCATGATGTGTGTGTGTGTGTGTGTGTGTGTGTGTGTGTGTGTGTGTGTGTGTGTGTGTGTGTGTGTGTGTGTGTGTGTGTGTGTGTAATTATTTATTTAGACAAGGACAGAAGATCAGACCAGCTTAAAAAAAGTTGGAAACCAGAAATTCTAATGGTTTCTATTAAAATAGAACTCAAAACTCAGTATAACTTGTTAACTGGTGGGACTGATATTTTTGTATGTTGAAAAGGATGTGCTTGTGTAACTGGTTGTATTATAATGCAGCAGAGGGTTTTTGAAGTTTCTGTCTTTGATGCGTGTTTTTATGAAAAAATGTTCATATGTTCTGTAATTAATAATAATAAAAAATAAAAAAAAATTACATTTTAAAATAAACTCAATCCACTCTCCTCAACAATAAAACCAAACAATCCGCCAATCCAAACACCGACTACTACAACCCACGGTGTTGCCATGTTTTGGCTTCACTTTTATAAGAAATTCAGCCGCCAGGTTTCAAACCTGTCAACACTGGATTGGGCTGGCAAAGCAGTCAGGTGGTTCACTACAGGAGTGAACCTGTGTGTTTGCTTCAGACGTCATTTTCACGTGACTAGTGACGTAATGATACAAGCTCCGAAGCAGTGGTTCATTGCAAGGACCGTTCGAGTTTGAAGCAAGCTTCGGAGCGTCGGTGTCAGACGTAACATCACTAAAAAATAAAAAAAAAACTGTTTTTAACATCTCTCTGACAACTACATGATCTTGGTTAGATCTTGTAACCTGTTGGCTCCTCATGAATTACTATAGTTTTTTTGTGGTCATGAAAAATGAACATTAATAAAAATAAATAAAGCCACGTGTCACATTTGTTACATAACATTTTTATTAAAAAATATTATTTGCTCTGCTGTTAATATATAATAAGGAGTTAGCTGACTTATTTTTTTTACATATAATTTCTCCAGCCTTTAAAAAAATCCTCTCACATGGGACACTTGTGGTCCTCTGCACCCTCCAAAATGCCAGGATGAGTGCTCCTCAAATAGTGCATCAAGGCTAGCTGCCTATCACAATACACACATCTCACTTTATTTGGTGTTTCCAGACGGAAATGCTACCACACCACAGATGTACGGCATTTTTTAAAAATTTATTTATTTACCTTTATTTTACCAGGAAGTCTCATTGAGATTAAAATCTCTTTTACAAGAGAGACCTGGCCAAGGTAGCAGCCATACAGTTAGACAACATGTTAAAATACAAATAATACAAAATAAAAAAACATATTAGAACATAGTATCCTCTCAACAAAAACAATCACAAGCCTTCGTTACCACTGTCTTTATCATGCCTTTAAATTCACCAATAGACACCAATTTCTCTAGTTTTAAACCTTTTTGCAAATTATTCCATGCCAAGGGTCCATGATAGGAAAATGCAGTTTTCCCCAGTTATGTAAAAACTTTAGGTACAGTTAAAAGAAAACACTTTGAAGAGCGCAGCTGATAACTGCCAGAACGAACACAAAGAAGAGTACAAAGATACACTGGCAGTTTACCTAGTATTGCTTTAAAAATAAAAATGTACCAATGCTGTTTTCTTCGTATAGTTAATGATGTCCAACCCACCATCTCATAAAGAATGCAATGATGAGTAAGGGATTTTGCATTTGTAATAAAACGTAATGAAGCATGGTAGACTGAGTCAAGGCTTCTTAGAATGGAGGAGGCTGCATGCATGTATAATATATCACCATAATCAATCACAGTTAGGAAGGTAGCTTCTACAAGTTTCTTTTTAGCATGAAAAGTAAAATTTGATTTATTTCTAAAATAAAACCCAATTTTCACTTTGAGTTTTCTGATTAGATTAAAAATATGTACATTAAACAAAAGCTTATCGTCTATCCAAATGCCCAAGTATTTGTATGAAGATACCCTTTCAATACTTTTACCATCTGATGTATAAATGCTAAAATTATCAAGTACTTGTGAATGAGTCCTTGAAAATACCATTAACTTAGTTTTTTGTGAATTTAAAACCAATTTTAAGTTCACAAGAGCACTCTGAAACGACTGACATGCAGTTTGAAGCTCTTGCACTGCCTGTGTTATGGATGGAGCAAGTGTATAAATAATAGTATCGTCAGCATAAAAGTGTTTTTTTACTTGAATGTCGTTACCTAGTTCATTTATATAAATAGAAAACAAAACAGGTCCCAAGATGGACCCCTGGGGGACCCCTTTAGAAATATTACGAAAATCAGATTTTTGACCCTCTACATGAACACACTGAGTCCGATCTGCCAAATAATTTCTAAACCATTTCACCATCCCAGGTTCAAAACATGCACTGCTAAGTTTGTTCAGTAGCAATTCATGAGTCAAACGCCTTGGATAAATCAACAAACAAGGCAGCACAGTGCTGTTTTCTGTCCAGGGCACCAATAAGGTCGTTTATCACCACCGAAGTAGCAGTAATGGTGCTATGGGCAGTTCTAAAACCAGATTGAAAAGAGTTTAAAATATTATTGTCAATTAAAAAGTGTTTTAACTGTATATTTACCTGAGATTCAAGGATCTTAGCCAAAATTGAAAGTTTAGAGATTGGACCGTAGTTGTTCATGTCTGAGGGATCACCACCTTTAAATAATGGGAGAACATAAGCAGCTTTCCAAACTTTAGGTATAGAATGCGACAAAAGACTCAGATTAAAAATATGAGTTACTGGCTCTGCTATAACATCCGCCGCCACTTTTAAGAGATAAGGATCTAAGTTGTCTGGGCCTACAGATGTTTTGTGGTCAATGCCCTTCAAAGCTGTGCAAACTTGACTTACTGAAACAGGTTTTAAAACAAACACATCCAAGTTACCAATCGCTGGTGTAACCACAGAACATGGGATAGTTACATTTGCATTTAAACTATCAAATACAGAACCAGCATGAATAAAGTGTGTATTTAACTGATTGATCATAGCAGCTTTATCCTTTATTTTATTTACATCAACCTGAATAAATTCAGGAAGACCAGAGGCTACTTGAGTAACTGACAAGGATTTAATTAACTTCCAGAACTTTGAAGGGTTATTTAAATTCTCTGAAACCGACTTTAAATAAAACTCAGATTTAGACTTTCTAATCATCATTGTGCACTTATTCCTCAGTGTTTTAAATGTAGACCAATCAGCAGGGGCATTTGAGAATCTGGCTTGCGCCCATGATTTATTTCTCAATTGAATTAGCTCTGAAAGACTGTCTGAAAACCAAGGATTATCTCTACCGCTGATCCTGAACTTCTTAATGGGAACATGTTTATTAGAGATAGACAAAAAAATGGATTGAAAATATTCCCATGCCAGTTCAACATCCTGTATTAGAAGTACTCTTCTTAAGTCACTGTAGTACAAATCATGCAAGAAAGCCTGCTCCTCAAAATGTTTAAAATATCTTTTAAAAATATAACAAGGTTTTACCTTCGGGATTTTTGTATCCCTGACACAAGCAATTACACAATGATCGCTGACATCATTGCAAAATATACCAGTTGAAGTAAATTTTTGAGCATTATTCTTTATAATTAAATCAAGTAAGGTAGACTTATGCTGCACTTTAGAATTTGGCCTTGTTGGTGCATTAATAAGTTGTGCAAGATTTAAGGAGCCACACAATTCTTTAAAACAATCAGATGAGCCAGTCCCAATTTAAATCACCCATAAGGATGAACTCAGAGTCATTTAAGTCATGTAAAATATCCGATAGGGCTTTGAGAGCATCTTTTGTTGCAGAAGGAGGTCTGTAACAGCCAACCACAGTGATATTATTACATTTTGAAATACCCACTTTGATGGCCAATACTTCAAACAGTTTAGCTCTAGTAATTGACAAGTTTACAGAGCTAACAAACTTCGATTTGACATAGATGGCCACTTCACCTCCTTTACCCACCCGATCAGTTCTGTAAACTTTATAGCCATCAATACAAATCAAATCGTCAGTTATAGATTGCATTAGCCAGGTTTCAGTAAAAACGACTATGTCAGCATTTGTCATATTCACCCAAATCTTAATCATATCCAATTTAGGAACTAAACTTCTAACATTTAAATGTATAAACCCAAGACCTGTTCTACTTTTAAAATCTGAGGGAGTGGGCACACAAAGAATAGATGTAGTAGGCCCAGGATTTGGCTGAACATTTCCAGATAACATCAATAAAAGCATTACCATACATCGTAATGTTAGTTTAACAGGAAATGATTTATCAGGACCCCCATTAACTGCAAACTGAGAAAAAGAGTCCTCCTTGCAAATAAAATAATAATTTAACACCATAAGATTCTGAAGATACAAGATCTCATTTACATACACTTGTAAATAGAAATCATTCAATTTATGAAATGGGCTGATTGACTGATGATATAACTCAAGAAATCTCGTCGATGAGGTTGAAAATTGCATCTCTTGTAATGGCATCTCTTGTAATGGACAATAACAAAGATAACTTTCTGATTAACAACATCCTCATGCTGGGAAAATGTTATATACACAAATGCAAGTTCTTAAAGGTGAAACCACGATTTTATTAATTTCATAATGAGTTTAACTCTTGTACAAAAGCCCTCAAAGTTATGAAAATGCAATCAGTCTTTTTTTTCCATTATAGAAGAATATGATCTTCAAACAAAACCCTAGCCCCTTTAATGTTTTTTGTTTCTTTTATTATGATTTGCCTGATATATTTTCCTACTGTACTTTCAAGCACCTGATCTGTATTTTGTAATACAAAAATGTTCTGTTATTGCCATGCTGTTTGTAAATGATTATTTGTTCAGCAATAAAAAAAGTGCACGGCATCTGTGGAGCCTCCATTTTTATGTATTCTATTAATATATCTATCTATATATCACCTATGAATCTATATAATTCTATATCTCTAACTTATGCTGTGCTATCTGTCACTATCTAACTTAGCTTATATGAATGTGTCACTATATCTATCCTATCTGTCACTGTCTATAACTATCAGTCAATATATCTAATTTAAATCCAGCCAAAATATAGCCTAACTAACCAAAGTGCACTATAAATCTCACTTATATCACAAAATCTCTCTCCTCTCACAAAAACCCACAAGGTGAAGATGGATTTACTTCACTTTTAAACTGTGGGGAATTAGGTTCATACAGATGTGTGTGGTTTGTTCCCGCCCCCTTTAATCAATGCAGTTTCGACAGGCACCACCTGATGAAACATTTCGAAGCTTCATTTAGCCATAGTCACGTGACATGGGTGTTTCGAATCACAGTTCGGAGCAGTGTTTCGAAACATCTGGCTTCAGGATCTCGGCAAAGCGCCGAAACGTCAGTGTTTGCTTAAGTTAGAGATCATGTTAAAGTGGTGTTAATTATTAGCTGTGGACTAATGGCTTGAACTAAATGTGAACTATCTGAAATTAGCCAGCATCTGCTGTTTATTTGTCTCAGTCTCAGTGTGCACACTTATATAGCTTTTGAATCTTTGGTTTTGTTAATTAAAAAATGTATCAGCAGCGTTTGCTTAAGTTAAAGAAGTTAGAGATCAGTTGATGGGATGTTTAGAGGCTACTTGCTAACGTGAAGTGAAAATGCCATCCGCTGTTTATTGTGCTCAGAATGCGTGCACACTTTTATAGCTACTGTTGATGTTTGTTTGATCACTCCACAACACCCTTAGCAACGTAAACATGTTTGTTCTCATTGATATTGTTGAGCTGAGCTGTAGACCACACCCTTTCTGCCTGGGTGCTTTGGTGGGTGTGGCTCCCAGCTGCAGACAGCTAGTTAGTCACCAGGTGGGAAGGATCTGGTGATTAGGGGAATTTGAGTCACTCACAGGATGGTAAGCAGACTGGGAAGATGTGTGGAGAAACTGGGCCTGGAAATGATACTGCAGGACTAAAGCTTGTTTGAACAAGGAAGGAGTCGGTGAGCATTCGTTTGTGCAGTGTGATGGATTTTAACATTTAAGAGAATCATATAATTATACTCAGGGTAAAATGTGTGTATTAAAGGAAAATCATGTGCTTGAATTGTAAGCTAAAAAAGTCGTACATTTAACATCATGAAGTGTTTAAAAGTATAGTTAAAAGTAATGTATTGTAAAGATTTGAAAAGAGGAAAAGTTGAAAGTGCGGGATTGTGTGTTTATAGGAGGTTAAAGCTGATAGAGTTTAAGGTTAAAATCATTCGAGTAGTGATTTAAATTGTCTTAAATTTATTTGGGTGCTTAAGATATGGGGTGTCTTTTTTTACTTATTGTCAAGACTAATTTCTAGTGTTTAAAGTTAAGTATTTGATCCTGTGTTATGATGCTTTATTATGGGTATTTGGGTTTATTGTATTTTGACCCACTTGTGTTTGTGTTTAAGGTTTTTTACCTGCTTTTGACCACGACAACTTTCAAAGAAAAGAAAGAATTGATTCCTGGTCATTGAGTAAAATCCAGTC
Source organism: Gobio gobio (assembly GCF_949357685.1). Lineage (NCBI taxonomy): Eukaryota > Metazoa > Chordata > Actinopteri > Cypriniformes > Gobionidae > Gobio > Gobio gobio. The sequence goes on along the minus strand of NC_137101.1, from coordinate 43,618,601 downwards.
CAAACCTTCAGAGGCAAGCATACCCTTTCAAGTTGGGGAAACTGCAGGGTTGAACCTCACAAGAGTGAGGGCACTTGACAGATATTGTTAATTGAAGCTTAGTGTATTATGTGTTCAGGTCAGTCCTGTGTTCATAATAAAACATCTATTTTGAATGTCCGCTGCGATATCTTACCATTTATGGGGTTTTCCATGCCTGACAGCGCTAGTCCAAGCATTTGTCAGTTGCGTCTTGTTCTGTGTTCACAAGAAGTTCAAAATAAAAGTCTTCGCTATTGAGAGACTCACTCATTAAGACAGTCTTTGGAGTAACGGTCAGGGACTATATTTTCTCCAGTGGAAGTCTTTTAAAGTAGTCACAAAATCAAAATTGAACCTATTTACTTTGCTAGCGCATATTACTAGTCTTATGGTGAACAATTCATCCGTGCAAGTTAATACACAGAAGAAAAAACGTTTGTCACGGTAATCTTTAATCAAAATCTGTCTTCCTGTCTAGAATGGCGTTTCTTCTCAGATGATGGGAGTGTCTCAATCATCTCCCTAGTTCAGTAGGGCACTGATCAGCCAGTCAGCCCATTGATTGATTCCATGATCAGTGCTCTAATGCTGCCTTTACGTGCTATCGAAAATTTTATAATTCCCACTTCTGAAGTCCTGATTACGAGCTAATAGCATTCAATTCGCATTTTGAAATGGGAGGGCGTTCATGTGCAATTTTCTACAGATATATTGCAAAAACACTGCCCTGCAACTGTTATTCTGCTATGAGCAAGAGATGGCGAGGAGGAGCCCTGAAGTAAAACCCTGCCCTCTGTTCAATAACCGTTTCACTTGGAAATACGTAAACTCAGGGCTATTTCTGGTTCGCGGGGGCCTTAAGGATCTTATAATGATCATAAACTCAATTTCAACATGAGTCTTAGACCTTTTCAATGATGTATAGTCTGTCAAGTTAAAAAACTAGCAGCGACTTTGAAATTAACAGGTTAAGCAAATGCTGGTAATACACATTTAGTTAACAAAATAAAACTATAGACATTCAAAAGCTATAAAAGTATGCACACTGAGACTGAGAGAAATAAACAGCAGATGCTGGCTAATTTCAGATAGTTCATGTTAGCCATTGGTCCACAGCTAATAATAAACACCACTTTAACATGATCTCTAACTTAAGCAAACGCTTTTAATACACATTTAGTCGTAACAAAACAAACCATGCCCATTTTAATGCCTCTCTGCCATGGTGCATTCATCTGTGCTGATCTGCGTCTCGGGTAGATGATGTCACTCGGAGGGAGGCGTGACCATGTCTGCTAAACACGCCCCAGTTTCTTGACTCCACCCCCACGTCAAAACAGTGCCATAAAGTGACACGCACAGAAAAGTGAAGCACACACACACTGACTGAAACGCAGAGTAAAAGTTGCGTTGCAAATGAAACCACTTTAGCAAATCTTTATTTTTGTCTGCAAAAAAAGGCATTAAATTGAAGCATAAGGCATAAAAAAACCTGACTCCTGCTGCGTTTGTCCCATGACTTTCGTTCGGCTCACTCACACTATAGAAAAGACACATTCAGTTTTTAAGTGTAGTGTTTATTCTCTAACTGAACAAAGTGATTGTATTATTGTGAAGATCAAAACGCCGGCGTAGGGAGTGGCCTAGGTCTTTTCTCAGTTTAGAAGGCACCAAATTAAAAAATTATTTCACATTTCTACTACATAAATGACCCAGTTTAAATACACATTCATCTTCTCAGCGCTGAAGTGCCCCTTTATCATTAAGAACAGGCAAAATAAATTTACAATCTAAATGTTTTCAGAGTCTATCAACTCTGCGTAAATATAAGCATTAGTTTTAATATACCGTTTTAAAAGGTTTATGTCTTGTTTGATAGGCTAAAGTGAAGAGAATGGAACACGCTAAATTAGGCAAACATTGTCCGAAAAATAAAGTAAATGGTGAATACATCATCCCAATTACTGAGTCTCTCATCTAGCATGTTATCAGATTTATTAATTGTTTTTGTCTGTCTCTAGATTATGAAATATCTGTGCACTGTTATCTGCGTGTTTACACAGAACGTCTGGAAATTAAAAAAATAATTTCCACAGAGTTGTAATTATTTAGATGTTGATTAGTTAAATAAATGTTACATAATGGACATTCATATAATTTAAGGATTTTTAAATGAGTGGATCTTGTTGAAAGCCATATACATTGGCCATGCTAGAGCATTTCCTGATCATCAACCCAGTGAGTGAACAGAGAAGTAAAATGCAGGGTTCTCGATACCAAGCCAAAGATTTCAGTCTTTCCAGAAGAATTGTTTGGGATACGAAAAAAAAACACACAAGTAACCTCAGGAGAAATACAGGCTGCTCTGGAAAAAGACAATGTGGTACAAGAAAAGTTACAAAAGCAGCATAAAGCAGACAATTTGAGACAAACATTCAAGTAACATAGTGAATAAGTGAGGTCTGGAGTGAAGAGACAACACAAAGGTTTTGTGGTAGTTTTTTCCAGAGCTTAGAAGCTGAAGTGCTAAAGCCCTACCACCCACACTAGATAGAAAGAATTTGGGAACTGCAAGCTAATTTTCAGAGCTCGATCTCAGAGTACAGACAGGGACATAGGGGAGAATCAATTCAGAGAGATAAGAAGGTGCTAAAATATGACGAGCCTTGAAAACTAGAACAAGAATCTTAAACTGAATGCGGTAACTAACACAGAGCCAATGTAGTTGCTGTAAGACAGGAGTGATGTGAGCAGATTTTTTTGGTAAAAGTGAGGGCGCGAGCGGCTGAATTCTGAATTCGTTGCAAGCGATTTAGGCCTTTTTTGGGTAGACCATAAAACAAGGAGTTGCAATAATCAAGACAACGGACAATGGTTTCAGCATCTTTGCAATTTAGTGAGGGTCTCAACCGGACAACATTGCAAAGATGGAAGAAACAGGACTTGATATGATTGATATGGGGTTCAAAACAGCCTAGAATCGAACAATACATCAAAGTAGGGCTGTAGCTATGGAATATTTTAGTAATCGAGTATTCTACCAATTTTTCCATCGATTAATCGGATAAGTACTTTTTCTTTATTAAAGAGCAATACTGAATATACAAGAGAAAATAAGACGGGTATCTTAAAGTGAACAGCTAATTTGTTTCCTTTTTAGAAAATTTTTAAGTTTTATTGCTGAAATTGCATACATTTAATATCTGTGAAAACCAGTGGCGGGCCGTGCATTTCACACCTAGGCCTTCAGTGGTATCCTACCTGAATTAATTCACCTCTTAATAAAATCATCATGATGCCACGGCTATAGAAACCATTAATATGATACAGAAACGCAGTAGGCAATAACAGGGCGTTGCATCTCTCATGGAGCGAGAATGAATGATTTAATTATTAAATAATTTAAGAGTTATTAACGCAGGAAACCTAATTGACACAATTCAACAAGTCTCCTTTCACTGCAGCCACAGCTGCGCCACATACATCATATCTAACAGAAGCTTCGATCTGCTCCGGGTTTTCCGTGCATTTGTGTAGTAGGCTAACGTTACCTTTTGAGTTCTCCGACCACCGAAAGCAAATTGTGCGTTTTTTTTGTGCATATTTTACAAGAAAGAAAACGTAACAGCATAAATGGTTCTTGAAAAATCTTACCAACGGTATGACAAATTTATTTCAGGTGAGGTTCAAAGATAATACAAAGTTTTTTACATTTAAACCCCACAAAACTATATTTTAATAGTATGAAAATGTTGTAAATAATATATCAATAACGAAAATAATAATAATTTAAAAAATAAAAAATAAATCACATTATTCATCACGGAAAAAACGGAGCACGGATTAGCCAGCCCAGGGTTGACTGTAGGATATAAATTTAAATAAAATTCATTATAGCTTAACTTACTCACCAAAATAGGCTATGATTATTACACAAAACACGTGTGCAGTACATTTACTGCTATTACCCATCCTCTCAAATAAATCAAGGAGATCAAAATCAGTGATGGTATATTTTACAGTCCGTTCGTTTTTTAGCCATGACAAATCAAATAGCGTTCCGTGACTGTGCGTTAAGCTGGAGAAGGCAGTATGCTGGAATTTTTAAAATGGCTTTGTAAGTATGTCAATGAATACATTCATTTCTTCTCCTCTGTCAGCCATTGGAGTTAGAAAAAACGCTATTAAAACTCCAGATGCGGTTTGCCGGTTATTTTGACTAGGCTACTAGTACGCTCTCTGATCATACAATCAAAGGACGTGAAAATACAGACGTTATTGTACGCCAGCTAGATGGCCCCGCTGTCGCCAACTCGAAATCTGATTGGCTGATTAAATCAGAGTGATTATCTGATTGGTTAAAGCGTACAGTTTAATTGCCATTCATTTAAGCTAGCAGCGCCCGAGATATTGATTCTGAAGGCCTCAAGGCAGATTTCTTTGACCTGGCAACACATGATGACTGAAATATGATTGGATAAAAGCTCTAACATAAACAAACACTACTGGAAGCAGCGCAACCAAGAGAAAAGCGATGAAGTTAATAAAATAGACTATTGGGAATAATTTAACACACATTCATGGAAAAAATCGGCCCACCACTGGTGAAAACTAAACCAATTTAGTGCATTCAATTGCCATATTATATTCAAAATGGAAATATATATATATATATATATATATATAAATAAAAAATACATTTAAAACTACTATTAACTATTTTATTTACTATTAAACCTATAAATCAAAATAATTGGATTTATGTTGTGCAACTTAACTTTCAAGTTTCCGCTTCAGCTCAGGTATGACACAAGCCTTTACTGTGTTCTGAAGGCTTTGTAGCTTTTGTAAGAAAAAATATTGGACAGGAAGGAAACTTGGAACAAGAGCAAGAACAAGAGTAGAGATGGGCATACTAGATGCGCAGATCAGCTCTAACGTCAACAAATCCGCTGTTAAAAACAAACCATCACCTTTGATTTTCTATGAATTAGATATCCGCACCCGATCGTCACTTTACAATTATTCACATTTCAGTGTTAAGCGCAATGCTATCATAACATATAAGCTACACTGAAGTAGATTGCTTTAAAAAAAAAAAAAAACCTTCTTTGGCGAAATTACATCTCTTAAATTACCTAAACCAGGGTCGACAACCTATGCAGCACACGGAGGAGTAACTGCTGGAGCATGAGGAAACACGAGAGATGTGTTTGTGTTTAATTCAGATAAAGTTTGTTTTTTTGAGCTAATCATTCATCATAGTAACACAGCTTGTTTTAGTAAGTTAGGAACTATAAATATGATTAAAGTGTGAGATTTAAATTTATGCAGATCAATGAAAGCAAGCAGCTCTGAAAGCACGAGCGATGCGCATCACACGCACAAGTCAAGTCAACTTTATTTTTATAGCGCTTTTTACAATGCAGATTGTTTCAAAGCAGCTTCACAGTGTTAAACAGGAAAATAATACAACAGAAATTTATTCGGCCGTACAGCCGCTCCGGAGAAAATCATGAAATGTCATCAGTTAATTTAAATTATCATACAGTGACAATGTGGCCATTAGATCAGTAATTAGATCAGTAATTTAGTTTATATGGTTAATTTAGTTTACTGATTAGATTTATTTGGATATTTAGTTGAAAATTTAGTGTCCCCTACTGATCAAGCCAAGCCAAAGGCGACAGTGGCAAGGAACCCAAAACCCCATCAGGTGACCTAATGGAGAAAAATAAACCTTGGGAGAAACCAGGCTCAGTCGGGGTGCCAGTTCTCCCCTGGCCAATTAACAAACAGCATATGATTATTATTATTATTCTGGCAACTTACAGGTCAGAGGTCATATTAGATCAGAATATTCGAAGGATCGGAGGCAACACGCCGGAGATGGGTTTATTGAGGATGACGTATTGATTAAACAATTATTAAATTGCGATATCCGAAAGATCGGAGCCGCCAGGCCAGAGACAGGGTTTTTGTGAAGGAATGATTCTCTCTCTACCTGTTGCTCTGGTCTTGGTCAACACCTGTTTGCAGCACCTGCTGGTCAGTCAACTAACAGCAGATGGAGATTATGTATTAGTGCTTTACTGCTATTCCTGCAGATCCCAGATGTGCAATGTTGAATATTCAGACAAATTTGAACCAAGTGGAAGTGAATTTGTATAGCGAAATAAAGTGGACTGAAAATTGTTAATATGTTGCAAATTAAGTCTGTAAAGTGAATATTAATTATTTATTTGTTTTGTTAATGAAATTGCATATGAAATGATTTCAGTATAAATATTCATTGCTTACATACACAACTATGTACAATTTCAGCCTCCAAAAATATTTTTTTTTTGTGCAATTCAACATGCTTTTGTGTTTCAAAGACATTTATCCTTATTTTACTTTGATACATAATCATATGGCAAAAGTAGGTTATTTTTAACTTCAACAAACAGTTTCTATGCAATGGTGGGAATTCACAAATACTGTTTCTCTGAAAATTAAACATTAACAATAATTAAAACTCTGATATATATATACAGTCCCCTCCAAAAGTATTGGAACAGTGAGGACTATTCCTTTATTTTTTCTATAGACTGAAAACATTTGGGTTTGACATCCAAAAATGTATATGAGACAAAAGATCAATCTTTCAGCTTTTGTTTCCAGGCATTTACATCTGGATCTGATACACAACTTAGAAGATATAACCTTTTGTTTGAACCCACCCATTTCTCATGTGACCAAAAGTATTGGAACATGTGACTGACAGGTGTGTTTTGTTGCCCTGGTGTGTCCTATTACATTGATTATTCAAACAATAAATAGCACTAAATGTCTGCACTCAGTTTCAGATTTGGGTTTTGCCTGTGCAGACTGCATTTATAGTTAGACGTGTAACCAACATGAAAACCAGAGAGCTGTCTATGGGTGAAAAACAAGCAATTGTGAAGCTGAGAGAAGAAGGAAAATCAATCAGAGCCATTGCACAAACATTGACCATAGCAAGTACAACCATTTGGAATGTCCTGAAGAAGAAAGAAACCACTGGTGTACTAAGTAACAGACCTCGAATGGGTAGACCAAGAAAAACATCAGCTGTTGACGACAGAAACATTGTGAGAGCTGTAAAGAAAGACCCTAAAACAACTGTTAGTGACATCAGCAACAACCTCAAGAGGGCAGGAGTGAAGGTATCACAGTCTACTGTACGCAGAAGACTTCATGAACAAAAGTACAGAGGCTACACCAGAAGATGCAAACCTCTCATTAGCAAGAAGAATAAGAAGGCCAGGCTGGAATTTGCCAAAAACTACAGAGACAAGCCTCAAACATTCTGGGGCAAAGTTTTATGGACTGATGAGACAAAGATTAACCTCTACCAAAGTGATGGAAAGGCTAAAGTTTGGAGAAAAAAAGGACCTGCTCATGACCCCAAACATACAAGCTCATCTGTGAAACACGGTGGAGGTAACGTCATGGCTTGGGCTTGCATGGCTTCTTCTGGGACGGGCTCATTGATCTTCATTGATGATGTAACACATGATGGCAGCAGCAAAATTAGCTCTGAAGTGTACAGAAAAATTTTGTCTGCCAATTTACAGACAAATGCAACCAAACTGATTGGGAGATCCTTCATCATGCAGCAAGATAATGACCCAAAACACAGTGCCAAAGCAACAAAGGAATTCATCAGGGGCAAAAAGTGGAAGGTTTTAGACTGGCCAAGTCAATCTCCAGACTTAAACCCTATAGAGCATGCATTTTACCTGCTAAAAAAGAGACTGAAGGGAGTAACCCCCCAAAACAAACAACAACTGAAAGAGGCTGCAGTGGAAGCCTGGAAAAGCATTACAAAAGAAGAATGCAAAAGTTTGGTGATGTCAATGGGTCATAGGCAGTGATGGGAATAACGGCGTTACAGATAAACGGCGTTACTAACGGAATAATTTTTTTCAGTAACGAGTAATCAAACGAATTACTGTTTCTCCCGTTACAACGCCGTTAGCGTTACTGGGGAAAAAAATGCGGCGTTAGTCGCGTTACTATAATTGAGCTCACTGAAGCGCTTTTCATCCGAACAGGCTCTCTGTCAGTCGGACCTGCAACTTGTGTGTGTGTGCGCGCGCACTAGCCATGCGTGTTGGGGGTGGGTGGGGTGGTATACATAACTGATGATGATTGGTGGGTGGGAGACAAGGTTGAAGTTGATAGGTTGAGTTCACACCTATTTTTTTCACGGTCTTTGGTTCACAGACACACACACACACACACACACACCAATGACGCACACGCATATGCACATTCAGCGATGGTCCAACGACTTCAAAGGTAGCGTTCGCAAATTGGAAGTATAAGCGCTACTTTTCCCTCGTTGAGGTGAAAGGTAAGAATATTTAAGTAACGTGCAACTTATGCCCAGGAAGAAAGAGTCTCTCCACGACGATTGCAAGTGATTCTGAAGCGCCTCACATCATCATATGCCACAAAATTAGTGGCTAAAAACCCAGGTGATAACGTGAGCTCCACTACCAAAGGAAAGTATAGTACTGATAATATTTACACAATATTTACACTATAGTAGGCCTACTGATAATATTTACAATAATGCATTGAATTTGATAGGTGTCTCTCACATTGTCCCACAGCAACATTACAATAGTGTACATTAATGTACAATGTTTTATAATAATAATTTATTCTAGTGTCCAATTCATTCATTTAACATATCTAATATTGGGGGCATCCAAGTTATTTGACATATTTGAACATTTGGAGAAAAAAAAAAAAAGTAACGCAGTAATTACTTTCCCTGGTAATTAGTTACTTTTATAATGATGTAACTCAGTTACTAACTCAGTTACTATTTGTAAGAAGTAACTAGTAACTATAACTAATTACTTTTTTTAAGTAACGTGCCCAACACTGGTCATAGGCTTGATGCAGTTATTGCAAGCAAAGGATTTTCAACTAAATATTAAGTCTTATTCACTTTAATCTATTTTAAGTTAATCTGTTCCAATACTTTTGGTCACATGAGAAATGGGTGGGTTCAAACAAAAGGTTATATCTTCTAAGTTGTGTATCAGATCCAGATGTAAATACCTGGAAATAAAAGCTGAAATGTTGATCTTTTGTCTCATATAAATTGTTTGATGTCAAACCCAAATGTTTTCAGTCTACAGAAAAAATAAAGGAATAGTCCTCACTGTTCCAATACTTTTGGAGGGGACTGTATATATATATATATATATATATATATATATATATATATATATATATATATATATATATATATATATATATATATATATATATATATATATATAATGTTATCCTATGTCCTCTGTAGAGAAAATTAAAAGACATGATCAGGCAAAAACCTGAAATATGAAATATGTAACAGAATTTGATATACCATTTTGCTTTATGTAATACATGTAAACATGGCCATTCCCATTCTATGCAATGAAAATATACACTGTATCTAATTTGCATATTAATGTATTTTGGGGGTAATCTGGGGGTAGTAATCGGGAATATTTTAATAATAATATCTCATGTTTCATAAGAATATCCAGACATTAAAGTGTGTCACATATGTTGGTAATTTTTATATAATAGTTTTTTTCTTTCTTTTGATCTGCTGTGCTCTTTTGCTTGCAGTTGGTTTTGATGCTTAACATGTATGTTGGATGTCTGTTGCTTTGTGCCATTAAATTTGTGTTAACTTTTTCTTTCTTTTTTCGTCTTAGACCTGATGGCACGGAAAGAGGAGAGTGAAGAACTGAATGAAATGGGACGGAAAGATCAATATAACAATCATCATGATTTCATTACTGGAGAAAAAACTTGTATTCGCTCACAGACTGAAAACGCCTCTTCACCAAAAATGACTGGAACTGGAAGTAATTTCATCTGCCAACAGTGTGGAAAGAGTTTCAGTAGAAAAGGAAACCTTCAAGCCCACATGACAATTCACACTGGAGAGAAGCCTTTCGTCTGCCAACAGTGTGGAAAGCGTTTCAATAGAGAAGGAAACCTTAAAGTCCACATGACAATTCACACTGGAGAGAAGCCTTACCCATGCCCTCAGTGTGAAAAGAGTTTCACTCATTTAAGACATTTTAAAGACCACTTGGCAATTCACTCTGGAGAGATACCCTATCCATGCCCTCAGTGTGGAAAGGGTTTCAATCAGAAAGGACAACTTCAAAACCACTTGAGAATACACACTGGAGAGAACCCCTACAAGTGCCCTCAGTGTGGAAATAGTTACAGTCAGAAAGCATATCTTAAAAGCCACTTGAGAATTCACGCTGGAGAGAGCCCCTACAAATGCCCTCAGTGTGGAAAGTGTTTCGGTTTTAAAGGAAACTTTAAAGACCACATGAGAGTTCACACTGGAGAGAAACCGTTCACCTGCCAACAGTGTGGAAAGAGTTTCAATAGAGAAGGAAACCTTAAAGTCCACATAAGAATTCACACTGGAGAGAAGCCTTACACCTGCCCTGAGTGTGGAAAGAGTTTCAATCAGAAAGGATATTTTAAAGACCACTTGGCAATTCACTCTGGAGAGATACTCTACCCATGCCATCAGTGTGGAAAGAGTTTCACTCAGAAAGGACATCTTAAAAAACACTTGAGAATTCACTCTAGAGAGAAGCCGCAAAGAGTTTCAGTAATAAAGAAAACTTAACCCCTAGAGCAGTGGTTCCCACTAAGGGTCCTCAGTGATCCTGCGGGTGGGCTGCGAGATAACTTAACTTAAAATGTATTTGATTATATTAATATAATTAATTAATTTTATTATTGATGCGTTAAATAATAACAGATAAATTATATAAATTAAAAAATATAAATTATAACAAAGAACCACCTCTCTGGTACATACTCTGTGATTGTTTTGGATTCGGAGCAGCCCAAGGCATTTCTAATTGCGCAGTGTGAAATACAGACTGAGCGGCGGCTCAAAACACCCAACCGCTTCATGAACACAGGATACGCAAACTACACATTTCAGTTGGATAAAGAAAATCAGTGTCGCTAAAAAGTTTTGATGGATGACGGTTGTAATTACGGTAAGGTAAAGACGATTGCAATGACATACATTAGGCACGCGCATGTCCGTTATAATTGATGCGCAAACCGTGTATGTGCACTCTCGGCTCACTGAGTAAAATTTAGTTTGGATGACGATTGTAATGAAGGTAAAGACAATTCACTCAAAAAATTATTTTATGTTGCAGTTCACTTTATTTAAGCAATTTTTCTTGATTTAACACCATTATATCAGGTTTCTGGTTCAAATGTAATTGCTTCATGTTATATTGACTTAAAACCGTTACTCTTTGACATAAATAAACAATGTTAATTCAGTTCAACATAACCCAGTTACATGGAACCTGTTGACATATAAAAAGTTAAGTAATTCCAACGTATAATTTTTTTGTGTAGGCACGCGCAAGTGCGTTATTATTGATGCCCAAACAAACCGTGTATGTGCGCGCTCGGCTCACTGATCACTATAAAATTTAGTTTGAATGACGATTGTAATGAAGGTAAAGATTATTTTATGTTGCTGTTCACTTTATTTAAGCAATTCATTTTGATTTAACACCATTATATCAGGTTTCTGGTTCAAATGTAATTGCTTCATGTTATATTGACTTAAAACTGTTACTCTATGACAAAACTTGATGTTTTCATTTTGAAATAACGTGTTTCAATCAAGTAACCCGGTCAAACAGGACTTTCACTTCCCATCATGCTTTGCAAAGGGGCTGAATTTGGAGAGTAAATGTTTAAATAAAGTGCTATTTTAATGCATTTTTAAAGGTGTCATGAACTGGCTTTTTTTGTTACACTGTTGTCTGAGGTCAACTTATGATGTTCGTGTGGTTTTTACATTCAAAAACATCATAATGAATAAATAATAGGCTGAATAAGTAAAATTTTCTACCCTGGTTTTGAGGCTCTCTCCTGCGTGCTGGGATTTTATGGGCGTGCCGTACTGAAGACTTGGAAGTAAACGCCCACGGCTAGGATTGGATAAGATTTGCATATTAAATGAGCTTCGGCTCCCTGCGAGTACACCGTGAGGGCATGTGGGAAAACGGCAACCGGAATAATTCGTCCCACAGGGCTCGCAAAATGCCTTTATCAAACAAACTTTATCTTTCATCCACCCGCGATTGATTGAAATGTTTTCGTTTTTTATTACTTGGCCCGCCCGATCAGTGGATATCGATTGTATACTTGTGACCAGTGTTGGGGAAAGTTACTTTGAAAAGTAATGCATTACAATATTGTGTTACTCCCTTAAAAAGTAACTAATTGAGTTACTTAGTTACTTTTTAAGAAAAGTAATGCGTTAAGTAACTTTTGCGTTACTTTTTCTCACCTGGGCTGGGCTTGTTTTTGGGGTTTTTTATAACAAAAAAGTTATATTTTTGTAAATACCTCTTCATACCAAAATTTAAATAATAAGCCCCAGGCTGAGGTAAAAATGCAAATTGACGCATGAACAGTAGAGGGCACAGCTCTGCTGTGCTGCTATTCTGGATAATGGTAGAATAAGACACAGGAGAAAAAAGTTTTACCAATAAAAACAAAATCTAGTAATTTTCATCACCAAAGGTCAGCAGTAAGACATTGGTAAATTAAATATAAAGGTAGATTAAAGGTTTTATTTAACATTTAATTATTGGAGGTTTGCATAGTATTCTGATTTTGCATTTGACTGATTTTATTCATTTTGAGGAGTACAGAATCTTTATTGTGCAAGTGAGATAAATAAATGCTCACATTTAGTCTGAAACTACAATAACCCTCATGTTTACACACAACGCCTCTGCACTTATTTTTCTCTGCATGGGGGCAGGAGAGCTGTCAGTCAAATTAATGTAAAAAAGTAACTTGCGTTACTTTTTTGAAAAGTAATGCGTTACTTTACTAGTTACTTGGAAAAAGTAATATTATTAAGTAACTCAAGTTACTTGTAATGAGTTACCCCCAACACTACTTGTGACTTCCGCGATTGTATTTTTCCTTCAAATATCGAGTCAAGAGAGTGAACAATGCACATCAAGAACCACAAATAAAGGATTCTCCAGCATTTGACCGCGTGCTAAGGTATGTTAGGAACGTACACAATCAATAGATCTATATCAAACGATCTGTAACAATGCAATAATTTCACATAAAAAACATGTTTTACTCACATTAGTGTGTTGCTTCATTCATTAATGTAATCTCATCCTGTCTGCAAATCCAGTCTCTTGTTTACAAACGAATCCGGTGAAATGAAGGAACAAACACGCAATGTCTTCCCCACGTGAGCAAATAAAGTTCATCCATGCATTCATAATATTGTAATCCGAATGAAGCTTATGCGGTATGTTTAGAAATTCGATGCGGTTTAGTTCTATGTAGGTCTATGTCATGTTAGTGGCACGAGTCGGTGGGCGGGGCTAGAGAATCAGGTGTTGTTCTTCTGTTGAGGCGGTGTTTCACCACACTCTGACGTCATAGCCGGGCACATTCTGAGATCGATCGTTTTCTGGGCCTGGTGTCTATAAAAGCTTTTTTTTGACTAACAAGGAAGTTTTCAGCTCTAAAACTTACAGGATATTCTTGTATTACCATGACCTTTTATATATATCAAAAGCTCAAGGGAAAGTTTATTTCTCAATTCATCACCCCTTTAACAAGATGAGAAAATTGAGAGACTTTTTAATGTTCTGTTATGTTGGTATTTAAAAATTTGTGTTATGTTAGTGTTTTTGGAGGTTAACATTGAGGACCTGCTAATAACAATTAACCTGTTATTAGCCTTTAACCTGATTCAACTAAATGGCATTGAATTAGCCTTATGTAAAAAAAAACTTAAGTTTACTGAAATAAACAATGTGAATTAAATTCAACATAATCCAGTTACATGGAACCTGTTGACATAAAAAAGTTAAGTATATCCAACATGTAATTTTTTTGTTTAGGCACGGGCGAGTAAGTTATTATTGATGCCCAAACAAACAGTGTATGTGCGCGCTCGGCTCACTGATCACTATAACATTGTATTTCTGCATGAACTCAGTTCAATATATTCACGTAGTTGTCAAAATGAGTGCACTGTGAGTGTTTTATAATGGATGCTCACCGAAGAAGTGTGTTTTGGAGACGTTTTTTGAGGATCAGTGGTGTTTATGTACACATGGGCATCAGCTCCATAGACGTGATTGCTTGTTCTGACAGAGGAACTGTTGACTAGGGTTGGGTACCGGTATGTAACCGGACCGAATCAGAACGCAGATTTCGGTGCCACTTAAATTCAATAGTGCTTTGGCTGGCGCCAAACTATCCAGTGTTTCAACCACATAATGTTTATTTTAAGTTTCAGACATTTAAATGCTCATAAATACTAGCAAAAAATACACACTGATGTCTATGGAAGTGGCAATAATAATCCTTTCAGACAGTTATAATTTGACCGCGTTTTATTCACATCAGATACACATTATATAGTAACTATATGGTTTACTCTATTGTTCTCCCAGTTCAGCGGTCACTTACTTTCATGTATTTTGTGAGACGTGGATAAGTTACGTGTTGTATATCCGACAGATCCAATTCTCTGAGGCACTACAAACTTGCTTTTTTTCTTATCAGTGCGAAAGAGACTCAAAATACTATACAAAGTCATTCACATGGTAAATGTAAGAAAAAAGGCACATGAGAGTTCACACTGGAGAGAAGCCGTTTACATGTGGTCACTGTGGGAAAAGTTTTGGGAATAAAATAGCCCTTAAGTACCACACAAGGTCATAGCAAATGTGACATGATTCATTACATCATTTTCTAATATATGATTGGTTCTCCATGTGTATAATTCAGTGACTGTTATGGTTTGATCAGGTATTGAGGAACTCGCATTTTTGGGGCAGTCTACTGGAACTAGATCACAGATCATCCACCCTTTCTGATGCTGCTGGCCTCGCAAGCATCCGTTCAACTCTCATACACATCTCACTTATCACCCCCCCCAGTTAGCGGCGGTAACTCTCTGTCTTAGGTTGCCCACTGGCACTGGGAATTGACAGGATTTTTCCATTCGTTGCAATTAAGGCCGCCGAGTGAAATAACTTTCTTTCTTTCTTTATTTATAAACAGCCCGAAATAGACCAGGACTCTTATTTTGAAATGTCTATGCTTTATTACTTCAGGATGCTCATTCAAATTCAGATGAGGGAGATAAAATATGCATTCTTAAAACCGTATACATACTATATACACACACCGGTGCGTTTACATCAACCCTCATAACATCCCCCACCCCGTTGGTTACTTTAAATTAAATGAAAATTGAATTACATACAGTTTGTGTAACCAACAAATAACTGGGTGGAAATTGACAGGATTTTCCCATTCGTTGCATTAAAGGCCCTTTGAGTGAAATGACTTTCTTTAAAAGGGAATTCGCAATAAACGCAGAATAACAAGTATGTTCTTTGTGATCAAAGTTAAAAGGTATACAGTTCAGCCAGACGACATTTTAACGTTCTGTATGTAATATCCCCTCCCCCACCAGAGGTGTCAAGTAAAGAAGTACAAATACTTTGTTACCTTACTTAAGTAGAAATTTTGAGTATCTATACTTTACTGGAGTAATTCTTTTTCAGCCTACTTTTTACTTCTACTCCTTACATTTTCATGCAATTATCTGTACTTTCTACCCCTTACATTTTAAAAATAGCCTCGTTACTCCTATTCCATATCGGCATTTTTTCATTCCGGCTTGTCATAAAAAAAAAAAAACTATCCATATAAATCGCGCCATCCGGACAGAGTGAATTTGATTGTGGTTGGATGAGAAGGGTGTCAGAATGGTTTGTGTTTATTCTATTGGGTTGTACGCGATCAATCACGCCTGCACCTGCACAAATCACACACCATGCTGCCAGATAGGGCGGGATCTCGCGACGAGCACGCACTTTCAGCCAATCAGAGATCAGCAGGCAGACATGCTCATTCATGACTTTAGCCGGGTTATTAGCAAGATAACTCATAGCTGTATATTCCAGTGATCGCTATGCCAGTGGCATAAATATGCAGTAAATTGTATCTACAGTAAAGAGTGGGAGAGTCACTCAACTCTCAAACGTGAATTACACCTGTGACTCGAAGACTCTTTATAAATATATAACCTTGACTCCTGTCCATCATCATATATACACTAATGACATCTGCAACTAGCAACCCCGACAGCTGCTGAAAGTGAAAGATGTTAAAATCAACGATTAATCCGTTTTGACTGTGCTAAGTGCATGTGCTTCACGAAAGACATACCTTTGTGTTGCACTTTGCTTTGACAAAACTACAGTAAGCGCATTGTTGTAATTTTTTGCTGGCAGATTATTGTACAGTATCAGAATTACGCATTTTGGCAGTGGTGTATCCATTAACGTGTGAAATGCCTGTTTATTACATTGCTTTTTCCAATCTCTATATTGGGCACTTTTTGCACGTAAATTGGCTTCTTACTGTTGACATTGAAAATTATGTATGTGTTTTTCTGAGGGATAGCCGTTTTGACCGCGGTCAAGTGAGCCGTCATCTGGAAACGCTCGGTCAAGCCAGCCGCAGCCTAGATATTGATGCTCGTCTATTTGTGGAATTACGGCAGACATGGGGACTTGTGACTTGGTGACTTGGACTCGAGTCGACTCGAGTCTCTATTTTTATGACTTGTGACTTGACTTGACAAAAAATTAAATACTTGAGACTTGACTCGGACTTGGAAGTTAAAGACTCGGGACTTGACTTGACTTGAGACACGATGACTTGAATGACTGTTATGAGTGTTAATCACATCATGTTTTCAGTTTGAATATAAAATATATAAATAATTTTTTAAAATAAAGTTGACCCAGCTGGAGCGCAGGTTGAGAATAGCGTTGTCATGACTGGATCACGACACTATCAGCAGTCATGCCCTCTCGTACGCACACCACGCCCACTTAGATCAGATATCACATCAACATGTCAGCCGGAGGGGTACCGAGGGTCATCGCTTTCTGCTTCAGCAATTATTCGCAAGATGGCAAAAGACGAACAGCGTTGCAAGACATGCAACATAAAAATCACAGACAGCCAGACGACAACCTCCAATTTCGTCCGTCATTTGAAGAGCCATTCTGCCCAGTAAGTGCTTGTCAATTTGTTAATGTTATCTGGTTAGTTGGTAGTTAGCTAATGTAATAATAGCTAAAGTAGCCACTAGCCCAGGGGTCACCAACATGGTGCCCGCTGGCACCAGGTCGCCCGCAAGGACCACATGAGTTGACCGCGGGTCTGTTCTAAAAATAGCTCACCGTAGCAGCTGCGTTCATTCGCTTCCGTGTTTATTTAAACGCAGGGCTCCAGACTGAAGCCGAATATATACTAGTGTCTGTAAATATTAAACTGCAAAATGCTCCTGCATGTTCTGCGTCTGTGTGGATGACGAGCACCGCGTGCGCGCACTCGCTCTTGTAGTCTCTGCTGACACGAACGCATAAACCGTCACTTCATGAGAATTTACCGATTAATTTGAGAAAACTGGGTGCGTCTCATTCAGCTCCTGGTTCAGTAGTCAGGGCACTGATCAGGACATGAGTCAATGGGACTGAACTAGGGAGCTGATTGAGACGCGCACCCACTGTCATATCATGAATACAGACACTCAAAGGTATTCAATTCACGGCAACCCGTCAAAATAAAAGTTCGGTTTAACGTGAAGAAATTGACTACAGATTGTATGTCTCGTCTCTATGTAATAATAATATACATCTCTACTAATAATAATAATTATGAAATAAATAATACTAATTATATAATTATTAATGGTTGCTTATTTTTCACTTGATCTTTCATTTATAAACAATGTTTACTTTTAAACAGCATACAGCCTTTACATGTTTATGTATTATTTACTTATGATTATCATTATAAATAATAAACATAGATTTTTTTTAAATATTTAAATAAAATAATTTGCTGTGGTACCAAAATTGGTACAGAGTACCGTCAAAATTTTTATGGTATTGGTACCGACTACTGGAACTACTACTACACTCTTTCAGGTGTAAAACAGTTCGGATAGTTGTTAATATGAGAATTATGATGCATTATTTAAGAGTTTTATATAACATGAGTAGCTCTCTGTGACTTTCATTTTTAAAAAGTAGCTCTCAAATGAAAAAAGGTTGGAGACCCTTGCTGTTATTTGTTTTATGGACTTAATGTTGAAAATTTAAAACATTTTACATTTAAATTTAAAACACTGTTGGCAGAAGTGAAAAATAAATATTTTTATGAAGTTACAATTTAGTTTGATCCATGATGTATTTTACTGAACATGAGTATTTACAATGCAAATCCAAATTATTGTAATTTACTGACAGTTACTTATATCTTGTCTTTTCAATTTATTAAGATCAGATTCTGCAGGTAAAATTACAATAATAAGCTGACTTGACTTGGACTTGACTTGACCTACTACAGGACTTGACTTGACTTGACATAGCCTGTGACTTGACTTGCCCAAGAAAAAAATACTTGGGACTTGCTTGAGACTTGAAGGTTCAGACTTGAGACTTACTTGAGACTTGCACATGTGTGACTTGGTCCCATCTCTGAATTACGGTACGGAAACATGGAGGTGCCAAAAAGCTGAGATAGATCTGTATTTCAGCGGTTATTCTCTGAATTGACCGAACATCAAGTGCAACCTATTGAACTATTTTCAGTTTAACTATTTTCAGTTCAGAGATTTTACTGTGGACTTTTAGAGGAAATACAGGCAAAGTCTGTCAAAATACATTACATTGCTCATTTTTTGTATTTTGTACTGCTATTATTAAAATTCCTACAGAGTCGACATGCCATTTTCAATATTTTCTTTTTCTCGATGACCATCACTCTGTCCACATCAATTTTCAAAGGGTTTTACTGTGGCCTTTTAGAGAAAAATAAAAGCAAAATCTGTCAAAATACATTACATTGCTCATTTTTTGCATTTTGTACTGCTATTATTAAAACTCCTACAGAGTTGACATGCCATTTTCAATATTTTCTTTTTCTGGATGACCATCACTCTGTCCTCATCAATTTTCAAAGGGTTTTACTGTGGCCTTTTAGAGAAAAATAAAAGCAAAGTCTGTCAAAATACATTACATTGCTCATTTCTTGCATTTTGTACTGCTATTATTAAAATTCCTACAGAGTTGACAAACCATTTTCAATATTTTCTTTTTCTGGATGACCATCACTCTGTCCTCATCAGTTTTCAAAGGGTTTTACTGTGGACTTTTAGAGAAAAATAAAAACTTAATTTTCGGTCCATATCAATATATACTGTAGAGTTTGAGTGAATTACAGAAAGACCATAAAATTAAATACAAAAACAGTCTACAATCTACAGGTTTTTACAAGAAAAGTGTAAATGGTTGAGGTTATTATGGTCAGTGATTGTAATGTTCAACGGATTTCATTGTTTAATATAGTCGGACAATTTGTTATAGTCAAAAAAGAGAAAAATGAGAAGTGCTTATGAAAGTTTATTAGAAAAAAAAGAAATGAAAAAAAAAAAAAAAAACTAATTGTCACACAAACAGCAATCCCAGGATGTGTTTTTTGCTTCTTCTACTTGTACTGTGTTCATGTACCACCTTGTACAGCTGTCACACTGTATCTGGAGAGGGACAAATAGAACACTTAACTTGCAAAATAAAGACTTTCATTCAAACAGATTTTCTGCACAAGCTATTTTCAACTCTCCCAAGTTTACTAATAGTTCACCAACTGTTACACAGTTTTCCATTTATTATTTAGATTACTTGGCAATCTGCAATAATATAATAGTTCTTAAAATGAGCTTGACAGCTGCCAGGGGGGCAAGTGCAAGGGAAAGAGCAAGGTGTACAGATAGATGCATCATTTTGGCTTTTGTAGATGATTTCAAAGACTGCAATGTTCTGTGAAGCACTGATAAAAATCAATTACATTTCTGAACACTAACTCCATTGACAACTCTAGCAAATCAACATGATCCCTGAAATCTCTGAACTATGCTATTATGTTTGTATATGCACATCATTACCAATCTCTCTATACCCTTGTTTCCTAGGTAATGTCCACTTTCTGGTCAAGCCACAATATGCAAATACAAAACAACCAATTATAAACACCTTACCCAGTCAGTCATGGAAGGCCCCGGACTTGGTGCTTTAGACGCCGAACACATGGAGCAGTTTCTCTGTGCATTGAACACTAATGGAAATGGAAATTCAAATGTTAGACTAAGTATTTAAATATGGCAATTGGAACACATCTGAAAAAACCTGCTACCTGATGCTTGAAGTATTTGCAGTGCCAAAGCCTTGCGTTCCTGGACCATGTCTGTTTTAGAGGTCCCAAAATCCATGTTTGGCAATTGAGGAAATGCTTCCATGACTGCCTTTGCCATCTAAAAAAAATGGAAAAAAGAAAAAGGAAATAAAGATTGGATAAATATGTTGGCTAATCATTTAAATACTGTAAATAGCTCTTAACCAAATATTGGGATAGGCTAGGCACATACTGACTCCAAATATAAATGCTAATTGATTCATATCATTGTCAGAATACAAGTATTTCACTAAAATAATTATTGTACCATTAAAATTATTGTACCATTAAGACGATCACACCACAGCTAAATCCATCCTGTTGAAATGGGTGTTTCATAACAGCTCCTTTGAACTGAATATTCACCCAGTCTCTTGTTCGGTGGTGGATCGTCCTGGTTTGAAAGTATTCACTGTGTGACAATAAGATGTAACATTATAAATGTTAATTATACAATTATTCATAAATCTACATACCCATACCATTTCTAAACAGGATGTCCATTTCATAAATTGTATGGAAATTATATGGTTCAGATGATCACACAGCATTTTGAAATGGAAGACCTGTATGGTCACCAATGGAGCCTGGATATGTTATCTAGTGTAAAGTTTGGTACTGTGCCCAAACAAAAGCTTACTGAAAGCTTATTTGAGATATCAACCTAAAATGTGGATTACAAATTTTCTTGAATAGAATAAAGATTTAAGAAGATTTTTTTTAGCTGGTCTTAAATATTACACAAGGAGTAGAAGAGGAGGGATGCTGAAAGAGTTTATATGCTGTTGGAATGTGATAGGTTGATTAAATGACTCCTCCTGAACTTTATGTGCAGTCGCTACCACTGCTACCATTATCTATCCAGTGTTTAGGGCTGGTTTTCAATAATTGTAACGCTGTTTTGACCATTTTCTCTATAGTTAAACTTTTACTGCACACTCTGCCCATCTCTCTACAGTCCTTTAATGCCTGCACTGGAATTTAGACAATCATATAGTGCATTCAATCTCAGTTTATGGATAATAGCTGAAATTGCATAAGTACCAGAATTTATGGGCAGCAAGTTCTGAATCCGACTGCTCTGCAGAGTTTGGCATCGGATCAATAAAATAGACACAGCTTTCTGCTGCATTGATGTACTGTAACCACAAGAAAAATTACATTATTTAACACATACACAACAACAGAAACAATGTGAATGTACATAAATATAAATTGTTAAATAAACAAACCAGAAACTTCCAGTGCAATTCTCCAACATTAACAAACGATACAACAGCCTTGTAATCATCAAAGTTAACCTGTTGCACATAAAAATCACTTCAATAATATATCACAGAAATTACTTAAATATTTATTCACATTTAAATTATTATGAAACGCTTCCCCATTTGAACCTCTCCCAAAGAGAAACAAGATGTACCTTTGACAAACTTTGCCGTCTTACTTCTGTTCTATCCCCAGTGAGGATCACATTGGCTGTGTAGTGGTTCATCATGTATATGGTTTTATCCAAACCAAGTTCATTAACAGCATGATGCATGAGACATTCGTTGATCTAACATGTTTAAAATTCAGAGAGAATCAGAGAGAAACATCAGAATTCATTACATAAGCCTATTTTAAATAAAACATATGTTTTAGCTTGGACAGAGCTTGAGTCGGGCTGCAAGGACAACCCTTTCATGCTCAAGTTCCTCCAAGGATGGCAAGCAAACATTTCTCCTTTATAAGTCGATCTCTTCTATGTTCAGGGTTGGGTACAAAGACAAACAAGTGACATTATTTTGTAATGGCTCATTCTGGCTTAGACCAATTTTATAATTGTTGGCATTTGCATTAAAACTTTCCCAGTTTACAAATATTTAATGATTTAAATTATTTATATTAGGGCATAAGTCAAGTCAAGTCAAGTGTATTTATATAGTGCTTTTCACAATATAGATTGTATCAAAGCAGCTTCACAGTATTAAATTAAAACAATACATCAATGTTTGTTTATAATAGAAAACGTCCACGTTTGGTAATGCTGATCAATAGTATTGTTGATTGATTAATTAAATTAAATATCACACGCATAACACTTCTATTACATCAATGTGTTAAGTTAATTAGAAATAACTGCAACTGTTTTCAATGGAACTACATTTGTCCATTTGAAGTGTATTTTAATGATAATGCTGCTGTACTGTTTGGCCTACATCCCTCGCCTGTGAGCCATCTGTGAGGTTTAAGTGACCGGAACTCACTGTGGTGGACTATATAGCTGTTTCCTCTTATTTGAGAGGGAATCACAGAAATGACCACTTCCGTGTCCTTTTTTTTCCACAAGGCTTTTATCTGAAGGTCAAGAAGACAATACATTTATTTACTCTAGATGTGTGCATGTATCTGACAATTACGGTTACATAAACAGCTAATGTGCTGTGATGTAATGTTGGATTTTCTGTCTCACAAACCTGCTATAATGTATTTGATGTAAAAAGTCTCTTCTAAAAGTTTACAGTTTAAATAAACTTATTTAAAAGTTTACAAACTTTTAGAAGCTGACAATACATTTATTTCATTAAGATCACCTGTGATGGAACGTCATTGTTGGTACCCTTTGTGTCATCCTGATGTTCAGTCATAGTGGATGTGGATGTGGATGGAGCATCACATGTGACCATGTCTTGTGAATTCCATTTATAATGGTAAATCATTTTTTTTAAGTGATAAACTTTTAGAGTATTCTACAGCACACATCTGAACAATTACTCACTGACCTGACAATACATTTATTTTTATTAACATCACCTGTGATGGAGGATCATTGTTGGTACCCTTTGTGTCCTCCTGATGTTCAGTCATGGTCACATGTAACGATCCATCCACATCCACTATGTCTTATTAATCTTCCATTTTTATTAATAGAATTCACGTGCCCTTTCTATTGCATATTTTCACATCACAGAAAAATAAATTATAAAATAATGTACTATAGATCTTAAATGCAAAATACAGAAGAATGAAACCATTTAAGAGTGTATATAACAATATAATGATATAACAATATAATGACTATCTAATTTTACCATAATAAAGCATGCATAAAATACTTATATTAATATTATATTTTATTAAAGAGTTAACTAAAATAACCTGTGTTTGGATTACTTCAGGTTGTCCATGAAGTAATGGAGTGGAGAGTGGTGAGTTCTCTCTTCTTTTCTGTTAAAAAAAAAAAAGATTTGAGGTGAAATTAACAAAGCATGACTGCAAACAAAATACTTTGTAGCAACATCTGTTGACGCTATTGTTGTCTGACCGTTACTTCAGTCATTTTATATTCTAAAAAGAATGCAAGACAAAATTACAATGTAGAGGTGGCTAAAATCATAATGTGTTTGTGTATGTCAGCATCATTACAGCTTTTAATAATTACCTTAAATGACAGGTCCATCACTAATGGTGAAACGTACACCCCTTTACGCTTCCGGCTTTTCTTCCACACCTCCATTTCCACTTTATGTGACTGGGAAAATATATATTTAGTCAAACACAAACCCACATATTCATTATATCTGTAATCAAGCATATCGTTTTTAAATTGTGATCAGGGTAAACTGCAAAGTTAAGTGCTTTCACTGAACTAATGTTAAGTAGCATACTTTCTTTCTGCATCTTTCCACATCTGCATACTCGAGGAGCAGTGCATTATGCATTTTTTTGTAGATGGTCACAAAGTCATCCAGTCTTTTTAACCTCCTCCTCTGGAAACGGATTTTCTTCAGGTCCCATTGACTCTTCTCCATTATGCCTTGTGTACGGTTGTCTTGAGTGAAGTTCTGAAAATTTAAGGTACACCTTATCTATTCACTTTGTTGTAGACCTTAGTGAGTTGCTGGTACACAGGGCCTGTCCCGTGACGTCCTAGATCCCCTAAAACCATTTAAACCTTGTAAAGAACTTGACAAAAATGCTACATTGAATAATTAGTTGTCTTAACTCAAAGACTTAAACCAAACCTACCTAGCATCATTCCAGACCAAAGGGTGGCATGTGGCAGAAAATATTTGGCCAAACTGGAAATGAAGGTTTCAGCCTCAAGATGGACCGCAGGGTGGACCGCAGCCTCAGGATGGACCGCAGGGTGGACCGAGCTCTCTCTTTTCTGTTTAAGAAAAAAAAGTGTGAACATTTTTTTTTACTAAGAATGACTACAAAATAGACTCCTACAATTATAATACGAGATCAGACAAAAGGAAAGCAAACTAAAGATAAAAAGTTACCAATTCAAGAGATGCACATTCCGTCTCTTTGTTTTGCCTTTGAGACAAATGACTGTCTCCAACATCCTGGGCACCCTACACATTTGGGGGAAAAGGATGTATATCAATACATCTATCATTTCCAAAAACTGAAAAATGCACAGGCAATACCATTAACAACTGCAAGGTTAAACAATGCTATTAAAACCAAAACTCTAAACTCAGAGAGGATAAATGAAAATGAATCAACACCAGAGTGTCAGCAAATAAGTATAAGTCAAAAGTTACAATCGGTGTTAGCATGTAAACTTGCACTCTCCCGTCTAACATTTTTAATATTAACCATTATTTTCCAAACGAAAATTACTTTTTATATTTAATCTGACATTTCCAAAGTAATCACTTTTCATAAATGTAAAAAAAGTAAAATGTCTTTGAAACGAATGGCTAAATATGGATTTGTGGAGTTGATCTAATGGCATTCTATTACTTCTGTTTTAATAACAGTACAATTGCAAACTGTACAACTAAAGACTCATATTTCAACCTGGCATATATGTAGGCCTAAATGTATAATATAAAAAAAGAAAAGAAAGAAAAGAAAATGGACATAGAAAAGTGTTCTCTCGCCAATATGTGACAATAGTGATGCTTCACAAGAACCAATAATAATGCTGAAATGCTCAGCAGGTTGATTCTAGTCAACCTAATGACAAATTACCTTCAGAAGAAGCAGGGATGCCTGAATTTTTTTTGCGATTTGCAAGTGTATTTGGCACTTGCAAATCTTTGCATACGTTGTCCCAAAAGCCAGCAGCTTTGTGAACACTGTAGTTCTTAATAGTAGTCCCAGGTACTGCAAATTTATCTACGCTTGTTGCAATTTCCTGTAGATTTTTAGAAGTTCTCCTTGCCTTTGAAATCAAAGAAAATAATTATTATATGACACTATGCCTTTAAGCAACAAATGTATGTGTGACAAACAGTTGCATAATACAATGTTTAAGGGAAAATGCACATTTTGTGTGAGTTTACTGTAACAATTGCCTTTCCAAATGTGGTGAAAGTGCAGAATCTGGAATCAAAATATATGCACATTTAAATAAATTATAAATATACTTTCAGTTAGAAAATTTGCCTCCATGAGATAGTGCAGTTTTACCTTTGTGCTGTCCAAAAGTAATAGTTTAAATTCACAGTAAACAGCAGAATACGTTAAAGATGTAGGCTAAATAATGATGCATCACGATTAGGTTCATAATTCTACAATTATTACATTTTCTAATTGTATCATTCTTTTCTAAACAAAAATTACAGGGAAATTTACAACGAAAATGTTGTAGCCTATTTTTTTTGTGAAATGAAGTGAAGTGAAGTGAAGTGAACTCCAAAAAGCCATTACATAAGGAAATAAGGCAGTTTTGTGTCGCTTATTTTAGTTTTAGTCTTAATTAACAGCTTATTTCACCTACTTATTAACTGAGATACTGTAATACATATGAAAGGTTATACAGATTTAAATTATATGTTTATTATTTTACATATTAAATGCAACGTGCTCACATCAATGCATTTAATTAAAGGGACAAACATATTTAGATAAATCAAATTTCAACGCGAATGTGCATTTTTCATCCGTTGGTTATCACTGTCAGTCTTATGCTGCGTTCACACCAAACGCGAATTGAGCGTCAGGTGCGAGTGATTTCAATGTTAAGTCAATGGAAAGGCGCGTTGACGCGCGTCTGGAGGTCCCGCGGCGCGGAAGGCGCGTTACGCGCGGCGCGAAGGACGCGAATCCGCCTAATTCGCGCGTCCAGTTCGCGCGAATGGCGCGAATTGGACGCGAATTGAGCGTCTTGCGCGGTACGCGCGTTACACGCGAATGGTGCTTTTGTGCATTCACGCGTTTGAAGCGTATTCGCGTCTGACGCCCGAGTTGAAAAATTTGAACTTTGCCGTCAATTCGCGCCGCGTTAACCAATCAGGAGCCTGCTTGCTGCTGTCACGTGGTAAAGTGACGTGTATGAGAAACCCTGCATAAATTAAAAATAGTACTATTGTGTCACAAAATGTAGTTTTAAGACTTTTTAAGGTGGGAATGTAGTTGTTTATAGCTCAAATATGTGGTTTATTTCTAAAGAGAGCGCTTATAAATAAGTTTATTTATAAAAAATAATCTTGTGTTTTTGGAGTTGTGAGATCCAGGCGATCACCGGGCAATCACTGCTCATAACCCCGGCGAAGGCAGCCTTTCCTCGGCCAGTCCTTCTGGCGTCTGCCGCTGGCTCTGATGTCCTGTAGTGGTTCGTTTTGTGTAGATCTAACGGCCGAGCTTTGCTCTCATGAATCTATAATTTGTTGTCTGCCAAATCGTTTTGACTGAGGGCAAAGAGAAGTTTCATAACTTTATATTTTAAGGATATTTAAACATACATGCAGTGAAGATAATGTAGGAGTTGCCTGGACCACATTTGTGTGGCTATTAATGCTTAATATATATTTTTAATGAAAATGAAAAGAGGCAGAGTGGTGTTTTATGACATATTTCTCCTGGAGTGCCTTGAACGCGCGTCAATTTCGCTTCCAGGCTCGATTTCTACACGCGTCCAATTCTCTGCGGACGCGCGAATGCATTCAAAGTGTTCGCGCGTGAAACTAGACGCGGTAGACGCGATTTTGACTAGGGGTGCACCGATCCGATATTAGGATCGGATATCGGCCGCGATACTGACAAAATAGCTGGATCGGGGATCGGAAAAATTAACAGATCCACAAGCCGATCCAGGTGTTTTTTTCCGTCGCAGCAGAACCTACGTCATTCGTCAGCTTCACGTGTGTCGCATGCTAGAAGGGAGCGAGCCAGAGAGTCGGCTGTGTGGAGGAGATATTTCACGCTTGCCACGCCAACTAGTTCGTCGCTGTTTCGAGGGTATTACTGCAAAGTCAGGGTCTTTCCTGCATTGACATTTTTTTGACGGCCAAAGCCTAATTTGATGAGTTATTGTGATTTACGAGTGATGTAGAACAGATGCTGCGCTTGTGACTGAGTGACAGAGAGACCGATCTGAGAGCTCCTCCCCCGCGCGCGCTCTCTGGGTCTTCAAAATAATCAGTGTTCGCTCTCATATTTCACATATTAATCCAAATCAAAAGCTCGGAAGACCGAAACCATGTTGCACGTGACACATTCGGACAATTTTGTCCTTGAATTATCACTGGGTGTGAATTGCGTTCAAAAAACATTGACTCTTCTCTGACCAGCTGACATAAAGCATACTTTCCATAAGCGGGAGACAAATTATATCCAGTTATGAAGTGTTTTCTGTGTGTTGACATCTTTCGCGATGTTCTAACAGACGGGATTCGCACACAACGCGTCTGCTAATGTCCGATTCGTGACCTAATGACTCATTTGAACCGAATCATTTTAAAGGTCCCATGGCATGGCATTTTTCTATTATTTTATAATGTTTCCTGAGCTGTACTTATATTGTTAATATGACTTTTACATCATAAAATGTCATAATTTAGAAATAAAAGGCATTTTTTCTATACTGCTGTTTGCCCTGTGGCTTGAATGCCCTGCTTCAAGAGGCGTGTCTGCTGTGAGACTTCAGTAAAAACACCCACTGTTGTGATTGGCTGACATCTTTGCATTTTATATGAGCGGAGGGGGCGTGGTTTAACGAGGCACGAGCTGCTGCCAGAGAGACCTGAGTTCACTTCACATCAGTTCTCAGCATGTCTGAACTGTTTTAGTTACAGCATATACTTCAGGTTATTAGTCTATTTCTAGTCGGAGGGACTGTCACTCATGTCAGAAAGTTAGTAACTTTAGTAAATTATGGATCAGCGCTGACTGGAGACGCGAACCGTTTAGAACGATTCAGTCCGATTTGGTGAACTGATTCGGTTCACTAAAAAGAACTGGTTCAAAAGAAAGATCGTTCGCGAACCGGACATCACTAATGTACCAGAGACTGAGCTCAGCGATTGCTAACAAAGTTATTTATAGTAACTACTGAGTTATGAGAGCGCTGTCAGTCAGCGCGAGTTTATTGTGTTTGTATCTGAGAGTTCTAAATATACACGAGTCCCAGTCACACCGAGTCCGTCTTCTCTTCATCATTATCTACCAACTTTGGGACTGAAAAAGTCGGATCGGTGCACCCCTAATTTTGACGGTCAATTCGCGTTTGGTGTGAACGCGGCATTATGCTGCGTTCACACCAAACGCGAATTGAGCGTCAGGCGCGAGTGATTTCAATGTTAAGTCAATGGAAAGGCGCGTTGACGCGCGTCTGGAGGTCCCGCGGCGCGTTACGCACGGCGCGAAGGACGCGAATCCGCCTCATTCGCGCGTCCAGTTCGCGCGAATGACGCGAATTGCTCGCGAATTGAGCGTCTTGCGCGTTACGCGCGAGTGGTGCTTTTTGTGCATTTTGTGGATTCACGCGTTTGAAGCGAATTCGCGTCTGACGCCCGAGTTGAAAAATCTGAACTTTGCCGTCAAATTCGCGCCGCGTTAACCAATCAGGAGCCTGCTCGTGATTCACGGGGGCAGGCCCGTCTGGACTCATTCATTAATTAATTCGTCATTCATTGAAGGAATCATGGAGGAACGTTTAATTTTGGCGGTGACCAGTCACACTGAGCTATATGATAGCACTTCATATTTCTACAGAGACAGGAATAAAAAGGACCTCGCTTGGAAGACTGTCAGTGAGGAGATTGGGCAACCTGGTAAGTTAATTACACATTGAACTTTTGAGTCACGTTATTGACCCTGCTTAACCAGCAAGCTGGCTTGACGCTATTTTACAACTAATTTCCCAGTAATATACAGCTATTTTTCGCTAACCACATAATGTGTTTATTCAGAGGACTATTGCAGGAAAAAGTGGAAAAGCCTCAGGGACACGTACCTCAAGGAGAAGAGGAAGGACATGGAGAAGAGGAGTGGGTCAGCAGCAGGGTCGGGGAAGAGGTGGAAATACTCCACGATCCTGGGATTCCTTGACCCCTTCGTCACCCCACGTGAGACCACCAGTAACATGGGGGGGGGGGTCGAGGCCCAGATCAGAGAGGACAGCCACCCCGAGGACCAGGGAGAGTCTGAACCAATAACAGGGGAGACGGACGCAGGTGTGTTCCCAGTGAAGGCACATTACAAGGCATATATGCTGTCATTGTTTACAGATCAACAGTATAATGTACTCTGTCTATGACTACTGTTACCAACGTGTTGTTTTAACATTTCATAATGTCTTGCCAGAGCCAAATGATCATGAACAACCTGATCCAACATCCCCTGCCTCTTCTCCTGTCTCCCCACTGCCTGGTCCCTCTGCCCCTGCTGCTGAACCCAGAGGTGTGTGAAGGAAATAGTACAAGCAATATTTCAACATTAGTACAGTATCCACTCATCATTCACACAAAGTCACAGAAGCTGGTGAATGAGTCCCCTTACTACTAATCATTGTTTTTGTAAATAGCAATACAATTCCATTGCAGTGTATGCCACCAATCATCTGCATACTGTTTAGCTACTGTTCATTTAAATGCTTATATGTATGTGTGAAGTATAACTGTAATTACTTAATGTATGTTAACGCAAGTTGAAACCAATTCACACTTGGATGTAAGCACGTCACTCACGCAGGCAGATATATTATTCGGCCAATATGTAGATAAATGTGATATTTGAATTGAAATTTTGAACCGTCACTGTGACCATGACAAGCACGTATCTTTGTTCTGCCTTCTCAATGCACTGTGTTGTGTTTTTTTATTTTACAGGGCAACAGAGGAGGAGAGCACCCCGGCCGTCTCGTGTGCGGCCCCAGGATGCTCCATCGGAGGTGGAGCAGACCCTGATGGAGCTCCTGAGGCGACCTCCAGCTCCACCCCCACCACCCCCACCACAGTCCGCTGATGAGCACTTTCTCCTCAGCCTTCTGCCTTTTCTGCAGAGCATGCCGCCTCAGAGAAAAGAAATAATACAATTTCAAATGTACAAATTGGCTATGGAAAACAGCACCATTGTGCTAAATTTGGATCAATTGGACCCCCCCCCCCACCCCCACAGTAACCTGTAAAAAAATGAGGCAGCAGGCTCTGCAGGAAACTCAGAATGCCCTCCTTCCTTGCGGTTGTTCCACCTTCCAAGCGAGGTCCTTTTCATTCCTGTGTCTGTATGCAAGTAGTTTGTACACATTTGTAACTTAATATTATTTTATTATTTAAATATACTTTGTGCACATGTATGTCACTACATATGATTTTATATGTAAATAGTTTGTACATATTGTACATTTTATATTGTATTTTGTGTTGCCTCAATAAATTGTGTTAATCATTAAAAATGCCTGGTGTGGTCGTAATGCACAACAAAGCAAATTTTTTGATTATTTCTTTGAATGTATGACAGATGAAATTTGTATTGAATGCTATTTATTCCATATCTACAGATAGATTATACGACACATTAGTAAAATAAAAAAAATAAAAAAAACATACTTTGGTGTAGGTGAACATACTTTGTGTGTGTACAGTGTTGTGTGCGAAGAAACAAAGAGAGAAAAAAACAGTACCAGGTAATAACGTTTCAAAGCTGCCTCCATTTATCATCAAAACCAAAATAAATGACAGAATAATTTACAGTAATAACCGGACCCCAGACATGCCACAGACCTATACAATTAATCAGTACATCAAAGGAGGAATGAAATTGTTCAGCTATGTGAACTATGAATGTGACGCTGAGCACTTGCAGTCATCGATTTCGGAATGAGATGAAGAAAGTCCACCTATGTGATTCTTTAGCATGTTATATTAACAATAGGAGTACAGCAGCAGGCAGCATCAAGGCATCAGCAGTGCAGGTGCAGATAGACCAGCCATGACCTGCAAACAGAGGCAAAACCAAACAACATACAAACCAATAATTGTACATAATTATGACACATAGCATGTAATTTAAAGAAATAATAGTATTCATGATAATAATAACAATAATAATTATAATAAAGGAGAACTATTTTTTGGTAGTCATGCTCTTTATAGGTTTGTGGGTGGCTCTTAAAAGAGCCGTTGTGGGGAAGTCATGAGAAGGACTTCAAATGTTACTATGCTGGCTGCCATGGAACTGCTCTCTCCGCCGAGAAGTGTGCCATGAACACATCCCTCACCCGGAGTGCCTCTCTGGAGGAGTTGTTTGCTGCAAGCCGACCCAGACCTGGCAGTGGCTCCTCTCCTGCATGTCCCGCGCCCCTCACAGTAGGTGCCTCTCTCCCCTCCGAAGACCTCATAAAATTGTGGAGAACACACGTCGCCTTCACACATTTCTCCGCAACTTCAGGGTGGACCTCGATGAGGCGGCGGTACATCCTCCACTGTGAGCAGAGGATGCCAAAGGCATTCTCCACCACCAGCCGGGCTCTGGACAGCCGGTAATTGAACACACTCCTCTCTGGAGGAAGGGTGCGTCCAGGGAAGGGCCGCATGAGGTTCCTCCGCAGCGGGAACGCCTCATCAGCCACGAAGACATGGGGCTGGGGTCCTCTTTCTTCACCACCGGGTAGAGGCTGGTCAGGAGGCAGATGAAGTGTGCCAGCCCGGAGAGCCTGTCCAAAGGTGGAGTGGGCCAGAATCCCACCGTCGCTGGTCCTGCCGTACCCCCCAACATCGATCACCCGGAAGCGATACTTCGCATCCACAACTGCAAGAAGAACGATGGAGAAGGTTCCCTTGTAATTGTGGAACTGGGATCCGGAGTTGGGGGGTGCCTTGATCACCACATGCTTCCCGTCCAGCGCCCCACAGCACAGAGGGAAGTGCCACAGCTCCTGGAATCCCTCTGCGATGGACCTCCAGTCATCGGTGTTGGGCACAGCCATGTAGTCCTCCACAAGGCAGTCCCAGATGGCACTCACAACCTGGGGGACGATCTGGCACACTGTTGACACTCCAACCCTATAGCTGGACGCTATGGTCCTGAATGAGTCCCCAGTGGCAAGAAACCTAAAACATTATTATAAATATTATTAGAAGTACACTTGTAGTTACATATTCAATTACATACAATAAGCAGTCTGTTTCACTGAAATGCACCATATGTGTTGGTTTGCTTGTCGTCTGACAGTTTTTAATCTTTTTATTAAAATCACTACTGAGCCAATAGCCAATAAGCAACCAATTCATATTGCTTACAGACAGAGACATGACAGTATCACGACTGCCAAGAGAATATTGTATTTTTTAGCTTACCCGTTAACTGCAATAGTACAACTTATTTAAATTTTAGGAAGCCTACATGAAAAGTTGACATGGATTAAACTGTGACTGATCAGGGTGTAAACCAGAAATCAGGGTTAAACCACGATTAAACACCAGGAAAAAATGAGGTGCAAATGAGGACTTAATACAAACACCTCCTGAGTCACCAACAGTGTCATCCGTAGCACAGTTTGAGAAACATTAATAGCATAACATATATTCCCACATGTAAAAGTAATGTAGTATATCACAGTACATTTATAGTAATACTATGGTGTTTTTGAGCCATACTATAGTAATTGTACCACAGTAAAGTAACAAATTGTAGCAAATACTAAAATGTACTGTAATATGTAGTATGGTTAAAAAACACTAGTATTTATAAAATACATTTCACTACAATATACTACACTCTTTTTTCATGTGGGATAGCATATATTTCATATACTGTATTTAAAATGTCATATACATTACATTACATATACACTAACCGAAGATGGTAGTTGGTGTCCTGGAGGGTGATCCTTGCTCCGATGCGGATCAACAGGTCATCAAACTGGCCGCGGGACAGGCGGAAGTACAGCTGAAAGCGGCCGTCATCCAGACGCAGCTCCTGGAGCAAGTGGTGAAACTCGCCAAACTGGGTACACCTCCGTAGGGTCTGGTGGACCCAAGTACGGCGACGCTGACCCCTACGCCGCTGTTCTACTATCCAGAGCAAATACAGAGCAGTCACTCTCTCGACGAATGCGCAATCGACATCCGCCATCTTGCAAACAGACAAGCACCTAGCACTTGCCCCTCCTACAAGAAGCGAATTCCGCCTCGAACGCGCGTCAATTTCACTTCCAGCGCTCAATTTCTACGCGCGTCCAATTCTCTGCTGACGCGCAAATGCATTCAAAATGTTCGCGCGTGAAACTAGACGCGGTAGACGCGATTTTGACGCTCAATTCGCGTTTGGTGTGAACGCAGCATTACATTTCGTGAGTGATAATTTAGCAGATTCAAGGAACAAATGAAAAAAAAAAAGATTTATGAAAATCATAAATGGATTGCAGGCTACAGAGAAAAACGTTTTCTTTTTAAATCACTGAAGTTGTCAATCATTTAAATACAACCACTGAGGATGGCTACACAATGAAAGTCTTATTTACATAATGTGTCCATAATATTTTGTTGCTTGAGAAATGTCGTTCTAATAATCCCCACTTAAAAAAAAAAAAAAAGTAATTCTATCAACTTAAAAAAGCCGTAACACGGCGGTTTTGCTTGACTACCATCTGTAAAATGACAATTTATTAATAATAATAATGAATATTTATAAATAATTCTATTTAAATGATTTAACACACCCATAAAATAATGTGTATATAAAATATATAATTATAAAAATGTTTTATTTACAATTATTATACAGTTATTGTTTTAAGATAAATTATATATTATAAATACAATCATTCCGATAATTAAAATTCATTGTTTTATCTATGTCTTATAGATATAAATTGATAAAACGGTTCAAAAAAGTGTCTTTTATACCACACATCAGCCTATCATTGTCCGACTTGTACATTGGTTCACAGCATTTTAGATTGTTTGGTTGATTGATTGAATGCTGACCTGTGTGCACTCATCCTTGAAAATCAAGTGAAAACTGGAATGGGCCTATCGAAAACAAATCCTGCAAAACAACGAATGAATAAATCAAGACACTAAAAAAAACATTAACTGTGTGGAGTTGTGTATAAATAACCTACACAACTCCACACATTGCTGCATAAATAATTACTTTTTTTCTCATTTTTTTTCTATCAAAAGAACTTTTTTCTTTCTTTCTAATCCTTAGCTTAAACTGGATTTAAAACATTGATCTGATTATTGTGAAAGCACTGCAATTGCACATAATCATAAAATTATGAAAGTAGTTAAAGGAGTTAAACTTGCAATTAGGCCTACCAGAGATCCTGAACACAAGTAAACACTGCTTAAAAAAATAGCCTACATTGTGTGCTATTTATAAAGCCTGTTCAGAATGAACTAATTACACTATAATAGAGCATGTAATTGACAACAGCAATGATTACAGCAATCATCAGTAGTGAATGACAGAAGTTTTGCCTCAGCTAATGATGATTGTTTGTCAGCCCCTCCTTATTTGCATGTTGCCCAACTTTAAGTTATGTCCTTTGCTATATTTGCAATTTCCACAATCATTCATGTTATGTGATATAATACTTTATTAAAATGTCTTTACACATTTATGCATTTCTAGTCTTTGTATTAAGGCAAGGATAAGTATTCACATATTTACTTAACCCTCAAACCGTATTCACTTTACAGCCCTTAATCCTGTAAATGTGGACAAATGTGGGCACAGAGGATTCTATTTTTTATTTATTATAAATGTTATATCATTGTCTTCGATAAAGTTTTGTCTATCCATTTATGGTGTTTTTTTATTTTTTTATTATTTACTTCAAAAAGTACCATATTTTCTATGTAAATTATGCTTATTTTTATGTTTTTATTTTTATTTGTTTTAACTACATTAAAATATCATTCCAATAAGTTCTTAGAGCTAAAACCTAAAGATGAAGTGACTTTGCTGTCACCTGGTGTCTTATTTTGGTATTAAATTAACAAAAAAAAAAACAATCAATAGCCACTAGATGGCAATAGTACTTAATGGCTGCATATATAGGCTGAACTCTATGAACCACTGTATAAAATGAATTTGACCTCTTAAGTTTTTTTGACTATCACAAGTTAAAATTGTAATTTAAAAAAATATATATCTGTGTTAGGTGAGACTATACAAAGATGCCAAAATATGCTTAGATAAATATGACCATGCTATAAGGAAAAGACAAAGTAGTAGATCATTTATCATTTATTTCAAACACAAAACATCAAATTTAAATAACTAATTAGTACCAAACAGGTAATAACATACATAAAATAACTAAATAAGTGACAAGAACAAACAATAATAGTTATTTACACTATTTACATATTTACATACACTTGTGGCAGCAGGTAATTGTAACTGAATGTTCTTTGCAGATATATTGTCTGCATTTTCCAAACCACAGTTTGTCTGGTTTCCTTCCTCCCCACTGGATTTCAGGAGAATATCCAGGGTTTCTGCTGCACTAAACCTCCTTCTCATTGTGCTGCTTGCAGTGAACTGAGAAAATAACTGCCACTGCAGGTTTAGGTAGCATATGCTACATAAACGTTTTGTTTGGAAATATCAACAAACCTTGCAGTAGCAGTTTGATCTGACTCTGAAGGTGTCAGGTACCAGGTGGTTGATTGGATCATACCAAAAAACATGGTCAGACATTGGTTCATTCAATTCAGTTTATATTTAAAAAAAGAAAAAAAAAAAGAAGCCCAGCTCTGTCATAGGCTCATTGAATGCATTGTGTGTGTGTGTGTGTGTGTGTGTGTGTGTGTGTGTGTGTGTGTGTGTGTGTGTGTGTGTGTGTGTGTGTGTGTGTGTGTGTGTGTGTGTGTGTGTGTGTGTGTGTGTGTGTGTATGAGTGTGAGTTTTTGCCATGATGAGAATGTTGTACAGGATCAGCCCTTCATTTGTGTGTATGTTAGATATGCATTGTATTGGATCTATTCATTTATTTTTACAAAAAAACAAGAAGAATGCTCTAAATTATGTTTTTTTCCCACTCATTTCTATGGGTGCCCATTTTTGACCCAAATACAAGATTAAGGAGGGTTTTTTTCCCCACCCACTTAACATTGTAGAATTGAGTCAAAAAAAATTGTTTGTTCAGGAGGCAAACTTAGGAAAAGTAGCCAAGTCTTGTACCGCTCAGATCAAGGGAAGTATTTTTTAAAATGAAATCAAAATTATTTTGCCCACATTTGTCCAGAATACGGTTAGCTGTTTATTTGTGTATATTTTTTTTTTGTTGTTGTTGTTGTTGTTGTGAAATGTATTGTTTTTTCAAGCGTTATTATAGTTAAGTTATTATAGATGTTTTTGTTTTAGAGCTCTTAAACATTAATATAAAGTTTTTGCCTTTTTTCTGTTTTTTTTTGCCTTATAAAAATAGAAATAGTAGTTTCTATTAAGTTGACCCCTCTTCTCCATACAAATCTCAAATTTAATTAATTAACATTTACAATTAAACATCTTTAACATTGACTGACCTCCTTAATTTAAATTTAATTTGATTAACACATTGAAGAGAAATGTTGTGAATGTGGCTATATCCTAGTTTTTATTTATAAAAATTATAATTTGTTAACAGACTTTGCCTTTATTTTCTCTAAAAGTCCACAGTAAAACCCTTTGAAAATTGATGTGGACAGAGTGATGGTCATCCAGAAAAAGAAAATATTGAAAATGGCATGTAAACTCTGTAGGAATTTTAATAATAGCAGTACAAAATGCAAAAAATGAGCAATGTAATGTATTTTGACAGATTTTGCTTTTATTTTTCTCTAAAAGGCCACAGTAAAACCCTTTGAAAATTGATGAGGACAGAGTGATGGTCATCCAGAAAAAGAAAATATTGAAAATGGCATGTCAACTCTGTAGGAGTTTTAATAATAGCAGTACAAAATACAAAAAATGAGCAATGTAATGTATTCTGACAGACTTTGCCTTTATTTCCTCTAAAAGTCCACAGTAAAATATCTGCGAAAATAGTTAAACTGAAAATAGTTCAATAGGTTGCACTTGATGTTCGGTCAATGCAGAGAATAACCGCTGAAATACAGATCTATCTCAGCTTTTTGGCACCTCCATGTTTCCGTACCGTAATTCCACAAATAGACGAGCATCAATATCTAGGCTGCGGCTGGCTTGACCGAGCGTTTCCAGATGACGGCTCACTTGACCGCGGTGCCGTTTTGACAGTTTCTACCCGGACATATAGTCATATTTGATCCGTTTTACTGGGATTTATTTATTTTATTTTATTTTTTTAATCATCAATGTTATGTTTTAAGGAGATAAAATGGTAACTTACTTATCAACATTGATTGGTATGGCAATAAAATAATAGGGTGATATCAGGTAAAATGGGCCATTTAAGGTTTCGGGGTCCCAGCCCCTCTGGAATTTAAAGCCAATGACTGAAAAGGATTTCAAACGGTTGTCATAACTGTGCTTGACAAGTAAGAGGTGATTTGATTGGTTTATGGTTGCTATGGTGGGCGGGGCAATAATTCAAATCAAGACTGCACCAGAAAGCTGCATGGTAAGTAGCCTGGCATACCAAATCTAACTAAACTATTATAAGGATGATAAATCTATAAAAAAAAAAAACATGCGCATAAAAAACTATGCATAATATCTGTCTTGATGGCATCCATCAGAAATAATGCTGTTAGTTTGGTATATGAACATATTTTTTGGAAAAGTGATGTTTTTCTTGACGGCCCAATTTACCTTAACCCACTGAGGTAAAATGGGCCACAGGGTTTCAGCTAAAATGGGCCATCCTCTGTGTCACTCACAAACACACATACAAGTGTGTGAGTGTGTGTGAGGGTGTGTCTGTGTGCAAGTGTGTGGGTGCGTGTGTATGTGTGTACACACACACACACACACACACACACACACACACACACACACACACACATATGTTGGTGCAACAACATTATGGGGACCCTCCATAGGCGTAATGGTTTTTATACCGTACAAACCGTATTTTCTATCCCCCCACCCATAAACCCAAACATCACAGGAAACATTCTGCATTTTTACATTTTTAATAAAACATTGTTTCGTATCGTATCTCGCATGTTATGCACACACACACACACACACACACACACACACACACACACACACACACACACACACACACACACACACACACACACACATACACACACACACACACACACACACACACACACACACACACACCATGTCCCCCCACCAGTAATAATGGTGGTAGATATTTCATTTACAGTGAGTATGGCAAACGAGAAGAAAGCAAGAATAGAGGAGAGAGGGAGAAGGAAAGAGAGAGGAAGTGATAGGAGGAGGAAGGATAAGAGAGGAGACAAGCAGAGGAGACAGGAAATGAGAGAACAGGTGAGGAGAAAGGAATGCAGAGGAAATGAGAGAAGACAGAAAGAGAGAAAAGAGAGGAGGAGCAAGGACCAGAGACGAGAGGATACAAAGAAAAAACAGGGTGGAAAAGGAAGGCCAAAAAACTACAATCTGTGGAAAGAGGAGAGGATGAAAGGGGCCTTAGATGAATACTACAGGGAGGTGAAGAAAGGAATTACAGTGAGTGTGCGCCTCTTATCACAAGCATGGGGTGTGCCACGATCCACACTGCAAAGACGTATCGGTGGAAAGGTGACTGGCAGTGAACATGCATCAGGGCGGAAGCCCTACCTTCCAGAGGAGGCGGAAAGGGAGCTTGCTGC
Organism: Gobio gobio; assembly: GCF_949357685.1. Classification (NCBI taxonomy): domain Eukaryota; kingdom Metazoa; phylum Chordata; class Actinopteri; order Cypriniformes; family Gobionidae; genus Gobio; species Gobio gobio. Next base: position 43,579,215 of record NC_137101.1, on the reverse strand, counting down.
CACCCTCAAGACCTTGGCGCAGAGGGGGTTTCCCTTCACAAAACGTGATGTCCAGCAAGTGGCCTTTGATTTTGCAGCCAAGAATAATATATCTGGTTTCTCCAAGACAGCAAGGAGGGCCGGATATTATTGGTTTCAGAACTTTCTACAGCGCAACCCAGAGCTCGGGATGCGCAAGCCAGAGGTCCTGTCTGCAGCACGGGCTGCTGGACTCAACAAAGAAGTGGTCAGCCAGTGGTTTAACCAATATGAGAGCCTTTTGGTCGAGCTGGGTATTGAGGGCACACCGTCACATATATGGAACTGTGACGAGTCTGGGCTTCAGGACCAGTTCAGTTCGACAAAGGTCGTTGGACAGGTTGGCCAACCATGTGTGGAGGTGTGTGCCGGAAAGAAGGGGGAGACAACGACTTGTCTGGCAGCATTCAATGCAGAAGGCACATACAGCCGAACCATGATTATTTTTAAGGGGAAGCGTGTTCGTTCAGAGTGGCTACAGGGATGCCCAGAGAACACCAGCGTGAGGTGTTCAGACAATGGCTGGATTACATCTGACCTCTTTCTGGAGTGGGGTCAAATGTTCATTCAGTCCCTCCCTAAGGATGACCGCAGGCCCCACCTTCTCCTCCTCGACGGCCACAGTAGCCACGTCTATAACCTAGAGTTTATAAAGCTACTGAAGAGCAAGAATGTGCACATCATGTGCTACCCTGCCCACACAACACATGCACTGCAACCGGCAGACAAGGCCCTCTTCAAGAGTCTTAAACACCACTGGGACCAGGAAGGGAGGAAGTGGACGAGGATGATGGCTGGGCAAAAGCTGTCAAGGATGAAATTCTTTGCTGTGTTCAGCAGGGCTTGGGCAAAGGCTGCCACTGTTGAAAATGCCCAGGCAGGGTTCCGGGGCACAGGGATGTTCCCTCTCAATAAAGATATTCTCCCTGAGACTGCTTTTGCCCCCAGTAAGACCACCGAAAGAGTGCTACCACCCAGTCTACCATCCCTGCCCACAAGGCCGCAGTCTCTCCCAACCCTGCCCACTGGACCATGGTCGCCCCTGCTGGCCCACTCTGCCCACCAGCCATCAGCCCTGCTCTCTGGACATCAGCCCTCCCACCTGCCAGCCAGACCTCAGTCGCCTGCTGATCCGCCGGCCAGACCTCAGTCCTCTGCTTCCCTGACAGCCCTGCTACCTGTGGAACCACTTTACTTTTTCTCAGATGATGAGAAGGTGGCGTTTGAAGAGGTTGTGTTGGAGGAAGTACTGGAGGAAGACCTCTTCAAACAGTTCACACCACAGAAAGAAACCCACTCCCAGGATGAGGGACCTTCCACCTCCACAGTAAGTGATATTTTATATTACTTTCAAACTTAGGCTACATGACATGTTACACATGCATATTCATGCACACACAAGCACACACACACAATTTAGTCCCTAATCATATAAAATGTACACTAAATAATTATTCTATTTCTTGCAATAAAATAGGCTCTTTTTGTTATTTTCTTTCTGTTCAGTCTGTGAGATCAGTCACATTCACTGACTTGATCTCAGTGCCGCAAAGGGAGAGGGCCATCAGAAAGAGAGAGAAGCCACCATCATATCACCTAACAAGTGAGCAACACATTAACTATATATAAAAAAAAAAAAAGTCATCCAGCAAGCAACCAGCCAAGCAAGCCAGCAAGTACCCGGGCAGCAAGCAACCAAAATGGAAAAAAAAGCAGGACCTTGAAAAAAAAAGAGCATCACCTTGCAAAGTCTGCAACATCCACTATGGTGACCCAAATGACCCTAAGGCTGCTGAGGAATGGGTAAAATGTGATCCATGTTCTGCCTGGTTTCATGAGAGCTGTGGTGAAGAAAATGGAATCTGTGATGACGATGGTTTCATTTGCAAAGACTGTGTTTGAACAGTCTGTGTTTGACGTTTTCATCACACATGCACTAGTGATATGTTTCCAATTTTGAATATGAATATCAGTTATCAATTTTCAATGTGAACTTTTGTAATTTGCAAATTTTGTTCTAAATGTGTTGTACACACACACACACGCACACACGCGCACGCGCACACACACACACACACACACACGCACACGCACGCGCACACACACACACACACACACACACACACACACACACACACACACACACACACACACACACACACACACACACACACACACACACACACACACACACACACACACACACACACACCACTGACCACCACTGACCAATGATCTATGCTGTTCCAAAATGTACTTTTTTAATTGCACATTTGAATATGTGGGTTTGCACCCAAAATGTTCTTTTAGTTTTTTAATGGCATGTTTTAATGTTTGTTTAATGCAGTTTAAATTTATGTGGCTAAATAAAATTAAAATTGATGATAAATCACTATTTCCCTTTGCAGTTTGACTGGCCCATTGGTTACCTAAAACAGCGGCCCATTTTACCTGAAACTGCTCATGCAAAAAAAATTGGCACAGCTGATGTTTTAAGAACTGTAGGGCCTAAATAATAATATTTTTTTTACATAATTTCAACACAACATTATCAAAAACAGTCATTAATAATCATAAAAACACATGGAAAAGGCATATATGGTATTTTATTACTGTCCCAAGCGATTTACCAAAAAGTGGTCCAATTTAGCTGATATCACCCTACATTATTTTGGCAGTTAAAGTTTTTTTTTTTTTCTTGGAGTGACTAGTTGCCTATAACAAGTAGCCTATTGTAAAGGTGCAAAAAGTCAAAATTGTTATCAATATCCGGGCATGTTATCAATAACAATTTTTTTGAATATAAATGTACATTTGGTGAGGTTTTTGGGCTGGAAATCGTCGACCCAATCTGGCCACACTGATCACACATTCAAAAAATGGTTATTGATAACATGCCTCTGAATTTTGACTTTTTGCACCTTTACAATATTTATAGGCAACTAGTCATCAAATCTTCCGCTCCATGAAACACGTTAATGCTCAGTAGTACACATATGGTTCTTTAATGTATTTGCATTGTCCTAAAATGCGTTCATTTTTAATGGGAATATATGCGGCTGAAACGCGTAGCCAGGTGCATCTAAGAATGTTCAACATTAACTTTTTAATATAATATTATAGTCATTATGGCCTTTAGAAAAATGTTTTTTTGAGGAGGTGGGGTATGCACTGTGGCGCGGCCTAGTCTTTTGTCCTTAAAGGGATACTTCACCCAAAAATGAAAATTATGTCATCATTTACTCACCCTCAAGTTGTTCCAAACCTGTATGAGTTTCTTTGTTCTGAAGATATTTTGAAGATTGTTTGTAACCAAGCAGATAGATCAATCATTGACTGCCATAGTAGGGGGAAAATGCTATGGCAGTCAATGGTTGCATATAATCTGCTTGGTTACAAACATTCTTCAATCTTCAGAACAAAGAAACTCATACAGGTTTGGAACAACTTGAGGGTGAGTAAATGAAGACAGAATTTTCATTTTTGGGTGAACTACCCCTTTAATGGCATTTTTTCCCCTTACATTACTTTTACTTTTATACTTTAAGTAGTTTTGAAACCAGTACTTTTACACTTTTACTTGAGTAAAAGAGTTGATACTTCAACTTCTACTGAAGTCTTTTTAAACCCTAGTATCTATACTTCTACTTGAGTAATGAATGCGAATACTTTTGACACCTCTGTCCCCCACCCAAAATTAGTTGGCACCATGCACTCCCTGACGCAAATTAGTTGTCATACACAGAAGAAATGCGAATAAATATGCCTTAAGGACTGTACACAATTTGAAAAACGTTAATATAAGTCATGATATTAAACAGGGGTTACGGTTACCGTTAATACCTTAAACATTCGCACTAACATTTGCCTTTCCATAAAATCAGTAAGGTACATAAAAAGCTTTACCTCAGTAAAAATAAGTTCAAACGGACTACTAACTGTTTCTCAATGGCATTTCAGTTCAAAATGTTACTAGCTTTAGCTTTCCACCCCGATAACTTGCAGCTTCCACCTTCCAAAGCGAGAGACAAAATGGCGGACTGGTAAGCAGAGCAGTTAACTGTTTTTTCTTTGCGTGTTCCCAGGGGGAATTAGGATTTCACAGCCATCCCTGAGCTCCTTAATGCCTGCTGTTTTGAAAGGGATTATTAAAATGTCAAATCAATACATACAGTTTCCTTACACTATTTGGGAACAGGCCAATATCAAAAGGCAATTTGCAGCAATGTCCAGATTCCCAATTGACTGCACTCATATTGCTATAAGGGGGCACTACGTGAGAACGAGTTCATTTATGTGAATCGAAAAAACGTGTGCATTCCATGTTTTCTAATGGTTCAAGCCTACTGTACAATTAATTATTAGTTATACTGTGCCAGGTGGCAGTGGTTACCCCCTGAGACGTTGGCCCCTCACCCCATTTCCAAACCCTCAGAGTGCAGAGCAAATGATGCCCACGCTCGTGCGCGCTCGGTAGTTGAGAGAGCCATTGGCCTCCTCAAGTGTAGCTGGCGTTGCCTTGATGTTTCAGGTGGTAGACTTTTATATCAACCAAAAAAAGTCTGCCAGATCATCATGCAATGCACCATTCTACACAACATGGCACAGAGGAATGGTGTCCCTCTTCCCCCTTACCAACACCATGAGGAGCCTGACCCACATCCCCCTCCCCGACATGAATGGCATCAGCAGGGAGCAAGGCTCCGCAATGAAGTAATGAGGCATTTGTGAAGGGACAACAACGCAAAGATTAATTTTTTCACAAGATATTTTAATAAAGATACAATGTCACACAACACAGTCCTTATATACTTAAGCTCATCTGACTGTAATTGCATCGATTGTGTCTCTCTGTGTCTGAATGAAAGCCTCAGTCAGCACCGGCCACTTCCAATCGTGCCATGCACTCTGGACGTGCTGGGGACCTCCGGACACTCCACAGCTGCTGCAGACTCAGTGCTGGGAGTCTCTTTACCACACTCTTCTCCCATACCCTCTGGAAGAACAAGGCCACAATAAAATATTGTGCTATTTTTATTTTTGTTTAACTGTACTCATGCAATACAATACAATTATTTACCTGGTTCCCCTGTCTCCACCATGTCTGTGTCTGCCTCCCTGTCAGACACAATGCTGCACACACTGATTTTTCCTGTGATTGAAGCCAGGCGAGTTTGGAAAGATCAGGCGTGCCAGGACCCCCACCAGTTGCAGATACACATTTTTGGTGGCAGGCGAGCCTTTTTTTGGCTCCCACCTTGATGTCGGACCACTTCTTTTTTATTTCAGGAATCGTCCTGTTGGCTGAACCAACTGAATTCACCACTGCAGTGACATTCTGCCACTTTTTTTTTTAGGTTAGTGATGCCACTGCTGTGGCTACCAAACAAAATAACTTTTCTTTCCTCCACCTCCATCACAAGAACCTCTATTTTGGTGTCAGAGAAATTTCGTTGCTTTACCTTGGTCTCCATTGCTGCCATTGTTGAGCATAAAGGACCATTTGCTGGGTCATATTAATACGCATGGCCACTTAATGAGGTGATTTGCATTGGCTATATATGGTTGAATGTGGGCGTATAAAGGGCGGTATGTGAGATTTTTTTTACGTGCGCAAATTATTAGGTATGTTGTGATTTCTAAAGAAAAATTGCGTAAATATGTGCGAAAGGTTTAAATCAAAATTTTTGTTTGCGTACGCCATTTTCAGATTTATGTCGTACGTTCCCTTTTAGTAAGATTTATAAGCAAAATTTTACAAATGAGGCCCCGGTTGTTTTAACCACTCGTTAAAATGATTTGGTTCAAAGGAGTTATAAATATATACTATATTTATAAAAACTTTATCAAGTAAATTATCTAGCTTCCACCAGATCGTCTTCCGTATTCAACTTACGGAAAAAGTGTAACGCCTTTCGGAGTTCAAAATGCTACGTCTGACGACATTGCACACCAGTTACGTTTTTTTCCGATCTGGCAGAAGCTAGATAATTGACTTTATAAAGTTATAAATATGGATATTTTACTTACACAAATGCCTCGCTTCACTTCAGAAGGCTTTTATTAACCCCCCTGGAGCCGTGTGGAGCAGTTACATGATGGATAGATGCACTTTTATGGATTTCATAAACAGAGCAACAATCACTGCAACAATAAAGCTTGGAAGAGACAGGACATTTTTAATATAACTCCGATTGTATTTGTCTGAAAGAAGAATGTCATATACACCTAGGATGACTTGAGGGTGAGTAAATCATGGGCTCATTTTCATTTTTTGGTGAACTAACCCTTTAATAAATGACGTGACAGTTGCATGTATTAGTGAAAAAGATATTTAAATGTTTGTTGTCCAATGATGTGCTGAAAATATTAGGAAACTACTAAAGACTGAGAGACTTTGTCTAAAAGGTAAAACCAGATATAGATTCATTTGAAAGGCAAATAGTGAGAAATATGTTTTCTTTTTTAAATTTAAGAGTTCATATGTGTCAGTATTGAAATGCATATAAATATGTTTTTCTGATATTAAAAATGTGGACATTTAAAGTCTATTTGAGTCTAAAAATACCTGAAAATGGGTATAAAATATCTAAAAATATGATTGTCCAAGAATCAGTTGACCCCCCATATTTAATATCATAAATATGATGTATGCTATAGATACTAGTATTAACTCAGACAATTGATTATAATGTTAAATATACTTTACAGGAGTTAAAGTGTGACAAAAGGTCTGCTAAATATTCTGACGATTTTTGTGAAGACATTGTTTTTTGTCTACAAAGTGTGCCAAAAACAGCAAATTTGGTGTTATTTATATTAGATCGGACCAAATACAATAATTTGATTAGCCAATTAATTATCTTCTAAGAACGTGGATATTTGCCACAAGTTGTTAGCACTATTAGAAGACCAAGGGCCTATACCATGAAGCAGGTTTAGCTGGATAGCCAGATATGTTTAAGCTTAGTTTTGCCAATCCTGGGTTTTAGGTACCATTAAAGTGGTTTGGCTTTTAGCAGTGTTCATCTCCTAGTAACTTACGCTCCACGGCTAACGTGCTCCAGGATAAGAGATCTCAAACTGAAATTGGACCAATCAGCTGTGAGCAAAGTGACACACCTCTGATGCAATGAAGTCACTCCCCGTTTCTACTCTAAATTAAAGGTCACTACATAGCAAATTACTTTTAAAGACTAAAGCGTCTGGCTTTTAACAATGCTTATTTATAATAATAATAATTTTGAATGATTTAGATATAATTTATGTAATTATTATACCCTTAATCAATTACACATGTATCATTTTAGTTAATCAATCATTAATAGGCACTTAGTTAAAATTACTATAAATAGTTTATATAAAAGTCATACCAATAAGCTTTAAAATCTATAAACAAAGCTATAAAAACGACTACATGTGAGCTTAAATATTCAATTCTCTATATATATCAACTAAACTAACTTCATAACTTTTACTTGCAGTGACGTAGTGAATATTTTCTTTAAATTGTCCTCTTTCATAGACAGCTCTTTTCTTCTTGCTGTGTAAATTTGTTTAAATTCTTAATATTTTTCAATCATGTAATATTCTGCAGAAGAGAGAAATTAATCTCACAGCTTCTCTCACTAGAGGTGAATCTCAGTTTCACTGATCCATTTCGCTGATTGTTAAACTATTACCATCATGGTACAGGCCCCAGGAGCAAAACATTACAGACAGAAATACAAAAATAAACTACAAAATTGCTAATTCCGCTGATCTAGCCATCGAGCCACCCCCCTGTGAATGGCCCTGCTCTCAAACAACATACATTTGCATATATCCAGACTGCAGCACCTCTGTCCCCAAATTTAAGGCCTTTTAAAGGGATTGTTTAAGTTTGTTATACTATTTGTGACTTTTTAATGGTCTTAATAAATCAATTTTTAAAGGGTTAGTTCACCCAAAAATGAAAATTCTGTCATTAATTACTTACCCTCATGTCGTTCGACACCCGTCAGACCTCCGTTCATCTTCGGAACAGAAATGACGATATTTTAGTTGAAATCTGATGGCTCTGAAAGGCCTCCATTGGCACAATGCACGGTACACTCTCAAGACCCTTAAAAGGTACTAAAGACGTCGTATCATGTCGAATCATGATTCGGATCGCGTGTCAAACCGCCAAACTGCTGAAATTTGGCGATTCAAACAGCTGAAACGACTCGCTGATTCATAACGCTTCGAAGCTTCATGATGCCTTGTTTTGAAATCGTCATCACTATGTAAGTCGTTATTTAGGGTTTTTTTGCGCACAAAAACTATTATCGCCGATTCATAAAGTTATTTTAGAACCACTGTAATGAGATGGACTTTGTAACGACGTTTTTAGTACCTTTTAAGGGTCTTGAGAGTGAACCGTGCCATTGTGCCAATGGAGGCCTTTCAGAGCCATCAGATTTCAACTAAAATATCTTCATTTCTGTTCCGAAGATGAACGGAGGTCTGACGGGTGTCGAACGACATGAGGGTAAGTAATTAATGACAGAATTTTCATTTTTGGGTGAACTAACCCTTTAAGGACCCACAGAAACCCTGTTATTTGCTTGTGAAGTTATGGTATTTATTTCCTCAGTAATTATACTTTTTTTTAATGTTTTAAAGGCAATAAAAATTAAAGTTGTGTAATGTGTCTTGATTTAGGCTAATTTAACATATGGTGATACACTATTTTGGATTATTATAGTCTGTTACTGTAGCTATTGGACAGTTTTTACTGTAATTGTACACTATTTTTAACAGTGTGTGTGTGTGTGTGTGTGTGTGTGTGTGTGTGTGTGTGTGTGTGTGTGTGTGTGTGTGTGTCATGAGGGTGAGAGTAAATGATGAGAGGATATTCATCTGCTGGTGAACTATCCCTTTAATGCTGATCTATGGCAGATTGAAGAAACAGCAGAACTAATGGATGACTCTGGGACAGTGGATTAACCGGAGAGACACTGGAGTGGATAAATCTCAGGGACAGGCTAGTGACTGAATCGTCTGGATGGGACAATGAACACAACTACTGTGACTGTATATGTGAGTCTACATGGAAAATAAGTAATAAGAAGTAATTAATTCAGACACAAAAAAATGAAGTGACTGCATTGTGCGATTGCTTTAATTTATATTTTTCCCTCTCAATGTGAACTGTATCATTAACTTACCATTGTGCTTTTTAATGTATTTCAATATTACATTTGAGTATGAATTTTGTCATAGTTTCGTATATATAAAATATAAAAGTCTATGCACTTTTGTGATTTTAGACGCAGCAGTGTGTGAACTGGACTTTTATTTTGGTGTGGTGGTGTGACGTCATAAAGCGGCGACGCGCTCCTGCATCTGTTGTGATTCGGCTGAAGAAAGGTTTGTGTTTTAAGCTTTTAAAGTGTTTAAAGCAAAGCAGAATGAATGATGAATTATTAAATGTAACAATGCATTGCTTCATCCAACATTTATCAGCGTTGTGTTAGAAAATAACAGAATTAAACTCGTGTGTAACAGAAGGAGCGTCTAATTTCGCTTTTTATCGTGAATCAGTTTAAACATGAATTCAGTCTCTGGCGAGAGACGAGAGAAACGGATTGAACCGATTGATTCACAACAAATGCTTCAGTGATTCGAAGCGCTATTTCCATTTTTATCTAGATTTCTACAAATCATTAAATAGCTAAACTTCCTAATATATTAAGGGTGTGTATAATTTTCATTCTCTGTAACGTTAGTGTTAGTTTTGAGTGTTTTTGTCTAATCAGGTTATCTAGGTCCATATCTATTGCTCTGACTGATGAATTTGGGCAGAAATAGAATTCATGACAATACAATATTCTTTACTTAAATGTAATTCATAGTTCAGTAGCTAATACTCAAAAGTTGACCATCTGAATTCAACAACTGACCAACTAATAATGTATTACCTTAATTGTTTTAGACATTGGTTTGAGTCTGTGTTAACTGCATCTTAGAAAATTATACGTTTTTTAAATAAATTGTAAATAGTAGCAATTATTTTAAATAGAATTTCTCCAAACATTTGTGTTTAGATAAAACTTAAATAAATAAAAAAATTGATTTAATTAATGATAAATGCAATGACCAATCGAATCGATCTCTTTATGTTTATATCTCTTCTCCTCCATCTAAATTAGTTAAAATAGGTTAATATGTTTCCCTCATTTGAGTGGGGATATTTTGGGGAATTTCTTAGTCGGTATTGTGTAACAAATAAAACCAAAGAAGTGTCATTTAAAATTGTTCACAGAATATATCCTGTGAAAGACACATTAGGCATGAGATGTCTTGATGTCTAAGTGTTAAAATGAACTTCAACCTAGTCTTAAATCAGTTTTACTTCATTTGAATGAATGACTTTTCCAAAACAAAAAATATATATTATAGGTTTGTTTTTGTTATTAGGAAAAATATGCATCGAATTGGACGCATAACATATGTATTATGTTTAATACATGTTTATATGTCAAATATCTATTTTTAAATGATATTTATGCAAATATTTCTTAAATGTGTGTGTGTGTGTGTGTGTGTGTTCAAATATGCATAATAATTAGATGCAGTAGACACACATATATTATGTAAACACAAACTTAAGTTTCAGCTTTGCAACCATACTCCCCCTGAAACCCAAAGACTCGTGGTTTCTCGCACGCTGCCCGGTGGGTCATGGGAATAACGGCGTCGGCATCGTTTACGGTCGGAACTATGACAGTATCTGATCGCCTTCAAACCTCCGAGTTTCGTTCTTGATTAATGAAAACATTCTTGGCAAGTGCAAGACGGACGAAAAACGAAAGCATCAGTCCAAGAATTTCACCTCTAGCGGCGCAATACGAATGCCCCCGGCCGTCCCTCTCAATTCTGGCCCCGGGTTCCAGAAACCCACAAAAATAGAACCGGAGTCCTATTCTGTTATTCAGCGGAGATGGCCAGGCCTGCATTGAACACTCTTAATTTTTTCAACTTGAATCACTGAAAATGTAATCGTTTGCCCAGCACTAAAATTGAACTTTAAAAGTTAACTTTGATCATGTTCTATTCTGTAACGAATGTTATTATGAATCATACACTGTCAGAATAAAAAGGATTTGAACAGCCTGTCAATGGCAGTCCCTTATGAAAATAAACCTTTTCTACTGTGACCAGAGTTGAACTACACTTATATAGATTTCCATGGTTACCACTGCAAGTAAACATTTTAACCATGTGTACACAAAAATATAATCTAATGCAATTAAGGCGTATTGAATGTTAAAATGCCCAAATATAATGTTAAAACATAAAAGTTTAGAGGTATCGATATCTGGTGATACTGGCCTTGAAAGTATTGGTATTGCATCGAAAACAAAATAAGTGGTATCGCCCATCCCTAACTAAGAGAGATTTAGGACCCAGAGATTTAGTTTGGATTTATTTTTCTTTCTGTTAATTATTCTCATCTTGAACAGGACAAATGAAAAACTCCTGGTGAAGCGACTGAGATCCATGTGACACTATTATAAAGATGGAGTTTATTAAAGAGGAGAGTGAAGACGTGAAGATTGTAGAAGAAATGAAGATTGAAGAAACATTCAGAGTGAAACATGAAGAAACTGAGGAACAAACAGGTTGGTTTCATTCTCAAAGCTGAACTCGCTCATTTGATCCTAATTAAAATGTCCAGCTCTACAGAAATTAAGGATATTTTTTTGAAGAATGTCAAAGACAGTATAAACACAAGAAATGAACTGAAAATGTTTTTGAGTGCTTGTAATATCTGAGAGAAAACTCTGTGTACCAGTGGAGCTTTGCTGGCATCTAATGGGTAAAATCTGGTACTGCGCTCAAACTAACTTACTGAAAGTAAGTATAAAGTTATATTAAAACTAATACAGTGTATATATGTATACTCTAACTGAAATCTAATTTGAGATATCAACGATTTTCAAGCAGTTTTCGAGTTCAACATGTTTCATAAAAATATATATTTTATATAAAGTTATGTTCATAAATCATAAAAAAAGTAATAGAGGTTTAAGTTTATTTCAACAATAATCTGCCATGGGTCTTCTTTAAAAAATAACTTCTTAAATCGGTGCTCCCAAGCTTCAAATTTGTATGACTTTTTTGACACAGACATTTGTGTCCACTACAGACCTATGTGTACCTACTTTTATTTAATTGACGTACAAGGGTTAAATGTATTCATAGAACGGACTTCACAAATCTAACTAAGAAGCACATAGCTAGCTTAGTTAGCTTACCTTAGTCTGACAACCTGCACCTGGCGTGACTTCTTTATCGTAGCCGAGCCATTTCTCAAGGTAAGGGTGTTCGTTAGTCGGCTTCCCGTCCATGAAATGGTACGAACACACATAAGGGCACTTTAAGTTTAGCGCCTTCCGCCATTCTTTTGCCTCAGGTGCTCCTCATCTTTAAGGTGATGGGTGTAAATTAAAGTGCACCACTACACTCCGACCGCTCCACACTGTGTTTGTAAGATCATGGGTGCAATTGTTCTCTCCTCTTAATCCAATTGTTATGGCAGCCCCTAACTAAGCATATAATACGTGACATATTTGCTGTCTGTAATCATCTATTTTATCGTTATGGCAAGCAACTAGCTTAGGTCCCTCTCAGCCGGAAGTTTCCCTTGTTGGAAACTTCACCCTTGTTGTCGTGGAAAATAAGGTGAATACATATCTATGATATTAACCCCTAACCCTGACACGTACCTTAACATTTCTTTGTTGACAACAGCATATTTATAAACGACTCATATTACGCATTTGGGAAGATTGGAGTATGTTGCGTTCCTGTTCCTCACTTACAGAGTAGCATTTACTATGAATTTAAATTGAAAATGAACACAATGTTGTGCTTTACTCTGAAACCTGCAGCACGTCAGTCTGTATATTTATATAGTTACAACACAACGGTTGTGATTTGATGATCGCACAAAGCCATATCACATTCTCATAACCATGCATTGTCAAAATTCAAACAGTTACCAGACAACTGGAGTAACAGTTTCGAAAATAAACCGAAAAATAACTGAAACCTAAAATAACTAACTTCCGGCGGACCGCGGTACGCATCGATTTACAGCGAAAGAGTAACCCTAGATGCGTCCGTATTGGCAAAGCAAAACAAAACACCAGTCATGAATTAGAAGATAAAACAAGATTTTTTAAAGAGAAATGGCGGAGGATTTCAATATAAGGGAAGAGGGGCTTTAGTTTATTGCCCAGCCCTATCTGCGTGAGGCGTCCAAGCTTGCGATGCTCCTTTACATTGCTTCAGGGGATACTCTTATGGACTTCAAAACAGAACTTCCCTTTCAATGCCATTATAAAGCTTGGACGAGCCAGGGCATTTTTAATATAACTCAGATTGTATTCGTCTGAAAGAAGAAAGTCATATACACCTAGGATGACTTGAGGGTGAGTAAATCATGGGCTAACTTTTTAACACATTTTTGGGTGAACTAAACCTTTAAGGAGTGTGCGCCGTGACTCCTCGCATAACACTTCTGATCACAAACAATCTCGTTGGGAATCCTGAGAACACCTACCAGAATTGGTAGGTCACATTTTCTGACACGAAATTCTTTTAAGCACTCTTCTTCCATGTAAGCAAAGTTAAAAGTCAAGTATCACTTACACTGTAAATCTAGGTTTTTAGACTTACTGGCATCATACATGAGTAAAAACTTTTCTTCTGACAATACATTATTATGTAAAGCCAAAAGCAATCCTTCTCTTGCTTTTTTAAATGAATTTTTGTTTGCATTTCAATAAATGACTGACTGCTGCACTGCGGCGTCTTGTTTACCATTGCTTAGCTGTGATTTTTGCGTTCTCGGCTACGGCGGTGTGACAGCATACTTCCGGTCGCCGTAGCTGTTCCATTCGCAGCTGTTGCTTAAAAGTCCCTAATATCGTAGATATTTTCCACATACGTGGTACTGTGTGTTACTCACTACTGGCTTTTTTGACACCGTATACCACTTCAGAGTTCACATTGGTGGTGCGAATGCAACTATATGATCCAGTATACATGTTATTAGTTTTAATGTTTTACGTGTCTAAATGTTTTGATGTCTGTTGCTTAGTGGGATTAAACTATGATTAACTTTTGTCTTTTTTCGTGTTAGACCTGATGCCATTGAAAGAGGAGAGTCAAGATCTGAATGAAATGGAAAAGAAAGATCAGTACAGGACACATCATCTTAAAAAATCTTTTAGTTGCTCACCGACTGAAAAAACTACCTCACGAAAAAGTGCTCAAAAGACAGGAACTATAGGTGATTTCACCTGCCAACTGTGTGGACTACATTTCAAAAAGCATGAAAACCTTGAAGTCCACTTGAGAGTTCACAGTAGAAGGAAGCTTTACCCCTGCCAACATTGTGGAGTAATTTTCAATCAAAATGGACACCTTAAAGTTCATGTCAGAACTCACACTGGAGAGAAACCTTTCACCTGCCAACAGTGTGGAATGAGTTTCAGACAAAAAGAGCATCTTAAAGGCCACATGAGAATTCATACTGGAGAGAAGTCTTTCATCTGCCCTCACTGTGGAGACAGTTTCAGTCAAGATGGAAATCTTAAAGTCCACATGAGAATTCATTCTGGGGAGAAGTAGAATAAAGAAAACATTTGTACTTTCCAAAAGTGTTCATATGTAAAACTGATTTAGAAGCTAGCTGTGCATATGCCCTTGATGCATGTTTGTGTTTATGCAAACGCAAGTATGCCAAACTGACTTTGCGTACTAATAAGCTCATGAGATCATGTTAGACAAACAACTTGGAACAAGAAGATCTGTAAATGATATGAAACATGTTTATGTGTGATTAATAGTTTAAGCCCCGTTTCCACCGAAATTACCCGGAACAATTTATACCAGGAACTTTTTTTCGCCCAGACCTGCTACTGTCTGCGTTTCCACTGTGGTCTAAAGTACTGTGACGATTAGGCAAATTAGTCGGTGATGTAGGACTGCGTGCGCCTGCTCCTCCCAGTCAGCGACGGACAGTAATCACTTTTGCGCGATACTGTCTGCAACAATAACCAGCAAAAGCAGGGCTGCTTGCATCTCCTCCATACTTGTTATGTATTGGTTTACTAAAGAGGTAATTAACAAAATGGCGGAAAAGAGATGAGCACTGATACTAAAGCGTATTCTGAAAGCTCGTAAAGCTAGATTTAAAATAAGACAACGTATGTTATAATCAGCTATTACGGACATTGACCGTGAGACGGCTGAGACAAACGCATGCCATCAGACAGAAAGAGCAAGACTGATATTTACTGAACGCAGAACGAACCTCGCAAAAGACTTTTGAAAATGCCGGTTGAAATAAAACGCTGCGTGAGCTCAACCAATCAGCATGTTCACCGTCCAAGTCCCACCCCGAAAGTTCCTGAACTTTGAAAAAGTACGACATTGGGAGCAGGAAATATTTACCTGGAACTTCATTTAGACCCTGGTTCCTGCGGTCAAAACACACCGAGTACTAGGGCTGTGTATTGCCAAGAATCTGGCGATACGATACGTATCACGATACAGGGGTTAAGATACGATATATTGTTATATATTGCGATATTGTAAGAAAGGCAATATATGACGATATTTCTTTTTTTTAATAGAAAGATCTAATTTAAAAAAATAAAGAACACAACCATATGCATAACCTGACAAGTAATTATTTTATTTTATTAATACAGTATCATTTATATCACTAATCACCATTTTGTGCAATCCAAGTAAAGGGAAATGCAGGAAAAGTGACTGCAGGATTCTTTATGTGTATATGTTTTAAAGGTTCACAGTATAACAGTTTTTAATTTCTAAACTATTTAACAACAGAAAGTGCATAGTCCATTCCATGACTGAATGACTGATTGTTTTATACAACCCCAAATCAGAAAAAGTTAGGACAGTATGGAAAACGCAAATAAAAAAAAAAGTGATTTCTAAATTTACTTTGACTTGTATTTCATTGTAGACAATATGAACACAAAATATTTCATGTTTTGTCTGGTCAACTTCATGTCATTTGTAAATATGCATCCTTTCCTGTCATTCAGACCTGCAACACATTTAAAAAAAAGTTGGGACAGTAAAGCATTTACCACTTTGTAATGTTGTCATTCCTTTTCACAACACTTAAAAGACGTTTAGGGACTGAAGACACCAAGTGATGAAGTGTTTCAGGTGTAATTTTGTCCCATTCTTCCTGCAAACAAGTCTTAAGGTGGGCAACAGTACGGGGTCTTCGTTGTCGCATTTTGCGCTTCAAAATGCGCCACACATTCTCTATTGGAGACCGGTCGGGACTGTAGGCAGGCCCGTCAAGTACCCGTACCCTCTTCCTCCGCAGCCAGGACTTTGTAATGTGTGCAGAATGTGGTTTTGCATTGTCTTGTTGAAATATGCATGGACGTCCCTGGAAAAGATATCTTCTTGAAGGGAGCATATTATGCTCCAAAAACTCTATGTACTTTTCAGCATTAATGGTGCCTTCACAGAAGTGCAAGTTCCCTTTGCCAAGGGCACTGACACAACCCCATACCATGACAGACCCTGGCTTTTGGACTTGTTGCTGGTAACAGTCTGGATGATCCTTTTCTTCTTTGATCCGGAGCACACAACATCCATTCCTCCCAAAAATACCTCAAATACTGATTCATCTGACCACAGTACACGTTTCCACTGTGTGATGGTCCATCCCAGATGCCTCCGAGCCCAGAGAAGTCGACGGCGCTTCTGGACACTGTTAACATAGGGCTTCCTTTTGGCACAGTGCAGTTTTAACTGGCATTTGTGGATGTAACTATGTATTGTGGTACTTGACAAAGGTTTGCCAAAGTAGTCCTGAGCCCATGTGGTGATATCGCTTATAGATGAATGACGATTCTTGATGCAGTGCTGCCTGAGGGATTGGAGATCACGGTTGTTCAGCTTAGGCTTGCGCCCTTGTCCTTTACGCACTGAAATTCCTCCAGATTCCTGGAATCTTTTAATTATGTTATGCACTGTGAAATATCCAAATCTCTTCCTATCTTTCTTTGAGGAACATTGTTTTTAAACATTTCAATAATTTTCTCACGTATTTGTTGGCAAACTGGCGATCCTCTGCCCATCTTTGCTCCTAAAGGATTAGACCTTTCTTGGATGCTGCTTTTGTACCAAATCATAATTACAATCACCTGTTGACATCACCTGTTTCAAATCACATCATTATTTAACCATTTTACCTCATTACTAGCCCTAAATTGCTCCTGTCCCAACTTTTTTTGAAATGTGTTGCAGGTCTGAATGACAGGAAAGGACGCATATTTACAAATGACATGAAGTTGACAAGACAAAACATGAAATATTTTGTGTTCATATTGTCTGCAATAAAATACAAGTCAAAGTAAATTTAGAAATCACTTTTTTTTTTTTTTTTTTTTTTGGCGTTTTCCATACTGTCCCAACTTTTTCTGATTTGGGGCTGTATTTAATACTGTAAAGCTGTTTGCTTTAAAGCAGTCTATTGTATAAAGTGCTATTTAAAATACTGAACTGCAGAGCTGGTGCATCTATATCCACATCGCTATGATCAGATGCTTTTGTTCTGCTGCCACCGCTGTCAATTTTGTTGTGTGTTTATTTTGTTACTGAGAGGAAAACATGCTGAACATATTCTATCGAAACTCTTCGCAGCAGCGCGGATAACGTTGGGATGTTAAGCGATCGAGCTCTCGGATTCAATGCGTTTCCCGAGTATTGGATTTTAACTTGGCCTATTTTGCAAACAAAATGACACTTGTCGATTTCCTTAGTGGCTTCTTTATAGCTGAAGCCAAAATGAGTCCACACTTCATCTCTGTATACTGCGGGAGCGAAATAATTCTATCGTCTTGTGAGCTGGGTTTGCTAATACAACACTAGCAGCGATGCACGCACCTTCATCTCGCGCTTCTCCGGCTGCGTGTCAGTTACGTTCTGAGATAACATTGCCATCTAGCGGTTGGGTTTTATACAGTCTGTGGTTTAAACCGAACACAATGCCACGAATCTTGGATGTAATTAAATAAATATATAAATATCGATACAGTGTTTTTGAGAATCGATACAGTATCGCCAAACATAATATTGTGATATCAGAATCAGAATCAGAATGAGCTTTATTGCCAGGTATGTTTACACAAACTAGGAATTTGTTGTAGTGACAGAAGCTCCACAGTGCACAGAATGACAGTGACAAGACACAGATAATAAAAATAAAAAATAAAAATTACAATATACAAATATACAGACAATGTACAAAATAGCATAGACCCAATATAAAAATTAAAAAGAAATTAAATAAGCAACATACTATGTACACGTATTATAGGTTTAAATTAGAAATGTAAATAAGTGTGTTAAAAATAAGTGAATAAAAGGAATGTACAATTGTGTGTGTGTGTGTGTGTGTGTGTGTGTATACGTGTGTGAGTTTCTCGTTTATTGTGAAGTGTTCATGAGATGGATTGCCTGAGGGTAGAAACTGTTCCTGTGCCTGGTCGTTCTGGTGCTCAGTGCTCTGTAGCGTCGACCGGATGGCAACAGTTGGAAGAGGGAGTGTGCTGGATGAGAGCGGTCCAGAGTGATTTTTCCAGCCCTTTTACGTACTCTGGATAAGTACAGATTTTGGAGAGTAGGGAGGGTTGTACCAGTGATTCGCTCAGCAGACCGCACTACCCTCTGTAGTCTCCTGAGGTCAGATCTGGTAGCTGAGCTGTACCAGACGGTAATTGAAGTGCATAGGATGGATTCAATGATGGCAGAATAAAACCGTTTCAGCAGTTCCTGTGGCAGATTGAACTTCCTCAGTTGGCGGAGGAAGTATAACCTCTGTTGGGCCTTTTTCCCAATGGAGGCAATGTGAATGTCCCACTTCAGGTCCTGAGAGATGGTGGTGCCCAGGAACCTGAATGACTCCACTGTTTTCACAGTACTGTCCATGATGGTGAGTGGGGGGAGAGCAGGGGGGTTTCTCCTGAAGTCCACGATCATCTCCATTGTTTTGAGCGTGTTAAGCTCCAAGTTGTTCTGACTACACCAGACAGCCAGCTCTTTAGCCTCCTGTCTGTAAGCAGACTCGTCACCGTCCCGGATGAGGCCGATGACTGTGGTGTCATCCGCAAACTTCAGGAGCTTGACAGAGGGGTCTTTAGAGGTGCAGTCGTTGGTGTAGAAGGAGAAGAGCAGTGGGGAGAGAACACAGCCTTGAGGAGCTCCAGTGCTGATGGTGCGGGTGCTGGATGAGAATTTACCCAGCCTCACAAGCTGCTGCCGGTCTGTCAGGAAGCTGGTGATCCACTGACAGACAGAGGTGGGCACGGAGAGCTGAGTTAGTTTGGGCAGGAGGAGGTTTGGGATGATAGTGTTGAAAGCCGAGCTGAAGTCCACAAACAGGATCCTTACATAAGTCCCTGGTTTATCCAGATGTTGCAGGATGAAGTGCAGACCCATGTTTACTGCATCATCCACAGACCTGTTTGCTCTGTAAGCAAACTGCAGGGGGTCCAGTAAGGGTCCGGTGATGTCCTTCAGATAAGCCAGAACCAGTTTTTCGAATGACTTCATGACGACAGACGTTAGCGCCACAGGTCTGTAGTCATTAAGTCCTGTTGTCTTGGAGTTCTTTGGAACCGGGATGATGGTGGAGCGTTTGAAGCAGGAGGGAACCTCGCACAACTCCAGAGATCTATTGAAGATCTGTGAAAAGATGGGGGCCAGCTGATCAGCACAGGTTTTCAGACAGGCTGGTGTTACACCATCTGGGCCTGGTGCTTTTTTCCTTTTGTTCTTCCTGAAGACCTGGCGCACGTCATCTTCACTGATCTGAAGTGGAGGAGTGGGGGAGAGGGGGGTTGTTGGAGGTGTTAATGGTGTTCTTTCAAACCTGCAATAGAACTCGTTCAGTTCGTCTGCCAGTTGTTGATTCACCACAGTGCTGGGGGATGGTGACTTGTAGTTGGTGATGGCTTTCAGACCTTTCCACACTGATGAGGAGTCGTTGGAATAGAACTGGTTCCTTAGTATTTCGGAATAGTTCCTCTTTGCCAATTTTATCTCCTTTTTTAGTGTGTATTTGGCCTGTTTATACAAGACTCTGTCCCCATTCCTGTAGGAATCTTCTTTGGCCTGACGGAGCTGTCTGAGTTTTGCAGTGAACCACGGTTTGTCATTGTTGTAAGTTAGATGAGTCCTGGTAGGAATGCACATATCTTCACAGAAACTGATATATGAAGTAACAGTATCTGTAAGCTCATCCAGGTCGGTGGCAGCAGCTTCAAAAACACTCCAATCAGTCCAATCGAAACAGGCTTGTAAAGCTTGCTCTGTTTCAGTGGTCCATCTCTTTACAGGCTTTGCTACAGGTTTAGCAGATTTAAGTTTTTGCCTGTAGGTTGGTATGAGATGAACTAGGCAGTGATCAGAGAGCCCCAAAGCTGCCCGTGGGACAGAGTGATATGCATTCCTTATTACTGTGTAACAATGGTCCAGTATATTACTTTCTCTGGTGGGACATGTAACATGCTGTCTGTATTTTGGCAGTTCATTGGAGAGATTTGCTTTGTTAAAATCTCCAAGAATGATTAAGACAGAGTCCGGGTGCTTTTGTTCGGTCTCTGTAATCTGATCGGCAAGTTTCTGTAACGCCAGGTTCACGTGCGCTTGCGGTGGGATGTAGATGCTTACGAGAATGAACGAGCAAAACTCTCGTGGCGAATAGAACGGCTTGCAGTTAATGAAAAACGCTTCTAGATCAGTACAGCACATTTTCGTTAATACTGTTACATCTCTACACCACCTTTCGTTGATGTAAAAGCATGTCCCGCCGCCGCGCGATTTCCCCGTTGATTCTGCGTCGCGATCCGCTCTAAACAGCTGATAACCCGGCAGATGAAGCGCGCTGTCCGGTATCGCGTCATTCAGCCAGGTTTCCGTGAAACACAGAGCAGCAGAGTTTGAAAAATCCTTATTAGTTCGGGAGAGCAGAAGAAGTTCGTCCGTTTTGTTGGGAAGAGAGCGGAGGTTCGCCAGATGTATACTAGGCATCGCCGTCCGAAATCCGCGCTGTCGAAGCTTCACAAGTGCGCCGGCCCGCTTGCCCCGTCTGCGCGTCCTGAAGCGTTTGAACAGTGCAGCCGCTCCACTAACTACAACGTTCAGCAAAACGTCCGAATAATTGAAAACCGGTTTGAGATTCTGAGGTGCGTTCTGCCGAATGCTCAGCAGTTCATCCCTGGTAAAACAGATCGTGTTTCCAAAACAAAAAACAGGTAAAACTAACAAAAACACTACAACAACTGGGGAGCTCAGCACAGAGGCTGCCATCCGCGGCGCCATCATGATCGAATCAGAATTCACGTATATCGATATTTTCTTACACCCTTACCGAGTACCACCCCAAAGTTCCTAGTTCCTGGAGAAAGTTCCTGCGGTGGAAACGCGGCTTTAGACTTTAGAACAGGGCAGGGGTCGGGCACCTTTTTTGACCAAAGAGCCATTTTTAAAAAATGTTTTTTTATGCATTTCTCCAAAAGAGCCACATTAAAAAAAAAATAATAATAATAATAATGTTATTAAAAAATTTTTTTTTCAATAACATTTCAACAGCAGTATTTGATGTCCATAGACAACTAAAAACAAACAATATCACTCTTTTAGTATTTCTTTTCAATATAAAAGCACATCCTGCTCTTTTCTTTCCCATTAATTCATGTTTTGTTAATTAGTTTAAACGGTAGCATAAACTGAAATCTGCAGGGATTTTCATAAATACGACACATTTATAGGACATAAAAGGTAACTGCGGCAAAAGGGAATTGTACCAGTGGGTGAAATGTTTTGAAATGTCTCTGCACAGCAAAGTTACCAGTTTCAATAAAAGGATATATTAAAGTTTCGATAGCCTACTTTTACATTTTAGCTGCTGTTCTAAAAGTAGTGTTCACCATAACCTCAAACAAGCTACACCTGCTTGAATCCCATTGAAGGAGCTATAGGTTACCAACTGTAAGTGGTTAAATGCTGTCGCAAACAGCACTGAACATGCAGCTGGTACAACCTGAATATTTTTATTATCATAAACTTTTCATTAAAGGGTTAGTTCACCCAAAATTGAAAATTCTGTCATTAATTACGTACCCTCATGTCGTTCGACACCCGTAAGATCTCCGTTCATCTTCGGAACACAAATTAAGATTTTTTTTTTTTTAAATCCGATGGCTCAGAAAGGCCTCCATTGGCAGCCATGACATTTCCTCTCTCAAGACCCATAAAAGGTACTAAAGACGTTGTTAAAAAGTCCATCTCATTACAGTGGTTCTACAGTAATTTAATGAAGCGACAAGAATAGATTGTGCAACAAAAAAAATAAAAATAACGACTTTATTCAAAAAGTTCTTGTCTTCCGTCTGGGCCTTTGACGTGAACTCATGAAGCACCACGACGCATGCGCGAGAATATGACGTAGAGCCGGTGTTCTCATAGATATGTATACGTTGAATTCTACTTTGATTGTGCTTTAGGCCTTGGCGTAGTGCTTAAAATGGTGCTAAAGTGCATTTCCTGGATGCCCAAACCGAAACGAATAAGTGTTTCGGTTCTGGCTCTACGTCATATTCTTGTGCATGCGTCGTGGTGCTTCGTGAGTTCACGTCAAAGGCCCAGCTGGAAGACAAGAACTTGTTGATTAGTTTTTTTGCGCAAAAAAAAAAAAAAATCTCGTCACTTCATAAAATGATTGTAGGACCACTTTGTAACAACACCAATGGAGGCCTTTCTGAGCCATCGGATTTCAACAAAAATATCTTAATTTGTGTTCCGAAGATGAACAAAGGTCTTACGGGTGTCGAACAACATGAGGGTAAGTAATGTTGACAGAATTTCATTTTTGGGTGAACTAACCCTTTAACTTTGGTAGGCTGTGCAACACGGGAATTGTAATTGGCTTCTTTTTCTGCAGAGAGCGGATGTCTGTTGATGTGACTAATGCTGCGTTCACACCAAGCGCAAATAGAGCGTCAAAATCGCGTCTAGTTTGACGCCTGAACATCTTGAATCCAGACGCGCGTAGAAATTTGAAGCGTTTGAAGCGCTTAAAAGCGTTTGAAGCGAAATAGGCGGGCGTTCAAGGCGCTCCAGTAGAAATATGTCATAAAACACCACTCTGCCTCTTTTCATTTTCATTAAAAAATATATATTGATCATTAATAGCCACACAAATGTGGTCCCGGCAACTCCTACATTATCTTCCCTGCATGTGTATTTAAATATCCTTAAAAAATAAAGTTATGAAACTTCTCTTTGCCCTCAGTCAAAACGATTTGGCAGACAACAAATTATAGATTCATGACACCAAAGATCGCCCGTTAGATCCACACAAGATGAACCACTACAGGACATCAGAGCCAGCGGCAGAAGGACGGGCCGAGGAAAGACTGCTCTCGTCGGGGTTAACGAGCGATGAGCGCCCGGTGATCGCCTGGATCTCACAACTCCAAAAATAGGCGCTCTCTTTATAAATAAACCACAGATTTGAGCTTTAAACAACTACATTCTCACCTGAAAAAGTCTTAACTACATTTTGTGACACAATAGTAGTATTTTTAAATTATGCAGGGTTTCTCATCACGTCACCACGTGACAGCAGCTAGCAGGCTCCTGATTGGTTAACACGGCGCAAATTGATGCCAAAGTTCAGATTTTTCAACTCGGGCATCAGACGCAAATTCGCTTCAAACACGTGAATGCACAAAAAGCATCACTCGCGCAAAACACTCAATTCGCGCGAATGAGGCTGAATCACGTCCATCGCGCTGCGTGAAACACGTCTATCACGCCGCAGGACCGTCAGACGCGTGTCAACGCGCCTTTCCATTGACTTAACATTGAAATCACTCGCTCCTGACGCTCTATTCGCGTTTGGTGTGAACACAGCATAAAGCCTTGTTTCCATTGCAGGAACTTTCCCCAGGAACTAGGGACTTTGTGTGTTTTCACCGCAGGAACCAGTGTCTAAATAAAGTTCTGGGTAAAAATTTCCCCCTCAAAACGGCCCTACTTGCGAGGTAGTACTTTTTCAAAGTTCAGGGACTTTCTTGGGTGGGACTGATTGGTTGTGTTCATGCAGCATTTTATTTCAATTGAAAAGCCTGGTTGTTTGCTATTTTAATCAACAATGGAGTAAAAAAAATATGACCGATGGACCGACGACGAGGTTCAGGCTTTATTAAGTTTATTTGCGGAGGACGAAATCCAGTGGGCTCTGGAAAGTCGTGTGCAGTCCTACGTCGCAGACAGTAGCAGGTCTGGAGGAAAAAGAGTTCCTGGGACAAATTGTTCCTGGTAATTTCTGTGAAAATGGGGCTTAATTTTTTTTGTATCGATCATTTGTTGGTTAAGGGTAAACAGAGACCTGGCGAGCCATAGGTTCCTGACCACTGGATTAGGGGATGCAGAAAGCTTTGTATAATGATTTATTCTTGTGTTACACATCATGTATAACAGGTGTTCAACACTGTAGTTTGTGCTGCAATCTAAGTGCTGACTGAGGGTACAGACAGCTGTCTGTACAGTATAATGCTGTAATATAATGTATATAATACTATACTGTATAATACTTTGTTATAGTACTTGAGTATTTTTGGGAGAATCTGTACTTAACTTGAGTTTTTATATTTCTGTCATCTTTTACTTTTACTGCATTACATTTCCTAAATAAAATGTATAGTTTTACTCTGATACATTTCCTCAAAGCATATCCGTTACTTACTACAAAATTAGTTCGGAACAAATTGCATGTGCAAATAAGTGCACCCACAACTGTGGTTAATTTCATATTCGGGTTGCGTCCATTGCTATAGCGGCTGACACATTGCTCAACACACGCAGACAACACAAAGGCTGCGTCCAAAACGGCATACTCACTGAGTAGGTACTTAAAGGGTTAGTTCACCCAAAAATGAAAATTCTGTCATTAATTACTTACCCTCATGTCGTTCGACACCCGTCAGACCTCCGTTCATCTTCGGAACACAAATGAAGATATTTTAGTTGAAATCTGATGGCTCTGAAAGGCCTCCATTGGCACAATGGCACTTTACACTCTCAAGACCCTTAAAAGGTACTAAAGACATCGTTACAAAGTTTATCTCACTACAGTGGTTCTAAAATAACTTTATGAATCGGCGAGAATAGTTTTTGTGCGCAAAAAAACCCTAAATAACGACTTGCATAGTGATAACGATTTCAAAACAAGGCATCATGAAGCTTCGAAGCGTTATGAATCAGTGAGCCGAATCATGATTCGGATCGCGTGTCAAACTGCTGAAATTTGGCGATTCAAACCGCTGATTCGGCTCAATGATTCATAACGCTTCGAAGCTTCATGAATCGTCATCACTATGTAAGTCGTTATTTAGGGTTTTTTTGCGCACAAAAACTATACTCGCCGATTCATAACGTTATTTTAGAACCACTGTAGTGAGATGGACTTTGTAACGACGTCTTTAGTACCTTTTAAGGGTCTTGAGAGTGTAGAGTGCCATTGTGCCAATGGAGGCCTTTCAGAGCCATCAGATTTCAACTAAAATATCTTCATTTCTGTTCCGAAGATGAACGGAGGTCTGACGGGTGTCGAACGACATGAGGGTAAGTAATTAATGACAGAATTTTCATTTTTGGGTGAACTAACCTTTTAAAGGGGTGGTAAACCACGATTTCACTTTTCTAACTTTAGCTAGTGTGTAATGTTGCTGTTTGAGCATAAACAACATCTGCAAAGTTACAACGTTCAAAGTTTAAAGCAAAGGGAAATATTTGCTTTTAAAGAAATCAATTTCTAAGGACTACAGCAAAGGGCCAGTAGGGACTACTAGACATTCCTCCAGGGTTGCTGACATCACCAGCCCCAATATTAACATAAACCACTCCTCAGAGAATATTAAATAAGGGGGGAGAGGCCATTTTGTATCGCTGCTTCCCCGCAGCTCCATTGTTGTGGTATAGTTGGTAGGCTGGAGTGTTGTTGCTGCAATGCCGACGACTAACTGTTATTTTCATCCGGATTGCAGGTCCAATTTGTTCAGCCTTCCTAGGGATGGGGGTGTGTTGCAGTGCGTTTAACATACAACATGTTATATGCATGTGTGTATGAGACAGAGGGGAACAGGTCGCATTTGCAGCAGATATATGCTGCCCATCATAAATCAAAGCACGACAGACAGGGGTCGGAGGAGAAGACCGGAAAATGTGACATAATGGACAATAATTGTCTATATTTGCAATACACGAGCCGCGGTTCAGCTGCGCGAGACAAGCGCTGGCAGTGTGAATCATGCACAACAGGCATGCGCGGCTCCCGCTGCACATTTCACGGAGGAAAGCTTCCACAATCTTTGCGAGTTCAATGAAGGATTCGCACAACGGCTTGTCCTGAAAGACGGATTTAAAAACAGAAGCTGTTTACGGGCCACAACCTGTAAGAATGATTTATTTTTCGTCTATGTGTTTTCCTGTAATAGTTCGTATTGTTAATTGTACGTTGTAGCAAGGAAGTACACAGATGACAACGGTCATTCATACATAACGTTATCCGACAAACACCTAACGTTACAAACTTTTTTTAAAAATCTCAACAGCGAACTTGGCATTAGTGTAAATTATTCTTTGATTAGAACTTTCATGTATTGTTTATCTACAGGGATGCTAAACATGGTTCTGTGTTTGATTTGGCAACTAGTAAAGCCAATGTTTAGTGTTCGTTTTGGGTTAATAGTTCTTGCGACAGATATTTGGCTATAATCGTTCTAAAAATACAAAAGTAACAGTGCCATTCAGTAGCGATCACTATAGATCTGCTGTCTTTACTCTTGAGGACTGAACAGGTTCTGCTCGATCATCTTCACTAAAATGTTCTGGGTCCGATTCGGGCTCAAATTGGTATGGTTTTATTGACGCCATTGTTTCTAATACTGACCAAAGCACAGTCTACTGGTAAAGGTAAGGGGCGTGACGTTTCCGATAAACGTGCACTGCGGTTAGCGAATCACTACACATTGGGCCAGCTAACCAATCTGAGCCCATTGCGTATTTTTGAGGGACCCGCTTAATACAACCCGGAAACCATCAGACCGTTTTACAAGGAGGGACAGAGCAGTGTAGAATAAAGGTCAAATATATGAAAAATAATGCAATTTTTTAAAAACAAAGCATGAACACGTTACAGTGCACCCCACAAACACAATCAAACCTTCGAAAGAATGTGTTTTACCACCCCTTTAATTTCAATAAGTACTTACTTAACGGGCATAAAAAGAGTAGGTACTACATAGCCTGATAGCGTTAAGTATGAATGCGAACCGCCATGTTGACGTCATCATGTGACCCATGATGTAAAAACAAGCGCAACAACTTAAAAGTTATGACCGACAGGTGCACTAACACCTGGCAGGCCTACAGTTTTCTTCAACATCAGCAACATTTTTGCAATGTCTGCACATAGGAGACGTCGGGCAGCTGCTTGAAGACCTCACCTTTGGAGAAGGCGGTGAACCCCACATCCTACTGACATCTCAACACAGCTGTGCCAATTCTGCGGCTTTATTTTGATGAAACAGCTGACCACCGTGAACACCTTCGCCTGTCTTTGCCATCCATTATGTCCCTCATTGCTGCAGTCAGACTGGAATCTGACCATGGATGTGACAGGGACATTGAGGTGCTTGTGTTCCTGTACTGGCTGGCCTATTTATCATCCTACAGGGTGGTGTCACAGACCTTTGCTATCCCCAAGTCCTATGTGCATGGCATTGTGCACAGAGTGAGCTCAGCAATCATCAGAATTTTAAGGAGGATAATTTGCTTTCCAACCAGATATGACCTGGAAGCAGTGGGAGCAGGATTTGCACAGCTGGCTGGGTCACCAGCTTTCAGCAGAGCAGTTGGTGCAATTGCTGTCAAACCTCCAGCAAATAATTCCCACTGTTACTACATCAGGAAGCAATTTCATTCCATCCAACTCCAGGCCATCACTGATCACCGGGGGGAAATTCCTTGATGTCTTTGTGGGGTATCCTGTGCACAGTGGCGGAGCCAGGAATTTTTTATAGGGGTGACCGTGCAGGGGCCAGCAGTTACGCTGGGGTGGCACAGAAAACATCATTAAGCAAACAAACAAATCACAATGATGTATAATGTCCAATAGCTAGCCTACAATTATATTTTAATTCAAGTTCACCAAATAACTGAGAAATAAACAATTAAAACCTAGGAAATTCACTTTGAAACCAGTTTTATATATATATATATATATATATATATTACAAAGGACCAGAAAATCATGTCAATTATGTACTGAAATGATTTTTATTTCAAGTGCAAACTTATAATTCAGCAAACTTACAAGCCATTTACAAACTCCATGACACTAGTACTACTAGTACAAACAACTTGCGTTCACATGCAGCTGCACTCACAGGAATGCATACATGCCAACCCTCCCGATTTTTCCGGGAGACTCCCGAATTTCAAAGCCCCTCCCGAAAATCTCCCGGGCCGACCTTTCTCCCGATTTCCACCCGGACAACAATATTGCTACACCATCCGTCACTAGGCGCCGTTTCAGACCGAACAATAATAAAGGTTACACCTCGAAGTCAAGCGCGGCAAATTAAGAATGGAAAAAGAAGCAGAAGAAGAAGGGGAAGAGGAAGAAAGAAGAGACATGGCGAATAAAAAGAGAAACTATGCCTGCAAATTCCTAACTGAATGGAAAAAAGAATTCACGTTCATCCAGGACAGCTCGAAGGGGAAGGGATATGCTGCCTGCAAATTTTGTAGATCAGACTTCTCCATTGAGCTACACTCCTTCAAGGGCTGTGCTACTGGCTGCGAAGCATTGCACCTTCAAATACAACCATCAGTAGAGGAGTGTTGTTATTGTACATAATATGTATGTATAAATTATGTACAAATAAATTAATTATATTCTTCTTTACGTTTGTTTGTGTGTGTGATTATATATGATTATTAAATGGCTCAATGAGAACAGATCTACAACACTAGTGGGATTTATTATACCAGCTTTCACTTTTCTTTCCACAATTCTTTTCATTTGGTGAAGTTCATGTCTTAGGTCATCTGTTACATGAATAGATGCGAACGGAAAAAGTGCTTCCTCCTTGCAAAACTTGTGGGGTTCAGAGCTTGAATTCCCATCATAATTTCACAGACTGGCTTTGAGAATCATCTGTCAAGTGCAGAGTAGAATATACTGGTGCGAAAAGTGTCTTTAGTACTTTCAGAACGGCCAGCTAATTTGGACATTGTAACATATCCATGGAGCTTTGAGCTCGGTTTAGCCTTTTTTTTGGAGCTGGCTCTGTTTCAATGTTGCATTGTTCAGCCGTGTTTAAGACATCTTTCCAGAGTCCTTCAAAGTAGGATTCATTTGTACTTTGAGGTCAGTGACTAACATCATGATGTTACGTCTAGGCCTGTCGCGATAGTCAATAAATCAATTAATCGCACAATAAAAAAATGAGCTCTAACTTTTCCGGCCACAATAATTTCCACTTGCATGCTTGTTTTGTTTTCCTCGTCTCCCTCTCTCTGACTGCGCGCGCACCTCGTCCGTTTGAGGAGGTGTTTATACTCGATGTGCAGACTGGGTGCCGGCGTGATGACGGTTTGACTGGGTGCCGGCTTTTCAGTTGCGGAGCTGCACGCAAAGTTACCAAATTTGAAGTACACACCGCCAAGCGAAATGGTTTCTCGCCACTACTGCCCGCTCCGCGTTGACGCCATTTTTGCAGCGCGCACCCTCCCGCTTGTGCGGACGCGTCGAGTTACACTGAAGTTGGCAGTTTGATAAATGCAAGTTAATTATTTAGCTTAATCTTTGTTTGCTTCAAGTTCAATCTCTGTGTGCTAAAAAGGCACACAAGTTCCTGTAGAGATAGCAATACATATTCTCCTTTTTTTGCCAAATAAATGAAAAGCATGTCATCAATGTCTTCTCTCTTGCTGTATCAAAATCTCACCTAGCTTTCCTCAGAGATGGTCCCAATGTGCTTAAAAGTCAAGTCAGAATCAGTTTGTGCATGATTACATGATATAACAATTTTTTTTAATACTGAAGACAAGAACCATACAGCACCGAAAACCGTGGGTTTTGTGAACCGTGCCACCCCTAATATGCACCTAAAACACAATCATCCGTTGCAGTTTTCATCCATTTTACTTATTGTTTTTAGTATTTATTCAAGTAAATTTTTTGTTAACAGACTGAGAGTCCATTGCTTTTATTGTTTTTGGATGTTTTGTTCATTTATTGTGGATATTTAAAATGTTTTCCATTTTCAGTATTAAATAGTCTTTAGAAATAAAAGTTTATTGATCTTTGAAAAGGTGAACCTGCATTATTATGCCATTATCATTATTTTAGATGAAAATGGTCTCAGAACGACAATATTATCGTTTATCGCAATAATTTCTTGGCCAATTTATCGTCAAGCAAAATTTGTTATTGTGACAGGCCTAGTTACATCAGCCGAAATCACCACAAACCAAGAGGAATTAACCTTTTTACAGCTGACAGCTCGCACCGATCACAAACACCGCAGACAGCCGCAACTCAATGTGAAGGCTGCAACCTCTGAAGGCCACATTTGAAGTGCGATCGCGTCACAGTGGCACTACGAAGGGTGTCCCAATGTGAAAGCTGCACCTCTGAAGGCCACATTTGAAGTGCGATTGTGTCACAGCGGCACAGCGAAGGCTGCCACAATTCGAAAGCGACTTCAAAATGCGCCCTCCGTTTCTCAGACAAAGGAAGGGTACAGCAGATGGAACCTTCGCACAACTTCGCAGCCTACCCTATCCCAGAATTCATAGCACACTGATGACTACAGGATTTGACTGGTCCGCATTCCCACGGCACTCGATCAGATTTCTTGTGGCGTGAGATCAAATTTCCCAGTGAAATACGGTAGCGGTCGGTAACTCAAGTCTAGACTGAATACTATTGAACACAACAGCGCAACCGCTTGAACTTGAAGTAAACAAAACGTATAGTGGTGGCATTCGCACAGTCCCACTTTAATTGAGCTGAGCGGGAGACGCTGGTGGTGGAGCTGGACCGGGATGGGGAATAATGCACAATAGAGACCCTGGTAAGGCCTGTGCCAGCGGGACATCATCTTCCTCTGGGATGAGTGCATATTTCCACTGTCCGCAGGTTTGCGGGGCTGAATCAGTCGACGACTGGCATGCAGGGCCGGATTAACCATTAGGGCAACTGGTCACTTGCCCAGGGGCACAGGACATCTAAGGGGCCCTGGGCACTGTCAAATATTATGTTAGATCATGTTATAAACGCAATCCTCACTTTCCTAATTATATGCAGATTTTTGCAACCCGTTCGATCAAAATATTATGTTAAATCACGTCAAAAACAGTGTCTGTAGCTTCTTGCGCTGCTGGCAGCGAGAGGACGAGCTGTCACGCCGAATCACGTGACTTGAAGCTCTGAAATCAGCGTTGCCAGATTGGGCGGTTTTGAATTTGATTGTGCGGTTAAAAACGGAGTTGGGCGGGTGGACAAAATTTGGCCTGGTTTGGGGTCAGTTTGGTTGTTTTCAAACATCTACATTTTATAGTCTAATTGGTTAATAATAAACCCAAGTGTGCATCATGACACACACAGGCCCACATCCCCCTTCTCTATGACGTAGAGTCAGCTGGCGTTGGTGTTGACGTCGCCTACGAGCACGCACTTTCAGCCAATCAGCGATCAGCAGGGAGTCGCGACTCGCGCTTATTCATGACAGGTTTTCAGCGCGAAATTGTAGCTGGATATCAAATGATCGCTATGCCAAAGTGGCATAAATATGTAAGTTATCTACAGTAATGAGTGGGAGAGTGAACCAACTC
This sequence comes from Gobio gobio, assembly GCF_949357685.1. NCBI lineage: Eukaryota > Metazoa > Chordata > Actinopteri > Cypriniformes > Gobionidae > Gobio > Gobio gobio. The sequence continues at coordinate 43,547,190 of NC_137101.1, read as the reverse complement.
TTAAAACGTGGATTACACCTGTGACTCAAAGACTCTTACAAATAACTAACTCCAAGAGCACGGTTGAATGATTGAATTGAAATAGTATATGACTCCTGTCCATCATGGTGTGCACGCTGGCCTGATCAGGACATCTGCACCTTTTAAACCATCTAGACTGCGCTGTACTCGTCCCAACAGCTGCTGAAAGAGGTTTGAATCAACGATTAATCCATTTTGACTGTGTTAAGTTCTGCGTTATGTTCTATAAATATGTACTTCACGAAAGACTTAACGTTACTGTAGTTCTATCTGAAGTTAAAGCACAACACAAAGGTAAACGCATTATTGTTGTTAATTTTTTACTGTACAGTATCAGTGAATGATACATTTTGGCTGTGGTGTGTGCAGTAATGTGTGCGTAATGCCTGCTAATTACATTGTTTATTCCGATTATATTGGGCACTTTTTGCACTTAAATTAGTTTATTCTTACTGTTGACATTTGAAAATGATGCATGTGTTTTTTCCATGGGTTAAAATCATCGGTTAATTTCGCGATTCTGACAGTTTCCACTTGGACATTTTAGTCATGCATGACTGTTTTTGAATGCCCTGTTTTGATCCATTTTCCTGAGAAATGTTTTTTTATTTTAATTGTATTTTGACATTATTTTGTTTTAAGGAGATAAAATGGTGCTAATCAGCCTTGATTGACATGGCAATACAATTATATAACATTATTTTGGCAGTTCAAATTTTGGGTGTCTTTTTCTTGAATTGGGTGGGTTTTAGTGAGCTTTTGGGCTTGAAATCGTCGACCCAATCAGTCAACACTGTCTGAAATTTAAACAGGAGCGCTAAAAGAAAATTTAAAAGAGAAAATGAATGGAAATTAGTCGACATTGTGAAACATATTCCAAAAATAGCCACAATTTCACATTGTAGCATTTTAGAAATAAAAAATCTCTGGTTTTAAGTTAAGGCTTCACTAGCGGTCTGCTTTATTTCACTGTTGCAGTCAAAATATAATTGATTGGCTATATTGAAACATTTAATAATTACTCTGTAGCAGCCACCAAGTTCTGTGAAAGATTCATTGTAAAAAGTTATGTTAAACATTAGTGCATCATTAGTGTTCTGTCTCTTGAATGCACTTTATGCTGAGGCTATTACATACATCGTCACTGAGCATTGCAGAAGCCTGATTTGTTAGTATAGAAGTATAGGCTATATGCTCTTGGTGATAGCGACTTTGCGATTGTTGCTTACGGGCAGGAACAGGGGGGGCCCTTAAGTCTTGTTGCCCAGGGCACAGGAAATTGTTAATCCGGCCCTGCTGGCATGTCATAAAAAGTACAATGCATCTGAGATGATGTGAGTTGAATAAAACTAAGTACTTCAATAAAGACTTGGACGTGAATATATAAATGTTTAAAATATATTGTAACAGTTACATTTAACATAAAAAATAAACTGTTAACTAATAGTTGCAACTTCACGATTAAATATTTAACCATAGGCTACAGATTTATGTGCTTATGGTCCGGTCACCCATCGTCATAGACTTTGAAGCATGTCAAAATCCAATAAAAATCATAAAAAGCAAAAAAAAAAACTTTTCTGCTCCATTTATCTTTTTAAAGGTCCCGTTTTTCCTGTTTTTTTTAAGCTTTGATTGTGTTTACAGTGTGCAATATAACGTGTTCATGTTTCGCGTGTAAAAAAAACAGTATTTTTCACACAATTTACTTATCTGTATACCGCTGTTTTCACTGTCCTAAAAACGGCTTGAAAGATTTCCTTATTCTATGAAGTCCCTCCTTTAGAAATACGTAACGAGTTCTGATTGTGCCAGCGGTTCCCGTGTTGTGATTCGACAGCAGCTTAGCGCACGTTGCCCGGAAAGGTCACGCCTCTTACCATAACGGGGAGATGCACGCGCTCAAAGTACAGCGTCCCTGAAGGCCAAACAAAGGTGATTTGACTCCGGGATGAAAATAACAGCGTCTCGACGACATGGCGACAAACACACTCTACAAACGCAACACTTCCTCTTCTCCACGTGGGAGAGCAACAAGACCACGCCCCCTTTTTTGCGTATTCTTGTGGGCGGAGGTTAGTCAACAAACTGTTCTACTGACGTCATTAAAGCAGGATGTACAGGGATGTAGTCCAAACCGGCCGTTCGCTGTAGGCTTTGAAAGGGAACTTCTGTTAAATAAAATATCTCGCTTGGCATTGAACTTAGAGCATAAATAATACCTGAAAATTATAAAGCTCAAACAGCAACATTACACACTAACTAAAGTTTGAAAAATGGGATCACGAAGAACAGGACCTTTAAAATCTCCTCACGAACGTCCGCTGTCAGTTGTCACACACCTGCTATAGCCCATTGAACAACGCTTGGTTCAGTGTTGCCAAGTCTGGAATTGGGCTGCATTTACTGTTGCTGTGGGTTGTTTGTATAGTCCACAGGTTTAAGTGGTCTTTACTTTAGCAATATTTCTACCGCCCACCCCCTGCGTTTTGTCCAATTTTGGCCGTGATTCCGCTACTTTTGATTAGCAATTGGAGGGGTTTTGTAGTTCAGTTAGTCTGTAGTCCAGGCCAGACCTTCGAAGTGAACGAAGGGCGAACCAAGGGACAGGGTTGCCAGGTCTGAACTACAAAACCCCTCCAATTGCTAATCAAAAGTAGCAGAATCACGGCCAAAATTGGACAAAACGCTAGAAATATTGATAAAGTAAGGACAAATTGAACGTGTGGCACGGCCTTCGAAGTGCGCACCCTTGACTTTGGGACACAGCTAGAGTGTCTTACTAGGCCCTAGTCAGACACTGATTAGCTGGTTCAGGTGTGTTTCATTGGGGTTGGAGAACAGTGGCCCTCCAGGACCGAGTTAGACCCCTGTGTTAATGTGTAGCCTACTGTATGTGTAAATCACATCAAAATAACATTCAGTTAGTGACTTCTTGACATGTGGCTGATCAGTGTAGCGAAAGGATAATCATATTATTGTCTTGTATTCATATACAAAAAAGGAAACCGCACGGGAATCGACTCTCAACGTTCACTTAAAGGGTTAGTTCACCCAAAAATGAAAATTAGCCCATGATTTACTCACCCTCAAGTCATCTGAGGTGTATATGACATTCTTCTTTCAGACAGATAAAATCTGAGTTATATTAAAAATGTTCTGGCTAATCCAAGCATTATAATAGCAGTAATAGTTGCTCTGTTTTTGAAGTCCATTAAAAAAATGCATCTGTCCGTCAAATAACGTGCTCCACGTGGCTCCGGGGTGTTAATAAAGGCCTTCTGAAGCGAATCGATGCGTTTGTGTAAGAAAAATATCCATATTTAAAAATGTATTTCATTTTTTTCTATGGCTCTGCATCAGCCGTCCCTGCAGCATCACTTCCGGCGAATAAGGTCAAAATACATGCAAAATAGTGAAAAATAGTGTCAAAATTAGTGCCTGCGCGGAAAGATCGAATGAGGCATCTACGTGTATATATATATATATATATATATATATACACATATATATATATATATACACATATATACATATGTGTTTTTACTCTCATTGCTCTCATACTCTAAAATGTCTCCATTGACATGCATAATACGACTATCACACTGCAACGATTGGAGTTAAAAATCTTCATTTGTGTTCTACTGAATAAACAAAGACGCCTACATCTTGGATGCCCTGGGGGTAAGCAGATAAACATAAAATTTTCGTTTTTGGGTGAACTATCCCTTTAAAGGAGTGAACAACACATCACTACTGTTGCTGCTGATGGTGTTTTATATACTGTTGGTTACTAATACCACCGTCGTTCCCTCAAACAACTTGATGGAAACGTTCCTTATTCACATTTTTTGTTCCCCCCACCCCCCCTTTTTTTGCGAACTTTGAAAAGATTAATTTCGCATTTGGATGGAAACAATTTTTGGGTTTTATTTGATGCAGATTTATACTTCTGTTTACATAAAACTGAGTAACCATTTCAATTCAATAACGTTGAGTGAATGTAATTCTTGACTCTGGCTTCTTTACTCCTCTCCTAGTCATTGGACATAATTGGAAATTTGACCTTATAAAAGGGAATTTAGTACCATAACAGTAATCAACACTACAATCTCTCAAACATGAGGTGTTTAAGGTCTGTGAAATTCATTCCACACTGATGACATACAAAAACAGTTTTCTCATACATGAATACTCATGTGGTACTTAAGGGCTATTTTATACCCAAAACTTTTCCCACAGTGCCCACATGTAAACGGCTTCTCTCCAGTGTGAACTCTCATGTGCCGGTTAAGAATTCCTTTTCGGTTGAAACTTTTTCCACATTCTTGGCAAGTGTAAGGCTTCTCTCCAGTGTGAATCCTTATGTGGTCTGCAAGGTGGCGTTTTTGATTGAAACCCTTTCCACACTGAGGGCAGGTGTAGGGTTGCTCCCCAGTGTGAAGTTTCATGTGGTTTTTAAAGTGTCGTTTTTGAGCGAAACTCTTTCCACACTGACAGCATGTGTACGGTTTCTCTCCAGGGTGAATCCTCATGTGGACTTTAAAGTTTTCATGTTGATCAAAACTCTTTCCACACTGTTGGCAGGTGTAAGGCTTCTCTAAAGTGTGAAATCTAATGTGCCTGTTAAGGCTTCCTTTTCGAGTGAAACTCCTTCCACACTGTTGGCAGGTGAAAAGGCTGTCTTCAGTGTGAATTCTCATGTGGTCATTAAGGTTTCCTTTTCGATTGAAACTTTTTCCACACTGTTGGCAGGTGTAAGGCTTCTCTCCAGTGTGAACTTTAACATGGACTTTAAGGTTTCCAATTTGAGTGAAATTCCTTCCACAGTGTTGGCAGGTGTAAGGCTTCTCTCCAGTGTGAATCCTCATGTGCCTGTTGAGGCTTACTCTTTGAGCGAAAGTCTTTCCACACTGTTGGCAAGTATGACGCTTCTCTCCTGTGTGAAATCTCATGTGGACTTTAAAGTTTTCATGTTGATCAAAACTCTTTCCACACTGTTGGCAGGTGTAGGGATTCTCTCCAGTGTGAATTCTTAGGTGTCTGCTAAGGCTTACTTTATGAGAGAAACTCTTTCCACACTGTTGGCAGGTGTAAGGCTTCTCTTCAGTGTGAATTATCATGTGGACTTTAAGATTGTTATGCTGACTAAAACATTTTCCACACTGTTGGCAGGTGAAATTACTTCTTCTGGTCTTTTTAGCCCTTTCTCGTGAGGACGTCTTTTCAGTCTGTGAGCAACTAAAAGTTTTTTCTCCAGTTATGAAATCATGATGATTCTTGTATTGATCTTTCTCTTCCATTTCATTCAGAACTTCTCTCTCCTTTTTTGGCACTATCGGGTCTAAGGCGAAAAGAGGCAAAAGTAAATTAACACCAGTTTAATGGTACAAAGCAAAAGACAACAAAACATTTAGACATGTAGACATAATGAATCCATGATAGATAGATGAGATTTGCACGGCACCATACTTTTTATGTACGGGGATATTCATACAAATACTGGGCCTGGAGACCAGCAGATGAGTATGAGAGAGAGCCTACTTTATTAACCACGGTAAAATTCCCCACGGTATTACCGATTCATATTTAGATTATCATGGTAAACATGGTAAATACTGCCAAGTGCAAAATACAGAACTCATGATGAATATTTGCCAAGTGCAAAGCTAATTTTTTAATGATCAACATTATAGCAAGTACAGTTTTGTAACAATGCTGTGAATTCATTGTACTTTAGGGTGTTTTCACACATTTCAGGGGTCTGAGCATGGTTCACTGGGTTTTTGACCCATATGTGAACTTTAAAACAATCCAAACAGAGATCATCTTGATCTTTTTCAGCTAATGGTATGGTTCACTAAAAATTTGCATTGTGAACAAGCTACTGTGGGCTCACTTGACATTTCTATAAAAAAAAAAAAAAATTTTTTTTATCGCATTTAGTTTGGTGGTACCAGGGGCCGTATTCACAAAACATTTTACCACTGAGAGTTTTCCTAAATAGAAAACTCTTAACTAAGAACTTGTACTGCTCTTAAAACCTATTCACAACACTGCTGAGAGCAACTTTTACTAAGGAATAGAGAGAAGTCTTAAAGGGTTAGTTCACCCAAAAATGAAAATTCTGTCATTAATTACTCACCCTCATGTCGTTGGACACCCGTAAGTCCTCCGTTCATATTCGGAACACAAATGAAGATATTTTAGTTGAAAGCTGATGGCTGAGAAAGGCTTCAGACAGGCCTCCATTGGCATTCAGTACATTGACACTTCCAAGATCCATAAAAGGCACTTAAAACGTCGTTACAAAGTCTATCTCACCACAGTGGCTCTACAATAATCTTACGATGCGACGACAATAGTTTTTGTGCGAAAAAAAAATCAAAATAACACCTTTATCCAACTTGTTCTTGACTTCCGTGTATGCCTCCACGACGCATGCGCGAGAATATGACGCAGATCCGGCGTTCGAACATATGACCCAGAAGCGATTTGTTTACGAGCAGAGGAAGACGCGCGTGTCTAAGCTGTTGGATTCTACATTGATCGTGCTTTAGGTCTCAGCGTAGTGCTCAAAATGGGGCTTAAGTGTGTATTTCATGGATTCCCGAACACCGGCGCTACGTCATATTCTCGCGCATGCGTCGTGGAGGCACACACGGAAGACGAGAACAAGTTGGATAAAGGTGTTATTTTGATTTTTTTTTGCGCACAAAAACTATTGTCGTCGTATCGTAAAATTATTGTAGAGCCACTGTGGTGAGAGACTTTGTAACGACGTTTTAAGTGCCTTTCATGGATCTTGGAAGTGTCAATGTACTGAATGCCAATGGAGGCCTGTCTGAAGCCTTTCTCAGCCATCAGCTTTCAACTAAAATATCTTCATTTCTGTTCCGAATATGAACGGAGGACTTACGGGTGTCCAACGACATGAGGGTGAGTAATTAATGACAGAATTTTCATTTTTGGGTGAACTAACCCTTTAAAGCGTTAGTTTACCCAAAAATGAAAATTCTGTCATTAATTCCCCCGTTCATCTTCGGAACACAAATTAAGATATTTTAGTTGAAATCCGATGGCGCAGAAGGACCTCCAGGCCTAATTAATGACAGAATTTTCATTTTTGGGTGAACTAACCCTTTAAGCTAAGAGAAGGGCGTGATTGACCCCATTGCAATGGATGATGTCATTACGCTTACTAACTGCACACAGTGATTGGCTGATGGGGGAGAAGTCTAGGTCAGTGATTGAATCATAGACATATTTTTAAAGAAGTTCCATGTTGCCATATTTGAATTAGGATTTTAAAATAAATATTTTGCCATATTCAATAAAGATTTTTAAATGTATGCTACGTGTAACTATTAAACAAGTATATGTTAAGCTAATTTTCAGCCTCTCACATGTCTGCATCTCGAGAGATTGCACAATTCAAGAAAAAATTTGTTTTATTAAAGTTTGGGAGTAGCATGTTCAAATGGTCTACCTAATCAACTTGAGAGGAAGCATATCACATACAGTTTTCTGCATCCCTCTGCCACCCAGACACCTCACTCTTGGCCAGTGATTTAGTTTAATTTATGGTATATTAATGCAATAAAAATCAGGGCTCGCAAAATCACTAGCCCGGTGTCCCGGGCTATTGTATCTTCCAGTCGGGCAACCAAAATGTATCACAGCCCTGCTCGACGGACTATTTTAAATAGAGAAATAAAATTCCAATCTTGCTTTGAGTTGTTGACTCTCGACTCATGTTATCTGAAGGAAAAATAGGACCATGGATGTTTTTGATCATGCCGATTTGTCCGCAGTGAAATTTAGCCAATGCTAACATACTTGGCATGTGTGTTTGAGTGTGTTAGTGATGAGCGGAATGCGGTTATCCACGGGTCAGTCAGACCAAATAATAAAATATAACATTGTAATTAATTGCGGGTGGAAGAGAGATAAATAATTAATGTGTTGATTTTATTAAAGACACGGAACTCACATTTCAACGAACGCGCGTCACTCATTTCCTTTTGTTTTAAAAAACAGCATCTCTACCATAGACTGTAAAAAAGGTATCTACAAGGAAAACAAATCCCTAGAGCACCTCCTAGTGCAGTGGGTTGCCAGGATGATTTAAGGAAAATGGATCACGCCGGCTCCTCACGCTCACACAGCATATTCCAGCATTGCAAACTTGACATCGCAGTCTGTTCATTATCAACATAAAATAGTCAACCTAACATAAAAAGTTGCGCAGCTCAGTTTAAGCAGTCCAATTCGTGTCAATCAGAGTGTGTTTCCAAGCTCATTTTTGCGTATGTGAAGAGGATGACTTTTACTGTCAATATTGGGATGCAAGTGAAGTACAAAGCCTATAATAAATAATGGTCTAGCATCCAAATACATCGCGAATATGGAAACATTTGAATGAGAGGGTTACGTGAGCCTAACGCTAGTTACTTTCAGTTTTGGCTTGTTTAGTTAGCCTATTTATTTTTTCATTCTTGATCTGTTCTGAATACCATTAAACTTTAAGAATTTGTTGTGGAGTGAGGTGAACTAAAATAGCCTATGGCTGTGTTTGTAGTGTTTATAATGTTTGTAGTACATTATAACATTTCACTTTACTTACCGGATTTATTTCTGAATGCGACTATATATATATATATGTGTGTAAATTAGCATATATATATATATGTGTGTGTAGTGTATTTTGAAGCATGCAGCAAACTGGTTCAATTCTTGTTGGTTAACATTTAACCAGTTAATTAGCATCTCATATATAGCTAGATCAAATTAGTGCAGAATTAACTTTGATCCTTGACCCGTGCGTTCACAACGCAAAGGCGGTTGTGTGGAAAAGTGTTGAGCTGAATTTGTGCCATCTAGTGGTTTAATGGAGAATACAGTCAAATGGCCCATTGTATATAATTATTCTTATGTTTGGCTTGACTTGTTTATATGTAAATGTTTGTAGGCCTATATAAGGGGTCACGATAATTTTTAAAAAAAAGAGGGTCGCTCTTAAAAAAGTTTGAAAACCACTGTCCTAGTGGACAGTATATAAAACAAAGGAAAAACCATACTTGAAATATTGCTTAATAACTTTACCTAAAAATGTACACAAGCTTAACGGAAATTATTCTTATAAGAATTTTCCAAAATAATGATTGGAAATATTACCGTTTAAAAAAAAAAAAATTCAGGTACTAATTTGCAGAATTTACTGAATAAAAACAAGTTTTCATGAAGTAGTTTACCAGCACAAATCAAGTGTTGGGTAGCCTATGTGATGTGTGATGGTTGTGAAGCGCTCTATGTATATGACAATAAATTAATAAAGCCTATATCCAGCCTTTGCTGAATTTAGTCTGTGTTTGGGCTATCACTCCAAATATTCCAGGATTTTTCATCATATAAATGGTTTTAAATGACAACCAAAATGCTGAAGGTCCAAATCAATGCAGTTTCAAAGCGCTTCGATGGGCTTCAGAGGCTCTGCGTGATCCCAGACAAGGAATAGTGTCTTCTCTAGCAAAACGATCGATCATCTAAAAAAAAATTAATAAATTAATATACTTTTTAACCTAAATTGTTCATCCTGCGCAGATCTGCGAGGTGCTAAGGATGACGTAATCACGTCAGAAAGCTCACACCAGACGTAGGCCGAAGTTTTTTGTACCGTTGTTATTTATGATTTTGAAAATGGTTTTGATTGATTGAGGTTTCGACTCAAATTAAATTTAACATAATTTTTTTTTATTATTCGGGCTAGTTAAATTAATTTCGGACTACCAAAATCTGAAGAGTGCCTGCCCGAAGGACTACCAGCGATTTTGCAATTTTGCGGGTCCTTACATGGTTAACCTTGTGTTCATAATCATTAAACTAACCATAAATCATAAATTAAAATAAAAAAAAACTCACATCAAGATTAAATACAATCAATAAGTGTACATTATTGTATGTATTTTAGTATTTAGTATCTTTAATTCACCTTTTAATACAATGATCATGGGAGTTTAGCGCCAGCTCGACAACAGCTGTTTTTCCCTGAAATTTTCCCTCTGTAAAATTAGGTATCGGCAACATATATCCTGTATATACAACCCTGTACCCAATATACAACCCTGACGCGATGTACAGGAGCATCACAAGCTTTGACTGAGTTCAGCTTTGAGAATGAAACCAACCTGTTTGTTCCTCAGTTTCTTCATGTTTTACACTTAATGTTTCTTCAATCTTCACGTCTTCTTCAATCTTCACATCTTCACTCTCCTCTTTAATAAACACTATTTTTTTGTCTTCAATCTCCTCTTTAATAAATTCCATCTTTATAATAGTGTGTCACGTGGATCTCAGTAACTTCATCAGGAGTTTTTCCTGTATTTGGACACTGTCATGATTAAGATGAGAATAATTAACAGACAGAAAAATAAATTCAAACTAAATCTCTGGGTGCGTCTCAAATGGACTTAAAATGACCCGATTAGACACATTTTTTTTTTAAAAACACTCAAAACTAATGCTGCAAAGTAATAAAATAAAAGAACACAAACCATACAGACACTTATTTAGGCATTGGTGATCTATATTTGGTAATTAGTTGTAGGTTAAGTTTTTAATTATTACAATTTCAAGAAAACATTAGCAGTTAGTTTGTTAACATTGTGTTTGTTCTCGTTGCATTTCCAACTGTTTTAAACAGTAAATGCAGCTTATAGTCTCCATCACTAGCCAGTGGCCAAACTCGTATCTATTACTTGATTCACGATAAACATCGCGGAAGGAGACGCATCTTTTCTGTTAACAGTTACTCGTGTGGATGCGCTTTACTCGCGCACAAAATATCCTTCATTAAAGTTTGATAAAGCATTGCAATGTCATATACTAATTTCTCATCTATTGTAAAACATGTTAATATATTGAACGGTTTCTATCGATTTAAACAGCTTTAAAGTCTTAAAACAAACCTTTCTTCAGCCGAATCAGATGCAGGTGGAGCGCAGCGCAGCCTTAAGACGTCATACCACCACACCAAAATAAAAGTCCTGTTCACACTGTGCATATAAATAAACTATCTAACAATTTTTTTTAGCAGATAATCACTTTATTAAATATTAAATAGTGTTGAATGTGATCAAAACAAGTGTATGAAATCATAAAGAGTTGAAACAGATATTTTATGCATGTAAAACATTTATCCTCCTACTGACTTTTTAAGGCTACGCTTTAACTTTCACCAAAATAATTGTGTATTTTTGCAGAAATTACACTGAAAGGACAGATTATCTAAATAAATAATCATAAATAAATGTGTCCATGAGTTTCTGAGTGGATTGATACATTAATTAATGTGCCTTTGCTAGAAAATAAACATATTATTCTGAAGAATTTTGAAGAATTAAAATCCAATTCTTCCAAGACCCAACATCTTTTCAGAAATTGAGGTATATATTAGTTACTTAAGATTTGTGTGTGTGTTCTTGTATATATGATTTACAAGGACAAAATTTCAGGTCACAGACCCTTGACAGAAGTGTTAAAAAGTCAACCTAAAAAAAAGAACAGAGCATCAAATATAACACACACAAAAAGAAAAAGGAGAGGAGAAAAAAGAAACCACAAAAATAAGAACAAAAAATATTAAATAAAAACACAGGTACATAATCCCACGTAAATAAATATATAAAAATACATTAACATTAACAGAAAAGGTTTATCTAAACATATATTGTGCTACATAAGACTAAGAGGTAAAAAAGAGTTAAAAAGAGATAATGCCCCCTATTAAGTTTTTTACATAAAAAAAACCTTAAATACCATGATGTGTATGAATTTGATACATTTTCCCTTTGACCAGGATATCATTTTACCACAATACAATCTCGCAGAAAATTTTACAACAATTTGTGGGAAACGGACGAAATTACATTTTGAAAGTGAGTTGAAAACAATTTTATTTTGATGAATCAATATTTAAAAAAAAAATAAATAAATAACACAAATTTATATTAGATAACACTGAAAATTGCGCCGCATAATCTATTAAAAGAAGCGTGTCACTTTGCCTTAGTCTACTGATCTGGTCAGTTTTGAAAACTCAATACATCAGGCTGGACCAAAACAGAAGATCTTTAAAAACTGTTGAAAATAAAAGTCGTGTGATCAGCCAAATTTATTAATGTAAGAACAGTGTTTATAAATTCGTCCTTTAACAACACTACCGACCAATGAGAATGCAAAGTTCTGCGTTGTCAATAATTTTTTACCCGTGAAGATTGCGTCAGTGAAGTCTCAAGTAAGAAATCTATTCGTTTTTAAAAGTCTCTGCACTTATGAAACCTTAAAACATACAGTGTTACTGTGCAAAAGTAGGCACATTTGTACACAATTTCTTTTATTTATATATTTTGCTATAGTGTGTCAGTAGGAAATATTCATTTTCAAACACGCTTGTTTGCTATTAATTATAATAATTTTTTTTATTATATTGCTGTTGCACTATTATTATTATTTTTTAAGCATTAAGTCTTGAAAAGCCATTCTAAATAGAATTGTTAATACGTTTCTAGCTTTACTGTTTTATTAACTCTTTGTTTAACAGGGTATTGTTTTTTCAAAATAATTATTCGGGAAGGGATCCTTCATTACTCTGTACCGTCAAACTCTTCAATAAGTTGAATAAAATCTCAAATTCATACACATCATTTTAAACATAACGGAAAAGAGTATTGGTAAATACACAGCCTGGTCTCATTGTTTATGCGTAGGTATTAATACGTAACTTTCAAAAAGACAAAACTATATAATTTCTCTCTCTTTCTCTCTCTCTTTTTATTTTTTTTTACCATTTTATAGATTAATTGAAGATCCCTTAACACTACCCTCAAACCTAAACATACCAATACAGAATATAAAGAGTATAAAACATGGACAGAAATGTGTTGGAAAATTATAATTTTAGTAACAATTTAGTAACACTGTGGTGAGATGGACTTTGTAACAACGTTTTAAGTGCCTTTCATGGATCTTGGAAGTGTCAGTGTACTGAATGCCAATGGAGGCCTATCTGAAGCCTTTCTCAGCCATCAGCTTTCAACTAAAATATCTTCATTTCTGTTCCGAATATGAACGGAGGTCTGACGGGTGTCCAACGACATGAGGGTGAGTAATTAATGACAGAATTTTCATTTTTGGGTGAACTAACCCTTTAATGCCACGATTCTAATATTCATACATGGGCATTGGTACACGTTCACACTTGTGCTGTCAATACAACAATATTGTACGTTTTAATGTGCATGAAAGCGCAAGTAAATGTATGTGTGATAGAATCACGTTGTCACAATCACCAGTGAAGGCTGAATTATACTTCTGCGTCGGACCTACGCCGTATCGGCACGTTACGCGTTGGTTTTCATTTATACTTCTGCGATGTTGTCCGTGTCAATGTGCAATTCCACATGCAGACCGCTAGGTAGCAGTGTCCACGGGCATGTTGATGGTAACCCACAGTATTAAGGCAAAAGCCGAAGCATTAGCTGTGTCCCAAAGTGAAGGCCGCATTTGAAGTGCGAATGCGTCATAGCAGCACTACGAAGGGTGTCCCAATGTGAAGGCTACACCCTCTGAAGGCCGCATTTGAAGTGCGATTGCGTCACAGTGGCGTGACAAAGGCTGCCGCAATTCAAACGCGACTTCAAAATGCGCCCTCCGTTTCTCAGGCAAAGGAAGGGTACCATAGATGGAACCTTCACACAACTTCGTAGCCTACCCTTTCCCAGAATTCATAGCACACTGGTGACTACAGGATTTGACTGGTCCGCATTCCCGCGGCACTCGATCAGATTTCTTGCGGCGTGGGATTATATTTCCCAGTGAAAGACGGTAGCGGTCGGCAAGTGTAGCCTGAATACTATTGAACACAACAGCGCAACCGCTTGAACTTGAAGTAAACAAAACGTTTAGTGCATTCGCACAGTTCCCAGTTCCCTGCCCTGAGCAACCTGGCAAAACTTTAATTTCCCAATTTTAACTTGCATAAATGTTATTTATTTCTCAACCATTCTCTCAAGAAGAGGAATAAGTCCATTCTCTCCCTTTTCGCTCTTTCTTTCTTTTTTCTTTTATCTTTCTTTTTTCTGCACTTTCTTTAAATACAAATTAGATCTGCGCGGGGCAGTTTTTTTGTCCCGCTCCCGCAATAGGATCTATTCCGCACCACACTCTCAAATTCATTCCGTGCTCACCCGCTATAAATTATTTTATTCCCGACTGATCCCACTAAATTTAATTTAATTTACAGAATTTCCCCTGGGGATAACAAAAGTAATCGGCTATGTTGGCCATGGAATTTTTTTTATTTATTTTTTTTAATTTTCTTATGTCAACACCGTAGCTAAAAAAATTCACAGAAAAAAATAGGCTAAATCAGATGCGTCATCTGTCGCTCAAAATTATAAGACAAATTACAAATGAACGAAAACTGCTGACTGTACTAGCTGTGCTGCAAAATAAAGTATTTTATTTTATATCTCAATGACGACGGTCCACTACCGAAAGTCTCCTCCAAAGGCTGAATGTAAAGCCGTGGCCGGGATGCACAGAACAATTTTTCTATATAATTATTTTAATACAAGTTATTTGTAAATGTAACAAAGTATTTGCTGTCTATTGTTCATTTTCGTGCGCTGTTCATTTTCGTGTGTAGGCTAAATAAAAGCTCCATTTCTCTTTTTACAATCTCCTCACGAGGGTCCGCTGTCAGTTGTCACACACCTGCTATAGCCCACTGGGTTCAGTGTTGCCAAGTCTGGAATTGGGCTGCATTTACTGTTGCTGTGGGTTGTTTGTATTGTCCACAGGTTTAAGATGTCTTTACTTTAGCAATATTTCTACCACCCACCCCCCTGCGTTTTGGCATATTTTGGCAGTGATTCTGCTACTTTTGATTAGCAATTGGTTTTGTTGTTCAGACCTGGCAACCCTGTCCATTGGTTCGGCCTTTTAAGGCTACAACAGATGGAGCGAGAGTACCCCACCCCATAATTACTTGCGTGCAGGTGATGGTAGAATTTTCAAAGAACATAGCGGGAGAGAGTTCTGTGGCGTCCGAGGAGTTCACCTTTAAATGTAAGTAGGCTATTGTGTTTTATTTCACTGAAATACACTGATGTGCTTTAACTAAAAATGTTAGCTGTGCGCTGCTTAATTTCTTATGTGATGTGAGGCAAAACTTTTTCTAATATATTTCTATTGGTTTTAGGGAGCAATGAGCACACAGCTCAGTTTATTCAATTGAGAGGTGAAAACGACCACTTATTTACCGGGGCAAAAAACTCGGCCAGCGTAGCTTGGAGGTAAGCCGACGAGTAATGTTTCCATAAGGCTCTATTGTGCATCATAACATTAGTCCTCACCCTACGCAAACCCCACACCAATATGACAAACTGTAGGCCTACATCAGGCAATTCAGTTTGTTTTTTACGTAGTGCTGCCATGCAATATGTTTTAACCAAAGTTCAGTATTTTGTATTAATCCGTGTATCATTCGTTCAGTGTTGTTTTTTTTTAATTACTTTATATGTATGAAAAATAGAAAACAGTTTTTTTCTGAAAAACCAAACAGGTTTTATTTTATTTTTTTGGACTTGATTTTTCATTTTTTATTACTTGATTATGCGATTTCTACACCTGTGCGGGAATTATACGCTCCTTTCAGTTGATTGGTCAGCCAAAAATCAAACTGTTCCGTCATCAGTTCTTCCTCAGTTCTGCACAGCAGAATAAGCCATTCGGTAGTGTGATTGTTTGAGAAAAATTACATGGCTGCAACAAACGTGTCCCGTAGCTGAACTGATGATGGAGCAGTTTGATCTTCGGCGGACCAAGGAGCGCAGCTATAACGCACAGGTGTACAAATCAAGCGGGTTATATAGATTTTTCTACTTATTAAAGAAAAGCAAAAAATCAAGGCGAAATCAATTTTTTTCCTTTTTCAGAAAAAAAGAAAAAGGAGCTGTTTTGTCATGTTTGTACTTTCAATATTACATAGCTTAAAAAACACTAAACGAATGATGCACGGATTTGTATGCATGTCCTGCTGAGTCATATTTGTAATGTTAACATTGCTCTTTTCATTTTCTCTTATTTTAGCACAATTCTGGAGAAAATGGGCCTGCTGGGGAAGGTCACTCCCTTGCAGGTAAAAAAAAAGGGAAAACCTAAAAATAAAAACAAATACAAATTAAGCAACAGAACACTTTGAAATTAATTCTTGTTGTTGTTGTTAACAGGCATGGTTTATTTGTTCTGCCTTAGGATTGCAAGTGTCCTGGAACAGGCCAAGGAGTTAGTGGAAACTAATTGCCTCCATCCCTGGGGAAACGCCAGGGCCAAGTTCATTAGTGGGTGAGCAGGAAGAGAAGGAGCCACCAGCACCAGGAAACAGAAAAAGAGGGCGAGAGGATGAACTGGTGGACCTTCTCAGGGAGGACATTCAATTTCAAAGAGAGACGGAGGATAGAAGAGCCCAGGAGAGTCGGGAGCGAATGGACAGACCGCTTTCTCTTCTTGAGAGAATGGTTAACAAATAAGTTTTGTTAACCATTCTCTCAAGAAGAGAAAACATTGTTAAAAAAGAGGAAAAAATTGTTTTATCTAAATTATTCATGTTCACTGAATGAAGTGTCTATTTTTTGTAAAGTAATTTCTGTACATTTTATATTTTGGTTACATATAAATTAAAGACATGAAATAGTTCTGTATTGTTTTTTTTTTTTTAAATGCAACATCATTTTCACAAAAAACGTTTCTCTATACATGCATTTTTTTCCTTTTAAACTTTAAACAGTCATTAAAATAAGTGGTTTGATGCATTACTGACATCTTTACAACATAACTTGGTTTAACATAAGAAAAACATAAATGTTAAAATTACCGGTGTATAAAGCAGAAGAAAAAATGTGTGTAGACACCCTGATAGTGCTGCTGGATGGGATGGGCTGCCACAATGGAGACCCTGGTAAGGCCTCTGCCGGTCGGACATCATCTCACTGCATGAAAAGTGGGATTTTCGTCAGTATGTGACACTGTAGATTGCCGTGAAACTTCAGGTTTACGACTGTGCACGGCAATTTGCAGGCAACACCGAAAACTGCCGTAAATTGTCTGAAATTGACGTGGGCCTTGCTTGGCAGTTGTCCCCCCATGACCCCCCCCTCCCCTTAATTCTAGGGGAGGCTTTATCATGTAAATGAAGATGCTGTGAGCTACACAAATGCAAATCAGAGTAGCAGCAGGGGGAGTTTTATCTAGGTTCTGAATTTTTTTGACTAAAACAAGTTTAAAGTTTAAGTTAAAATGTTAACTTAAATTTAAGTTAAATGTACTCGTTTTAGTTCACATTACTAAATTTTTAGGGCAACCAGTTTGCTCCAATTTTTTAAGTAGATTCAACTTGTCCGGGCTCACAGTGTAGATTAATTACTCTGTATGTCATTAGCAATAACCAATGTTATGTAAAAAAAATAAAAAAATACAGGACAGCAGTTCATGTCTTCAACCTTTAGAGAGGTTATGTGATGCAACAAGACAATGAACCAAAGCACACAAATAAATCAAGTAAAGCATACAGTTTACATACCAACATTAATTTGTCCACCCTGCACTGTGAATGATTTTTTAAATGGCTATTAATCATAAATGTGAAAAGTACAAGTTTGTTTGTTTATAGTTAAGTCAGATTGTGTTTTTCTGTAATTGTCATTTAAATTGAGCTCACACCACATTTTATGAATTATCAATGCAGATTTTCAAGAGGTGGTTTCCTGGACAGGGTTTAAATTATGCCAAGAGTAGGCCTTAATCTAGTTAATCGTGAGTTAAAAAATTGTTGCCTGGAACAAAGATTAAGCACAGATTACTAACACCTGGACTATGAGTCCTGAACTAAAATAAACTGGATTCATTTACAGTTTTATCTAATTGCTTACACACAATTTCTGAAAATATGGCTCCATTTCTTGTAACTCTACACACAAAACATCAGACATCTCTTGCAAAAGCAACACTTTGTGCAAAACTATTTTAACTATTTCCAAAAATGTTGTTTTTGCATATATCTAACTACACACAATGCACAACTGAGGAATTTACAGTTGAACTGAAATCAACTGAACTGAATCAACACTGAAGTCACTTGAGCTGAATATTGACACTATATTGGCTTGTTAGAGCCGGTTTACAGCAGAATTTGTTTTGAACTTGTTACTGAAGCTGCTATGAAACAATATATTTTGTTGTATGCATATTCTTTCTTTCTCAAACCTTAGTTTTGATTTCTAAGTGATCAATTTATGTATGTGTTTTCACACATGATCATTGGCTGTATGGGTCCTCAGTAAATGAATGTGGCATTTAAATGGCAAAAGTTATTCTTGTCTCTATAACTTATGGCTTCCTAAAGACACGTTTATGGGTAAATAAAATATTAATAATATAAATAAAATGAATATCAAAACATATTTTAAATATAATGAAGTCATTTTATTATAGCACTCATCAGATGTTCCTGGAAACAAAACAGAGACAGAACAGTATAAACAAACTATACAACAAACTAAACACCAAATTACAAAAACATTATTATGTGAAAGTGAATAAAGTTGTGTGTGTTTTCAGTTATAAATATGTGCTGTGTAAATTAGCCTATACTTTTAGAAATTATATATAGCCTAACTTTAAAAAACAAACAATAACCCATATAGATAAATTATAATAATTGTATAATATTAAGCATTTACTTAATATACATTGTAACATTAGGCTACTTTACTCTAGCACAGTAGTCAGTTAAGCAATTAATTAATATCTTATATTAATCTGTATGTAGCCTAAGCTACATCTAAAGGTAAGTCTGCTTTAAAAAAAAATATTACGCTTCGACATGTACAGAATGTGCGCGTTAAGAAACACGTTCAAATGTGTCTTCTTAACATGTTAAAACTGTGCGTCGACTGTGCGTGTATGCCTGTTACACGACCAGAATGTGCGTGTCTACACCATGGGTCTACACATACAGAAGACACACGTAAAAAATTGCTGCGTTGAAGCGGAAAACAGGGCGTGTTGAAGGTTGAAACGATTATAAGTCACGCGTTTCGTATAAAGAGATTTGGCCCCGGGCGCGTTCCTTATTATAGCCCTAGTCCAATGAGGTGCGAGGTCGAGGTCATGGCCATGACGCGTAGAAGACGAGCTTTAAACTTTTTTTTATGTTTTTTGCTGCTTTCCTTTTTCGTGATCAACAATGACAGGACACCGTCTTCAACTCAATCTCTGCATGGACGCGACGAACTTTTTGGACTCATTTTCAGGAGGCTGTCTTCGTCTTCATAACTCTGAGGCAAACTGCAGTCGCTATGAACCAGAGCATGGGTATGTAACGTTACGATTTAAAGAATATGCTTTTATTCAGCTGTATAAGGAAATGGATGCGTTAATAGATCCGAGCTTAAAACTGCACATTTTGTTTACA
Organism: Gobio gobio; assembly: GCF_949357685.1. NCBI lineage: Eukaryota > Metazoa > Chordata > Actinopteri > Cypriniformes > Gobionidae > Gobio > Gobio gobio. The sequence continues at coordinate 43,527,635 of NC_137101.1, read as the reverse complement.
CAGACTATCCTCGCCTCATAACGAAGCTGTGAGCTCTTATCTGCTTGGAGCGATTTCCGCGAGTCCAGATTTAACCGCTGATCATGACGACATTGTGTGTAAGTAACTTCTAATGTGTTTCTCATTCCTTGTTTAATTTTAACGTGACTGTTTTTATTAATACCAGTCTCATGTAATTGTTTTCCAGCTGCCTGTAAGACGTATTATGAATCGACACGCTGGAGCTTCAGATACAAACAACCTGAACTTAACGTTACATAGCAGGCGGAAACTGCGAAGTTTAGCTCGGAGTCGATCAAGAAGAAAAAGGGTAAGATTTATTATATTAGATCCGTTTTTTGTCAATGTGAGTATTTTTCAGGTTGCTTATTGTCTTTATGGATTGTATTACAGTTGCTGGAAGCGAGAGAGTGCTGGATGAGGTGGACGTTTGGAAGTCCGCGACCATTGAACTCATGTTTGACGAGGAAGACGGCTTTGTTGACGGGGTGTCTGGATGGATTGTGCGGCCACCGCCCTCTCGCAGCCTGGAGCACGCCGAACTCTACATTACATTACGAGACATTACTGCTGCACTGTACATAGTTGTGTGTTTAACAATAAAGCTCTTTCTTTAAGTAAACCGCTGTGTTTTATAAATGAAGCCCTTTCTCTTGAATGAACAGCTGTATGCTTATAAATGAAGCCCCTTGTTTGAATAAACGGCACGGTCCGTATAATTTTCCCATATATTCCTTGATGGTATGAATACATCATAGCACAATAACATTAATATGAAACAAATTATTACAACATAAATTATATATTTATTATTATTATTGGGGTTTACATTTATAATGAGCCAGGGGGACCAATAATGATTGGTTTGCAGTGATCTGCCAACCAATCACGAGGGATTTTTCTTTTTTAAATGTAGTGGCTTCAGCCAATAGTGAGTGAGTAAATTCAAGTCTGGCCGTTGACTCTCTGGTTTCGCTGCTATTCATATGCAAATTAGAGGCGTCGCACCTCCGCGCGGTCTCTCAGCGGGGGGCTCTCCACCTACGTCATGGTTCGTTTACGACAATTTGTGGCACAGACAAACGCGACGTTCGCTGCCTCTAAATTGTCGAAAACTGCCGAAAATTAGGGAGATTTCCAGGAGTATACAGGCGTTTACGGGGTCGAAAATCCCACTTTTCATGCAGTGTCTGGGATGGTCTCCAGAGTGTCTGAGTGCATATTTCCACTGTCCACTGCATTGTCTACCAACGTGTTTGCAGGGCTGACACAATCGATGGCTGTCATGTCGCTGAGATATTTTCAGAAAGGGGGAAGAAGAAATTAATCAAACCATAAACATTTCAACATGCAAAACAGTTCTATGGTCCATTACATTTGTCTTGGCCTATATAGCTTCACAATTCTCTTACTTGCCTTTTACAAATAGTCGTGGTCAGCGGGTACCTCCTCCAGGGCAGACAGCTGGTCACACCATGGAGCACCACTGACTGTCTCCAAATCCTGCTCCCCCTCATCCTCTGCCACATCCTCCTCGTGCTCATCCTGAACCTGGACCTGGCCCTGAACCTGGTCTTCATCATCCCAAAAGCACGCTCTATAATAGAGCGTGCCCTGGAATGATGAACGTTAAAGCGCTGGGCTCCCACACCTTGTACTGGCCTCTTGTTGGGAGTGATGAGGGGGAGTGGGTGTCGGAGACATGGATACCTTCCGTCTGCCAGGATGAAGTGCTCTGGAGGAGGATACACTGACCTCCTGTACAGTGGGCTGTGGCGGAGCACTCGTGCATCATGCACTGACCCGGGCCAGCCCACGTAGGTGTCAATGAAGCGGCCCTGATGGTCACAAACTGCCTGCAGGATGATGGACTGGATAAGTTCCCTGTTCCTGTAGCACTGACCATCAGGGCCGCTGGGTGGTTTGATGCGGACATGGCAGCCGTCGATTGCTCCTGCAGCTTTCAGGAAAGCTCTGTGTGTTACCAGCCCTGCAAACCCACGGCAAACTGCCTCCAGCTTCTCTGGGGTGTTGGGGAGGTGGATAACCTTGTGGCGAATGGCCACCACCTCCTCAGTGACGCGGTGGACAGTGGAACGAGGCATGTCAAATGCTTTGGAGACCAGCCTGTATGATGTGCCACACGCCAGCCAGAAAAGAAACACCAGGGTCTCGATTGTGACACCCCATCCGTGTTGATGTTCACTTTTCAATAGATCCAGCAGCACTGTCAGGGCCTCCCTGCTCAGCCGAAAGTCAGGACGTGTCCCCATCACCAAAAAAACCTTTCCAGCAGTGGGGCACTGAGGTTTATCCTGCAGTACAGGGGTCTGGTCTGATTTAGGGAAAGAAGCAAAAGAGAAGTTATATACAGCTATGACAAAGTAGGCTAATTGGTGGAAGAAATATAAAGACACTTAAGTAAACTACTTTTAGTAACTAATACCATATTAGGGAAAAACTACTAGTCATATGTAAAATCTTACACTGTAAAAATGTATCATGGGTCTTGTAATTTTCACACAAAGCAATTAAGGTGATAAGTAAAAATAGTGTGTATATTTTCTTAACAAAATTGTGGTAAGTAAATAGTACAACATTCTTTACAGTGTAGTTCAGTAAATGTATCATCTATACTGTAGGTGTAATGAACTTAAGGTATCAATAGTAAAAGTAAAGCTTTATTGTGCAGAAATTACTGCTGCACTATGGTGGATGTTGCATTTAATGTTGTAAAATTTAAAGTTGCCTCCTTTATTTACTGTTGGCTATGTACAACAATGCACCATATTGTAAAAGGCCACAATTTTGAAGTATTTTTTTGTTTAGTTTTTTTTCTTTTTCATTTATTGTCACAATATGAACAAATTGTTGCTAACTGCGTCCCATATTAAAGCCTGCACCCGAATGATATGGAGCACTGTTCACCTGTGCAGTGGCAGGACTCGTCGGCGGCAGGTGAACAGTGATTAATTAATTCATTTATTCACTGTTTTATTTTTATGCTTAACTGCCATGGTGAAGGGAATAAACTATATGAAATCGCACCATGGAAAAACACCAGTCAGCATTTGAACCCCCAAGTTATACGTGTGTGTTTTGTATTTTTTTTTCATATTTAGCCTATCATTACATTAAGATAGGCCTACATTTAAAGGTGTAAACCAGGAATTCAGCATGCACGCAGCCTCTGATTGGGAAGGGGCAAAGCGTTTTACCTTACCTGGTCACGGTCTTGGCTAAGCCTGAGATACATCACCCGGCGCCGCCGGGGGTGAGATATATATATATATATATATATATATATATATATATATATGTGTATAATCAGGATGGTAGCTGTCTTCTTGCACCGTTGGTAGGCGATAGGAACGGCAATCGTGAACACCTGATAGCACAATTACGAAATCCTACAAAACTCGGCCGCGGCCTTTGAAGGGCACTCTCCGGTTTGGGGCGCACCGTGTTCACCCGTGTTTAGAATGATTTTATTCCCGACAGATCCCGCTATATTTAGATTTTGTTTCCAAAATGTGAAATTTAAATGTCCCTTAGAGAGAGACTGTGGATAACAATTAAAAAATGTTACCGATAGCCTATAGCCTACAATAATTTTGTTGATTGAATTCATACTGTAAACACCATAAAAATAGCTCTGAGAAAAATAGGTGAAATCAAATCGGCTACGACAAATGTCACTCAATATTTACACACCAATAAACGAAATACAAAACACAAATAAAGGAAAACTGTTGCCTACTAGCCTGGCTACTACAAAATACCTATACATCATTTATTTTCGTTTTTTTTATTTATTCATTATGTATTTTTTATGTAGGCCTAACTTCGTTATGTAGACAAAATGAAAGAGAAGTGATTGTTCTGTAGCCTACATTGTTTATCTTTGTAATGTAAGTTTAGGCTACATGAAACAATTTCTTCTATAGGCTGTCTAAATGAAAATAAATGATTCGATACATTAGTCAAAGTAGCCTACTTTTTACAACTGAAATAACTGAAGTTTACCATCAGAAACATCAGAAATGTAACTGTCTGGAATTGGAGAACCATTTACACTGTTGTTGTGGGTTGTTTGTAGCATAGTCCACGGGTTTAAGTCTTTACTTGAGCAATATTCCTCCGCACTTCCCCTGCGTTTGGGTGCGTTTTGGCATACTTTTGGTTGATTAGCACTTGGAGGGGTTTTGTTGTGCAGACCTGGCAACCCTGTCCTTCGGTTAGCCCTCGAAGGCCAGGCCACGCCTTCGAAGTGCACGGCCTTCGAAGTGTGCACCCTTCACTTTGGGACACAGCTATTGTCGGAGTATCAGCAGCCTTCATGGCATCAGATAGCGGCTTTTCTTGCAGCTTGAGTTGTTGTATGTAATACAAATTAATAGGGGTGTAACGGTAGACTACACGTATTCGTACTGAACCGTTTCGGTACAGGGCTTTCGGTTTGGTGCACATGTGTACCAAACGGTGTCTTTAACAGTTAACAGTCGGCTTGTTTGAAGCGCGGAACACACTTCAATCCGAGTTCCCACACGAACATATTAAGTATTCAGTCCATTTTATCACGAAATTCAAACGATAAATGCCGCTTTGACGCTCTTTAATGTGACTGATCAGTGATCACAGTTCAAGCGGCCGCGCAGCGAGCGTGTGAAAGCGATCAACCATCTCTTCCTAAACAATAAACATGAATGAACATCTGAAGGTATGTTGAGGATACATTACAACTTCCTGTCACGTATCATAATGTGGTGTAATCGCTCAATCAGTGTTTCAACAGCGGAAAGACCTCAACATAACTGCTTGTAAACTAAACAATGTCACGTAGCATCACATTTACCTCAGGCAGTCATTCAGTGTCCACAGAATTTTATTCACTAGAGAAATCAACTCTTTCACTAAATATATGCACTATATTAGCTAATCAGTATATTCTACTTAACCTGTTAGTGATGTCTTGATTATTTCATGTATGTTTAAATAAACCTGTCATGAAAATGACAGCCACGGTGTATAAATTATTAGTCTATATTTCAACAACGAATTGGATAAAAAAACTATTTTATAATTAGATTTTGAAGTTATTGCAAAAACTGCCTTATGTTAAGTCTACATGTTTGCGTACTATGTTATTTGAGTGTTGATTATTATACCTAAAAATAAATAGCAACTGAATTTAGGCTAATAGTTTGGGCTCTGTTGTTAAATTTTAATATTAGTTTGCAAGTAGGCCTCCCTATATTTAACAGCAATATCTTCAATAAACGTTTAGTTATAATTTAATTCATTTAAGGACAGACACTTTTTTTTCCAGTAAATCACTGTTTAATAAAAATAAATAAAAAGCCATTTTGTAAAACTGCTGTACCGAACTCATACCGAACCGTGAATTCAAAACTGAGGTATGTACCGAACCGTCAGTTTTGTGTACCGTTACACCCCTACAAATGAAGCATCTCTAGTTGATTAGTAGAGTTACATAAGAGGCGATCTGGGGCTGAAATGCGTTTTTGAAATCATGCCGAGTGCTCGTGGCGCTGTTTTCTGTATCGGTAGCTCGTGCGCAGACGAGCGCTTCAATCGATTGCTGTTGCGGAGACTATTAATTCCTTTGAAATCACAAAACGAAATGCACCCTAATGTGTCCCAGTTCTTGATATACAATCACTGATTAACATCTTTGGTTTTAATGAGAAAATAAATAAACTATACACAGCGGATCTATGTATTTATTCACTAACATAAAGAATCTCTGCACTACAAAATAGTGTTATATAGCAGATGTAAGGATGAAACTATCATCCCATTTCTGGGCACACACACACACACACCTATCGCCGATTTATTTATTGACCTGAGGGAGGGGTTCATGCACACCAATCACAGCGTTTGCGGTCCGCGTAGAATTGACGCGTTGTTACATTTTTGGAGAGGTGCGCGTCAGGGTACGTCATAGGGTACGTGCGCATCACACAGCCTACGGCGTTGCTACGGTGTACACTCGACACAGAAGTATAAATTGTCCTTGAGAGTGCTCCTGATTACCACCTGCGGGCACTCCACCCCGGACTGTCACTCCATCTAGGACTACATCTCCCATAATCCTTTGCCCGGACTCATCAGCACTCATTGATTACATCCACCTGTGTCTCATTACCCTTTTTACCTCACCCTATATAAGTCTGGTTATCTCATTCATTCATTCATTCATTCATTGTGAAGTCTTGTTAGTTGTATTTCTGCATTTCTTAGCGTTTTCCCTGGTTTCTTGTCTCTTGGTTTAGAATTACTTACCCGTTCCGTGGATTACTCTTTTGCCTGTCTCTCCTGTCTTGTTTGCCTGTTTGGACTGCTTGCCTGTGTATGACCTTTTGCCTGTTTTTGACTACGATTGTGGATTACCCTTCAATAAAGATGCATTTGGATCTTCAACCTTTGTGTCTCAGATAGCGTTGCCACCCGTCCCGGTTTTCCAGGGATTGTTCTCTTTTTTGAGCGACTGTCCCGGAAAATGTATATTCTTTCCCGGGACACGAATTGTCCCGTTTTTTTTGTGAAAATGTACTTCTAAAGTAGAATTTCCTGGCTTCAAATTAAACAGTTTCCTTATACTGGTACTGTGTTTTCTTCATGGTGTACATCCAATCCTGTGTCCGTAAACGGGTAAAACGGGTAAACAAACAGTGGATTGGCCAATGCCAGGGGTTTACTTTTATTTGATTGGAAGCTCAACTTATCGCCTAGCAACTGCCTGTGCTGTTGGTCGGTTGCACGCATCCATCCATGCACATGCAGGATAAAACAGTGTTCACAATGAAGGAAGATAACGCAACAAAATCGGATGAGCCACCACCACCAGTGTCAAAGAAAAAACGATTTACAACTTACAACTCAGACTGGGCGAAAAGAGAAAACTTTTCTGAATGGGTAAGGCCCACCCAAGGAGACCCGTTCTCCGCTACCTGTGTTTTGTGTCCTGCCAAAATTTCAGTTAAGTATGAAGGAAAAACAGCGCTGGAAAATCATGCAAAAACAAAGAAGCACCAGAGTTTTGCATTAAGCAAACGCAAAAATCTAGCCATTGCAACGTTTCTGACAAAGAAAGGTTCACCAGAGGAAGACAGGATAACAGTAGCGGAGCTTAGCAGTGTACGGCCACAGCTACTTATCTACAGATTGTGGTAATAAAGTAAGTGCGAAAATCTTTCATGACTCCAGTATTGCCACAAAAATTTCATGTGGAAGAACAAAAAGCGAAGCTTTAGTTCAAAACGTCCTAGCACCTTACAGCCAGGAGCGTTTAGCTACAGAACTGAAAAATACCCCGTATTTTTCTGTCTGCTCTGATGCATCAAACTCGGGGAGCGCCAAACTATATCCATACACAGTCCAATATTTCCACGAAGACGAGGGTGTTAAATATGGGCTATTGGAATTTTACGAAGACCCCCATGAAACCAGCAGTGCTATCTATGAACAAATTTTGGATATCTCTGAAACAAATGGCTTGTGTGTCAGCCAGATCACCGCATATGGTGCTGACAATGCATCTGTAAATTTTGGCAAGCATAATTCTGTTTATCAAAAACTGAAAGAAGTCAGCCCACACATCGTAAAGGGCAACTGCAAATGCCACCTGATCCACAACACCCTGAAAAACGCGAACAGAATTCTCAGCGCTGCAGGTTATGATGTTGAATCCATTGTCCTAAAAATCTACAGTGAATTCTCATGCTCAGCCAAAAAAGTAGAATCTCTGAAAGAGTTTTGCGAGTTTACTTCAGTACAGTACAAAGAGACACTGAGGCATGTTCCAACCCGTTGGTTATCTCTATTGCCAGCAATTCAGCGGATCCTAGAGTGTTGGCCTGCCCTCACTTCTTATTTTTTGTCACTGGGAAAGAAGGATTGTCCTGACATTATCTGGAAGGTTGTATGCAGAAGTGGTGCTGATGATGCCAACAGCAATGATGAGGATGATGTGACAGTGTCTGGATGTTTTCTGTTGCTCATGCACAATGTAATGCAGGAATTTGACAGCGCAATTCTGAAGTTGGAAAATGAGAGCGTTACTCTACTGGATGTTCACGGAGTAATTAGCCGATTGCGCAGCCAACTAATCTCGTGTCGTGCAGACAGATTTTATGGTAGTAAAACAAAGCAAGCATTCCGAAAACTAAGTGCAAGAGACCAAACGGAGTTTGCAACACTGGTCGACAGCTTCTTTGAAAAGGCTGTTCAATACCTGGAGGCTAACTTTGATTTTGATGATCCAGTTATGTCTAACGCTAGCTGTCTGCGACTGAGTGGTCCAATGGAATGGGATGCTCTCGAGCGACTGGTCGACAAATTAGCTTTGAGCATTGACGAAGACAAAATGTATCAGGACTACACTGTACTGAATGATGTATTTGAAAGCATTCCAGAAGAGCTGGCACCAGACAATAAATGGGCTTTTTTTTTCAAGAAGGAGAAAGCAGCAACTGAATTGCTCAAAGTGGTATCATTTGTTTTTTCTGTCCCTGTCACCAACGCCTATGCTGAGCGTGTATTTAGCCACATGGAGGATGTCTGGTCAGACAAAAGGAACAGGATGTCAGTGGGGTTGGTCAAAGCCGAACTTCAAGTTAGATTAAACTTTAAATTATCATGCTTGGAGTTTAAAGCATTCATTGAGGGACAGCCGGGACTTCTGCAGGCAGCAAAAAGGGATGATAAATACACATGGAAAAAGAGGTGCGAAATGTCAGTCTTAGGTTGCCCAAATTTACAAAAACAAAAAGTTGTTTATAATCTATTATAATACATGTAACCATGTTTTAATTGCTAAAGAGTATTGCCTATATTTCTACAAATGATTGGATTTTATAATAGATACTTAAGTTAATTATACAGTTAAAGTTTACACAATGTTTATACAAAAGTGTATTTAATGTATGTATTTAATGTAGAAAGTAGTCCCGAGTGAGTGCATCTACGTCAGGGAGTGCATCTACGTCAGGGAGAGCATCTACGTCAGGAAGTGCATCTACGTCAGGGAGAGCATCTACATCAGGAAGTGCATCTACGTCAGGGAGAGCATCTACGTCAGGAAGTGCATCTACGTCAGGGAGAGCATCTACGTCAGGGAGTGCATCTACGTCAGGGAGTGCATCTACGTCAGGGAGTGCATCTACGTCAGGGAGAGCATCTACGTCAGGGAGAGCATCTACGTCAGGGAGTGCATCTACGTCAGGGAGTGCATCTACGTCAGGGAGAGCATCTACATCAGGGAGTGCATCTACGTCAGGGAGTGCATCTACGTCAGGGAGTACATCTACGTCAGGGAGAGTATCTACATCAGGGAGTGCATCTACGTCAGGGAGTGCATCTACGTCAGGGAGAGCATCTACGTCAGGGAGTACATCTACGTCAGGGAGAGCATCTACATCAGGGAGTGCATCTACGTCAGGGAGTGCATCTACGTCAGGGAGTGCATCTACGTCAGGGAGAGCATCTACGTCAGGGAGTGCATCTACATCAGGGCAAATATAGGTAAGAGAGGCAATAGGGAGTCCTACAACTGTTAACATAGTATATTTGCAAATATGGGTTGATCCCCCCCCAAAAAACTAAACAAAAACAAATTTAATCTGAGTGTCCCGGTTTTTCACAAATCAAAGGTGGCAACCCTAGTCTCAGAGCAGTACGTTACACACGTATTCTCATATGATCACGTTGCTGCACGATATTCATATTTTACTTGATGCATCAAGATTTGACACCCCAAATCAAATTTAGTTTTTTTAAATCAGTGAATCATTTGGGTTAGTGTTTTGTCAAAAGTAGCGGTACTTCTGTCTTTTCCGCAATACATTTAGTACAAAGTATGTTCAGTACCTGCTAATAGGCAGCTATTTTCAAACACTCCTGTGTATATCAGTGACTACGTTTACATGCTCCCTCATAATGCGATTATAATAGGATTTTGACAATATTGCGATTAAACTTTACCTGATGTAAATGCAATTCTTCGATCAAACTAATGCGATTAAGCTCATAAACGTTGTAACCATAGTCGCATTAAACTAGGTGGTGTATGCGGATTTTAATCACATTAAACAGGCATGTAAACACATTAATCAAATTATTACCATTCTAACCAAAGTGTGCATGTGTGCGGACGTACACGGATACCGTGTGTTGTTCACACAACTTCATGAATAAACTTCGGGACATTAATCGGAAATTTTCTCTTCTCCAAATATTACTAATAAAATCGCACTTGTTGTAAGAAATTATTTGACCTTCTTCAGTTTGCTCAGTCTTTATATAATTACCATGGATTTCACAAAACAAAGCTTGAATACACACGTCAGAAGGTTTGTGAGCTTAGAAGATTCATACTAATATTAAGCATAAAATGTTCATCTGCGACTCTGGAAGATGCCATGAAGCCAGCTAATTTTATGAACGTCAATGCAAGCAGTTAAAGAAACTGCAGGATTAAAAAAAAAAACTTTTTTTTTTATTTTTTTTTTATCAAACTCCAAGCCTAGCTTTTAAAAAAAGGACACTCTCTCTTAAAAGTTAGTGAAATTCTCCACTGTCATGCTCTTACTACAGAAATTACATAAAGTAGTCAGAATACATATCTCACACAGTATTATGCACCATTAATGATTTGAAATGCAACAAGGCATCGAAAAACTTAATAAAGAAGTGCAGAATCAGCCTTCCAGGAACTTAGCCACAAGACAAGCACAACTATAGACGTTTCGCCAAGTTAACATTGACAAAGATCATCCTTTTCAACAGACGATGTGTAGGAGAGGTCTCCAAGATGTTTCTAAAAAATGTCCTTCAAAGAGATTACTCATACACTTATGAAGAGCTGGGACTTTCAGCCTATGAGGAGCGTTTGTGCAAATATTTCACTAGAGTTGAGCTGAAAGGAAAGAGAGGTAAAGCTCTGGGACTGCTTGTTGAGAAGCGGAAACAATGTGGTGTGCTACAAGAAAATGAATACATCTTCCCATTACCAAAGCATACTAGTTACTACAGAGGTCATGGTTGTGTTAAAAGGATATTGGAGTGTGGCGCAATACTCACACTACCAGCAACACGCAGCAAATAAGCAACGATTGCATTCAGGCGAGTTCTGTTGTTCTGAAATATTCGGTGTCTGAGATTTTCGGTAACACTGGGTAGAGCTTACATGAATATTCATAAGAGTTTCCTGTTTTGCATTAAAGATATTAGTACTCAAAAAATATTAGTGCTCCTCAGATCACAGAAACTTCAACATCAAACTAAATTAAGCTTTTTAATACATTTTCATTTATTACAATAGTTTGTAGATTATCATCACTGTTATGTTTGATTGAATGATTACAGCCGCTGGCTGCGATTTATCGTTAGTAGAAGCTCCAAGTAAACAAGCCAACACCCGTTACCCAGTATTTTTCTTGTTTTACATTCAACGTTCTTTAAAATGGTTTTATTTGATAATTTATGTAAATACATCACAAGGTTCTGTGGAAAGTAATCAAGGTTATATACATTATATTTGTCATCACAGACATAACCCATCATCCACTATTAATATAATAAAAACCTGCACTGTAAAAAAAATTCAGGTCTCCAATTGAAAATTTTCTAGTGAGCAATCACATCTAAAATTTTCAGTTGGCCAAATTAAATTTCTGTGAATTGATGCAATTTAGTTCAATTAAAATTCAAGAAATTCAATTTGGCCAACTGAAAATTTTAGATGTGATCGCTCACTAGAAAATTTTCAATTGGAGACCTGATTTTTTTTACAGTGTGATTAATTTAGAAGGCATACTGTAGACCCAGGTTTTCACGTATGCGTGCGATATTCGCCTGCATACAGGAAAAGGTCAAATTTCCTCCTAGAAGATGTGTTTCTGCAAGCTAGGAAATTTGGTATAATTCAAATATATAATTCAAATATACATACACATTTGTTACGCCTTGCAAACAAACACCCCACATGAACTACCATCTGGCTGTAGGCTGTGTGGTAATGTCACACACGTCCTTGTGGCACCCTGAAAACCCTTTTGATCCATGAAACTCCTTTTATTAACGTAAGAAAAATGGTTATACAACTTATACCTGGTTAGGGGCTTTATATTCTTATTATTGTGGCCAGCCTAAGGCACACCTGTGCAATAATCATGCTGTCTAATCAGCATCTTGATATGCCACACCTGTGAGGTGGATGGATTATCTCGACAAAGGAGAAGTGCTCACTAACACAGATTTAGACAGATTTGTGAACAATATTTGAGAGAAATAGGCCTTTAGTGTACATAGAAAAAGTCTTAGATCTTCAAGTTCAGCTCATGAAAAATGAGGGCAAAAACCAAAGTGTTGCATTTATAATTTTGTTCAGTGTATATAATATTTTTTATTATTTTACATATATTTCTAATTTGACATCCAATAACTCAGGAATGATATAAGGTAGATGGAAATTTCTTTTTTTGGTGAAGTTTCTCTACATGTGAGCTGCATCTGGATCAAATTTTATGGTGATACGATAAAGTAGCCTTTTTGTTTAGCCCTTGACACTCAAAAGGCATTTTTAAAAGAGTTGTTTTCTGAGTGACATACACAAAAGTAAAAACTCATAACTCCAAAACTGTAACAAGGAGAGTCAAAAGGTAGGATTACAGGGCCACCGCTCCCTATACACAGAGTACGCAGTTTGCGTAGGGCACCAATCTCGGTTGCTCAAAAAACAAAAACAAAATATTAATAAATAAAATCAACCTTTTATTCAATATTAAAGGAACTGTGTGTAAGAAATGTATTTCAATTAATCATAAAATGGATATGTCACTAGACATTAAGAAATCATGTTAATTTCAAATACTTATATCACTGACAACAGTTGTCCGGCAAGGATATTGTCATTTTAAAAGTGAAGTTGCAGCCCTCAACTGATGTTGATGTTGACATGTTGGGTTTTGGCCTGAAGCGCCACCCTCCACCTATCTACCAATCACGAAGTCCGTAGTCCGTTCGGCATCCGGCATCCGAAGTCCGTTCGGCATCCGGGTTGCCAGCTCTGCTCTAGTTACCGCAGCTACAAACTTTTTGGATAAAAAATGTCAAATTTTACAAAACCTAAAAGACCTCGTTATGAATCAGAAAAACGTTGTGACAATGTCCGAAATAAAACAAGGATAGGAGATGCCTTTGAAAGATGGAGACGGCTGAAAACGGAGAATAATTTGAAGACTGATGCCAACGTTGCTAATTTTCTCCTGGACAGGTAAGGTTCATCTATGTTTGGCTAACTTGTACTTAATGTAAATGGACATTTCAAATATTCATGACAGTCGAACAAAGTTATGCATGTTCGTGCAAAGTAACGTTAGGTTAGCGCATATGGAGGAGGTGGGTCATTGAATTGAAAAGGTAACGTTAAGGAATTGTTTGGGAAATAAAAACGGTGAGTCGTCATTGCTAACATTAGTGATGCATTATCAGAGCCCGTCTCTCTGTCATTATGCTATGACGCTGAGGAAAACAACATTAGCACGCCCATTATGGCAATGTGAAAACGTATGAGACAGTAGCCTAACGTTACCTCTGTAAAAAGGATTCTTTATTCGTTCTTTGCATATATAGTGGACAACACATGCTGCAAGTTGACCTGTATGACACATAGTGACTTAGGCTTGTGCTTGTACTTTCATTAATGACAGATACCTACCGTTACAAATTAGACTAACAGCTATCTTACTGTTCTAACAATGTAGTCACATACGAGCGTTCATATTTACAATTATATTTGGCTAATCGCCATTCGTAAATTTTTGCGGTACATAATTACTTCACAAAACATCTCTCATGAAGCATAAACATAATTAATAGAAAGAAAAAAAAATTGCTGTGTAGGACTCATCACTTGCCATTGGAAGCTCCTTGTAGCAGCCTACGTTCCTCGAGTCAGGGGGGATACACCCAACATTATCCGTCTGCAATAACGGAGGCTGCACTTTCAGGACCGCATTTCTAGGACCGCATTTCTAGGACCCTATTTTTTTGTGACAGCGCCACCTACCGTGTCGGAGAACTGCAATCCAAGGAACGCATTTCCAGGACCCTAGTTTTGGAGAACCGAAACAAATGCCACCAAGGCAATATTTTGACAAATTTTTTTTTTTTTTTTTTTTTTTAGGTTTTTAAAGGTTTATTACACCCAAATATTGCTTTATTGCAATTAAATCTGGTTTCTAGGACTGTTGACTAATTATTGGGTCCAAGTTGCATAATTTAATAACTCATCAAGTAAAATAAACAAGGAATGGTATAGCCTTTTCAGTCAATCACATTTTCAAGTACAGAGGGAATACACAAGGATGACTCTGGGGGTAGATTTAAGATTGTGTATATTTTATAAAATAATATATAACAAGTTACATTTGAACACACAAAAAACTAATTTGTTCATGACGTAAACCGAAGAACTTCATGGACAACTTCTTCACTGACTCCTAAGAGAGAGAAAGAAAGAGAAGTGAATGAAATAAGGAATATTGAGTTGAACTTGTTCAACTCAATAATTTTTTATTTAAAATTTTAAAGATCTTAGTCACCACAGAGCACACACATTATATACAATACAAAATTATATCAATCTCCATACCAAATAATGTTCATATTACTGTTATTGCATACTGTTCAAAGATTTGGGTGAACAGGTTCTTGAAACATTCATGTCAATAAAGCGCATCTGAACTGAGAAAAAAAATATATAGATAGATGCAAGAAATCTGAATAGAAATAACATGTCATTTCTACAATAATATGACTTTTCCTGTCCTTTTAATATTTAAAGCACACATTGTGATGTATGCTGCAGCACTACCTACCAACTGGATGCTCTCCCCTCTTTTCTCAATTGTTTGTCTATTTTTCTATTAAACTCCTCCACTTCACTGAAATAGTAAATAAAGAACATAATCACTGCTGGGTTAACAGAATGCTGTAAAAAAAATAAACAAAAAGGATACATTGGACATTGTGTAAAAACAATACATTTTCTATTCTTACCTGTAATGATAATGTGGACCAGAGAGGAAGGCCTGCTCAGCATCCTGCAGTGACAAATTCTGAAGCCCAGCCAGGCCATATATGATGGCCTATCAAAAGAAATGTGTTAATTGAAATATGGTCTGTAGATATGCAGCATATGGTATAATGTACAGTAGAGTTTGAAAGGGCAGAAACATGCACAATACATTATACTGTTATGCATACCTCTGGAAATAGAACACCACAGATGAACTGCACTTCATCTGTGAAGCTCAGTTTCGTTGGTGTCTTATGTATTACTGACTTCAGAAAAACAAAAAGGTTGTCCTGTTGTCCTTCACTGTCAAGGTAGACAGGCACCTGGCGAAAGGACTTTGGAGGGTACCACTTTGAAGTCTTCCCATTGAGTACGTCCTATGGACAAATTATTTTGCCACAATTATTTAAGTGTATTGTGTGGTAGCCGTTAGTGAAGGAACAACTGACTTTAACGCTAGAATATGCAGAATTGGAGAAACAAGCAAGACTAAGGTAGATTTTGAAAGCAATCAACCAAAAATATTCCACCCCATACATTTTGGGCTTATTTCAAAGCCAAACCTCCAAAACAAATTAGCATGCACTGCCTAAATACTGCTGGAGGAAGACTCTGCTGAAGATCAATGAGTGCATGGGCAGAGTGTGGGCAGGTACGTATTTAGAGGTAGGCGACCAATCATAGACAGGATTTTTTTTTGCCTGTCACTGCCAATAAATGGGGCGCATAGTTGACAATATTTTTAACAAAAGCACTGGTTGATTTATTTACTGCGAGTCTGTAATGATGAATATGTCTAAGTACCACCAAATGCTGTTCAGCTCCCGGTGACTGTACAATGAAGTCCACCAGTCTCTTTTCTTCTGCAGTGCGGTCAAAGACAGCCTGCATGTGGGCTGGAATTTCCTCAGTGATGGCACGCTTTCTTGGCACTCTGAATATTGGCTGAAAGGTTCCCTGTAACAAGCTTCTGGCCTCATCAGTCCAGAAAGCAAACCTTTGGCCATACCTTTCAAACATCAACAAGATTAATCTAGAATATTGCATAAAAATGTCTTTGGTGTCTACTTATCATTAACTTAATGTAGTCATCAGGTGAATATATACATATTGTTTAGGGCTGTCATACCCATCAATTTTAAAACGCTCCATAAGAAGAAGACACCACCACTTCCGAATCAAAGGCATGTCCATCTGAAAGAAATGTGACAATGATAAGGAGAGTCTTTAGTTTTTAATTTGTCCCTTTCCTTCAATATAAACATGCATGTATATAAGAAACATTTAAAGTATCAATTTCATCCTTATATACATTTCTGAATCAGCTCACCTCCTGGAATTGAAACCCTGTGCCTGTCACAATGGAGAGTGTATACTGAAACAGAGAAGAATGAAAACATCTTATTTACTATGTTGACAGAAACATGCATATGCTTACCACACACACACACACGACACTTTACCATAAGCATAAAAATCCCACAGTCATTGCCACAGATCTGCCGTGGCAAGCCCTATAATCAACCAAAAAAATAAGGAACATGAGACATGACTGGTAGATCAAAGCTACTGTCTTCTCTGTCAGATGTCTTGTATTTGAAATGCAGATTACAAGCAATCATATTTCATTGTAATATCAAATTATGCAATATATTATTCACCACAATATCATGTCCAGTCTTCTCAGTCCAGCTCCCTGGATCAATTTTCTGAGCAAGATTTCTATATAAAAAAATTAAAATAATAATTTGAAACAGATAGATGTGACAACCACTGAGACATTATCAGCTGAAACATATCAGTACAGGCTATAGGAACGTAGCCAAAACATATCAGTACAGGCTATATGAACATAACTAAAACATATCAGTACAGGCTATAGGAACGTAGCCAAAACATATCAGTACAGGCTATATGAACATAACTAAAACATATCAGTACAGGCTATAGGAACGTAGCCAAAACATATCAGTACAGGCTATAGGAACGTAGCCAAAACATATCAGTACAGGCTATAGGAACGTAGCCAAAACATATCAGTACAGGCTATAGGAACGTAGCCAAAACATATCAGTACAGGCTATATGAACATAACTAAAACATATCAGTACAGGCTATAGGAACGTAGCCAAAACATATCAGTACAGGCTATATGAACATAACTAAAACATATCAGTACAGGCTATAGGAACGTAGCCAAAACATATCAGTACAGGCTATAGGAACGTAGCCAAAACATATCAGTACAGGCTATAGGAACGTAGCCAAAACATATCAGTACAGGCTATAGGAACGTAGCCAAAATGTAAATTGCTATATGAACATAGCAAACAGTAAGCCTCAAATGTGGACCTAAATATGGCTCTGTACTCAGCATCACCAAACCCAGACTCATGGAATGTGTACTGCGAGTCTAAAAAGAGGATCTCTCTCAGGAGTGGCTTCATGATCTATAATGTGATAATGGTTAAAGACATTCACATACGTTTAAAAGTCATTAGGACAAAGAGTAGAGCTGCAGTTCACTTTGTTGGAATACACATGAACTAACCAACTTAATTACCAATACGTGTACCATGTAGTATGTAGTAACAGTAACATTCCCTTACACAGAGAACAAAGTGTTCTGGCCCGTTTGCTTCGGTCCAACCTGGAAAGACTAAGAAGTCTTTCATGTCGACATCCTCCTAATATTAATGAAAAATGTTGTCATTATGCAGATCTACATTTTTGTGACACCATACATATTTTATATTCACTCACTGGGAAGTTGTCAGTCATGTTGCTTTGTGTATCTTTCCATGTAGGAACAACGAACATGTCCTCTATATAAATGTCTTTGCCCTATGAGGAAAAAAACAGCAACTTTAAAAGTAGACAATAAAATGACAGAATAAACTAGATGAGACAAACTAAGTTAGCTTGAAAAAGCCAGAACGTTTGGAGTAGTTTTAAAAGCTTGAAGTTTGAAATAGTTTAAGTTTTAGTTTAGTAGTTTAAAAGCTAGCTAGTGTGTGTGTGTGTGTGTTTGTTTGTGTGTGAGAGAGTTTGTGTGCGAGTGAGTGAGTGTGTGTCTGTGTGTGTGTGTGAGTGAGTTAGTTAGATAGTTAATTAGTTAGTTAGAAATTTAGGTAGATAGAGATAGATCGTTAGTTAGATAGATATATAGTTAGTTAGGATAGATAGATAGATAGATAGATAGATAGATAGATAGATAGATAGATAGATAGATAGATAGATAGATAGATAGATAGATAGATAGATAGATAGATAGATAGATAGATAGATAGATAGATAGATAGATAGATGTTAGTTAGTTAGTTAGTTAGTTGAAGAAAAAGTTTATATAGCAAAGTTTATATAAAAGTTACATACATGTTGCTGAGCCGCTTCATGAATCAATTTAAAGCAGGCATTCCCAATCTGCAAGAAACAATTAAAACTCATCAGTGAACAAGCATAAAAGCAAATAAAAAACCTTGTGTTTATTAACTTCCCAGTACTCACATGAGAATCCATGTCTCTTAGCAACCCCAGGCTCCAGAATTCTTCACGCGTGATACATAAGGGCCCTTCTTTCACAATGATTTCCGCTGCAGGCCGTCCGGTGTCCAGCACATAATTGAGCTGCAAATTACAGATATTATTATTATAATAGTGTGTGACATGAAAAACAATTACTATTTATACTAATTAACTTACCAGTTTGTCCTGGATAGGATTCCATTCTTTTGCAAAGGGCTTAAATGTCAAAGAGTAGTCAATGGCCGCTGTTGGGGATGTGCCGAGGGCTGTTGTCCAGGGCGTGCCGAGGGCCGTTGTTGGACGCGTGCTGAGGGCGGCTGTTGGGGGCGTGCCGAGGGCCGTTGTTGGGGGCGTGCCGAGGGCCGTTGTTGGGGGCGTGCCGAGGGCCGTTGTTGGGGGCGTGCCGAGGGCCGTTGTTGGGGGCATGCTGAGGGCGGCTGTCGGGGGCACGGGTTCTGCTGAATTAAAAAGTAGAAAATCACAATATATTAATTCATTAACAGTCATATGTGTTAGTGCAAGTCTAAGAATGTCCAATGTACCAGGTTGAGCAGTGGAAGGTGTCTTTATGACAGTAATTTCGAAAAATATAAATAAATATTTTAACTGTACAAAACAGTGAATAATAATGTGCTGTATTTGTGATAGATTTGTATATGAAATTTGAAAAGTTACCCAACACTGCCTGGCTGTGGATATTCATAGCTATCTTGGTATCGAAAGCCTTTTTTATGTCGCCCAATCGTTGTTTGTTTTTGTGACAATTGTAGTGGTGAATGATATTCCTCATGAGAAACAGATGATTTGAAGGCAAAGCCATGTTTAAGAAGTAATTGTTTTTTTTCATTTTTGCAAACAGCTGTTCCGCAACTTGGCTGTTGACTACTCCTGCAAGTTGCGGGACCAGGCCAAGCTTCCGCAGGGCATCACGGGCATCCTTAGTGTTATCTTCATGAAAACGATCATACAGAGCATAATGTTCTGCTGACCCAGTTATGGGATGGCCATCGCAATCTGGGACCACTTTCTTGCACTTCAACCAAGGAAGTGACACCTTTAGTTTCCCCTCTTTGGCTAGTGCAATGTTTTCTGGAGTTGGGGCCTTCAACCGTCCTTCAAATGGGTTGAAGGGCAACCTTTCTGGCTCTCTCAGATTCATATGTGTTGCTAGTCCACGCGCAAAGTCATATATTATGACATTTGGCATGTATTTCCAAGAAAGCAGCATGTCTGTGAAGTCACGTGGGCTTTCAGCCCTAATGTTGCACTTTATACTGTATACAATGCCACAAGGGCACATAATCACAGCCCAACCGCCTGAAATGGAAAGAGGCAGAAATTAACAGATTGTAAAAAGACAACCTTTGTAAATTCAACTAAAAAGTTTTTCATCCTCATTGATATGTGTATGTGAAATCACTTTCACACTTCAAAGAGTAAAACCACTTGAATGTTTTTTTTGTCATGTTTTTCCACCCTGTGAAAAACTTTAACAATAATAGTATCTTACAGAAACAGAACACTGTAAAGTTTTGCTTACCTGATGCAGCCCAGATCTTTTGAAAGACCTTGTCATACGTGTGCCTTGACTTTAATTCATTCGACAGTCTCAGGAGGAGGTCATTTCGCGATCCAGAGGAATCCAACCCACACTCCCTGCATAATTTCCTAACCACATGAACCTGTCAAACAAAATTAAATGTGTGAGAAGCAGCATGTTTTCAGGTAAAATAATATATCACTCCTAAAAAGACAAATATAATCAACTGTTTTTTTACCTTCTGCTTGTACAGCTCCTCTGTCAGGCGGTCTTCAGAAACTGTTAATTCACAGACCTCAGCTGGTTTCGGCGGACGCACTTTTTCAAACTCAGTATTAAGGACTCGGTTTGAACAGCGTGTGTTTTGGCCTATCCACGGCGCCCAAAAGTGGAAAGATGGCGGAACTTTAAGTGGATTGTGTAGGTCACCTTTGGAAATATGAAAACACAAGAAATATATTAAAACATCTTGATCTTGACATCTTGATAAATGTAAACATGTTTTAATTTGTTAATTAGTTTGTCACACAATTCTTCAGTCATTGAAAAGGGTGTTACATGTTGACAAATTATTCTTGGCTTGTATTACTTGTTATAAATCCTCGACTGATCCTTTCCATTGAAAGTGCCTCCCAAAAATGCTCCATATCAACTTCTCCATTGAAGTCCTCTGGAGGTTGTGCAAGGTCACTTACTAAAGAAATAATGTGAAAAAAAATTACACAAATAGTAAATTCTGAAAGTAACCTGGTCAGTAATTTACATCTAAATCAGTCTATTCCATGAAAACATTTTACCTGACAAATGAAAGGCTCCCTTTTTATGGAGGTCCATGATGACCACTGGAGGATGATCCCCACAGTTTACACAGGAATAATGATAATCATGATCAGTGAGTGCTTCAAAATGAAGATACCCATGAAGAACGGTATTAGCTGAGGGAAACTTCACCCCTGTAGTCAATTCTAAGTATTCTACCACCCTGCTCACTGCAGTATGCACCTATGGGAGAAACATTTTAGTGAATATACAGAAAATGTTCTGTTTAAATTTCATATATTTACCCATTAAAAAGATTCATTCACATGTTATATGTAAATGAAATAAAATAAAATAAATACCTGTATCATGTTCCTTATGTTTAAGCATAAAGACAAATCAAGGACTATCCGGTCATTAAAATTGTGTAGGCCATCTTTCCACTCTTGGTAACGGTAGGAGGTTCCGCATTGATGGCAAGACTTACAGTAGGTAGAGATGTCTAGAAATCAAAAGTTTCAACAATATTTGCAGTACAGTTTACAACACATTCAATAATTAATGAAAGCACAGCAAATCTACCACAGTGGATAGTCATGAGATATAAATAGTTTAATTGACCTACCTTCAACAATACGTGAGTTGGTGAGGATTTTGGCCTTATTTGTAATGAGGATTGGGTCACTCAGGGGCACATTGCCAGGGCACTGCTGGCACATCATCTCCAGTGGAATGAGGTGCCTTGGGTATTCTTTTTCCAATAATGGATGCCGTATATGTTCTGGCAGAACAGCAGGTAATTTTTTGAACTTCAAAATATACTCAACCATGGCTTTGAACTTTTGGTCATCTTTTGGCGGATATGGAAAGGTACCCAGCTCAACCTCATCATGACTGCCTCCATCCTCTGTTGATGTTTGGAATTCCACCTCCTCAGTGCACCGGACTTTCCTGAACAGTTCACGGTGAGTCTGAAATAAGTGCCATTTTGCAATGTACTTGTGTTGGCATGATCTCTTTGTCCTTGCACAAGGGCAGTGCCACGAATTCTTTTTTGTGTCATACGACACCATGACTCTTCCTAAACGACTGTAATATGAAACAGTCGGCTCAAAAACAGATATGTATTTTTTGGACTGAGGGATACCAATTTGGGAGTATACAGACAGAGGTATATGGTTGGCATTCGCAAGGTTTTGCAGATCGAGGCAGAGCTTCTTTTTATCCTCGCCAAACCACCGGCTGTTCACCATCTCATTAAGTGTTTCCTCACTAAGTACAGGAGAGGAGACATAGGATGTGCAGTAAGTTAAGGATTTAAGGTGTACGCATTGATGGGCTTTCAACCCACTTCTCCATGCCAACTCCATGTTCACCTGGCACTCAGCAGATTCACAGAAAACATGTTGATTTTCCCCCCAGACTTTATTTTGGACATGCAGAGGTGTAGAAGCCCCGTGAAAAGATTTGTGAACAGTATAAACTCCATTCTCTGGATCTATGCATTCACTTGGAAGGTGTGAATTTGCTGTAATATCCTTATGTTTTCCTGTGTGTTTCCTCTGTATGTGCCTTTTTAAATTAGTTCTGTTCATGCTAAGCTGGCATATGGGACAATTTTTACGCAGTACTTGCTTCACACGGACCCTTTGTATTTGCGTACTTGGGGTGGCTGGCACAGTGAAGGTTGTTGGAGCTAGGATGGCGGAGGTAGTTGGAGCTAGGATGGCGGAGGTAGTTGGAGCTGGAATGGCGGAGGTAGTTGGAGCTGGAATGGCAGAGGTAGTTGGAGCTGGAATGGCAGAGGAAGTTGGAGCTGGAATGGCGGAGGTAGTTGGAGCTGGAATGGCGGAGGTAGTTGGAGCTGGAATGGCGGAGGAAGTTGGAGCTGGAATGGCGGAGGTAGTTGGAGCTGGAATGGCGGAGGAAGTTGGAGCTGGAATGGTGGTGGTTATGGCAGGGTGCTTACCCTTGCAAAAAGACAGATGCTTCATGAAGTCCGGTTTACGTAGCAGCATAGAATTGCAGTGGATGCAGTGGTAATGCCACTTTGGTCGGCAATCTAATCCACATCTGTGAATGGTATAACCTAAAATATAAGAACAATAAACTTTAGTATCATTATGATGGTCATCAGTGTAAATTATGAATACCCAAAATCTGAATCAGGTTAACATAAACAAAACTGAGAAAAATTTTTGAATTAATTGCTCAAAATGAATTGATAATTATATTGTATTTCCCAAAAGAATGTTTGCAAATGTTACCATCATGAAGAACTGCACGTTTAAAATGGCTCTCCAAATGACATTTTACTTTGCTCAGCTTCGTTGGTTGAAACAAAGAAGAGCTGCAGAACGGGCAGTGGAAATCCTGACAGCATGTAGTGCATCTCTTCAATTCAGGAACGGCTCTCCCTTCCTGGATTGTTATATGTTTCTTGAAAAACATAAAAAAAAAGTTAATTTCATGTAAATAAATAGACATAAATTAGGGCTAAGTCTAGGACTTGACCAATTAATTCATCTTTTGTCATACTTCTGCCTGCCCTGATTTGTGTCCTTGAAAGCACTTAGAGTACGTACAGTACACAGTATATGCCACAATCTAACACGTGGTATTTTAACAGTCAATTATTATGAAGGCCTCTGTTATTCCTGACTATAAAAACGTCATATGTCTCAATCAACATTATAAAACTATGTCAAAATGAAGAGACATACCCATAACATGTATTGTGTGGTAACTTAACGTTAAACAGGCTGACTGTGAGCATGTGACAGCTAAAACATTGAGATTCATTCAACTTACTTAAAATGAAGAAAAAAACAACAACGAGTAACTAACAAGCTTTCACAACGAACGTAATACAGTTGTCTTGTGCTGTCACTAAGTCAACACAAGCTTTCATGCAAGTTTAGTTAAACGAATGTGCTAACAATTCATTTACAGCACTATTGACTATTTAGCTAATCACGATCACTTCGGCTACGTTAACTTTCCAATTAAATGCATCACGATTGTTTTTAATGTTAAAATAAAAACTGATTCACATGTGGTACTCACACGCTGATCGTCATCCATCTTTGCTGGTCCTCTAATTCGCTAGGTGGCGTTGTCAATAAAAACCTAGGGTCCTAGAAATGGGGTCCTATGAGTGCGGTCCTGAAAATGCAGCAGCCTCCGGTTGTGCAGGCAGATGCTACTCGATACACCGCTCTACAGTAATTTGAAAGTGATTGCAGTACCAGTTTTGGCCACAATCCTATATACAGTTCCTTTAATAATAACATAAATATTAAAAATGCATTTTACAGTGAATGGACTAGGCAGTAAGCATACGTGACGCGCCATTCCCGTATGCGCCTGACACCACCTGTTTATGGCTGACTGCAAATGATCATAATTGATGGACAGCTATGCCTGGGAAAAGACAACAGCAGTCTAGCGCTGAGAAAAGAAAAAGGAAAAAAGCCTATGCATCACTTTCAGGTATGTTCACAAACCGGTGAAACTTATTTGGCTGTTGATGTTAATGGCGGAGATTAATTAATTTTTAAATAATTTCACTACCACCCATGCATGATCTGCCTGAATATTCTCTCTTGTGATGTTCACAAATTCTTCTCAAAGAAATGACAGTGGCTGTAGCATTTAAAGAAGTGGCCAAATATGAAATGGACATTTTAATTAATTGTTGTTCGGCTAATATTGAACAAGGATTTGATCACGCTGTAAAGGCCAATTTATACTTCTGCGTCGAGTGCACACAGGGGGTACGGCGTACCCTACGCATAGACGCGTTGGATACGCCGTACCACGACGCGCACCTCTCCAAAAATGTAACTACGCGTCGCGTTGACGCAGAGCGCAAGATCTGTGATTGGTCGGCTTGGTACCGGCGCATTTCCGGCGTGTTATTTCCGGCATGTTCTTCTCTGGTTCTTCTGCGCCGCCCGCCATTTTTAAATCCCGCAGTACAGCGAACAACATGTCGAACGTGGATATGGATCAAGCGACCGAGCGTTTAATTGAGGAGGTGAGGAAATACAGCCATTTATACGACTCCTCTTCAGCCGATTATAAAGACTGCCAGATGTCCGCGAATTCGTGGAGAGAGATTTCTTCCAACGTTGGTTTGGAGGTGGCTGAATGTCTAAAACGATGGAAGAGCACCAGGTACAAGTACGTTCGCCTTCGCAAAAGACTCGCCACAAGTTTTATTTATTTCTCTCCTGGCTGGCCCCCCACGTGAAACATCGGCTTACAGAGTCAAACTTTGACGATAAGGTAAATTTTACATATCCTTTGTTGTGTTTAGGCTAGCGTTAGCTAACTAGCAATGCTATCATGCCGCAAATGGCGTTTTCTGCAAAGATGATGCTTATGTGAAACAAAGACCATGTATGTATGTGTCATAGGTTGATATAGGTTTTGTAGGTTGTATTACATGTAGGTTTATAGGGTGTAATTATATCTGGCTTGCAGATAATGCAAACAGAACATAACACAGCAATTGTAATATAGGAATATGCAGTAATCATAGCTTTGTTCATCTGTGAATAAACACTGGATGCATCAGTGGGATGTATACTAACGTGTACTATTTGCTATTTCTTTCATAATCACAGGATGGGAGCGATGCAAGCTCGACCTCCTCATCCTCCACTGCTTTGGCTGTTGTGAGACCTCCAGCCAACCACGACAACCTTCAACCAGCAAGCAGTAGCCTCCATCACCAGCCAAGTCCTCCGTCCCCCCACCCAAGTCCTCCGTCCCCCCTGCAATCTCTTCCGTCACCCAGCCCAAGGATGACACCGAAAAGAAAGAGGAAGGAACATGATGACTGGATCCAAACGCAGTTTACTCGTCTGGAGGCTCAATTGGAGGAACGGCGGGTTGAACTGCACCAGCGATTGAGTCAAGGGAGTGATGAGAGCGACAGGTTTGGGCACACTGTTGCTGACATGCTGCGGAGGGTCTCTGAAGAGCACCGGGCGCAGGCAATGTTTGCTGTGTCCAAGGTGCTGTTTGAGTGACAGCAGAAAAAATAAACACTCATACCCACTTCAGCAACTTTGCACCTTTTAATTCTGTGCACTCAGGACATTTATTGCACTTTAGCATTTTTTTTTGTGCAGGTTGTATTTTTTTTGTTTTTTGTAGTTACTTTTTGCACCGTTTGTGCAGGTTGTATTTTTTTGTTTTTTGTAGTTACTTTTTGCTACATATATACACAATCTGTTTGCACCGTTTGTGCCGGTTGTTTGCATTTTTTGCACCGTTTAAGACCTTTTTATGTGCACCCATTATTGTTTACTTTTTACTTTTTTTGTGGACATTTTAAGATTTAAGTGCATTTATTGTGCCCGTTGTTGTTGGCATCTTTTGTACCCTTTCATATTGTGAACATTTGCACCTATTGTGTAGGTTATAGTTTGCACTTGTTGCATCTTTTAATACGTTTTTATGTGCACCTATTACTTTTTAACATTGTGCACCCATTATTGGTTTCATTTTTTTGGGACATTTTACTCTACTTATGTGCATCTATTGTGCCTGTTATTGTTGGCATTTTTTGCACCTTTTCATATTGTGAACATTTGCACCTATTGTGCAGGTTATAAGTTTGCACTTTTTGCATCTTTATATATATATATATATATATATATATATATATATATATATATATATATATAGAGGCTTATCTTCTGTGTACATAAAGCTCTTTTTAATCTATTTTAATATAAAAATGTTTAGACCATTGCACCTTTAATACATTGCACTATATGTACACACAGTGTGGCCATTTGTATATATGGTTTTGACTTTTGTATGTATTGTGCAGGTTTTATCTGTATATATACACACACGTGTAGTTTGCACTTTTGTACTTTAAGATAAAAATACTGTCTGTTCCTGATGTTTGCAACTTCTATTGTGCAAATAAAGAACAACAAAACAATAATATGGTTGCATGTAATTTATTTTAAACCAGTACAATTTACTGACCAAGCAGACCACGACACACTATGTTGTTCTGCCATGGAACAATTCCGTGGGGTGACTGGAAGAAGGCCATTCCGCACACCAATTGCAGCTCGGGTGGAGCGGGCCCTTGAAAGGTGGCGTGGATCCAGTGGTTCCAATAGGTTTGTGTCCCCTGCCACCACTCTGCGCCACTCGCCTAGCTGAGGTGGCCCTGTAGTGTCCGAGTCTGAAATTAGCAGGGATGTATCTGCTAACAGGAGTACTGACCTCATCAGTGTATGCCAGGAAGTTGTGTAAAGCAGAACAAGCTTTCACAATGTCAACAGCTTTGTCTGGTAGACATTCTAATGGTCGCCCAAGGATTCGCCACCTTGCCACCAAAATGCCAAAGGCATTCTCAATCACCCGCCTGGCTCTGGAGTGCCGGTAATTGTAGGTCTGCTTATCCATGGGCAGGTTCATCCCTATATAGCAAAGCAAAACATTATTAATGGGCAAGCATTATACACAGCAAGCAATGGCAGTCATTATATATACAAACAAAGTACAATTAAAGTAAATACATTTTGTCTGTGACATACCTTGAAA
Source organism: Gobio gobio (assembly GCF_949357685.1). Classification (NCBI taxonomy): domain Eukaryota; kingdom Metazoa; phylum Chordata; class Actinopteri; order Cypriniformes; family Gobionidae; genus Gobio; species Gobio gobio. The sequence goes on along the minus strand of NC_137101.1, from coordinate 43,500,126 downwards.
TGGACGCATGAGGTTGTTGTGTAGGGGGAATGCAGCATCACCAACTATCACATGTGGGATTTGGACTCCACTTCCAGGAAGATTGGCTGGTGGGGGCAGATTCAGTTTGTGTTCGAGAAGCTTAGAACCAAATCGGCTCTCCTTGAAAAACACCACCGTCACTTTCCCGCCCGTACCCCCCGACATCCACCATGGTGAAGCGATATCTGGCGTCACAGGTAGCCATCAGAACAATAGAGTGTGTGCCCTTGTAATTGTAGTAGTCGCTCCCGGCGTGCGGTGGTGCTTTTATGTTGACATGCTTTCCGTCGACGCTCCCAACACAGTTCGGAAAGTTCCACAGTCGCCAAAAATCAGCAGCAATACTTTCCCATTGGGCGACTGAGGGGCAGGGAAGAAACTCTGGCTGCAGTGCTTTCCACAAAACTTTACAGACTTCCGACACTATGGAAGACACGGTGCTTTACGACACTTTGTAGCTAGCTGCTACAGCCTGTTGGCTTCCACCCGAAGCCAAAACTCGCAGGGTGATTGCTAGCCTCTGTGTAATGTCTACAGGCATACTGTGTGTACACTGATGTAAGATAAATGGCTGCACACGTCGAACCAAATCGTCAAATCTAGCCGCCGACATCCGAAAATATCTGAAGTGCATTTCCTCATCGAGATCTCTCAGTGGCCGGACAAGCACAGAAAATTCACCATCCTTCTGCCTCAACTGGTTCACAGGTCGCACGTACCATCTCCTCCTCCGACGCCTTCTCTCGTTTCTGCTTTTTAATTTGAGTAATTTCAATAAAAGTAACTTTTTTTCAGTATCGATCAGCTCTAATTCCAACACGATCCGCTCTGTTTCATTCGCCATTTCTTTTTGCCCGAAAGAGACAACACAGTGGAGCATAGAAACCCCATCGCCCACTAGCGTTTCGGAGGTGTAATTGCAGAACAACGCAGAAACAATGCAGAAGTATAAATGCTCACAACGGCGCCGGCTACGCGTGTAGCCTACGGCGTACACTACGGCGTACACTCGACGCAGAAGTATAAATTGGCCTTAAGTCTAAGAACAACAATCAACGGGCATTTGGCGCCCTCTGCAGGCATTTGTTATATTACGTAATGTACATAAATGAAATTTATATTGTTACATTATGCATTTTAGCACTGTTATTCAATGAAACCATATAATCATATAGTTTCTTTGAATAACAGTGTTATTCAGTGTAAACAGTATAATAACAATGAGGCAATAATAATTGGAAACAATTTGTTTCCAATTATTATTGCCTCATTGTTATTATATAATGTATTTTAAGTCATTTTAAAGGCTGTTGTTCACTTAGGTCTATTTTTATTACCACAAAAAATATGATCTGAATACTACTCTAATATTACTCAGAATATTATCTATATAATCGACTGATTACTTGATTACCAAAATAGTCCTTATAGTGACAATCCTAGATATTTCTGTGGTGTGGTGTGTTAAAGGGGTGATGAATTGAGAAATCATCTTTCCTTTGAGCCTTTGATATATAAAAGTTCATCATGATATAAGAATATCCTGTAAGTTTCAGAGCTGAAAACTTCCTTGTTAGTCAAAGAAAATCTTTTATTGACACCAGGCCCAGAAAACGAGAGATCTCACAATATGTTGACCACTTACGTAATAGAATGCAGAAGCACCGCCTCAAGCCCGCCCACCACTCGTGGAGCTAAACGATGCCGGTTCCAGCTCACGTGCACAAGACATTGCGTTTGTTCGCTTCATTTCACAGCGGAATCGATTGTAAACAAGATAAGAGGTCGAGACTGGATTTGCAGACATATTGAGATTAAAACATAATGCTGTGCCTTCTATATTGGATCCGACAGGAATGGTGCAACACATTTTTTTTATATGTTAGTATTGCATTGTTACAGATCGTTTGATTTCTATTGATTATATACCTTAGCATGCTGTCACAGGCTGGAGAAGGTGTTATTAGTTCATTCGTGATCAGACTCGGACTTGTAACGCCAGCTCACAAAGCCCAACGTCCTGGGGATATGTGTTTCTCAGACAGGCTATCACCAGCCTGCCGACAGGCTGTAGTGAAATAACATTCCATTCTTGCTCGTGCGTGTTTACGGTTTGCGGTTATATTCACTGACGATCAGGCGAGCAAAGTAATGCACAAATAAATACAAAGCAGTATCAAGATGCATGTTGACTAAATTCAAGCCTTAAAGAGAAAACAGTGTCTTCACTTTTATCTTTTTAATTTCCCACATATAATTGAATGAGGAAAGGAAAAACAAAAGAAAACAGCAACAACAGACTAGCATGTTGACTACTTGAACATACATTTTGCTCTCCTTTCTTTCTGGCTAACAAATTTCTCAATGACTCTCTGATTAAAGTCAGTCATCTCAGTAGTGTCATGACGTTTGCATATTTCAGTTAGATATTTGAGGTCTCTTACCCCCGTTGTTGTCCACAAATCTTCAGTACCGACACTTTGAAATAAAAGACAGGGAAAGCAATAAAGGGCATTGCTAACAACACATCCAGCCAGCCACCTACGTTTCTCATAACAAGCGCATGGAGCTCTGAGTGCAGCTGCGTCCTCTGTCACTGGCCTGCTGCTGGATTTGTAAATCGCGTTGGTCCAGTTCGGGATCCTTTATCCTTTTTTTCTTCTTCTAGCGAACGCCTTGTGAAAGAATTTGGTTTAACTGCTGCCATCTCTACGAAAGTGATCATCCTAACAGGGTTTTGGCGGAGTCGGAGTGATGGTGTCGCCCACGCACTTTCGCTTTAGTGGCCAAGAGCGGAAAGTTGAATGAAAGGTGACGAGAACCAATCAGATTGAATAAAATACCACGCATCCAATTCTGATTAGCCAGGGACGCAGCGACCTGTGTCCGGAGGAGGATCTTTAAGAAACCAATTATAGACCAGCTTCAGGTCACATCCTGTGCATGAAACCGCATGAAACATATTGAAGAACATATAAAATAGTTAACCGATCAAAGCCAGTTTTTATTAAATGCTGAGGCTCTTACTAACAGCCGGCACGTCGTATGAGTAAACTATTTCATTTTTATATAATTTTTGTATACATGTATATTTCTGGAATTTTGATGGGGGCGGCGCCCCAGCGCCCTCTATTGACAAGCCGCCACTGAAATAGCCTATTACTTATTAATTGTGATGTTTTTGAATGTAAAAAGCATGCGAACGTCATAAGTTGACCTCAGACAACAGTATATAAAAAAAAAACGAGTTCATGACACCTTTTAATTATAGGGCCTTATGCCTAGGTGTTTTCTTCTTTGTGAATTATTTTTTGAAATAACAAAAGTGCTTAATTTTCTTTTGTGTGATTTCTGAATGATTTAGAGTATAAAATAAATCGGAATAAACAGGAAATAATCGTCTTTTGTTTTTGTTAAAACTGTTGTTTTATTACACTACTACTCTTAATCTACTTATGTTTTTAACCAACAATAACTGTTTACTTAAAAGTGCTCTCAGTGATTCTTGAATGACTAATATCGTCTGCTTTATTCATTTTAATGCAGGTTCAATGCTGAAATTTGTTACAAAAGAGGATGAAGTGGTACCGTCCAGCACTGATCCAGAGGGATCCAGCAGCTACACAGTCACTGACACAGGATTCAGCACTGAAGCAAGTTCATCAACACGCTATGTAGGTACAGATGCAGTGGCCACAACTGTCAGTCTACACTCTGGCAGCAGTTCTATGTAGAAACTGATAGGGTGCCCCTTCCCAGTGCTCTTCCAGCTGATCCTTCGCTCTAGCCGTCTCATCTAACAGATTCTGAACATCTTGAATTTGTACAAAGAGGACCATATAAAGTAGAATCTGATTTTTGTTTTCCAAAAGACAAAGATGGATGGGGTTTTAATTGTATGCAACAATGTTAAGATTGTTAAGAAGCTGGTTCATTTGTGTTTTGTTTTGCTTGTAAACTCTTCAGTACCAAAGACACAAACCTTTCAATGGAGGGTTTTAGTAACTGGTCCAACCTCAGCAAGAGTCTCAGGAGTCACGACAATAGCTTAGACCATACACAATCCATGTTGAAATGGAGGGAACTTGAGATGCGCCTAAAGAACAAGACGACAACAGACAATCAAGAATTGACTCTCTTGGAGGCAGAGAGGAAAAGATGGCGAGATGTCCTCACACGATTAGTCAGCATCACAATATCTTTGGCATCTCGAAATCTTGCTTTTAGGGGCTCTTCAGATTGTCTCTATGAAGCTAACAATGGCAACTTTCTCGAGGAAGTCGAGCTTCTTGCACTATTTGATCCTGTGATGGAAAATCATCTGTCAAGAGGACAAAAGTACTCGCACACATTGCTTTGGACAGCAAATCCAAAATGAGTTGATAGAGCTCACAAGTAACAAAATACTGAAGACCATTGTGTCCCATATTCATCAGGCAAAATACTATTCCATTATTCTTGACTGCACCCCAGATAAAATTCATGAAGAACAAATGTCAGTCATATTACGGACTGTAGCCTTGGAACCAAAGCCAGAGGTTAAATAATACTTTTTAGAATATGTGGAGGTCTTAGAAACCACTGTGATACTGGACAAGCTTCAGGAACTTCAGATTCCTTTTGAAAATTGTAGAAGACAGGTGACAATGGTGCTAACATGAAAGGGAAAAGTCAAGGAGTGCCCTGCTAAAGCAAAACCGAAGAGCTTTGTTTGTGCCTTGTAGATAGAGCACATTCAACGAATCTTGTAATAGCAGATACAGCAAAGGCATCTAAGGATGCTATTGGCTACTTTGGTTTTGTGCAGAAACTCTTCACATTCTTTTCAGGAGCTACACAGCGATGGAATATATTGTTAAAGCATGTCCATCTCACATTGAAGTCTTGGAGTGATGTAAGATGGGAAAGCAGACTGCAAAGCATTACAGCTGTCAGACACCAAGTGAAGGAGATCAGAAATGCCCTCATTGAGGCAAGGCAAACTGTGAAGGATCCAGTTGCCAAAGTGGAGATTCGGGCCCTGGCAGAAGTGGTTTCATTTAGGTTTCTAATATGCACTGTTGTATGGTTTGACATCTTAACAAATATTAACCAGGTGAGCTAGATGCTTCAGTCTTGTACAATGCAACTTGATATTGCCGTTCGACTTATTGAGAGCGCAAAACATTCTCTCTCAAAATACAGATAGTCTGGATTTGTGGATGCTCAGTCAACTGGAAAGGAACTCTGCAATGCCCTAAACATAGAGCCTGAGCTTAAAGAGAAGAGGCTGAGGAGCACTAAAATGCATTTTGCCTATGAGGCTGCAGATGAGGCCATCAGTGATGCCCTCAAAAAGCTTGAGGTAACATTTTTCAACAGTGTTGTGGACTCTGCTTTGGCATCACTTCAAGAGAGATTTGAAATGTTCTGTCAAGTCAAAGAGAGATTTGGAGTGCTGCTTGATTTCAGCCAAGTTCAAGGAATGTCTGAAGAGACTTTACAGAAACACTGCACTGAGGTAGAGAAGACACTGACTACAGCAGGAGAAGGAGGTTCTGATACTGATGGTCAAGAGCTTGCTCAAGAAATCATAAACCTCCCACAGATGCCACCAGTCACAACTACTCTGGAGGTGTTATCATTTCTTCATGACAACCACCTGCAAGAGTTGTACCCAAACCTTTGGATTGCTTTGTGCATAACAGTGACACTCCCTGTGACTGTTGCCTCTGCTGAGTGAAGTTAAAATTAAAAAAGTTAAAATTAAGCTAATCTATGGCACAAGAGCGCTTAAGTGGTCTGGCAATAATCAGCATCAACTCTGATTTAGCAAAGACATTATCATATGATGAGCTCATTGATGACTTCGCTGCCAGGAAAAGCAGGAGTGTGCCTTTGTAAATGTGGAATGCTCCAGCAAATATTTTTTGATTTAATTTATTATTGTTTATTTTGATAATATTTATTCTTTTAAAATGTTTTTATTCAATGTGTATAATTTTAGTTTGTTGTTTCTTGCTGTAGATTCAGAGTATAAAATAAACCTTACATTACATTTGAACATTCTCATTGTGAGAAACTGATAAGAAAATCTAAATAATTTATATATTTTTTATTATAAATTTACATATCTTTCTGATTTGACATGCAATAACTCAGGAAAGAAACAAGAAATAAGTTAAATGTATTAACTAAATGTGAGCTGCATCTGGATCAAAATCTGTGGTTATATAAAAAAAAGTCAAGTCAAGTCAACTTTATTTATATAGCGCTTTTAACAATGTAGATTGTTTCAAAGCAGCTTTACAGTGTTAAACAGGAAAATAATGCAGCATAATTTTATTCAGCTGTATAGCCATTCTGGAGAAAACGCTGATGTCATCAGTTAATTTCAAGTATCATACAGTGACAGTGTGGGCTTTAGATCAATAATTAGATCAGTAATTTAGTTTAAATGGTTAATTTAGTTTATTAATTAGATTTATTTCAATGTTTAGTTGAAAAATTTAGTGTCCCCAACTGAGCACGCCAAGCCAGAGGCAACAGTGGCAAGGAAACCAAAACCCCATCAGGTGACCTAATGGAGAAAAATAAACCTTGGGAGAAACCAGGCTCAGTCGGGGTGCCAGTTCTCCTTTGGCCAATTAACAAACAGCGTATTATTATTATTATTCTGGCAGCTTTACAGCTCGGAGGTCATAATAGATCAGAATATTCGAAGGACCGGGGGCAACATGCTGGAGACGGGTTTATTGAGGATGATGTTGATTAAATAATTATTAAAGTGCAATATTCGAATGATCGGAGGCAACACGCTGGAGACGGGTTTATTGAGGATGACATATCGATTTAAGTATTATTTAAATGTAATATTCGAACAATCTGAGTCAACACGCCGGAGACGGGTTTATTGAGATGCCGTGTCGATGAGGCAGTTGCAGGGGGAGTCTAATCACGGTCTCTGCAGACACTTCGGGGTCCTGTGTTGGTCTTCTCTGGGCGCAGGTCATTTATAAGCATATCATTTATATTTGATAGTTAATCATACATTTAATCGTTCCGTTTTAACCCTTTGTTGCAATTATACCATTCCACATTGGAGATAGTTAATAATTACAGATTAATTCAGAAAGGATCAAAAATGTAACAATTTATTAACAATCAAGTAAATGTAAAATGTCAATTACATAATAGACAGAGATCTCTTTTAAAAGGAAACACAAATTCTAGTTATGGTTACACTTAAAATAGTTTCAAATAGATGTAAACATAAACCCTTAATTATGCTCAGTAGGCCTCTGCCTAGAATGTTACCTGTGAGATAGAGAGAGAGAGAGAAAAAGGGAGAGAGCTAAAGAGCAGCTCTCTCTAGAGAAAGCCAGAGAATCCAAAAGAGAGCGAGCTACAGTTGAAATCCTCTTTTATCCTTTTCCCTGATGTCACCAAACTCAACTATGACTCTTTTAAAACTGACCAATCAGACCAAACCGTAAGACGTTTGAAAGTAACCAATCAGACGAAACTTCTCCCATTGTATCAAAGGTGCGAAGACCATTTGGCCAGCCAGCCATTCTTTGTTCTTCTAACTCCAACTGGCCCCTCTGATGCCGTTAAGGGGGAGGGGGTTGAGTCAATTTCAAATATCTTGATCACGACGATGGCTGCTAACAGCAAAGCAGATGATTTTGTTCTATTTCAAATATCTTTGATTATTTTCCACCTTACATGTTTAAAACTACAAAAATTATAAATTAAGTGTTTTATAATTAAAGGAAACACAGGACATATGTGGATTGCTTAATGCATAGTGTGACACTCTTAAATACTTTTTATGTGTAGCGTTGCTATTCTACCACTAGATTATCTGCGTAAGAGGTGTGCGTATATTTACACACATTTCTACGTATAAGAATAAGTTGGTAGATCCCACTTTGCGTGAAATCTGTGCATATGCACCGTTGATAAATGAGGGCCCTGGTATTAGTATGATTTTCCGTAAGTAAAATCTCCTTTTTCAAAGCTGCTCCTCTATTTTAATACTGTTAAACTTAGTTTTTTTGTTGTTTTTTAAAGCTGCAGTCTGGAACTTTTTGCCCTCAGAAATGCATGCGTCTTGCATTGAGAGAGATTGAGAGAAAAAACAAAAAACCTTCCATTGGAGTCAATGGACTTGTCACGACTCTGTCTATACCGCTCTGCACTGCTCTAGAGTCCAGTGGCGGTGTGCGCTACACCACTGCATCCCACGCTTTGCATTGCACTTGGTGATGTAAGGCTTGGATGCAGCTGCTCGGCTATAGAAACACATTCCATGAAGCTCTCTATGCACTGTTCTTGAGCTAATCTGAAGGCCACCCAAAGTTGGGAGGTCTGTAGCTATTGACTCTGCAGAAACCTGGCGACTTCTGCGCACTGTGCACCTCAGCATGCGCTGACCACGCTTTGTGATTTTACGTGGCCTACCACTTTGTGGCTGAGTTGTAGTTCTCAATTGCTTCCACTTTGTTAGAATACCACTAACAGTTGACTTGTGAAATTTCCTCAGTATTTTAATATTTCAAGTAATTTAATGTTTAATATTACAGCCCAGTATGGTAACTTGGTGAGTAATAAAAATAAGTTACAGAGAATAGTGAAAATGGCAGGAAAAATAATAGGATACCAGCAAACACATCTTGATAAACTGTATTTTCTGGCAACACACAGAAGAGCAACAATGTTTGTGTATTTGACTCCACGTACCCACTCATCTCAGAATTTGTAATGCTTCCATCTGGCAGAAGGTACAAGGTCACAAAATATCGTAGAAATGTGTATAAACATTCCTTTATACCAGTGGCAAATACAATTTCAAATGAAGGGTAAAGAAAGTCCTTGTGAGAATTTTTATATTGATATAGTGGCCCTCATTTATCAATCTTGCGTAGAAACGAGCGTATATGTTGGCGTAAGATTATGCTTACACTCCTCTCACCGCCTGATTTATGAAACTGTGCGCACCTCTGAAATCCAGGCGTACACAATACCTGCCCTTGATAAATGCCACGGCGGAAAACGATCGTCATTAGAATAACACGCCCCTATATATTCAAGTCTCTGCCTCCCCCACGCCCTCATTTTACGCCATGGACACTCGGAAGACGGCAATGAAGCGAAACTTCTCCAACGTGGAGATCGAGACCATCACCAGGGAAGTGGAAAAAAAACTAAATTGTTTTATTTGGGAGTTTAAAGAGTGGGATTAAAGGCGCCCACAAAAAGGTGTATGGTGGAAATCCAGTTTAAATAGCTGTTTGGATGAGAAATTACCTATCACAATTCATTATTTTACAGCACGTGTTTTGAAATAATATGCATTTAATTTCGTATCACATCACATGTATTGGGGTGTACAATAGTGATGATGATGTGATGTGGAGTACCATTCATTCACATTAATATAATTGCATGACAATTTGTTAGATTCTTATTATTATTATGATTTGTATTATTAATGACGCTTATTGTTATTTAGAAGAATTTCGTTATTATTATTATTTATTTTATTATTATTTAAAAGAAGAAGAATATCATTTTTATTATTTTGTCAGTCTGAATTATTTTCAGTCCCAGTCCGTGCGCAGCTGCCGGGCCTAACCAACATCAGGTAAAGCGCACAGGCTCGCAACTGGAGGAATACATATGCCTACAAATCAAATGCTTTGGTAAAGTCACACAAATTAAACATTGAAGTCCATGTTGCACAAAAATAAACACTTAAGTTTATAATTACTTCCCTATTCGCACGGGATTAGTATATGTGGGGACCTCTGGTGATTTGTAATAATCGCAGAGAATGTCTGTGATCTTAATCCCGTGCAAATCGGCCATGTCTGTAATATGTAAAGTAAAAATTCCCCCGCAAATGACCTACCATATTTCACCGAACACGAGGTCCTGTGATAATATTAGTCCTGTGCGAATCGGCATCTATTTGGCCGGGATTAGGCGGATCGTATATCATTTTTGCAAGGTTTTTGTGTCCTGTGCGCATTTCTATCTTTATCTTTCAGGAAGAATGGAGCTAGGCTGCATATAATGCGCACCGTTATGACTTCTCGTGCGGCCGCGCGGATTATAGGCTACTACTTTCACTTTAGAATGAGCACAATTTGGGAGTAATTGCTTGAATGGTGTGTTTAATATTATTCTTAATGAAAAACACAAAAACAGAACAGTACAATGACAACTCGCTTAAATGGGCACTTTTACATTAGCTTTGAAACTGAATCTTCCGTCGTATATTGTTATTATACGAAATTATTTGTATTAGGCTACTATAAAACAATCAAAATGATATCGATACGACTGTTTATAATTTCATACAGCTATATAACGAAAAAACATTTTCAAGTAACATCATATCCGGGAGATAAGTCAGTAAATTCGAGTAAAATCACAGCGTATCCCGTGCGAATGCGCCACGCAAAATTCAGATGTGGGGGAGTAATTTCTAAATCACACGAGGTCCCCAGATAATACTTATCCCGTGCGAATAGGGCTTTATTTGTTGTTGTTGTTGTTGTTTTTTTTACAGTGGGTCATAATATAGCATATCTTTGTCAGTGCGTTTTGTGGTGTTAGGAATTGTTTTTCTGCGCATTTTCGCACTAACTCAAAACGTGCGTACACCACCTCCTGAGCTGGCGTAGGATTTGAGCGTGCCGTACGCCAATGTCCATATTGATAAATCTCAAAGTCACCGTGGTTTTGGGTGTACGCCAGGTGTACACTGGAAAATTGGTGTACGCAAGATTGATAAATGAGGGCCATTGTGTGTGTATAATTTGTGTGTGTGTATAATTGTGTTTTTTATGAGAAGCCAAAGGAGAATTTCCACATCGGTGGACAATAAAGTCTAATCAATCAATCAATCAATCAATCAATAAGATAAAACTGTTAAACAAATAAACGGTATACAAAAAGTATTGTAGAGTTTGCCATGTGGTTGATGCCCAATGACATTAGCTAAGCAGAAATAACTCAACATTTATGCAACCATGCAGATTTCGCTACGTCCTATGATTTGTCACTGCTTTAAGCCAGTCATGACACTTATCATATTTCAGATTTTTGTTACAGAGTTGCTCGAAACTCACACTGTTGGCATGTGTCCGATGTACTTCAAGCAAAACTGAAGAACAAACTGATGTAACATTATTTTGAACAAAATCATGCCAAACCAAAGTTTGTTTGGAGCTCGTTTTGAGAGTTCGAAACAGCCTGCCAAAGCAAACTTTCCTGTAAAGTTCGCTCCAACTGGTAAACACCTTTGTACACTAAACACTAAAGCCAACGCATGCAACGCCAAGCTATGACCGCACACTTCACTGTCAAGGTGTAGTTTCTCACATAATGGAGAGAAGTATAAATAGACACAATTATCCACAGGTTTAAGCAATCAATCCCAGTCCAACAAACAGTCAATTAAAAATTCTAAAAAAGACTCCAATATTTATTTACTTGATACACAAGTTGCTGGTGTTTGGAATTGAATGTGTAAAAAATTAACACTTGAGAGATGCTATATAGCAGAAAATTAAGTTGTATATCTGATTAAACGAGGCAATGACACTGTTTTTCATGTTTAATACATGTTTAATCTGCTTGATTTTAAGCAATCTATTTTATAAAGTGAGATATAAATAAATGTCTTTACTAGAATTGCCAAATTGCAGGGCTTGTGCAAACATATATTTATATTATATTTATGCATTTGACAGACGCTTTTATCCAAAGCGACTTACAGTGCCCTTATTACAGGGACAATCCCCCTGGAGCAACATGGAGTAAAGTGCCTTGCTCAAGGACACACTGGTGGTGACCGCTGGGATCGAACCAGCAACCTTCTGCTTATCAGTTCCATGGTTTAACCCACTGGACCACCATCTCACCATCTCATACATATCCACGTTGACATATGATCAGATGCTTTTCTTATGCTTTATTTAAAAAATGTTCGCTGTTTTCTCAATCTTGTTGTGTGTTTGTTTTTCAGAGTGGTATATTCTCAAGTGCCTGTTCAGATATTCTTTATGAGCGAAACTTGTTCCACACTGTTGGCATGTGAAAGGCTTCTCTCCAGTGTGGATACTCAAGTGCCTATTCAGGTGTGCTTTATGAATGAAACTTTTTCCACACTGTTGGCATGCGAAAGGCTTCTCTCCGGTGTGAGTTCTCACGTGACTGTTCAGGTGTGCTTTACGAGTGAAACTCTTTCCACACTGTTGGCATGTGAAAGGCTTCTGTCCAGTGTGAATACCCAAGTGCCTGATCAGGTGTCCTTTATGAACAAAACATTTTCCACACTGCTGGCATGTGAAAGGCTTCTCTCCAGTGTGACTTCTCATGTGAGTGTTCAGTTGTCCTTTCCGAGCGAAGCTTTTCCCACACTGTTGGCAGGTGAACGACTTCTCTCCAATGTGAGTTCTCATGTGAATGTTCAGGTTTCCTTTTTGAGTGAAACTTGTTCCACACTGTGGACAGGGGTGACGCTTCCTTCTAGTGTGAACTCTCATGTGGACTTCAAGGTTTCCGTTCTTTTTGAAACGTAATCCACACAGATGGCAGGTGAAATCACCTATAGTTCCTGTCTTTTGAGCACTTTTTTGTGAGGAAGTTTTTTCAGTCTGTGAGATACTAAAAGATTTTTCTTCAATTATGAAAGTCTTGTACGGATCTTTCTCTTCCATTTCATTCAGATCTTGACTCTCCTCTTTCAACGGCATCAGGTCTAAGACAAAAAAAAAAGACATTGTAATGCCAGTTTAATGCCACAAAGCAACAGACATCAAAACATTTAAACACGTAAAACATTAAAACTAATAGCACGTATGCTAGATCCTATACACAATCAACTGTTTTTACAGTTTTACGGCTTTTTAAAGGCGGGTGCCAGTGTTTTTCCATACATTCGGCCAATCTATGTACATTTGCATCACTGTTAATTCCTATTGTGCAGAGTTTGACCATACTCTGAAATGGGAGCTAATTTAGTCCCCCAAAAGGCTAAATATATAATTCTCTATAGCTAAAATCATTCTCAGTTTCTGCAGTGAAAACACTAAAGTGGGTACTTCCGCCAATAGTAACAGGAACTACGAAAACATTCCGTGAATGCCCCTTATTTATTTTGTTGGAGCAGGGTTGGAACTTAACTCTGCAGGACTCCAGGAACATGTGTTTTTCAGCCCTGCTATACGTACTATACAGGGAATCACTTGCATTTTTTTAAGAGCAGAAAGAACTTAAAATAGTTTTTTTGTCATACAGATAAGAGTAATACATTATTTGATACTGTAAGGGGTACTTTTATTTGGGTTTGTTCACAACAACAATCCTTCTTTCAGCCACTGGCTTCGCTGGATCTGACTGATCTTCTTCCAGGTCTATCAGCATTTCTAGAATCTCCAGGTGCTGCTTCAGAGCGAAGCGAAGATCCAACTGGGTTGTGAACCGTCTCTTTCCTGTGACCATCTACCCCTGAGTATTTCACCCTTTCTTGTCCCTCCATTGATTGTTTCACACTGGAGTCTAGTTTTTCTTGGTAAGTCTGTGTATTTAAACGCATGCCGTATGTCTAACCCTTCATCTGGCATTCCCAATATAATGCGTCATGTTGACAAATCCAAGTAGCATTATTTTCCTGATTCCCTGTTTGTAGAAATATGATTGTAAGGAAAACGTCTGCTTTTTAACGCTTCTCATTTTTAGACTCCAGGTTTATGAATCTCACATATTAAAATGTTTTTGGTACAATTTGCAGTTCTATTTTCTGAACTTTATGAAGTGGAAGAAGATATTGGACAAAAATACTTCGGCACTGTGCGTAAAGGCATCTGTAAATCCGATGGCCAGCAGGTAGAATCACTCTTGCCATGTTCATCAACTGTACCATATAGATCAGTGCTTTCATCTAGTGAACTTAAAGAATAACTTCATTTCCTTTTGCAGGTCGCCATCAAATGTATCACTAGGCGTGAAGCAGGCCAGTATACAGACCGCTATATCGATGTTGTAAGTTGGCAATGTATATAATGTATATATTTAAATACAAATAATATATCTTAAATATAAGTGAAAGTCAGCTAATGGTTTGTTGACCTCTTTTGACTTAAAGAGAATGACACATTTAATATTTAAAAAATAATTTTACGCCTGGAACTCAAGGAAGTGTTGTGACGCATTACACAAAAAATAAAAGACTGACAGTAGGGGTGTGACGGTACACAAAACTGACGGTTTCGTACGTACTTCGGTTTTGAAATCACGGTTCGGTACAGCAGTTTTACAAAATTGCTTTTTATTTATTTTTTATATTTAACAGTGGTTTACTGAAGAAGAAGAAAAAATGTCTGTCCTTGAATTAATTAAATTATATCTAAAAGTTTATTGAAGATATTTCTGTAAATTATATAGGGAGCCCTTACTTGCACATTAATATTAAAGGTTAACAACAGAGCCCAAACTATTAGCCTAAATTCAGTTGCTATTTATCTTTAGGTATAATAATCAACATTCAAATAACACATTGTATGCAAACATGTCAACTTCACATAAGGCAGTTTTTGCATTAACTTCTAAATCTAATTATTAAATAGTTTTTTTCTCCAATTCGTTGTTGAAAATATAATCATTTATACACAGTGTCTGTCATTTTCATGACAGATTTATTTAACATGCATGAAATAATCAAGACATCACTAACAGGTTAAGTAGAATATAATGAATATATAGGCTAATATAGAGCTTATATTTAGTGAAACAGTTGATTTCTCTAATAAATACAATTCTGTGGACACTGAATGACTGCCGTAATGAATAACGTAAATGTGATGCTAACAATACACGACATTGTTTAGTTTACAAGCAGTTATATTGACGTCTTTCCACCGTTGAAACACTGATTGAGCGATTACACCACAAATGATACATGACAGTAAGTTGTAATGCATCCTCAACACACTTTCAGATGGTCATTCATGTTTATTCTTTAGTAAGAGATGATCGATCGCCTTCACAGATGATCACGTTCACGCCACCGGCCGCTTGAACTGTGATCACTGATCAGTCACGCCACATAGAGAGTCAACACGGCATATATCGTTTGAATTTCGTGATAAAATGGACTGAATAATTCATATGTTCGTGTAGGAACTCGGATTGAAGTGTGTTCGGTGCTTAAAACATGCCGACTGTGAAGTGTTAAAGATTGCACCCGGAAACCGTTCGGTAACGTTACACGCGTGCACCGAACCAGGAGTTATAAGTACCCTGACTACTGTACTGTCCTCGCTTTAGTCAAACGGTGGCAGTAGAAGGTGGGAATCGAGCGGGATTTTGTTTTGCTGTTGATTTGCTGTATCTTTTTAATGATAGGCCTTGCACATTTGTCAATCATCCCCGCTTGCTATTTGGGGAATTAACCCAGTGCTATGATTGGTCGAACTCTTCTTCTTTTTCTGTTGCTTAATTTGAGTACTGCGCGTTCACAGTAAGCAAGCGGGGATTCCCCATCATCAGGTTTTTGCAAAGTTTAGAGTGACAACTCTTGCCAGCATACTTTGATGGCAAAATGCGTGTAGTGACATATACAGAAAGGCTCAAGCCTAAAATTCTTAACATTACTAAACTGTATGAGCTAGAGAAATCAGGTTTATAGCTTGGCCCTGTTCTCTTGAGTCTGTAAGAATCCTTTACTTAAGGAACACTCTACTTTTTTTGAAAATAGGCTCATTTTCCAAAAGTTGAGTTTTACCGTTTTTGAACCCATTCAGCCGATCTCCGGATTTGGCAGTAACACTTTTAGCATAGCTAAGCATATATCATTGAATCTGATTAGACTATGAATTAATTCATAGGGAATTTTGAAAGAGTCTATTTTACGGCCGAGCAAATGACTCGTCCAGCGTTCATTTGAACGGGCTGTAACTATCAACTCTGCAGTGGAAATTAATATCCAAACAATAGTGAAACACTATTTAACAGCCAGGTAACTTAGATCGGCAGTTTAAGACATTAAATTAGTTAGCACATAACACAAGAACACTTTTCTTTAAATACAAACAAGACTTTATTGATTACTCGAACACATAAAACTAAAATTAAACACGCACACATACACATTCACACGCGTTGCAGAAAGGAAGAAAGTGAGGAAAGAATGAGTTTTAAGAGAGAGAAATTATGAAATCCCAAGTTTCTATCAATATATGCATTTATAACATCATTAATTTAACCCTCCTATCATTTCACGACACTCAACAGAAATAAAATAAACTTAAGTAAAAGAAGGGAAAGTGAGAGGAGAGTATTCAGATGGCTTGAAATTAAATCGTTAACCCATTTTCTCTGATCTTGGTCTGTAATGATCATCTGATCGTCTATCTCGTCATCTTATGTCTCCTGCATCTTGACTCAACTTGAACGGATTCTGGAACTGCCTAGGAACTAATTCTTTGTTCATGTTCTGAGATTTAAACTCAAAATGTCTGCCCATCCTCCTGGACAGGTTGACCAATTGGTAAACATCTTTGGTTCAGAGGGGACTGTGTCCCCACCCTCATCGTAAATTAGATTACCTGTGGTCTCTTACTTTCCTGCTCTAAGCAGAGAGTACATTTAGACCTGATTCCTTATTATAAGAACATGATACATTCTACACTTTCATTCACTCATTCAATAGTTACATAATTACAGCAATTGTGAGTGATGCAAGCCAGGATGAGCAGACATGGATTCATCAAGCCAGGTGAAACCAATCCTGGATAGGTGCGCGCTCACGGCTCACTCAAAGAGACCCGCCACCGATCACAGATTCACCATGGCAACTAGAGCGGCGTACTTTTCGTCAGAGGCACAAATCCTCATGGAGGTATACGAGGAGGTAAAAGACATAATTAAGAAAGGCAACACCGCCACAGTGATAAAGCAAAGAGAAAAAGCGTGGCAAAGTATTGCAGACCGCCTGAATGCGTAAGTAGTGCACAATTACACACCCACCGCTCCGCTGAAACATCACAATTACAATCCAAATAGTTAATTCACATCTCCAAAAACGCAGCTGTACTCTGATTATGAAACAGTTGAATTTATTTACATGGACTGCAGATATGAGTTAAATTGTGTAAAGTGACTCCATCACACTGTATAAGGCTTTGATCAATTATTATCAAAGCCTTACATTATTACTACACTCAGTAGTACGGTTTATTCTTAGCCGTTGTACTGTGCTTCTTAAGTTGTCCACCGATTTTTCTGTGTGTTCTCCTGCTTTTATTAATGTAAAGCTGCTTTGAAACAATGACACAACGCTATATAAATAAAATTGAATTGAATAAATAGATGAGCTAATAACGACCACTAATATCACTTTAATTTATATAGCGCCTTTCAAAGGACCCAAGGTCGCTTGCTCACTGACTCCATTGAATGTTCTGGTGTGATAAAGAAAGTGTCTCTTTTTGTGTGTGGTGTGGTGTGTGTGTGTGTGTGTGTGTGTGTGTGTGTGTGTGTGTGTGTGTGTGTGTGTGTGTGTGTGTGTGTGTGTGTGTGTGTGTGTGTGTGTGTGTGTGTGTGTGTGTGTGTGTGATGTAGATTAAACATGACCGGGCCAAAACGGACATGGCAGCAAGTCAAAATCAAATACAAGAACATTCCGCAGAACGGTAAGGGCCCTGACTAATGCTTAACAATACACAAGCATATATTGTACCCAGAAGGTGCCTGCTCACACATCGTCTGTACTGTTTTAGCAGTGAAAAAGAATACCCACAGACAAGGCATCAAAGCATTAGATGTCTTCATCTCCTTCCCTGGCCACAGAAGACTCTGTGACATCAAAGAGGAGTTCTATAGGATTGCAGGTAAGAGGATCTACAAATTACAGGACAGCTGTTAACTCTCATAGTAGGATACTCATTTGTGTGACCAGTTTCCCCAATGTTATTGGTGCACTGGACTGTACACATATAAGGATAAAAGCCCCCTCAGGTGCCCATGAGGCAGATTTTGTGAATAGGAAATCCTTTCACAGCATTAATGTTCAGGTGAGCATAACTTTTTGATATTGTCCATTGATGAACACTGTGCATTGCCAGTGATGTGCATTGATTGGTTTAATATTCCTCATCTTATGATTTCAGATGGTCTGCAATGCTGACTGTGTGATCAGCAATGTTGTGGCAAAATGGCCTGGCTCAGTCCATGACTCCAGAATCTTTCGGGCCTCTGAAATCTATCAGCGCCTATCACAAGGTGAGCCACACATACAACCCCTATTAATAACCACTTTTTACATCATGACTGTGTCAAGAATATCACTGTTTATGAGGTAGTAATGGTGAGATTTTGTGTTGACAGGTGAACTCTCTGGTGTGTTGCTGGGAGACAGGGGGTATGGCTGCCAGCCTTTTCTCCTGACACCTTTCACAGACCCCCAGGAAGCACAGCAGGCCTACAACCATGCCCATGCCAGGACCAGGGCCAGAGTTGAAATGACCTTTGGCCTCCTGAAGGCACGCTTTCACTGCCTTCACAAATTAAGGGTCAGCCCTGTGAGGGCATGTGACATTACTGTGGCTTGTGCTGTCCTCCACAATGTGGCCTGCCTGAGGAAGGAGAGGGCCCCCAGAGGCCACCAGCCATGGACTGGGACAATGCGGCAATCTTCCCTGATGACGACAGTGGTCCCTGATGAGGGACCAATATGTGTTGAATTATTTTAGTTAGTATGTGTGCTTTCAAATTTGGTTAAATGTCCTGCGGTGGCAGAGGACATTTTTTTTTCTTTTTCAATTTGGCCTCTTATGATGTTTGTGCTATATACTGTGTGTAATACAAGCTCGCAGGGAGGCTGCATCCATTCATTTGTCTGTTCAGTTGATGTGTATGGATTTATCCCGCATTTATTTCAGTGTGCAGACATGCGGGGGTGTGTTATATACAGACCTTTGAATGTGAATTTATCCTTTTGTTGTATAATATGCTTCGATTCTGTGCTTTACCTGCTTTGTTTTATCCTTATTCAATAAAGGAACATAATGTTACACTTTGTGTTTTTAAATTTTTAGGGTGAATTCAGGGTAACTGGGACACTTTTTGCCATTGAGATGACTTGGAAAAAGTGTCCCAATCACCCTGAATTCACCCTATGGAATGTGCATTTTATACGACAGAGTATTAGGGCCACACTGAGGAAGAAGGAAAAAGTCATACATTTATTAGGCTGGTTCTTTCTGTGGAAAAGAAAAATGGGTTATATTATCATAATATTATGACTTCATTCTCGAAGTCTGTGAATTTTCTTTTTTTTCCTCTGTGGCCCTAATATTCTATAATTTTATAGCTAGCCTTATAGTCTATGGGAAACTGTAAATTATCTAATGATAGCAACATCATCTAAAAATCATAATTTATCCAAAATTATTTGAAATTGAAATTAATGACAACAAACGTTCAAATAATGACAGTGGGTCTAGTGATTGATAACAATATATAGTGGGCAGTGGAATAACTATTGGTTTCCGTTTGTGGTGACTGCTGACTGACATAAGGGATGAGATTAAATAGATCCTGGAATTTAGCCTGGTCTGGAGCAGGCTAGCTCCACAGAATGAATCTCCATGGTAATATTATACCATAACATCCTACTGTCCCCCTATCCAGCTTTAGTGCAACCGGATCATGGATAAATTGAGCCAGGATCACCAAGATATCCAGGCTTAATCCCTTATCCTAGTTTTGTGCAATAGGCCCCTGTTTTTTTTCTTTGTCTTGTGATCAAACAACTTTGTCGTTATCTTGATTTGTTTCTAAGTTTGCAAGGCAATAAAGCATTTAGCTGGGGTTGTAGATGGTTGATTTTTGAGGGTCTGGAGTGTTGAGTTGGTTTTGGGTGGAATTATGTTTGAACTAATCATCTGGAAGATTAATTTGTGTCTGATGCGCCCTCAATTCCTAGTTTCAATATTTGTCCTATTTAAAACTTGACTCTTCTGTAGTTACATCGTGTACTAAGACCGACAGAAAAAGAAAAGTTGCGATTTTCTAGAACGATATGGCTAGGAACTATACTCTCATCCCTGCGTAACAATCAAGGAACTTTGCTGCCGTACGCAGCACCTGAAAATAGTCCTCAGCACGCTCCCTGTGCAAGCAGGTTGTCACGTTGGTTATGTTTACGGAAGTTAGCCTATTTTCAGGCACTGCGTAATATTGCGCCTGCTGCACAAGTGTGAACACATCCTTAGAAGTAAATATTTAGCATATCCTTCATTTCTGTAAAGCTGGAGATTTTAATAAGGATCAAATAACTGAGTTCAGCTTTGAGAATGAAACCAACCTGTTTGTTCCTCAGTTTCTTCTTGTTTCACTCTGAACGTTTCTTCAATCTTCATGTCTTCACTCTCCTCTTTAATAAACGCCATCTTTATAATAGTGTCACATGGATCTCAGTCACTTCATCAGGAGTTTTTCTGTGTGTTTGTCCTGTTTAATAATTAACAGAAAGAAAAATTAATCCACACTACATCTTTGAGAGTGAACTACTGAACTAGAGCTGGTTGAGACAGTCACTGGTAGGAAAAAAACTAACACTGCAAATTAATAAAAGAACAAGCTATATAGTAATTTCATATTTAGTCATACCAAATGTAGAACACTGCAAATTAATAAAAGAACAAGCTATATAGTAATTTCATATTTAGTCATTTATGATCTACATTTGGTATCTAATGATTTATAGATTATATTTAAATGAATACAGTTTCCTTAGCATATTAGCAGCTCTTTTTGTAAAAGTTGTTATTACACGTTAGTGTTTGAAGTTCTCGTTTATTTGCACTGTTTGAGCGGCACGAGTCCTGATTCCCGCACTTTGAATCACTGAATTGTTTTACAAAGTATTTAATTAAATTGATTCAGAGTTTCGAAAAGCTCAGTTTCTCCATCACTACTAGCCAGTGAACTAATTCGACTTTATGATAAACTTATACACCTTACAGAGAGTGAAATGAGACGCAGTTTAACGTTCGTTAGACATTCAGTTTCATACCCATTAAACTCTGTGCATTTCAGTTTTCAGCCCAAACCAACTCAGATATGCACAAGGCTTAATTACTACAAATAAAATATATAATAATTACCTCTATAAATCATTTAAACAATTTAACTGTGACATTATGTTATCAAACTAATGCTACAATGTTCAGAAAAATATCATTTTTATTGCACAAGGCTCTGTTTTTGGAATTAGCATTTTCCATATGTTATAATAATTTTGAAAATTAATATATGCAATACCGTAAATCCATTAAAATGCAACACCGTTTGGCCTAAAAGTATCAAACCCAGCTGTAAATTACTCCGAATATTATTCTCTATGATGCACAAGGCTTGTTTTTCACATTATTTATCAGGAATTTTTTTATAAAGCTTCTTTTATCAGATTAATAATCTGGTATCGTTCATATACAGTACTGAATCCATTTAAATAAAAAAATCTGTATTTTAGCAATTATATCTTTTGTGCATTTTTAAAGTTTTATTACTGTTTTGTATAACATTAAATGTTTTTTTTCTGTTGTGTTACATTGAAACGGATAAAACAAATTTTATTCAACAACAAGACTTAATACTATTGCTGAATCAATGTTGGGGTTTTTAAAAATAAGTTTTGGGGACACTCGAAACAGTGACTGCGTGTGCTGATCATGCGAACAAACAGCCAATCAAGACCCTGCATTAGGTAAAAGGTTGAGCATCCTTAACACTAATCATGCAGGTATACAGCCAATGAGGACACAGAGGATATAAATTATCTCAGGACTTTTAGTTTAGGTGGATAGAGATAACAGCCTTCAATTTCTTAAAGGCCTAATAAGACATGAAGGAGAACAGGCCATGGTCGACATCATAGATGAAGAGTACACTGATACCCCTTTTCCACCAAAGCAGTGCTAGAGCTAGTTCAGAGCCAGAGCTAGTCCCAGTTCATAGTTGGTTCGACTGAGGAGCCTTCTAAGAACCGTTTGCTTTTCCACTGCTGAGAGCCACAACAGAGCCAAGTCTTATGTCACTGTATACGTCTCATCTTTCTCAGCAACGCTAGCGAGTTGCCGCGGGCTACTTTTCATGACCGCGGCTTGAAGCGACCCCAATTATGTGATATTTAGCCCCGGGAATGCAAATTTTAGTAGGCAACCATGCCAAAAAAACACATTTTACCCCCAAATGTGTTTTTCACCGGGGAAGCCCCCCTGAAACGCGATTGGGCTTGTTTTGAGTAGCAATTGGGAGGGTTTTGTTGTGAAAACCTGGCAACCCTGGGCAGCGGGAAACACAAACACACCAGGCTTGTTTGAGATGCATCGACGCTGCGCAGACTGATTCACGTATGATATATAAAAAAAAAAAACGCATGAGTGAATCAAAAGCATAAGGAGTCATATGCTCTCGCTGGACTCGTTATCATACAGCGATCGGTCTCTGCACAGCACCGCTGCGAACAAGCCTTCCATCAACAATGCAAACGTTGCGTTACTATTCATTCACATGGCTTTACGATCCTACATCGGCATCAAAACACAACGAAAACACAGCGAATCCAACGCATTCATGCAGTTTGCCGTAATTTGTATAGACGGAGATTACAAACGGGCAGCAGCTGTTAGCTCCATTAGCTGCTATTTCAACAATGGCGGATCTCAAGTTTGTGTTGGTCTTGTTGACCCCGCCCCCAGCGCCTGACGTAATTGGTTTTTACTTCTAGCCCTGTTCTAGCCCAGCAATGTTTTGGTGCTACTTAAGAACCACTTTTCCTGGCTCGGAGCTGGGGCTTTGGGTGTGGAAACACAAAGAACCGATTTGAAACTAGGCTCTGGCTCCGATCTAGCTCTAGCACTGCCTTGGTGGAAAAGGGGGTTGACATGTGGGAAAATGAAGAACGAAAGAAAGGAGGTCAGCCAAGACGATTGTGGGTAGATCTCCATATTCAAGCCTGTTCAAGAAAGTCTTTGAGGAAGCGAAAGACAATGTTCACACAGAGGAAGATGAACACAACTTTCCTAATGGATAACTCCAAGGGAATCTACTCACTATGGAGTGGAGTACTTTTAGGGGATTTGAGGAAATATGCATCTGACAAAGAGGACACAGACCATGCATCAAACTCAGACAAGACAAGAGACACCAATTGTCGGAACATGGTTTGTAATCGTGAAAAATTCCATTCTTCACAAGAAAAAAAATTCAGACCAGCAGAATTAATTCAAAGAATGTATGCCTCTCTCAAAGGGAGATATAGAGAGCACATCATTAATCACAATCTACCTGACAACCTCCTTGTTGGGCCATTGAGGCCAAAGAAGAGTGTGGTGTTTGCAGAGGAAAGCTTGGCTAAACGGGAAGATCCAGCATCAAGAAAAGATCGGAAGTCAAAGTACTATTCGATTCCAGAAAGAGCCCAAACCTAAAACGAAAGTAATGCCCCCCAAAAAGGTTGATAAAACAGACAGCAGCCTGCCAAAAGACCGAAAACTATGTGAAATGAGTGTTTCTGAACAGGCAAGCCATGCAACAAAATAACAATTAGAGTTAACGGCAAACATATTCCTTATCTAATTTTTTGAAATATGCAAATCCTTCTAAAATCATTTGATTCTACCTATTTTTAAGTGAAGTTTTTGTGGACATGTCCAGACACAGAGTTGGTTGTGAGACGTGCAGAGTTCAATACTCTGTCCACAAAAACTGATAAATGGTGAGGTAGGTCTGTGACAGTACAAAGGGAGGGAAGGAAAATGGGATATACATAAACCTACCAACATACGTGGCATAATTTTCAGAATGACTTATCGCGAGATAAATAGTCGCATAACATCGGTTAATGGAAACGGCGTCATTACAAAAAAGTTTCTTAATCGACATTTAGAAAATATCGCAAAAGTTTGCATAAATCTGTAATGGAAACGCAGCTAAAGACACACAAGTGCACACACATTCATACACTGTAAAACAAATATTTTGATGATTTGTTATCACAACATTTTTCCTTTTGTCAAATCAACTTAGATAATTTATGTAGTTTAGATAACACAATATTTTGAGTTTCTGTGATTAAACTAATCTCCTTCATTTTATTAACTAAATGTTTTAAATTTCAATTAACTTAAAAACAAGGCAACCAGGTAACTTACTTTTTTATGTTAAACCATAATTCATTTTTTACAGTGTACTTTTAAAGAGTTAATGTAGCATTAATATTATGTTTATTTCCTTTTGTGAGCAGTATCTTGACACTTTGTCGGGACAAATTTCTGTTGTGGATTCTACGACTGAGGGCCTTGAAGATTCGAAACGAGCTGGACAGAAATTCCAGTAAAGCACAAAGGTTACACTTCAAAGATTATTGAGGAATAGTGGCTATGACCAGTACCTCTGAATTTATTAATTCAAAAAGTATTTCAGAATGCGCCAAAAGATGCTTGAAAAATAAGACTGGACCAGGATCAATTGGCAGCCAGGAAAAATGAAAAGGATGCTACTAGTTGTGGGGTATTTTGTGATGGGAGGTAAAATAAGTAAGAAAATAAATTTGCAGTTGTGACCCCCCCACCCCCCTTAAATTCCTACAGATGGCAAAACAAACAATTGCCCAATTCCCCAACATTCCTGTGGCTACCCACTACCCAGGTAAGTTCGAGATTAGTTTGAGCAAACTCTGTTTTTTCGGGCTCACGAAGGTGGATTGGTTTTTAGCAGTGTTCATCCCAGTGTTTCCCCTACAATGTATTCACAGCGGCGCAGCGCCGCCGCTGGATTTTCAGCGCCGCTGCAAAATCTTTACATGATCAGTAATATCACGACATTCACTTACACACTGTAAAAGAGAGAGAGAGATTGACGATTGCCAGAGAACTAAACAAAAATGTAGTCTGCTTACACTTTAGGACTGTGATATTAATCTTATTTTCGCTTTATTTTTATTTCCCCCAAGGATTATGAAAAGATATGAGGTAAAACTAT
Source organism: Gobio gobio (assembly GCF_949357685.1). Lineage (NCBI taxonomy): Eukaryota > Metazoa > Chordata > Actinopteri > Cypriniformes > Gobionidae > Gobio > Gobio gobio. The sequence continues at coordinate 43,475,061 of NC_137101.1, read as the reverse complement.
TATAAAATATACCCGCGTTCCGTCTAGCGCAACTTCCTTCCCTTCACAGCGCGCGCTGTCATTTCTCCCCAAACATGCATTAAACGTCAGATTCAGCACAATCCGTGATTGGTGTCAAATGCTCTCTCCACTATGGCTAAATTGCAGGACGTGTTTGATAAAATTAAAAGCACAATAATCCGCGCAATAGACGCCGTTTCCAAGTTCAAGGCGGGGGTATGTGTGTGTGTGTGTGTGTGTATGTGTGCGCGCCGCGCACGCTGCGAAACGGACCGACTTGCGCGACTAAACCATCAAATACACAACAAATAGCCTATATCTCAAAATGACCAGCATGGAGAGTATTCACTTAAACACACATTTATCTTAAATGGCCGTAAATAGTTGGGAGAAATCAATGGGAGAATGATATGATTAGATCTCCATTTTGGTCTAAAAGGGGCAGCATCTAATAAACCTGCTGACGATTGAGCCATTAATGTGAATCAAACAACAAAAGGCAAAGAGAAAATGACTTGCAGCTCTTGTATGTTATGTGATGCTCTTTTCTTTTTTTTTATTCTTTGATTAATAAAAAGTTACAAAGAACATTGTGTAATAATATTTCATATCTCTCAATCTTCAGAAGAGAAGTGAATTGCACCGTCTCTCTTGCGAGAAGTGAATCAAACGGACACTGTGATTGGCTGTTTGCCACACGTGTCTCACTTTCAGGCGCATGTGCTTCAGAGTTAATCACAAACTCTGGATTAAACCTGAGTTGACAGAGAATGTTTATGCCAAGCTTTGAGAGACCGTTGAACTTGATCTAAACCAGGTTGAATTTATAAACTCTAAACCTACTGTGAAACTCAGTTTGTTCAGCTAGCTTCATGCAACAGGCCTCTGATGTCTTGGACATTAATCCATCAAAAATATGAATTTTTAACGCTACATTAATCCGGATAGATTTGAAAACGGAGTTTTCGTTTCAAAACGCTCTCCGTCCACACTAGCTTTTTCCAAAAGTTTCTCATCCACACTGAAACGTCAGTAAACGTCAAATTCAACTTATTGCGCATGCGTAAAACCTCATAAAAGCTCACGGAGATGATACAGAAATTATAAAGTTACCACAAAATTCTTCTGGCAGGATAATTTTATATAGCAAAATATCTCACCATTCACTGATGCGTCCAGGTCGCAAACTCAGTCAACCATTATTATGTTTGGTCTAAAACGCAACTCCATTCGCGTTTGGCCACAGTACTGCAAATGCAAGTACATTTTCTGCCATCCTTGCAAAACTGTGATATGAAGTGTGCAAAGTAATATATTTTAGCAACTGTGTGAAAATTAATAGCACAACACAATAGCGGTATAAACATAGGCTACATATCTATTGGTACAATATGCGTCACGTGACTAAACATGCATCATCGTTTTCAAATACCTCCGTCTTCACAGTCCACACTACGACGCGGCGCGAAGAAATTTATCCGCGTTGGAGAGCATTTTCGTTTACTTAAAACGCTGTCTCAGTGTGGACGGAAGGCCAAAACAGCGAGGAAAAATATGCGATTTCAAACGAAAACGTATTAGTGTGGACATGGCCTAAGCTTCGAAAGGAAATGGCAGCATATTGCTATCTGCCTCATTTGTTCAATATAATTTTCACACAACATAAGTGCAATATTGAAGTGCACAAATGTTACTGTTTTGTTTTCGGTTTCCTTCACATGTATAATAGATTCAAAAGATGAGTACTGTGGTTTGTGTGTGGGCTAAAAGAACTTCCCAAAAGGAAGAAGACTAAAGATCCAGTCATTAACTGGGTATATGGCTTTTTCGTACCATTTAATGTCGGTAAATTGAATGCCTTTGAAACACTTTGTGTAGTATTACTAAGGTGTGTGGAATTATCTTCTAGCATGTTTATATCTGTTTTTCAGACTCAGTGCGTAAGTTGTGAACACTGGTCCGAAGATGCCTGCATGACTTCACCTGTCCCTGACGCAATCTCCATGGTGTTGTGTAAAAACCATAAAAATAAGCCATAAGGAATAATCAAGAAAACGTGTTAAGGATTCAAACGTGTTAAAATAACATGTGATATATATATATATATATATATATATATATATATATATATATATATATATATATATATATATATATATATATATATATATATATATATATATAACTTTATTTAAATGGGTTGCATAATGTATATTTTTATATATCAAACTTTACAGTAGGTTTGATTAGTTTAGGTCAAACGGTTCAGTACTGTATATGAACAATACCAGATTAATAATCTCATAAAAGAAGCTTTATAAAAGAAATACCTGATAAATAATGTGTAAAACAAGCCTTGTGCATCATAGAGAATACTGAGTGATTTAGTTGGTTTGATACGTTTAGGCCAAACGGTGTTGTCATTTAATGGATTTAAATGCGTTCAGTACGGTATATGAACGATACCAGATTAATAATGTGAAAAATAAACCTTATGCATCATAGAGAATAATATTCTGAGTAATTTACAGCTGGGTTTGATACATATAGGCAAACAGTGTTGCATTTTAATGGATTTATGGTATTGCATATTCAAATTTCTCAAATTACTATTAAATATGGGAAATGCTAATTCCAAAAACAGAGCATTGTGCAATAAAAAGGGATATTTTTCTGAACATTGTAGCATTAGTTTGATAACAATGTGTATAGTTAAAGTGTTTAAACGATTTATAGGGCTAATTATTATATATTTTATTTGTATTAATTAAGCATTGTGAAACTTTTGTTTATTCATATCGGAGTTGGTTTGGGCTGAAAACATGAAATGCGCAGAGAGTTTAATGGGTATGAAACTGAATGTCTAACGAACGTTAAACTAACTTTACTGCAGTGCAGCGCTGCTGTTTCTCGTGAGTGAATGCACTCCCACAAAATATCCATCATTAAAGTTAGATAAAGCATAACAATGTAACATTCAATACTGAAAAAACTAATTTCACACCGCTCGTAAAAACTACATAACACTGAATGGTTTATATCGATTTAAACAGCTTAAACTCTTAAAACAAACCTTTCCTCAGTCCAAACAGATGCAGCAGCGCGACGCAGCCTTATGACGTCATACATCCAGATCAAAATAAAAGTCCTGTTCACTCTGCTGTCTATATAACAATAGAATATGTATAACTATTTTTACCAGATAATCCCTGTATTAAAATTAAAATAGTGACAAATGTGAAGCAAAAAAACAAACATGTTAAAAAGAATGCACGAGTTCATAAAGCATGAATTAACTCATAAAGAACTGAAACACAGAGCGAGTGTTTTATTGCCTGTTAAAAATGTGGACACAATTCATACCTGCTCCACAGAAAGCTCCCCGTCCGCTTCAAATGGTTTCTGCTATATGTATTTAAATCAGCCAGTTCAATAAATGTCTTATTTATAAATGATACACAAATATATTTTTTTCATATTGTATCGTATTAATGTGTTTTCCTGAAATAGGTTAATATTAAGATTCATTCTGAAGAGGCAAACACACAAGAAAAATGATTGTGAAATAGTGTTAGAGTTAATTTTGACTGCGATCATCTGCTGTAAATGTGTTCATGGTTTATTATTAATTGTTTACTTTCATGACTAATTTTTTAAAAGTAGACTTGAAAATGTAAAATCCAAACAATGGATGTAATTCCTGAAGGTTGAAGTTTATTGTAATGAAAATATACATAAAACTATAAAATAGAACACTTAAATTACATTTGACAACACAACACACACTAAAAATGCTTTATTTCCCTTCCTTTTTGTTGTTTTACTGTTGGTTTGTTTAATGGTGATTTACATGGGTGTTTTTTGTTTTTAAAATTATCAACAGATTAAGTTCTGGTAACACTTTAGTATATTGTTTGATGCCAAATATTCACATTTATCTATTTTTGTATTATTCCCAGATTAGGTAAGTCGAATCTGATCTAAATTATAAGCACTTTAAAATACTTACAATCAGATAGAAGCTTGTTCTGTGGTCTGCTCTTGCTCGATGACTTAAATAAATGACCCAGGAGGCAATCTTTGTTATTACAAAAGTGTATTTATTATTTCTAGCAGTAGAAGTATTCTACGAGTAATGTGACTTTAATTATATAGACTGAAAGACCAAATGTTATGTTGGCTTGTTTTAAAGCCAAGTTCAATTCTTGTCTTAAAATTTAAAATAGTTTTAGAAGTTGGGTCAGAATGGATAGATGTTCAGGGTTTTTGCTAAAGTGCTGCAAGGTTGTTGCTATGCATTTTCTTGGATATTCTGGGTGGTTGCTGGGTTGTGCTATGCAGTTGCTAGGGTGTTCTGGATAACCTTCCATACTAACATTTCCACCTCTGTTAATAACAGAAACACTAAAAAAGGTGCAAACCGATCCTGTGAGTGCTTTGATAATTTGGAATTTCTTTCAAATGTTAGCAAATTCAAAAGATTTTGGTACTCTTAAAATTGCACTGAAACTTGTGATTTATATATCATCCAAGTTGCCTATGTAACATTGGTAAACAACTTTTCTTCTTACTGTAATAATGATAGTCATACTCAGAGACATTTAGAATCTGTTGATGTTAAGACTTACATTGTTTTGACTTGGTGCGTCAGAATCAAGAATGGGCACGTTTTGGTGTTGCCACCCCTCATAGTCCTCATTCCACCATAAAAATAATTGTCTAAATCTGACCCTATTTGCAGCAATGTTTTCTTCTTTTAAAACTCCTCCAAGTAATGCTCTGTATCCTGCTATGAGGTACTGAGACCTAGCTAAAGTTGAAGAATCAAGCAGTTCTTTAGTCAATGGGATGTTGAAAATCCCTTTATGAAAAAGGAGTTTATGTAGATGCTGGATAATCTGGTTACTTGTATTAATGCAAAGCCAATAATAAAAGTATATAATCAGATGAAACAAGATAATTTAGTCAGCCAAACCAAACTTGGTGTAGGCAGTTTGGTCTCGTCCACATGTGAAAGTTTTCACACAAGCTCAGAATCAGGAACATTTGCTTTACAAACAAGTCTGTGTTGTTGTATATAAGTGATGATTTGCCACTATCCAAGATTGCACATATCGCTTGTGCTTTTCTCTTTGCATGTGCAATTACACTGGCTTAACACCCATAGAGCCACATTTAAAGCGTTTCTTACAAATGCTGCCACAGGCTTTCAAATAATTTCCTGGTACTTGTTTTAACCAGTCAGAGAATTAAAAATGTTCAAGCCATTTGCTGTTAAATTTACATTTCTCCATTATTTCTTGTCCACATAAACACACCTAAATTGATCTAGCAGCTCTTTTAGCATGCAAATCAGTTACCATCACAATCTTCAGCCAATCAAAAACATGCTTGCCTTGCGCTTCCCCCTACTATTTATGGTATTTAAGACTTTTCCCCCCGGTTTCACAGACAAGGCTTAAAGGGTTAGTTCACACAAAAATGTAAATTCTGTCATTAATTACCCTAATGTCGTTCCAAACCCGTAAGACCTTTGTTCATCTTTGAAACACAAATTAAGATATTTTTGATGAAATTGAAGAGCTTTCTGACCCTTTCATAGGCAGCAACATCATTGCAACTTTCCAGGCCCAGAACGGTAGGTCAACCTTACATTTTATGACGAGAATACTTTTTATGTGCAAAGCCAAATTAGTGTAGAAAATACAGTGCAGCGCTTCAGAGTTCTATGTCAGAACCAAGCGTCAACCTCCCGCAGTTTCTCTTGAAGCCAATACAGAAGTGACTTAAACTGAAATTCATCGACTAGCCGCTAGAGACAGGCTCCAGAAGGAAGCAGAATCTCATTGAGCCCCATGTTAAAATGGCCAACTTTACAGCAGAAGAACACATGTTTACAGTCTGGTACAAATTGTGGTTTTGGTCTATACGGCTCATTTTGCCCTTCATGACAACTGTGAGGGGGGTGAATTTTTTTATAACTCATTCGTTTACATTATATAAAGCATTAAAGTTCTGCATAATTAAGGGCGTGGCCACTTTGAGTGACAGGTGGATAGCCATTTATCTGCTGTCTGTTAGTCATTGCGTCACTTCAGCTCTGCCCACGTCACGCCTTTTTGCCCATTTTCCGGGAGTGATGCGCTTCTAAGATGGCAACGGCCAGCTCGACCCTACTTTACGCTTCAAAATTGCACATCAGAATCCTATGGGTGACGTCACGGACACTACATCCATATTTGTTATGGTCAGAATGCTATCTTACCATTGGCCGGCACTGTTCATGTAACGAATGTCTTATGGGTTTGGAACAACATGAGGGTGAGCAGTTATTGACAGAATGACAGAATTTTAATTTTTGTGTGAACTAACCCTTTAAGTCTAGTCCCAGACTAAAATTAATGTTTGTGCTGTTTTAACTTAAAGCAACTTGCGCTGCCATTGTTTTGTCTCAAGATACACATCAGTCATTTTTTTCTAAGGCAGGTTTATATTAAGATATTTAAAATGATACAACTAAAGCCTAATCCTGGCTTAATCTAAGCCCTGTCTGTGAAACAAGGCCGAAATGGATTTATTCAAAACATTGCAGTGTTCTAAGGGTGCTTTCACATCTCTAGTTCGGTTCATTTTGTCCGAACCAAGGGCAAACAATTATACATTGTAGCATTTTTCAGCTTTTTTGGTTCCTTTTCACACCACACTGATTGCTTTGGTCCGAACCAGTTGAAACGAACCAAAATGCAGTCACATGACAACATCCACATCACTCATTGGCCATGGCATATTTCCTAAACTGCGACTGCGCGGGCTGGTTTTGTCCCTGGCCATAATCTATTATATTGTTTGTATACACCACAATATGCAAACAATACATTTCTATAATGCAGCGCGGATGCGGCTTGAAAACAACATTCTAATGCACTGCAAACGGCGAGCGCGCATCGCTCGTCACTTCAAGCGAAGATCGCGCTGTTCTTGTGAGTTTTCAAAAGTTGGGACCTAATATGGTCATCAGACCAAATTACTATGAGGCTCCGCACCTCCTCACTACTCCAAGTTTGTCCGCGAGCTGCCATGCTAAACTGCAAACTGTCAAAAAAAACTTCCTCATCACATAATGCACAGCGCAGCTGACTACGGCAGCTGGTTTAGTCCAAAAATGATCAGTACTTTTTGCAGTTGGGTCTGTTCGAGGTTGGATCACGTTCTCACCACAAACGAACCGCTCCTCTTCAAGGAGGTCTCGGTACGCTTGCTTGGTCCGCTTTTGGTGCGCACCCGAGTGCGATTGCTGCTTTCACACCTGACCAAACGAACCGCGCCAAAGGAGAAAACAAACTCTAGTACGATAATGAGGCAGGTGTGAAAGCACCCTAAATGTAGTGACTTTTCAGATCTATTTGATGTTTGAACCTCTTCTCACACTAAAGATACGTGAAACGCTTTCCTCCAGTGTGAACTTTCATGTGGCTATAACGAGTTCCTTTATGTGTGAAACTCTTTCCACACAGTTTGCAGGAGTACGGCTTCTCTTCAGTGTGACTTCTCATGTGAGTCTTAAGACTTTCTTTTCGTGGGAAACTCTTTCCACACTGTTGGCAGGTGAACGGCTTCTCTCCGGTGTGAACTCTCACGTGGACTTTAAGGTTTGTATTGTTTGCGCAACTCATTCCACAGTGATGGCACATGTAAGGCTTCTCTCCGTTGTGAGTTAGTACGTGGCTCTTAAGGTGTTTCTTGTCTGGGAAACTCATTCCACACTGATGACATACACAACAGCTGTCTTTTACATGAATCCTCACGTGGTTATTAAGGCTCTCTTTACGTGTGAAACATTTCCCGCACTGATCACATGTGAACGGCTTCTCTCCAGTGTGAATTCTCATGTGAGTTTTAAGATTTCCTTTTCGATTCAAGGTTTTTCCACACAGTTTGCAGGTGTAAGGGCTCTCTCCAGTGTGAACTTTCATGTGGGTATAAAGGGTTCCTTGATGTGTGAAACTCTTTCCACACTTTTGACACGTGTAAGGCTTCTCTCCAGTGTGAATTCTCATGTGAGTTTTAAGATTTCCTTTTTGAGTGAAACTCCTTCCACACTGTTGGCAGGTGAAAACGCTTCTATTTTCTGTATTTTGAGCTCTTTTTGGTGAAGTTTTTTCATGTTTCTCAAACTGATCTGTTCCTTCTGTTTCATTCGGATCTTGACTCTCCTCTTTCAGTGCCTTCAGGTCTAAGGCAAAAAAAGAACAAATACATGTTAACCCAAGTTTAATGGCACAAAGCAACAGACATCAAAACATTCAGAAATTCTAAACAGTGTTACCAGGCTTGAGCACTACGGCACCATCGTCACATGGTGGACAGATGCATTTAAGTGGGTAAATAAACAAGGACACTTTGCACCAACTGCAACCGAACACATTTTTTGACATCCCCAGATATAAAGAATTGCAATAATCCAGTCTGGATAAATAAAAGCATGAATCACATATCTCCATATCTTTAAAAGTCAAGAAGCTCTTCAAGTTGGCAATGCTCCTCAACTGAAAGAAACTACCTTTAACCACATCATTAATTTGTCTATCAAATTTTAGCTCAGAATCAAAAATCACCCCAAGGTTCCTCACTTCCTCACCTCGGCTAAAGGGCCAAGGTGAGGTATGATCTTTCCGGCAAGCTTTGACGGACAAAAGATCACCTGATTTAGACTCATTCAGCTGTAAAAAACGAGATGCCAAACAGGCCTTAATCTCATCCAGGCAGTCAAGCAAAGCTTTAAGTTTGGAGTCGCCATCACAATTCAGAGGTAGATTCAACTGGGTGTCGTCGGCATAACAGTGATATGCCACCTTATATTTTTGACAGATTATTCCCAGCAGAAGCATATAAGGAGAAAAGTACAGGGCCCAGACATGAACCCTGAGGAACCCCTGATATTACAGGCTGAGACAGGCATGTGATTGGCTAAGGACAAAAAAGCAGGAAAATATACTGAGAGCCCCCCCCCCCCCCCCCCCCGACCGATCAAAATGGTGGCGGATCAATATGGACAGTAAAGCAGGACCCATAACAACTTATTTGAACAAAAAAATAAATTTTATTTTATTGCTAGATGTGCAATGTGCAACTTTTTTTGTACAGTATGAAAAATAACAAATTATTTGGTGGATGCATTTTTACCCAACTTTAACAGCTAAATGTGCAGTTAGCACACTGGTTCTCTAATTTTGCTAAAGCAATTGAGTGAGAAAGTGTTTCCCTCAACTTGGACAGTATCCAGCAACCAGCTCCATTTGAACCGATTCTTGACCCCCTGTTCGATAGACTTTAATTCAGGGCTGTTCAGTGCTAGCTTGGCCATGAGTCTGTGTATGCTGGAAATCAAAAATAATGGAAAATTTTCATTAGAATGTAAGAATCCATATCAGAAAATATATAATTTTTTACATGTTTGACTATGTACTGTATGTCTATCCGCTCTTCAGAAAGGTTGAAAACTAGAGCAGAGGTGCGCGAGCGCAGAATGGAATAACACTTGCTATAGCTTAGAAAGTTAAAGCTGTAGTCTACGATGTTGAAAATCAGTCGAGAAAGCCTGAATTTTTTAAAAAACTCATCCCGCCCCTCCACACGCACACCCCTCCCCTCTGTGCATCACTCCAACAACAACGTCACTCAGTCAAGCAGGAGTAAACATCGGAACAGAGATGTACCATGTGCTTAGTCGCTTCAATCTAATGACCGCGCTAATGACACATCATATGTAAAGTTGATTTTCGACACTTGAACTTAGTTGCTTCATCAACAATTCAATGTCACCATTGTCGTAACAAAATAGCTCAGAGGCACATGTTTGAGTTCACGCCCACGCAAGATTAGCAACACATGCAATGTTCTATCGGCTCGAACAGAAAACCGCTAACGTTAAGACTATTGAAACAGTCAAGCACTTCAAGAAATATAATTACTTTGACCCGTGATAGGCGATGCTAAACGGCTAACATTCCAATGCCGACCGGCAGCATGATCATGTTGTCAGACTGATAAAAAGCTATTTATGTAATACACCACACCATAAAAGTATAAATAAATGCATACCTGCTCAACAAAAAGTCAGCGTCGGTTTTAAGTCCAAGGTTTCTCTGAAGCTTCCTCAAACGGGCAACGGTGGACCCTATATTGATTCGGCTTTGAGTCCGGCGTTCTTCACTTTTTTTTTTTAAATCTCTGCTCTTTCCTCAATTGACTTTCTCTTTATTCCAACCTTGATTGTTGGGGAGAGCAGGGGCCGCTTTCTGATGTCTGTTTGTTGGTTTTTCTCCATTGCTGAGTTGATGCTGCCTACTTGCCCGCAAAATTTCATGTCGCAGGAGGGGGCGGGGTGGGGTGCGGTGGGTGGAGACGCGAGTGGAGCAGGGATTGGATGAGAGCAGTAAACCAATGTAAGCTGTCCGGCCGGACAGCTTACATTGGTCAATTTCTCTGCGGGTGTACACCCAATAGAGTGAATGGATTTTTTTCATTCTTTTTTCTCTTCATATTGTTAGGATTGTACTGTAGAACCATAACCAGCATCTAAACGAGGTTATTAATAATGAACAATCTTTGAAATCGTAGACCATAGCTTTAATACTTTCCATGTCTGCTCTGCCATTAAACATATTGGATCCACAGGGTCACTGGGCTCCTCATGTGAACAGACAGGCACAGAAGTGCTGCGCGATTAAACTAAAACACCAAATAGACTTATGTCCCTCACATTAACCCTTAAATGCATACCTCGGGTCGTTAGTATTTTTTAAAGTTAGACATCCACCTTCTTAGTATTCCTCAACCAATCCATTTTAAACAATATAACAAGAAAAAAAATAATAGAATTATAATTGAATGCCTGTTTTTTCACTAGTTTTTTGTCAAAATGTATATGATCACTAACGATCCGAGGTGTGTAGGATTGTACATATATTTTTTTTGCACAATGATAAATTAATCTATAATGATGAAATAGGTGTAATTCACCTTTATTCCACAGGGTGGCGATGTCTGATACACAATGATGAAGTGACGTTTCACTCATAGTTACCTCTGACAGAAAACGAAACAATAATAATTATAATCTGCAAAACTTGAAATGGCTTAGTGATTTACTGCAGAGAGCAAGTGCTGAACACAATCAAATATTAGTGTCACTGTCTCTGATGATGGATGTGGTCAAGAAGCTGTCAGTGAGCAAAATATTGATTTTGAAGACGTTGAAAATGAGTTGGAGAATAAGCGTGAAATCGCGAATATGAGGCAGATGCTGAATGTACTGATATGATGATGGTATTAAACATCTGCTCAAACTGAACCCTTCCAAGCTCCAAAAGGTAACGAAATACGTTTTATTTTATTCTCCTGTAGCTGTTACTCTAACATCAGGAGTTTTATATATTATCGCGACAGGTAGAGGTCTCTCCATGTTAAATATAGATCCGGGTCGCTAACGACCCCAATATGTAAGAATATTTGGCGAAACATGCATTTAAGGGTTAAGCTATGGAATGGCTTCAGATGACTTTGTCACCCAAACTGACGTGAAAAAGCGGGGGGCGCCGAAAAGCGCGCTGTTTGCTATAGCTAGTGCTAGCAAATACAAGTAACGTTAGCTGCTAAGTTAATGTTAAATGCAGCTTAAACATCCTGCCATAGTGGAAAATCAATCAAAATCGATCATCTTATCAATCGACAACAAAGTAAAATTAGTAACTTATAGGTTATATATAGACACAAGCAATAATACATACCCAGATCATCCGATCCGGCGATGTTCTTGTCACGATACAGTCCTTGTTGCGCATCCCGCGATTGTGGTTCCGTCCCGGGTTACCATGGTGATGGCTGTGAGATGACGGCCAACCCCCCCCCCCCCCCCCTTTTTTTTTTTTTTACAGATCTGCATGATTCACGTAGGTCACATTTTCAGGTCGGAAAATCCGGAATTCCGGATTAATCCGGAAAAATCACATCCCTGCTGAGAGGATGAAATAGAATTCCCTAGTTCCACAGCAACGGTTCTTTCATAGGAGGAGAACCATTTAAGAGCATGCCCCCTGATACCCCCCCACTGACTCAAGCGGTCGAGAAGAATCCTGTGATCCACCAATATCAAATGCTGTGCTGAGATCAAGAAGCACTAAAACAACACAATTCCCAGCATCTACCGACATCAGGAAGTCATTTGAAACTTTGAGAAGGGCAGTCGTAGGATGAAATCTATGGAACTTAGGGTCAAATTTGATTGTACATGCAAATATATATAAAAATGTAAATATGTGACCCGTTCTGGTGAAATGAGTCGGAAGTCGCAACGTTCTATTTTAAGATATGGGCCAATAATGTGGAAAAACAATGAAAAAAATAGTTTTAGTTAGCTAATTTCAAAGAACAGGCATTCACAAAATATCCCCTAAAGTTTCGCAGTCCAGATAATTGAGTTAAGGTATTTGAATGACTATTAAAGTTGACAAAGTTTTACTAAATTTGCTGAAAATTTCTTTTCTCAACTCTCATCACTTCTGAGCATTACCCTACATTCCAGGGATCCCCTGAAACGTCACTATCTCCAAATACGGTGTTAAACGTTGTCTACAACCAATCAAAAAGCTTAGAAATGTGCACAAACAGTGATATAAACACTGATCATTTGTCAATGGGAAGCCCCGTTTTCAATAGTTCAATACTGTGTAGTGTAGTATAATGTAGTGAAGGGTCAAGGGCAATCATTCCTTGGTACACCTCTGGCAAACAACTAGATAAGGTAGTATATTTTATTATTAGACTTGTCTGACTGGAAGAGACTGGGTTAGGGGAACGGGAGAGCTTTATTTCAATGGGAAATAGGGAATAATTATACTAAGGATTGTGTTTCGGCTATCTCTGAGTAAGTCGAGAGCTTTTTGAGAAACAGAAAGGGGTATAAGAAGTCGCTCCAGTAGGCCAATAAGTTTGGGGAACGGGGTGCAAGTAAGGCATGCTTAAAGGGGAGAGAGCTGATTAAGGGCTAAGGTGAAGACACCACTCCTAAAGGGGCATGCGGCACTGGACAAAGGGGACCAGTGCACCACCACAAACCTTCTCCGTCTCTTCCAACTCAGACAGGGGGCCCCCGAATTTAGGACAATAGACAGTTAGGGATTAAGTTATTAGTTAAACAAAATAAAAATAGATTCAGGGTTGTTTGCCAGGGATGCATCAGGAACGATCCTGAGTAAAAATGTAAGGTATGACCCAAATTGGAATGGACCAGTAAGTGACTTTTTCGTATAAGTGTACTTTGCAGTTTCATCACGCAGAAGCCACAGCTGTGTTGGTTAAAGATCGCCGCCTCCATCTCTGCTGGTATAAAATATATCCAATATATATCCAATATAAAATTGGAGTGATATGATCAGTCCAGATAAAGATTTTGAGACGAAAGACAGCAAACGCTGTAAGCAGCGCTGCTCTGAAGCCCTGACGTCAAAGAAATTTGAAAGAATTATTAAGTAAATGGACAGCAAAGGTTTTAATTCTAATTGGAAAAGTTAATCAGCAACTTGACTGGCTACAAACAAAGAGAGAACCAGAAAAATTCAAATTTCTAACTGTTTGTACTTATTCGTGGATTTGTAAAATGGGTGGGGTACCATTAACCCCAGACGGACAAATCCCAGAAGTAACTGATATGCAATTGGGTAACTAAAAATTAGGTTGTTGAAAAAGCAGACAGCGCCATGAATTGCAAGCCATTGTATGTTTTATTGGATCACGAGCTCTCTTCTCAGTCTGTTCAAGTGGTTGCCGCTTTAGGCACTGCCCCTGAGACTGGGGACCAGACTGATGCATGCAGGTTACTGAATGACAGAGTGTGTTTCAATTGTGGTCAGCAGGGCCATTTTGCACGTAACTGTAACAGTGAACCCATAAGGTGTCAAAATTGTGGCATTCAGGGCACCTGGCTAAATTCTGTAAACGAAACAAAGTAAAAAGAAAGAAAGGAAGAAGAGATTTACACTCTTTCTTATCTGCCCCCTCTCAGAGCAGCTGCAGATAGGCACTGACACACAGACTGAGAATCAGACTGAGGGAATTTAAACAGAGGTGCGCAGATTGAAAATAATGAAATGGTAATAGTAAGTTCAATAAATTGAAGTCTTAAGGAATTCCTTTTAAAAGGAAAGATCCATGATCATTTTAAAATAAATTATGAAGTTAAAAATTAATGGCAGTAACTAAATAATTAGAGACATAGAGGGTTTAAATGATAAAAATGTTAAAATGACTTGTGAAAAATTCTGATAAAGTTTATTTGACTGGATGTTGGTAAAAACACTGTAGGAGAATTGGTGTTACAAACTAAAACCCTAGAAGCTGATGTTTTGGTTTCATACTGAGCTGTAATAAAACAATTCGCTTATCTGAATCTGCCCCACCATGTCATTTCTGGTGCTGGGGCTAAAATTGGAAGTAACTCAGACTCAATTTGGATGTTTGAAGTTTAAATGTATTGTATGGGCAAAAGACAAATATAAAATTATGATTATTTGGAAACGTCAACTCTGGCAAAGGATAGAGTTAAAAGGATAATGTCTGATGTTTATTGGAAGATAAATGTAATCTCTAGCCAAGTCTTATGCTGTGCTAGAGTGACACGTTAAAAGTTTATGAAAATGCAGTACCAGTACTGAATGCATAGAAGTCTCTCTCTTTCGAAACCAGCTCAAGGCTGATATCTGAGCCTGTGCCACAGATGATAGAAGATATTGATGAGTAAAAGCACATGGCATCACTTGAAAATAATAAGACATGTTTTAGGGAAAACAGTGTTTAAAAAGGTATGAGATGAATTTCACATTGAAGTTAAAGTCTTACTGTGCGTTCACACCGCCGCCGGCGAGAGCGTCAAAGTGGCCGGAAGTCATTCATTCTCAATGGGAGCCCGGCGGCGAGCTCCGGCGAGAGCGGCGCGTCTTGGACGATTTGGGCGTCAAGGAGAGTTGAAGTCAGGTCAACTTTATGGTAATGAGCTATGACGCGGTTCGGCGGCAACCAATGGGAATGTAGTAGTGCTCCGGTTGAGATGATTCTAGAGAACGCAGCGCTGTAAACTTCGGTTCCTACCACATTAGTTCCCAAGCAAAATAGAGGAGCTTGATCACTGCTGGTGCGGCGGGTTTGATAAGAAGACGTGCAACATTATTTATCCACCACACAAATGGCTTTTAATTGGTTTATTTCGTTAGCAAACATGTAACTATAATTGTTAAGTTATTTCCATCAATCTGCTTTTTTTAAACTTTCACATTTAAATGATTTCATGAGGTTACGGTTATACCCTACTTGTGGTCAGTCAGCACAAATGCCGGTCAACATGAATGTTTGCTTTGCAGCCCCTTTTAATGCCGTTTCAAAAAAGACCAAGCATTCGATCTACGTCAGAGCGGCAGCGCGTCCACGAATCTTTCCACAGCGTCGATGGCAGGGCGGCCAGAGCGAAGTTTGACGCTCTCGCCGGCGGCGGTGTGAACGCACAGTCAGAAGACTGTTAAAAAGGTTATAGAGAGAGAGAGAGACTGCTTGTGGAAGCAGGGATGGTGCAATTTGTTATCGCCCTGCTAAAGCTGAAACAAAACAAAGAAATTATATCAGAACCAAAACAACCCAGCTGACTTTTGTAGAGACAAATTAATAATGAGCAGACGTAAAAGCTCAGTTTAAATAATAATTTGAGTAAACACTAAAAGCTAAATTTGAGAATGAGCAATTCATGTTTAATGTGTGTGTGGGTGTGATTGCTCTTTATGTTTTGTATGTGTTGTATGTGTTCCTAGAACTGTTCTGTCCTAATTGAGTGTCATTAACCTCTGGAATGAGTATTTGACCATTACAGATGGGTTAAGGTAAACGACAACCTTTAGAGAAACTGATAATTTTGAAGGAATCTGGTGAAAAGATGATCCAGAACAAGGGACGAGCTTTAAATGGATTGTTATCCAGCTCTGTCTGTTATGACGACTTTTGTCATTTATGATGTTGATTTGAATTACTCTCTGGATTAGTTAAAGTGGAATTGTAAAGTTAAAATTGTCGTCCATCATGGGTTAAAACCATTGTCTAAATTCAACTGAGGGCTTAAATTTAATAATGTCGATTGATTAAAAATAGTAGGCGTAAATGTTATAGACTTGACGGCAGAGACAAAGTGACAAAAGGCTGAAGTCACTATCTAAATTATCCAGAGACTCCCTCAAAATTAAGAAAGGCCGGAGAGATAACTTCTAAAAATGAAAAGTTTTATTTTTACTTTATTTTAATTTTTTATGATATTTTGATTTATATAGAGAACCACAATTAATGTTAAAGAAGCAAGTGACTTTAAGTCTTTCTGTGTGACTGGGATTGAGATAAGAGGAATATAATATTTTGATTTCTGCAGAGCAGTAGAGATAAGAAACAATAATGATTAGGGGTGTAATGATTCATCTACTACATCAATGTATCGATTTATATTCCTATGATCTAACTACATCGATCTGTGCTCGGCAACTTGGCCTTCCGGACGACATGTATCGATCTAACATCGTTTTAAAAGGTAATCAATCGATTGTATCGATCATAGGAAATAACGCATTGGATTTAAGCACGTCAGACTTTATATGGATGTTTTTTCTTAGCACTTTTAATGATAAAGGCGTCAAACGTTACTCGATTCAGTCTGCCTATCTGTGACATCATCGCCTCGCACCAGCAGCAGCGCTAAGAAAACAAAACATAGCATGGCGGATGGCAGAGGAGAAGCCAACGAGCGAGAAATGATCAAGCCACCAGGAGAAAGAGCTAACGCTACCTGTACTTTCAACCCTGGCTTGTTACCTGTGCATTCCAGCACCAGTGTGTTTTAGTACTGCTGGAGACATAGTGAACGCACAGAGAAGTGTTTTGCGGTCAGATCATGTTGATCAGTTGATATTTTTGGGAAAAAAATGTAATTGAGTCATTGAAGAGTAGTTGGTTACATTTTATCTTTTGTTAAATATTGTTTGTTACTGAGAGTAGTAGCAGGTTCAACCAGTTTATTCAACCTGAAGAAATGTTGGTTGCACTTTATTTTTGATATTAATATTGTATTTATATTATTTTAATGTTGAAAAACAACAGCAAAAGTAACAGGTAAACCTACTATTAATTAAACCTGAAGAGAAGTTAGTTGCACTTTATTTTTTTATATTAATATTGTAATATTTTTATGTTGGAAAACAAAAGCAGAAGTAGCAGGTTAACCTACTGTTGAAATGTTGGTTGCACTTACTGTGCTTTTATTGAAAATGTATTGAATATTGAAAATGAGAGCAGAAAAGGTTAACTTCCTGTTAATTCAACCTAAACTGTTGGTTGCACTTTATTCAAATAAAATTTGAATGCATTTGCCATTAATTGTTGTTTACTTGTTTGTTTATATCCATAATTAATTTATACCTGATTCCCTTACAAGAAACAACAGGAATCTAGGAAACTTCACCTGCACTGAGCAGTATCCAGATATTTATTTCAGTCACACAATTTTTGGCCAAAAAGTTACTGAATCGATTTCAAGTCACTGAATCGTTTCGGATCGTATCGTTCTAAATGAACCAATATCGTCCTTGAATCGTATCGACAACCTCAAATCGTGATACGAATCGAATCGTTGTTAAAACGAATCGTTACACCCCTAATAATGATCATATTGTGTGGCATCTGCAGATTGATAGAAGAATAATGAGAAATAGCCCAAAGATTAATGTTGTGAAATAGAATTTAGGAACACCCGTAAAGTTAAATGGAAAAACAGCTTTAAAGAAATTGATGATGACTTATAGTCCAAATTTAAAGTAATATGGGAAATTATGAAATCTGTAAGTTCTTTGTTATGACACGTTTGGGTGTAAGTGGCAAGATAAGGCTAGTGAGGATTTGATGAAGTATCACTACCAAGTGACATGAATTAAGAGGTTTAATATTTTGGTAATTTGGAGCTTACACCTGAAGAGTTTTAATAGACAAGACATTGAGAATAAAAGAAAAATTTAAAAAAGGGTACTTTAAGGAAAACCCTGATGAATGATCTTAAAAGTTTTACTAATAACATGGTGATTAATAATTTGGTATTTAGTATGATTAAGCATAATGTCAACAAGATAAAGATGAGTGAACAAGCTTATTGAATGGAATACGAATTGATAATCAAGTCATTTTGATGAAAAGGTTTTAACATTAACTATTTTATTTTTTATGGTTATGTTCATTTATGGTTAAAATTTATGTGGGATATGATGGGTAAAAATGGATCTGTTGGGAAAAGTAAATTTAGCAAAAGGGTTCTTGAGTAAAAATTAGGAACAAGTTTATGTTTTAAGTGGAAATAATGAGATGGATGATATGAATGTTTTCCTTTATTTTCTATTCTTTTGAGGTGGCGCATGCTATATGAGACTGAATTCAATTGGATGGACTATTCTGTTGTTTATTTTTATTTATTTACTTTTTATTTTTATTTTTTATTTCAGGCCACTATTGAGTTTTATACCTGAAAAGGTCTGTTTTGAAATTAGGAACCAGCCTAAATTGGTAGACCATTAATACCCCCACATTGGCCTCAGTAGAAACTTAAAGGGTGGGTTCTAAAATCCACTGCCTCTCCAATATAATTGTATATATATATATATATAATTAAATTTTTAATCAAAGACTTAGTCAATATTTATCTTTCTATATTATTATCATGAATTGAATGATCCTCCCTAGGTATGATTTTGTTTCTTCCTTTATATTTTCTAAAGTTTGTATTTGCTCTCTGAGTGGTGACTGAGGGTCCGTCCTAGGTGTGTGTGATGTCTCACGAAAACACTCGTATCAGGAAAACTGTGTGATCAGGAACTATTATTAACCTGTCTCCATGTTTTTACTCATTTGAAAGCAGACCCCGGGCTCTGCTGACTCTTAAATGCACTTTCCAAAAGGCTCCAGAGAATATCGGATCCTGTTGAGGGTCAAAGATCTTAAGCGATGACCAATGAGCATGAGGTGATTCCCCGATGACGGGTAAGCTCTTCTTTTGGCCAGCGGAGGACAACCTAAGCCAATGGGGGTCACCGCCATTGGGGCACCTCCCAGAAGTGGGGTGTTCTTATGTGAGGTGTGTATGAGAGGTGAGGCAGATGTCTGTGAGGCCAGCAGCATCACTGTGGGGAGGGGAAGCTGTGTTTCGTAGGGGCCAAGGTCAAGACTGGACACAGCAGCCCCTGCCCTAATATTGGCCCCTCTATACCGCTCACCAAATACAGCATAAATTGAGAGCCAGAAAACATTGGCATTCAAGAGCCAGCAGAGACTGAGAATTCTGGTCACTTTAACCTTGCAAATTTCAGTCATGTGTTCAGATTTTGGAGGCATCACACACCTCTAACCTGATGGGAATGCAGCAACAGAGAGTGCTCGTTTAGCCCGGCTTCCAGAGATTAAATATGGATTTGTCTTTCATTTTATTTTATTTTATTTTATATTTCCTTTTACTGAAACCCTAAAGAATTGTATGAATACTATTGTACTATATTGTCTGTTCCCCTCTCAATGAGAGAAAGCACGTTATCAGTATGTTGATCAGGAGTTTTGAGAAAAGAAGAACATTGGGGCCCTGTTTGTGAGTGGAAGGGGTAAAAGAGCCTCAAAACGGGGACTGGTCTTTTAGTGGCCAGCATGTCCGTGATGAGGTGAAGAGACAATTGTAACCCGGAAGGGAAACATCTGTCACCACTTGACCTTCCGTAGTGACCTCACTTGTAGACCAGACGTGGCGGTATGGGACCCCCACATATGGTCTAAAAGGGGGGAATGAAGGGTCAAGGGTCAAGCCAAACATCACTTGTCTCTTCATCAGACACATATCCTTCAAGAATGATTTTATGTTCAATATTAAAATAAGAATGAATGATAATCAAGTTATAACCATTTCCTACATTTGATAAATCAGTTCTCTAAATTCAAGGAGTGTTTGGATATTGTAGTGTTTTAGTTGCTGTGTGCTTTTGAATCCACATTCTTTAGGTGCTGCTCTGAGTCTGTGTCAAGACGTGCTGACAGGCAAATGTCCTTGGTGTTTGACACTCCAGGGAGTGAAGAGTGCTCAGCATGTGTTAACTGTATGTCTTACTAAAGTGACCCCTGGGGTCATCTATGTCACATGGGACTCTTGTGGGGACTCAGAGAAATGTACCTCTTTTATATGCTTTTCTTACTAAATAGAATAAAATTCACTTCTGTACTAAATGTAGTATCACCATGTTTTGGAGAAGTGCTTTGTTGATAGTTAGTTAAGATATTCCCAACCTTGAGGAAACTGGTATTCTCTGGAGTGTTGTGTGTGTGCGTTGTATGATTCTGTGCAGATCCAGTATTGGAGATGGGCCTTCCTGCAGGCGATGCCAGACCTTTAGATGCTTTTCTGTGACCTCCGAGGTCACTGGGGACTAATCTGGGCCTGGGCGACATCAAGTCTACGCATTTTTAGAGATATATGCTCCTATCTGTCTACGTGTGGAAAGTTGCTTACATTGCATTTTGTTAGAACCAATCAGAATCATTCCACATGGCAGTAATGACGTGTCTAGACCTTGAAAACAGTATAACTGTTCAGAAAATTGTATGTACGTTAGACGGAGGCGGGGAGACTGTTAGAGGGAGTGCGGCCTACGAACTCCTCTTGAGCTGGCTTCTGCTGATGAAACTGCAAACTATTCTTCAGTAAAATTTTCTTTAATTAATCTGACTCCTGACTCCTGGTCTTCATTTTTCACTACTGGTCCTGGGTCCTAAGCTGTTACCCCAACAGTAGTATACTGTGTGTAGTTATTTTTATTAATTTGAGAAATGTCGCTGTCAAAAGAGAGAAAAGTGACTGCGTGTGCATGGGCGTCTACACACGAGGTGACAGTCAAGGATGCGGATGCATGCACGCACACACCCGATCTCAAGCAAAAATGTAGCACCTCTGTTCAATCTTTCTCATTTTAATACATCTTTGTAAAAGTGCCTTTTAAAATGTTTATTCAAATAAATACTTTAAAATAATTTGAGCTTCAGTCTGGTTTAATAGCTTAATTTGACCAAAGACATTTGTATATATATATATATATATATATATATATATATATATATATATATATATATATATATATATATATAAGCTGTAAAATAAATAGTTTATTCCTTTAAATGCAAAGGATTTTGAAAGATATCAACAAAAAACGGGCAAAAAACTTTAGAAGCGATTTTCTCAGGTTTTCAATTGTAAAAGGAGGGCAGACGACCATAATTCAAATGGGTATATCTTTAAAACCATTCAAGATATGACTTTGAGTAGGGTATCATTTTAAAGCTTATAGTCTCCTCTCAATTGAAATTTGGGTCACTGTGACTCATTTTGCTGGATCAGGTCACAATATTACAAAAACGGTTTGCTCTCAACGGTGTTCAGTTTAGGAAACGATATTAGTGAAGAATTTTAATCAGTATTTAAGCCCCAACATAGCACAGAAACTGTACTTATTAATGTTACAAATTACCAGCTTTTGGCATCTTTTCTTTTCTCTGTTGTTTTTATGCTGGAGCATGTTTGAAGGATTACTGTGAAACCATGATATTTTCTTAGACTGTTATTGCACCAGTGCTACCTTTAATTGTCTGATGAAGAGCCTGTATGCTCGAAATGTCACCTGTGTGAGAGTCAGTGATGCGCGGGTCAATGTATAAACAACCCGCACCCGACCGACGTTTTCAACTAACCCGCCCGCAACTCGGACCGCAAAAAAAAAGAAGAAAATATTGTACCCGACCCGCATTTTTTAAAAGTAGTAAATGCTCATCGTAGCTCATTGGGCCATTGAGAAAATGTTTCAGGCCCTGGCGTGGTGCGCTCAGAGGTGCAGCAGCGAGAGCAGGAAGTTCTTGAGGCGGCCCATCATTTTCCATTTCAGCTCCAGATGCATATTATTGATGAACGCGATGTTTATGTTTCGACCCGGCTTGAAGAATTCATCAGCCCACATTTGGAAAACATTTGGAAAAGTGTGAAAGCCCTTAGGAGCGCAAACTGTTATTTTTCTGAATGCTGTATGATATAGCCTAGTGTTATGTAATACAGGCTTGATTTATTTCGTTTAATTTTCTTAACAATTAAGATGCTGCATGTGTTTATCCAGTCTAATCGAAGTGTGTGTCTCTCCCCCGACTTTCCCAACAAAAATCCCGCCCCCTCTCAGAAAATACATAAAACTGACTTTAAATGCGTTTAAAAGTAGCCTATTAAAATGGTACAATGGCATTGCTCAGTTCAACGTTTTGGGAAATCGGGCATTTTGTCCCGCGTCAGCATTTATTCAAAAGTTAATAACGCTCAACATTCAAAAGGTAAATAAGGATTTATTGACGATCCGACCGACCGTGACCCGAATATCATTAAAAATATTTTTGGATGACTCGTAACCGCGGGTAACCGCGGGTGGCCGCGGGCACCCGCTCATTTTGGATCAACCCGCGCATCACTGGTGAGAGTCCATTATTTAATTGTTGCACATTTTTTAAGCCTTGTTTTACCGCCTTTTTTCTGTTTTTCTCAAATTTCCAAAATTTCTCCTGCTCTATATCTCTGAATTAAAATTAACTGAATGCTATCTATGCTAATCTTATTCTTTTTGCCTCCCTGTACTTTCCATGTCTTCAGCATTTCAGTCTTCCATGATGAACTTCACCCAGAATGAACTGCTGCCCCTTCCAGCCATTCAGATAAATAGTCTTCACCTGCAACTGCCTACAAGCTGGTCTATGAAAATCCAACTGAAACCAAAGACACTGCACCTACGGCATGACTTTAAATCAAATCTCCATCTTGTGGACTCACATGTCATTGGTGGAACCCAGGGCTGGACTGGGGCTAAAATTCGGCCCTGGCAAATCCAGCCCATCCAGGCCCTTGAGTCCCTCTTGAATGTTTTAACTGGGGTTAGGGCCTTAAATTGGAATAAATAAATAAATCTAGGACAGGGACAACTAATGATGGATATTATCGAATTTACTGTAAATGCAGATAACAAACGTAATATTGCACTTTTGTCACACAGAAATGCACTTGACAGTAAACCACTGATTTTGAGCTAGGATACATTAAAGTGAATTTACTGCTTTTAAAATCTGTCATCATTTATTCTCATGTCGTTCCAAACCTGTATGACTTTCTCTCTTCCGTGAAACATAAAAGAAGATATTTTGAAGAATGTTTGTAACAAAGCAGATAGAGCAACTATTGACAACCATAGTATTTTTTTTCCTACTATGGTAGTCAATAGTTGCTCTATCTGCTTTGTTACAAACATTCTTCAAAATATCTTCTTTTGTGTTCAGCAGAACAAAGAAACTCATACAGGTTTGGAACTTGAGGGTGAGTAAATGATGACATAATTTTCATTTTTGGGTGAACAATCCCTTTAATGCATGGGATCCAGGCTTTAAAGCTGTTTTGTTGAATTATAATTTAATTACTCTACACTCAAAAAAAAAAGGTTCTATATGGCACCAAAAATGTTTTTTTTAGTGCTATATAGCACCAATTTTGGTGCTTCAGTGGTTCTTCAGCGGTTCTTCAGAGGTGCTATATAGCACCTTAGTCAAAGAACCGGTGAAGAACCTCTGAAGCACCAAAATTTGTGCTATATAGCACTAAAAAACTTTCCCCTATGATTACGAGCCAAGAACCATTTTTGGTGCCATATAGAACCTTTTTTTTTAGCGTGTAATGACATTTTAACTGAGTTTAACTGTAGGTCAGTTTCATTTAACTGTGGGCATAGTTACAGGTAAAATCATGCTCCCCATTACCATAGGTATATGGTTTCGAAAATAAATAAATAATAATAAACTATTGAATTTGGTTGTGCTAGAGTGACAAGTTTGTAGTTGTGTGTATTGCTGTTTTCCAATTTACCTCGTGATGTATTTACATGGTCGCGGCTGTTTTCAGCTGATTCACCACAGAACCTTTAATGTTCCCATATCACACGATTGTATAAAACAACATTCGGAGTCAAAGTGCCGGTTCATCACTTCATAGAGCAGCAGAAACGCAGCGCACGTTCGTCAGCGGCAGCGCTATTGCAGTTTCATGCGCCCAAACTTTTAAACAGCGCCTACACAGTCTATGGAGGAGGGAAGGTCTCTCTCGCTTTGGCCTGTCAATTCAGAAGACAAACCAATGGGCCACTGTCCCTGCATGATGGGCCAGTCCGTGGCAAAAAATTTAATAAATAAATAACCTTGTATCGGCCCCAACGTGCGTCGGCCCACCGGGAAAATGCCCGGTATGCCAGATTACCAGTCCAGCCCTGGTGGAACCCATGCAATGGGATTAGATTAAACACCTTAACCCTTGTGTTACGTTGCGGGTTAATTTGACCCGTTTTGATTTTTAAGTTGTCAGAAATATCAGTTAACCGAGGTTTTTTTTCTTAAAATTTTGTGACTTTTTCTCATTTAGGGTCATGAACATGCATGCAAAGTTTCAACACACGCTGATGTGTTTTGACATATACACACACATTTACTGTTACGTTCGTGATGTTCACGGGTCAATTTGACCCGCATATTTTAATGTTCTAAGGCAATTGTAGAGACCCAAAATAACAACATTTCTTGGTTATATTTTATTTTATTTTTTTACTAACCTATGAAGCTAAAAAAAAATAGCTTTTCCCCATTTTTTTCAATACAGAAATAATTTTTGTATGCCACAAATGGTAAAAATGAGCTATAATTTCTTTTTTCAATCTATCTGAAATACTACCTAACCTACATAGTTTTTCTTGAAATTGTGTGACCTTTTCTCATTTAGGGTCATTAACATGCATGCAAAGTTTCAACATGCTGATGCGTTGTGAAATGTGCATATCAAAATTTTATACACTCTTGCTGTTTGTGGGTCAATTTGACCCATATAGGACAGCTATTCAGAAGCAACTGTACAGACACAAAATACAAAACACTTTGTTGAATCTCAGAGCTCTTCAACTCTAGTCCTGAAGTGCCAGTGTCTTGCTGAGATTAACAACTTCATGAAGCAGTGTTTTGAAATCGGCCATCACTGTATAAGTTGTAAAAGTAAAGTTTAAAACAAGTTATAGAAGTTTATGAACATGTAAAATATATAACATATATATATTTATATTTATATATATATATATATAAAAATATAAAAAAATATTTTTTATATAAAATATACATATTACAAAACATGTTCAATTCTAAAACCTCAAGAAAATCAAAGCTAAATATCTGAAATTCTGTACCAAATTTTAGGTTGATATCTAAAAAAAAAAAATTGTGCGCAGTACCAACGTTTTCCACTAGATGACATGTAGACTCTTCGATTTCCATATATGGTTTGAGTGATCTGAACATTATATTTTCATACTTTTCAAAATATCTATGAAGTACACATCCTATTCAGAAGTAGTTTGGGCAGTAATGTTAATATTTTATTTGAATTCAATCTCTAAAATGCATATAAAAAACGATATGGAAAGAGTCAGAGCGCGCGTTATAGTTTGGCACTGCATCACAAATGACGAATCAATTGCTATTTATCTACTGCTCTGTTATCTCTTTTGAAAATCAGTCACCAAATATGAAAATTAGAGTCTGAAAGCTTTAAAATGCTATATAGTTGGTCAAGATTACTTTAGGTTTTAGACCAGTGTTTCTCAAACTTTTTCTGCCATTCCCCACTTTGGAGGTAGTGAAGGGTTCCGAGCCCCACCTGTCCCCAATCGCCCCAACAAAGTTTTTCCAAACTATCGGTATCTGCATTTATGATGGCCGATAAATTAATATTTGACAAAATTATAAAAACGGACAAAACACCGCTCAACCACATTATGAGTGTTGGCGTTTCATAGTTTTAATACATTTTATTTATCAGAACTTTAATATATTTTTATGTTCATCTGTTCTGTTGTGACCATAATGCAGTTTAAAAATAAACTTGTTCGTTTTATGACATTATTTTAGAGAGGCTGAGGGATCATGAATAACTACAAATAACTAATGTAAGGGAAATCTATATGCGTTTCTGTGTTATATATATATATATATATATATATATAATATATATATATATATATATATATATATATATATATATATCAGCCGATATATCAGACGAACTTGACAAACTTGCTTACCATGTCATCAAATCTAATAATCCAATTCTCAAATATGTGTAAGTGAGTGTGTTTTTCCATTTAAAAACCTTCATAAATTATCTTGATTTTGATCTATAACGTGAGATGGGCACCTATGTTTGTTTGCGTCGCAGTTCAGAGAGTCCTGTCAGTCGGATTCGCGTGAATTGATCAGTTTCTCCCGAAACACATGCAAGTAGCCTAAGTGACCGGTGAACTGGGAGACGAATAGAGTAAACTTTTTAGTTACTTACACTATGTGTATCTGATATGAATAAAACGTCAGCAAATTATTTTTGAATGGATTGTTATTGCTGCTTCCAGTGACACCAGTGTGTATTTTACAAACTCTAAATGTATTGTTTTTTACAAGCTGAGGCAGATGCTGCTCGCAACGGCGCTCACAAACAAAACGGGCTAATCGAAAAAAAAGCGAACATGCTGTTTGTCTTACCTTACACCTCTCTACAAAAAGAATATAAATCCGATCTTCAATTCCCGGCCTGAGCTATATGCACATTTAACGTAGTTCACGTCAACGAAAGCAACAGATGAGCTGCATTAGGTAGGATATATCAGCTCATTTTAACATCAAAGACCGCAATATGAGAGAGCGACCTAAGCACTTGTAAGAGCATTTAGTCTCATTCGTTTTAATGAAGATGATTGTGTTTTTGTCTATTTTCAGTTTCACTTGCGGTAGTTTGCGTGTTGGCTTGCTTTAAGCCTTGTTTATACTTTCGCCTGGCTCCACAGCGCGAGCCTCCGCTGACTGCGCGTGCTCCTCCCCAGACTCATTTACTCATTTGTGGCGATGCGTTGCATAGCTCCAGCCCCGCGCCACTCTAAACACTGTGCGAGCCGTCTGGATAGTCGCGGTGTCATGGTCTCATGTTGTTTCCACCAGCGCAGCACATCTCATCTCAGGTGCACCGAAATAAAAATCCAACATGTGGGACCGCTCAAATGGTAATAAAGATGGGCTCAAAAATTACCAAATTTCCTTCCGTTTGTCGCGCCCCACCTGTCGCGTCTCTATTCCCCACCAGTGGGGCGCGCCCCACACTTTGAGTAACGCTGGTTTAGACAAAGATATTATTGTTCTAAATGTATAAAGGCAAGTGTTCTAAGGGCCAATCTAAAAAATGTGGTTAAAAATATTTTTATAAATCGTAAATTCAGATATTTATTCTTTGTAATGTGTGAAAAGTATTGATATTAAAAGTGAATTGTTTGTACCTGATTGTATGTGTTTTTTCATAGTGTGATTTTTGGGGAATTGTATTGAATCCAATTAGGGTCAATTTGACCCGGACCATAATGAGTGTAACCAGAAATCGAACAGTGCACGAGGGTTAAAGGGATAGTTCACCCAAAAATGTAAATTCTATCATCGTTTACTCACCCTCAAGTTGTTCCAAATCTGTATGAGTTTCTTTGTTCTGCTGAACACAAAAGCAGATATTTAGAAGAAAGAGCAACCATTGACTACCATAGTATTTTTTTCCCTACTATGGTAGTCAATGGTTGCTCTATCTGCTTGGTTACAAACATTCTTCTAAATATCTTCTTTTGTGTTCAGCAGAACAAAGAAACTCATACAGGTTTGGAACAACTTGAGGGTGAGTAAATGATGACAGAATTTCCCTTTTTGGGTGAACTATCCCTTTAAGCCAGGAGTGTCAAACTCCCTGTATGGAGGGCCACAGAGTTTATGCTGCATTCACGGCATGTCGTTTTAATAGAAAAAACATTAAAGTAATGTGGAATTTCACTGTTAATTTTTTTTTTAGAAGTTTCTTATTTTTCTATTAGACCTATATGATAAATATACTATATAATAAATCATTAAACTAGATGAGAAAAAAAACATGCTTATGGGTCGACATTCTCTTGATTTGTGCTTATAGGTGAAAGTGCAACAATAAATACATTTCTCAAATGACAACAATCCTTGTGGTTTATAATTTTAAGCAAAATAATCAGGATTATCAATGCAGCATGACGAAAAGTTTTCATTGATGAAAACTAGACTAAAATGCTCAGACATTTAGTTGACTAAAACTTGACTAAACAAAAAAAGGACATGGTCGACTAAATATGATAAAAACTAAAAAGCACAATTGACACAGGACTAAGACTGAGACTAAATTAAAAAATAGCTGCCGAAATTAACACTAATGTAGTTGAAACACTTCCAGTTCCAGCACTAGTGTCTCAGTTTCAGCTTTGAAGCCCACAATCCATCCAGACACAGTCTGAACACTGACCACAAACCTCAACGCACTTTCAGCAACTGCTTTGATCTAATGTGATCGGCTGCTTTTATACAACTTCCACAAGTAAAAGACTGAAGACAAACAATCAGTCTGCCTGGTAACAAAGTAATATTTACAAGACACCAGTTTGAAATTTGAGGATGAGAAGAAGAAAAAATCACTTATGGACAACAAAGGAAAAATTTGTCACATTCAAACAAAAAAAATTTGTAAGATACTGTTACATAATTAAGTGATAGAAATGTAGAAGTAGATACTGGGTTTAATGTTACTCAAGATTAGGGCCGTCACAATTCTTCGATTAAAATCGAGTACTCGATTTAAAAAAATCCTCGATTGCAATTTGCCTGTGTCGAGTAACCGGCAAAATACTAGAAGTGGCGCATTCCACTGACAAAAATCCATGAACCGCATTATTAAACCGTTTTCTAAGGCTACACAATGTATTAAAACCAATTAAAAACCATAGAATATTGTTGTTGTGAATTCACAAAGGCATATATGCCCCGCTGGTTTAATATGCGCTTCGTTTACATGCGTGTAGACTACTTGCATGCGTCTCAGAGCGACTTCATTCTGCTACACGTGAACTGTTATCATTTACATGAGTAGAGAGTCTAAAACTCCATCTCTGAATATGCTGTGAGTTTGGGTCGCTTATAACATTCATCTGTTGTTCATCGCCATGTGCGCCATTTCACCAGACCTGTAAGGTAAATAATTTATTAACCTACAGAAACACAGGAGAATACATCAATATGTTTCTAAATATGCAACTGTTCATTGCATGCGCGAGAATATGACGTAGCGCCGGGGGTTTGGGAATCCATGAAATGCACACTTAAGCCCCATTTTGAGCACTACGCCGAGACCTAAA
The DNA here is from genome assembly GCF_949357685.1 of Gobio gobio. Taxonomy (NCBI): domain Eukaryota; kingdom Metazoa; phylum Chordata; class Actinopteri; order Cypriniformes; family Gobionidae; genus Gobio; species Gobio gobio. The sequence continues at coordinate 43,445,617 of NC_137101.1, read as the reverse complement.
GCACGATCAATGTAGAATCCAACAGCTTAGACACGCGCGTCTTCCTCTGCTCGTAAACAAATCGCTTCTGGGTCATATGTCCGAACGCCGGATCTGCGTCATATTCTCGCGCATGCGTCGTGGAGGCACACACGGAAGACAATAACAAGTTGGATAAAGGTGTTATTTTGATTTTTTTTGCGCACAAAAACTATTGTCGTTGCATCGTAAAATTATTGTAGAGTCACTGTGGTGAGATGGACTTTGTAACGACGTTTTAAGTGCCTTTTATGGATCTTGGAAGTGTGAATGTACTGAATGCCAATGGAGGCCTATCTGAAGCCTTTCTCAGCCATCAGCTTTCAACAAAAAAATCTTCATTTGTATTCCGAATATGAACGGAGGTCTTACGAGTGTCGAACGACATGAGGGTGAGTAATTAATGACAGAATTTTCATTTTTGGGTGAACTAACCCTTTAATCAGCAATGCCCAGTATATGATTATGAAATGTATGATTAATACAGTTAGCAAACTAGCAAACGGCATTAACTCTGACACATCATAAAGCTGTAAAGTGGGTCGTTAAACAGAGACAAAGAAAACCTTGTCTCGCCAAAAGTCCACACCTATGATAGGTCAGTTCAGGAAACATAGGTCAGTTCAGGAAACATGGGCGTATGTTAATGAGCCTTAAAACCACAGGACAGGACTTTGGGCTCTTCACTCTTGTCTTCGCATCTTCCTCCCGTCACATTAGGGATGGTTCGATACCACAATTTTGTCTTCGGTACGGTACTCCAATCTAATACCGAAGTACCGATATTAAATCGATACCATAAAGGGTCTGAATTTTGATGCGGGTATTGCGCATAATTTTACTCACTCTCGCAAGTTTTGGGTTTATGAAGTGGGAAATTACAGCAAATGTTTATTATCAAATTAATCAACAAAGATTATCACATCAATCAGTCATTTGGCAACTTTTTTGTAAGTAATTTCAGCATTACTGCGCGTCTCCACTATCTCAAAATGAGCAAATTGCTTCTGGCTTCAAAAGACATCGCACCTGCACTATAAAAGCATCTGCGCGCTCAGATTCAACACTTTCGCTTCCATTGCAGGACAGCTGATGGAAATCACGGCCCACGTCTTCTTAAACCTCGCCAATTTGAACATGTAAGCGATTTTATAGCATTTCGTAATACATGGGATGAGAGCTCTTTGAGAGAGAGTTTTCTTTGCGCTCATGCCAACAACAAACACACACACACACACACACACACACACACACACACAAGCCTAAAGAGCTCGCGCATTCCAAATTAAGTTGTTATTCCTCAGTCAAATACACACAAAATTATGTCAAATGTCAATCTTTAGTGAGTAGTTACATAAACACAGTCGGGTATGTCTTTCGCGGATGTAAATAGTGCAATAGTATGCGTGCAAATATCATGAGGTCTAAACGTCACTGGTTGAAACGAACGCTGGAGATTTCATAATATTTAAACGATACAATCTTATGTATGTGCGTTAATCAGTGTTAAAAGAAAAATGTCTAAATTAGATCGTTAGAATGATGCCCTCACCTGTCGATCTCTTAATGTCTTACAAGTCAGGAATTAAGTGACCGATGCTTGGCAAGGTTTGATGGTTCTTCAGCAGTTTTATAAGCAAAGTAATTCCAAATTTCACGTATACTCCTCTCTTTATTAATGAGTTTTGTGCGTGTTGAGTGAGATTCAACTGCTGTATTCATTTTGTTCTGTTGCCACATTTGCCGGTTTCACGTCAGTTTGGGTAGCGCGCTGCCACCTAGCGGTAAACTTCGGAACAGCAGCATATACCGAAATGAGCAAAATCATTATATCATACCGTTTGAAATAAAATATATACCGGTATTTTTCCAGTACCGGTATACCGCGCATCCCTACGTCAGGTCAGGTCAGGTCAGGTCAGGTCAGGTCAGCGCGGCTCGCGGGGCTTCGTCCCCAGCGCGGGCAGCTCAGCCAAGCTGTTTTTTTCCTTTAAAGATCGACATGCTCTGCGACACGGCCGGCAGCACGCTCCATCCAGGCAGCGCTTGAGGAACCTTCCCAGCTCGGATGAGATGAACTTTCCCTTCCTCCCTTTTTGGCAAAGACACTCGCTCCTAAACACCTTTAAATCTCCCGCGGACCGACCAAGCTCCGGAAGGACCAAGCGGAGAGAGAGCTTCAGCGCACGAACACTCTGAGAAATGCCAACGCACACATCTTGCTTTACACGACACAAAGAAACCATGCAAGTATCAATTCTATCGAAATTTAGATGCGCGTTAAGATTTGAACCCGTTTAAGGTGATAATTGCCATTCCTCTGTCCTTCCTCTATTTCCATTGTCTTCATTCTTTTTCGTTACTTTCGTTATTCTGTAATAGAGGATGGATACCCGACCCGAGCCCATACTAGCGAGGCAGTGGGAAACAAAAACACACCAGGCTTGTTCGAGATGTATCGGCGCAGCGCAGACGATCAGCGTATGATATCAAAACACTGCATGAGTGAATCAAAAGCATAAGGAGTCATATGCTCTCGCTGGACTCGTTATCATACAGCGATCGGTCTCTGCACAGCACCGGCGCGAACAAGCCTTCCATCAACAATGCAAACGTTGCGTTACTATTGATTCACATGGCTTTACGATCCTACATCGGCATCAAAACACAACGAAAACACAGCGAATCCAACGCATTCATGCAGTTTGCCGTAATTTGTATAGACGGAGATTACAAACGAGCAGCAGGTGTTAGCTCCATTAGCTGCTATTTAAAAAATGGTGTTGGTCTTGTTGACCCCGCCCCCAGTGCCTGACGTAATCGGTTCTTACTTCTAGCCCAGCAATGTTTTGGTGCTACTTAAGAACCACTTTCCCTGTCTCAGAGCTGGTGCTTTGAGTGTGGAAACACAAAGAACCGATTTGAAACTAGGCTCTGGCTCCGAACTAGCACCAGCACTGCCTTGGTGGAAAAGGGGTATAAGCTGCATTTGTGTTACGTTAATGTTTTGATCTGTTAGCTTGGGCCATTTTTTGGTAGACCTTTGTTCATTTAATTTCAATTGGCTATTTGAACGGGCGCTGTGTTAACATGTGTATTTGTTTCCCAGTCTGCACGCTGATGCGCTCATCTGTAATCATTTCAGAATGCCTTCCTACAGTTGCTTAATAAAAGCGGGCTTTCCACACGAAAAAACGTACATGTGTCATTAGTATGAGAAAAAAAATTGATTCGGGTTCGGGTCGGGCTCGGACACAAATATCTTAATACCTGTCGGGCTCGGGTCAGGTTCGGTTACTGCTCTGTTAGGTATTCCCCTTTTTTGGGTAATTTTGGAGATTTATGATTCGATTATAACCTGTTATGATTAATCATAAATCCCTAAATATTAATACCCATAATTCCCTATTGAGCTAAATTTTATTTAATAATATATGTAACCCTAGCCTGGTTAAAACCAGACCATTCTCAGTAGTAACTGAGTAATGGTCTGGCAAAGCTTCATAGACAAATCATTCCAAAGGGGCGTCACCAACGGGCGTCGCTCAAATGCCTCTGGACGCAATTGGATAGACCTAAAAACAATCAGAGCGACGAAGGAGATGACGTATGCAGAGCAACGGAGAAACATCTGAGACTCTGGCCGTTTCTCAATATGCGTTTTGTCTGTACTTGTGTTCTCAAATAGGAAATGTTAATGTTTAATTATTTTTAAAATGTAAACGAAAAGAGGCAGGGTGTTTTATACTTCGTTTTATTATGAATATATAAGATAATCAATGTAGGCCTAACTACGCGTTGCCTGAACCACATTTGTGTGGCTAATATGTTTTTTTTTTTTTTTAATGAAATGAGGCAGTGGTGTTTTATGACATATTTCGTACGCAAACTTCTGACTTGCATCCGTGACTTACCAAGTTTGACCCCGGAGAAAGAACAGCGTTCTTGACAGTATCACTCAGTATATATTTGTACATTTTAGGCTACAATAAAACAAAATAATGATATTTTAAATATTAAACATATTATAGCCACACAAATGTAGTGCAGGCAATGCATATTATCTTCAATGCACGTATATAACAAAACGAAATATTAAAAAACCCGGCCTCTTTTCGTTTACATTAAGAAAATAAAAACATGTAATATGTGTGCATAATATAGCCTATGATTATCACTGTAATACAATGAGATATGACATAAAACAAAACCCAGTCTCTTTTTGTTAAATGTTAGTTTAATGCGTGATCAATATCCATTATAAAAGTATAAGTAAAAGGTATAAGAAGCTATACAATACATAAAGCAATTCAGTCAAAGAAAGTAAGCGCTACGAGACTACAACGGAAAAGTTTAATAGCTTACAAATATAAAGTTATGAAACTTCACTTTGCCCTCAGACAAAACGATCTGTCAGGGAACAAATTATAGATTAATGAGAGCAAAGATCAGCCGTTAGATCTACACAAAACGAACCATATCTTCACATCAGAGCCAGCGGCAGACGGCAGAAGGACTGGCCGAGGAAAGGCGCCTCTCGGCGGGGTTAATGAGCGATTGAGTGCCGCTGATCCACTGGAGCTCACAACTCCAAAAACGGCAGATCATGTTTTCAAAAAGGCGCTCTCTTTACAAATAAACCACAGATTTGAGCTTTAAACAACTACATTCTCGCCTGAAAAGGACTTAAAACTATATTTTGTGAAACATTAACACTACCAGAGGGCTCTCGCTAAGACAAGCAAGCTGGTATCAGACTTTTGCCAAATCCAGTCGGTAAGACAGCGATAACATCTTTTTTAGATATGAAGTGTTGTTCTTTGCTCGGGTTTTAACGGAAAGGAAAAGTTTAAAATCGCTTAAAACAGCCGCGATAGCTGATTTCGAACGAGTGATGTTCCACGGCTACATCCATCTTTGTAGTGTACAGAATCTGCTTCACTGTCACTGCGCTGTCATCATCGTGTAAAGCATGGGTTTGAACGGGCTCTTTGCCAGACTACTTGCAGAGCAAATCTAAATTTGCCGGAAATTGTCTGGGTTTTCCCAGGCTAATGTAACCCTAAAACGCTACACCTTCGCTCTGAGTTTGCCTGTTTTCTTGTTTAAGAAATTACAGTGTCTGTAGCATTGCTATCGTAAAGTATATTAAATATTAAGTAAACATTAGAATTAAATGTTGTTTGGTCAAAATTAAACAAGGATTTGATCGGCTGTAAAGTGGGACAACAACAGACTGTTGGCGCTTTCTGCAGGCATTTGTTATAATATAATGTACACACGATGATTGTTTATATTTTATATATTTTAACAGTGTTGTTCTATGAAATCATCTGATTACTTTATATACATTATTTGAACTAAATATTATTTCCTCGTTGTCATTCTATATGTATTTTAAGTAATTTTAAAGGCAAAAAATATATATCCGATTACTCGATTATTCGTCAAAATAATCGACAGATTACTCGATTACAAAAAATAATTGTTGTTTTGTTTAGACAACTTCTGTGTTATTTTTCCTAAATTAATGAATGATGTCATAATCACCTCTCTGGTCATGTGATCTCAACATGTCTGTCCACAGGAGGCGACCCGCTCCATGTCAAATTAAACCAGTTTAATTAGGACACTTCAAAAATATCAGTCATTTCTGTAGAGCTGGACATTTTAACAAGGATCAAATGAGTGAGTTCAGCTTTGAGAATGAAACCAACCTGTTTGTTCCTCAGTATCTTCTTGTGTCACTCTGAATGTTTCTTCAATCATCACGTCTTCACTCTCCTCTTTAATAAGCGCCATCTTTATAATAGTGCTTTGTCCTGTTTAAGATGAGAACAATTAATAGAAAGGGAAAAATAAATGCAAACTAAATCTCTGGGTTTTAATAATCAAACCCTCCCTCGCTAACATTCTATAGGCCTGTAAGTTTGCATGCTTGGGTTGTATAAAAACATAAACAAATATTAAATATGAAGTGTGGCATGTGACATTTCATGCACTTAATTGTCACAGCTTTAATTACGTAGAGGGAGGGAGAGCAGCGATTAGACTCAGATGACGGCTGTGTCAATAGACGACGATATTATGTATCAACAATGGTCAGAGATATCACCAATAGCTGATGCCTTTGACAATATACCTAATATTGACGATATCACCACATTATCGACATGGACACGTGCATGTGACTGAAGACTCCAATGAAAATGATTTAAAAACAGACCACAAAACTACATCCCACATCAAAATAGAATTGCAAGTTGATCTAAAATCACAAATCATCACGAGAGCTTGTCATAAAAGAGACGCATCATTCTTATAACTAGTTGTTCGAGATGAAAACAACATCATAACATGTCAGCATTTTGTTTTGTTCGTATAACGCATTAACAAAACATTTTAATGACACTACTATAAGAAATCATTATTAATAATATGATTATTTAGTTAATAATAACAGTCTTTAATAGGCCAATAACAGCACAATAATCAGTCAATCAAACATTGACTTTAAAATCTTGATTCTTCTACATTTTCTACTATCGTTACTGTACGGGACACAAAGACATATTAAGGCAATTAATACAGTTGATAAACCGCTCTCAGCATATGATGAGGTATATTCAGCTCGTCGTGTCTGAGAGAATGAATGCTCTGTAAATACAATGACATAAGTCAAAAGCTGCTCAGCTTTTACTTTCACTTTCTGATTGATATCTGCTCGCTAAAAGATGGTCACTCACGACTCTCATTTCCCGATAGTAAGTAATTATAAAGGAGTAAATAAACCACCAAATAAATAAGTCGGCTAAATTAATTATCACAAGTAAAATGTTGTTTATTTTACTGACGACACAGGGAGTGAAATGAGACGCATAACGTTATGTTACTGTTACTCATGTATGGCTGAGCTTTACTCACAAAAATATCGTGTTAGATAATTACAATGTTATATTCAAAAGCACTCGTTTTTATAGTTCATTTAAAAACGATATAATTACCTGAACGGTTTGCATAGATTTAAAACTTTAAATTATTAAAAACACAAACCTTTCTTCAGCCGAATCACAACAGAGCAACAGCGCATGCTGATGACGTCACACTGGCACACCAAAATAAAAGTCCCACTCACACGCTCAAATAAAAAAGTGTTCAGAAACTTGCATGCATACTTAAAATAAGACTGTCAGAGGAATACATATTTAAACATGTTGTCACAAATATAAATTAGTCAAATATAAAAACTGCCAATGAAAGAGTGTATACCACATCTAATATGTGAGATTAAAATCAAAACTGTAAAAAAAAAAAAAAATGGCCACAAACGACTTTATAAACACAAAGACAAAACAATACAGTATGTAACAATCAATACGTAACGTTGTGCAGTCTGTATGGGTCATTCCTGGGATTGGGTAAAATGTCAACGTGAAAAAATACCTTTTTTAAAGGGATAGTTCACCCAAAAATAAAATTTAGCCCATAATTTACTCACCCTCAAGTCGTCCTAGGTGTATATGACATTCTTCTTTCAGACTAATAAAATCGGAGTTATATTACAAAAGTCCAGGCTAATCCAATCATCAGAATTGCAGTAAATAGTTGCTCTGTTTTTGAAGTCCATAAAAAGTGCATCTGTCCATCATATAACTGCTCCACGCGGCTCCAGGGTGTTGATAAAGGCCTTCTGAAGCGAATCCACGCGTTTATGTAAGAAAAATATCCATATTTAAAACTTTATAGAGTATACTTTCGGCCATTTAAAAAAATAAAAAAATGTTAATACCCCGCACCTCAACTCATGCTTTCCCACCTCAGGCATTAAAGCTACACTGTGTGATATTTTCCCCCATCTAGTGGTGAAAAGGTATATGACCATCCAGTGAACTTTAGTTTCTGTTCCTCTCAATTCCGATTTCGTTTCAACTCCTACGGTGGCCGATTTAGTCCAAGATTAACATGGCTTCCAGTTCGACCTCGTCCACATTCGACACGGTGCCTGTGGGATATTCTGTGCCCAGTGGGATGGTTGGAACTCAACTGGCCTAATTATTCGGCTAGAAAGAACTGCAGCTAATCCAGAGTGAACTTTGATGCTAGTAATGTTTATTCAGTCATCCAATTGCAAGGCATAAACAGGTTTGCGTAGATATGTACATAAATGTGGTTTCTGTGAGAGAACAAATAAGGATGGTAAATATACATACACAGTTAAGAACTGTATAACTATACTTATAAGTTACATTTGTATAATGTAACCGTAAACCAGAGCTTATTGTACCATATATAGGCGCTAAAGGCAGCTGCATTAAAAGGAGCTGAGCTGCCGCTGCTAACAAGCGGTGTCTGGTTACAAAAGTGTGTGCGGCGCTTTAACGTTAGCACTGCAGTGCGCTCTGTATAACAATTGTTAATGTGCCGATCAGACCTGATACATATTTCCATCAACATACATTACAAGCAAATATTTTCTATAAACGAATAAACATTGTTGATAACAAAATAACTGAATGATTATTCAAATAGGTGAGCATTACGCTATTGTATGTTGACACAAAAATACTTCTGAGGTGACATCAACTGATTTACGCGATGACACACTCTGAAACACATCTACAATGACAATAACTATTATTACTTATGGAGTTATTAACGCACAGAAATACCACACAAGGAAAAACAGACTTTTGAGGAATAAACAAGCCAGGAAAACTCCGTATAACTCTGTTACTGGAGCTGCTGAGATGAAAACTCTCTGCACATGCACCAGACAAGTCTGAACAAGTTGACGCGCACATGCGCGAGGCAGAGAATTTTGTACAGTGCCATCGAGTATTAAAACCGGTTAAAACGCGAAAAGCGAAGCTTGAATTTACGGGTATGTCCCTCTTTGGCTAATGTACTTTCAAGATGGAGGGGCAACATGGCGACCACCATTAGATCCCATTACCTTATGTATTTTCAATGGCATATTATAAACTTACGAGAATACTTTATTACTTGAAAGAAGTAAATATACATTAATGAGCACATATATTTTTGAAAGAACTAAGTGTTTTTAGCTAAGAATAGACTAAAAAAGTTACACAGTGTAGCTTTAAAGCCTTTTATTATTTGACACATTTTATTCTCAACCCCATAATGGACTAAATGAAATTGGTTTTAAAAGGATTTTACAATGAAACTGCATCAGATAAAAGTTTATAATAAAAATCTAAATAAAGATGAAAAAAAAAGCATGTTAACACAAAGATGACTTAACGGGGCCTTGCAATCAACAATTACAAAATTAAAAAAAAAAAGTTAAAATATGTTGATGGTTACCATATTTTGATATTAATGGTCACATGATATACACATAAGCAATTAAAATATTTAAATATGTTCTAGTTTGTTTTTACATTTTTATGATTTAACTCATTGGGCCCTATCTTGCACCCAGCGCAATTGACTTTGTACACCGACGCATGTGTCATTCCTATTTTGCACCCGCGCAAAGCGCGCTTTTCCCTCCACAGAAGCACGTCGCTAAACTAGTGAATGAACTTGCGCTCCCTGGGCGGTTCAGCGCAAAAAAGGAGGCGTGTTCCGGCGCAAACAATCCCTGGTGCTATTTTGCTGTTCCATTAAACAATTGCGCCACTGACCAGAAAAAACCTAGTCTAAAGTAAGTGGCGCGTTGCGCGTTGTTCATTATGCTATTTTAAGGGCGCATGCTTGACCATAATGTATAGCGTGCACAACGCGCATACACTTTGCTCATGTAATCTACACAGATGCAACAGTTATTTTTGCAAAACATAAATTGTTACACTAAAAAAAATTAACACATGAGATGACGGAAATCATTGTGGTGTGCCACGAAGATGTGAAAAAATAGTCATAAATCTAGCTTAAAAATTATTCAGGCTAATTGTAGTCTAATAATTAAGGAGACCTGTTTGCCCAATAGTGGCAACTTCTGGCAAGAAATATATGTATATAAGGACATCTAACAAATTGGTTTGTCCGTCAAGAACCAGGAAAAAAAATGGGTGAGGGTGGACGCAGCGATGTCCTCTGCTGGCGTCAGGTCCTGAGTAGAGGCAGATCCACCTCCCGTTACACGGCGTGCCTGATTGATGCTGGCAAGCTTGGACTTTCCCCGTCTTCTGATGTCATTGTAGCGCTTGCGGCACTGGTGCGACGTCCTGGGGATGCCAGCTGATGAAACAATTGTGGCTATTTCCTCACACGCCTGTTTAACCGACGCTATTTTGGGTGGGTTTCTCCCATCCCCATACAACACAACTTCTCTGTCTTTCACTGCTCTTACAAGAACATCAGTCTCCTCGGCTGTGAACCGCTCCTGGCGTGCGCCTGGTAAATACGCCATAATAATAGCAATCCATAATGGAACTTGCGCACCTGCTTTTACAGGGAATGTTGGATGACGCTCTGATATATTTATTCACGTTACGCCCAAACCACACCTATGAATAATGAAGCTACTTCAGACCAACCCATTTTAGATTTGCGCCGGGCGCAAGAGCCATTTATCCCGCCGGGAAAATAGCAACAGCGCCGAGACCCGCCCACAAAGTTACTTGCGCTTCGCGCTTTGACACTTGCGTTTCAGATCGTTAAAATAGGGCCCAATATCTTTTCATCAACTCACAAACCCCCTGCAGTTCCTTTGTTGACCTCCAGGGATTTGAATGCACCAGTTTGGGAAACCCTGCATTAGACAATTCCACATACTCTATACAAAATACTTTATATTTAACAAGTCTTCAATAAGTATTTTAAATGTGATTTGTTTTGTCATGCATTATAACTGTATTCTAATATTAATAAGAATATGCTAATTTGTCTCTTGAGTTATGTCACACCAGTAGTACTTCACCAGTAGTACACCAGTAATACGTTCTTCTTCGTGCCAATATCCGGATTCCAACTAACATATCAACATCTTAAATTCAAAACCCAGTTGACTTAGACGATATGAGCCACATATATTTAAGAGATACACAGTATACTGTATTAGCAATGTAGTTTCTGCGGAATTACAGTTGCATCTAGCGGAATTACAAAAATAAAGCAACCTGGCAAACATACTTTCCGCACGTTGTGGCTAAGCCTCAACTCACGCCGGTTTCACACTGCACGCGTTAAGGCCAATTTATACTTCTGCGTCGAGTGCACGCAGAAGGTACGGCGTACCATACGCATAGACGCGTTGGATACGCCGTACCCTACGCCGTACCCTGACGCGCACCTCTCCAAAAATGTAACAACGTGTCAATTCTACGCGGACCGCAAGCGCTGTGATTGGTCTGCTAGAACCCCTTCCTCAGGTCAATAAATAAATAAAAAATCTGCGATAGGAGTGTGTGTGTGTGTGTGTCCAGAAATGGGATGATAGTTCCTTACATCTGCTATAACACAATATTTTGTAGTCCAGCGATTCTTTATGGTAGTAAATAAATACATAGATCCGCTGAGTATAATTTATTTATTTTCTCATTAAAACCAAAGATGTTAATCAGTGATTGCATATCAAGAAAAGGGACACATTAGGGTACATTTCGTGAATGAAGTCTCCGCAACAGCAATCGATTTGCTTGAGCCACCGCTAGTGAAAACAGCGGCCACGAGCTCTGCATGATTTCACAAACGCATTCCAGCACCAGATCGCCTTATTTAACTTTACTAATCAACTAGAGATGCTTCATTTGTATTAGATACAACAACTCAAGCTGCAAGAAAAGCCGCTCTCTCACTGCTGCTGATAATCTGACATGAATGTACACATTCTAAGCTGCTTCTTCTTCGGCTGTTGTCTTGATTACACCAACATGCCCGAGGACACTGCCTACGTCTGCATCTGCATGTGTAATTGCACATTGACGCGGACAACAGTGCAGAAGTATAAATGCTCACGATGGCGTCAGCTACGCGCGTAGACTTCGGCGTACACTCGACGCAGAAGTATAAATTGGCCTTTAGCATGGCGTAAGCAGTGCGTGTTTTTTTCACAGTGGATTGTTCTTGATCAAAACTGACCTGATTAACATGGAAAATAACAAATTTCACCATGAAATCATGTAGTGAAGTGTCCCGTGTGTTTCACGATCACCATATGATATCCAGCGCTGTGAAAAAATTTAAAAAATACATGAAAAAACAACACTGCCAGAAGTTTATGCCCAAACTTGAAAGGTCCGTTTAAATTATTAAAACTAGAGGCTTATCTTAACTTTAAAGATTACTTTTATCATGTAAACTACTATATATATACTATATATATATATTATATATACTACTATATACTATATATATATATATATATATATCTTAGACGTGGAGGAAGCATGCTGCCCATCATAAATCAAAGCACGAGACAGACAGGGGTTGGGGGAGAACACCGGGAAAGGTGACAATGGACGATATTCGTCTGTATTTGCAATATACAAGCCGCAGTTCAGCTGCGCGCGACAAACGCTGCCAGTGTGAAAGCACAAAGGGTGCGCGCGGCTCCCGCACTCCATACGCTCCGCTCCTGCGCTGCTTATGCCCTGCTAACGCGTGCAGTGTGAAACCCACGTCAAACATCACAAACACAGCTCGTATGGGGGCTTGAGAAGGCTCGTCTCAACAGGTAGAAGTAGACTACATTAAAGGGGTGATGAATTGAGAAATCAACTTTCCCTTGAGCTTTTGATATAAGAATATCCTGCAAATTTCAGAGCTGAAAACTTCCTTGTTAGTCAAAGAAAAGCTTTTATAGACACCAGGCCCAGCAAACAATCGATCTCAGAATGTGCCCGGCTATGACGTCAGAGTGTGGTGAAACACAGCCTCAACAGAAGAAGAACAACGCCTGATCCTGTAGCCCCGCCCACCGACTCGTGCCACTAACATGACATAGGCCTACATAGAGCTGAACTAAGCAATAAACATACAGCATAAGCTTAATTCGGATTCCAATATTATGAATGCATGGATGAACTTTATTTTTTAATGAATATCCAGCTCACATGGGGAAGGCATTGCGCGTCTCTTGCTTCATTCAGATCTATCTGCTGATGTAGTTCATTGCGGAGATTGGCTTGCGGTCATTTATGACCAGAACTGGTGGTTAGCAAAGGCTGTCACTGTGGCCACTCATCATCAAGATGTGGAAGTGGAGTTTTTCCACCCTCATGGGCCCAACACACGATTCTATTCAAAAGGAGGTGGAAAGGATATGTGCTTCATACCATTTGACAATATTCTGGTCAAACTTGTGGAACCGTCATCACCAGGGGCCTTATGTACAAAGACTTGCATTGAATTCATACTAAAACATTGCGTACGGACAAAGCTGTAAATGTGCGTATGACAAATGAGTGTACCCGTTAATAAGGAAAAGACTCAAATCACAGTTAACATGTGCCTGTGTTTATTTAGACTCATATGGTGCAACAGCCGGAACATCCACTGGCACGCACTCGGAATCTGCCCCTCCTGACCAGCCAGCGCCCACTGTACCCAGCGTTTCCAGTGCTCCCCCCAGTGCTGAGGCCCGTCCGTCTGGCCGTGTCTTGACGCATGCTGTTCTGGAGTCACACAAGCAAATCGTTATGGTCATCTGAGAAATTAACAGTCACCTGAAAAATATCACTGAAGCACTCACAGACATAAGCCACTCATTAAAGGAATTGGTCAAAAAATGAACTTTGTCTCCGATTACCATTTGTATTGTCGCAATTACATATTGACTGGCCTGAATGGCTTGTTGGTTGGGCTGCACATACATTGGTCCTGGGTCAGGGTCATCTGGCGGTGTTGCGACCTCACCAAGTGGTATGCCTATGCCATGCCTGTGCGCGACATTGTGCAGCACACCACAGGCCAGCACAATGCGGCACACCTTGTCAGGGCGGTATAACAGCATCCCCCCAGTCCTGTCAAGGCAGCGCCACCGACATTTCAGCTACCCAATCACCCACTCTACAACTGACCGAGTGCGAGAATGAGCATCATTATATCTGTGCTCTCGGTCAGTTTGTGGGTTGGTTAGGGGGGTTAACAGCCACGTCTTTATTGGAGAACCACAGTCTCCTGAAGGGTTGTTGAATAATTAAATGCAAATTTAAAAAAAATACAATTAGATAGAACCATAACTTTAAATGCATCACTCACCAAGAAGCCACCCATCGCGCACCCTGCCAGCTTGGAGCCTCATCCCAACCATGCTGTTTGTAAGGATGAATGAATCATGGGCCACCTTGCCACAATATTTCATTTGTGCATCACATATTATCTGTACATTTATTGAATGGAAATATTTCCGATTCACATATGCAAATTCTTGTTCAGATGGCGTCTTTATAGAAATGTGTGTGCAGTCGATCGCTCCGATTACATTAGGAAAACTGGCTATCGCTACAAATTACGTTTTAATGTTTGGCTAGTCAACTGCATCATATGGGAATCTTGTACTTGGTAGACATGCGGATGATCCCATCCCATACCGCTGGCATTGCGCAGCTCAAAGACAACTGGCTTATTCCTGAGCGGTCTGCCAGTTCCCTTTGGAAAGAACCAGTTGCCAGGAAACCAAGTGTTGTCAGCACCTGCAAGGGAACGGGTATTGTGTGGCTTCTGGCTGTCTCTCTCTCTAGATTCGGACCCAACTCAGCACAGAGCTCCAAGAGGATTCTCTTCGGATTCTGCCATTAGCAATGTCCTCTAATAGGGCCAAAGCTGCCATTGCCATAGACTAAGAGTTGTATCAATTTGCATATGCTTTTATATGTTCTTACTTAATTGCATAATTGATAGAATATTCCCATGAGGCTCGTGTGACAATAGGATGTCAATTATTTTATAAAATGCAAATTAATAGCAATGCTTCCCACAGGTGGTGGTGCGATAGACTTGTAGAACAATTTGTTGTGTAATGTTTGCAACTTCACTTCATTGCCTGTAGTCGCCAACAGAAAAAAACAATGAGAAATGTACGTACGCCAGACATGAAGTTGGCTTGGAGGAGCACACATTCTCACGTTCATTTCACTGTTAGTACATCCAACCGTGAGCGTGAAAGCTGGCTCAAAAAAGCTGGAAAAATGTTTTGTGCGCACACAAGGTTGATACATGAGCCCCCAGGTCGCGCAAGCAGGACAAGGGAGATATACATCCTGTCTGCTGAAGTCATGGACTTCATAGAGGAGAAACATATACACCATATACTTCCTGATAAAGCTAAATGAGTGGTGGAGTGATGTAAATCAGTCAGGGAATACTCACAGGAGTTCACATATGAATTATTATTGATTAATAATTAAACAATATATATGTTTTGTGCTATTTACACAGAATGCTTTCTGTATTCTGAAACATTTCAGCTTACGGAAAAGAGACTGTAAGATGTAGTTATTCATTTATTATTTCAATTTATAGTCTAGTTTACAGAAGAATATGTTCTATAAGAATATAATCTGTATTATTTTATGAGTGGGGGGCACTACATGACCATTAAATATGAGGTCAGTGATGCACTTTATTGCTACTGCTGGTAATGATTTATTTTTTAATTATTAATGATAGCCTATTGCTAATTGAAGCTATTTGTTTTTTTATTGAATGTTTGCCACAGTGCTCACAATTGTTGTTATCTATGCTTCGCATCCAATATACAGTTTACAGTCCTGTTTTCAGAAGGCATTATTCCTACTGGTAATCAGTGTTGTGCAAGTTACTTCCTAACTGTAATACATTATAGATTACTTGTTACTGTTATTTAAAAGTAATTCTATACCTTAAAATATTACTGTCTCAGAATTGTAATGCATTACATTACTCCTGTATTACTTTTGAGTTACTTTCAGCAAAACAACTACAGAAGTAGAACGTAACATTCTAAAATGACAATGTACTACAGAGCATTTTACATCCAGTAGAAGGCGATATAATGTAGCATAATGACTGTGGGCTATCCAGGCTACTAACAATATAGCATATCATTGGCAAAGTGAAGGCTCAAGACAATGCAAAAAAGGATGAATCACAAATTATCTGAGTCTGTTAAAAGTATAGAGGTAAAGTGATTATCTGGCAATATTTGGCAATATTCTGGCAATATTCTTTTCTCCAGAAGCCGCTTAAGTGCAGTTATGGCTGGAATGAAGCAGCGGCTGTTGCGTTCGAGGAGCTAATTTCTTTTGTGAGTTCCTCAAAAGGTGCGAGCAGGCTCATGACGCTCTCAATAAGCCCCCACTGATGCGCGCTGAGTGTGGCTGGCAGATCATGTTCCGCAGCGTATGCCCCCAAAGCACGTCTCTGTTCCAGCAGCGATTGCAGCATATAGTATGTGCTATTCCATCTCGTTGGAATATCTTGCTGCAGTCTTTTACTGGGCTGACCCAACTGTGCCTGAATGTCATGAAGTCGTGAATAAGCGAGGGTTGAGTGTTTAAAATGTCAGACAATCTTCCTTCCAGTTGCCACTACATCATTGATGCTTCGCTGGGACAGCAGCCCCTCAGTCACAACGAGCTGTAACGTATGTGCCATGCAGGGCAAACTCGGCAGGTTGCCATCGTCAAGCACTTTGCTTATGTTTCTGCCATTGTCACAAAGCACAACATGTACCCTGTTCTTGTCTAATCCCCACCGCTGCAACATCATGTCAAATGTTGCTGCTATGTTGGCAGGAGTATGAGACCCCATCATTTCTTGACAGTGCAACAGTACTTGTTGTCGCTGGAAATCTTTGTCCACCCAGGTAGCAGTCAGGCTCAACATTGACATTAGGCTTATGTTAGATGTCCAGATATCAGTTATAAAACTGATTGCTGTATAGGGCTCGGCTTGTAACAGGCTGCGTGTGTGACACGACACGAGATTAAACAGTTTTGGTAGTGCGACGTCCGAAAAGTGCTGCCTACTTGGTATTGTGTATTTTGGGCTGAGGAAATGTATCAGATTTCTGAAGCCTCTATCGAGAAGGACTGGTCATCCAGCGCCATGAAT